>NW_026515497.1:720624-1441248 GCF_014898815.1 Panonychus citri
ACGCTAATTTCAGGTCACTTTTATCAAGAAGAAAAAAAAATAAAACCGATAAAAACACCAAATAGATTTAATCATACGAACCTTTTTAATCTGATTACCTGTTCTCCTCATTTCACTTTAACCATATAATCTGATGAATGATTTAAATCCAATTTACGAAAATGATTTAGAAAAAAATAAATTGTGATCAGTTAATCAAATTATGTTAACCTTTCAATTGGAACTTTCGAAGAACAAAAATTTTCTATTCGTTTGTTGTTCTAGTTGCGATTTTTATTCGCTAGATGGGGTTAGTGTTTTTCTTTCTTTTCTCTTTCTTTTTGTTTCTCTTTCGCTTTCATCGGTTGGATTTTCATTCTAATGGAAACTTCATCAAGAGCAATGTTGAATTCTGGATTTTTCATTTTCTCTTATTGTTTTTTACTTCTTTTAATTATGATTATTGTTGCTACCTTAATGATTCTTAATTTACTTTACTTTAATCACTTGTCACTATTTTCATCATCTCAATCATCATCTTCATCGATTGTGCCTTAGTAACACAAGTCGCAAAAAAGAAAATTGAAAATTACAACTGTCAAGTCAAATGGTCAATTTTTTCTTCTCTTTTTACATTTTATGTTCTTTTCTCTTCAATTTTTCCTTTGTCTTTGTGTTGTTACTCTCGATTTAAAGTTATACATCTTGTTAACAGAAGAATATCCGTTTTTGTAAATAATTTCTCATCTCATTTTCTCTCTTCATGTTAATATTTACTTGCTTTTATACCTTAAGGTTACTGGTGACGAAAATTGAACAAAGTTAAACAAAAATGGCCTCCGTTAAAGTTGCTGTCAGGGTGAGACCTTTCAATAATAGGTAAGTTTGATTTTTTCGCTTATTCTTTTGATTTCATTTTTTATCTCTTTCTATCAGTGTAATTTTGCCATTTCTATCATTAGATTTAACTTCCTTATTGTTCTAAAAAAAATTCTACTGAAATTTACTATGATTTCTTTCAACGATTATGTTGAAAGAAAGTCTTCTCATGCGTTTCTCTTTAAACACTATTTTTAATTTTTCTGCCAATTATCTCTTACTTTCTATCTCTTAGGGAAATTGACATGGGTAGTTCTTGTATCATAAGAATGGAGGGTAAAAAAACTGCTATTGTTAACCCTAATCCTCGACCTGATTTATTGGATACAACTGCAAGTCCAACGGTATTTGATGGGTCACGAAAAGAGTTTACTTTTGACCATTCGTATTGGTCATTTGATGAAAGTGATAAAGATTTTTCTTCACAAGAGCAAGTTTATGAAGACTTGGGTCGCCCAGTGGTTGAAGATGCTTTCGAAGGTTATAATGCTTGTATTTTCGCCTATGGTCAAACTGGATCGGGTAAAACTTTCACCATGATCGGTTCTCCTGGAAATGAAGGATTAATCCCTCGAATTTGTAAAAATTTATTCGTTCGAATGAAAATGGAGTGTAACAAAGAAAGTTCTTATCGAACTGAGGTCAGTTATCTGGAAATTTATAATGAAAAAGTCAAAGATTTACTGGGTAAAGGAGAGGCCAGTTTAAAAGTTCGTGAACATCCAAAGCTTGGTCCATATGTACAAGATTTATCGAAACATTTGGTTACCGATTTTCGTGACGTTGAAGAGCTAATGGCCCGAGGTAATGCTCGTCGTACAACAGCAGCAACCGGAATGAATGATACCAGTAGTCGATCTCATGCCATTTTTACCATCGCCTTTTCTCAAGCAACTTTTGCTGGTAAAACACCAAGGGAAACATTGAGTAAAATAAATCTAGTCGATTTAGCTGGTAGTGAGAGAGCCATGGCCACTGGTGCTAGTGGACAAAGGCTTAAGGAAGGTGGTCACATTAACAAAAGTTTGGTAACTGTTGGATCAGTAATCAAAGCATTGGCCGAATCAAGTCAACAAAATCTTAATCCACCAACAACCTCAACTCCACGTCATGTTTTTATCCCTTATCGAGATTCGGTTCTTACATGGCTTTTAAAGGACAGTCTTGGAGGTAATTCAAAGACTGTAATGATAGCCACCATATCACCAGCTGATTGTAATTATAGTGAGACTTTATCAACTTTACATTATGCTAATCGAGCCAAAAATATTATCAACAAACCAACAATCAATGAAGACACTAATACCAAGCTTATACGTGACTTACGAGCTGAAATTGAGAAATTAAAATTATTACTTGGCGATCATCCAACATTTATTGAAAAAGTTCACGAAAATGAGGCTAAAGTGAAAATGTTAACTGAAGAATGGACTGAAAAATGGAAAGAGACACAAAGAATATTGAAAGAACAAAAATCTCTTGGACTTCGTAAAGCTGGACTTGGTATAATTTTAGATTCTGATTTACCTCACCTACTATCAATTAATGACGGTTTATTAAGCTCGGGTATGACTTTATACCAATTGAAAGAGGGTCGAACATTAATTGGAACCGAATATGGATTAACCAAACAAGATATTAATTTACAAGGTTTTGACATAGAAGATGAACACTGCTACATCGATCTTATCGATGGTGTTGCAACGATTACTCCGATAAACAATTCATTGTGTTTTATGAACGCTGTACAAATTGATGAACCAACTCGTCTTACCCATGGATGTGTAATTATGCTTGGTCGTAATAATATGTTCCGATTCAATGATCCAGGAGCCATGAATAAATTAAAAAGAGAGCGAAATGATAACAACTCATCTTTACTCAATCTATCTAAAATAATGAGTCATTCAACTGAATTAGCCAAATCATGGGATAATTTATGGTCCCAGGTAAACGAAGGTGAATGTTTCGATAGAGGAGTTGACCTTTGTGATATTGAGGAGAAACGTCGTGAGATTGAAGAGCTGGAAGAGGAGCATCGTCGAGCCGAACAGCGTAGATTGGAAGAGCAACAACGAGCTGACCTTGAATTGGAAATGAAAAGAAAAGATTTGGAAAAGTTAATCACTGAAAATGAGTTACTCGAAAAGAAAAGATCAGAAACCGAAGCAGAATTAAAATTGATGAGGGAAGAAATCGCCAACATAAGTGGTCTTAATGGTGGTGATGTTGATGTTACACTCGAAAAATGTTCAAAATGTTCAACAAATGGAGGTGACCTTTTGTTAAGTTACAGCGATACTGGTTTAACCAATGGAGAGACTGATAAAAAGACAGCAAATGATAACAATGATACAAATGTTGATGATGGTCAACCAGAAAGTAATACTGAATCTTTTAATTTATCATCAACGTCTTCATCTACAACCGTTTGTCAATGTAATAACAATACAATTAGTGATACATCAGCAACGATAATCTCATCATCATCATCGTCAGAGGAAATACCATCAACAACAACCGAAAACTATGTTAATAAATTAAGTGAACTGAAAGCTTTTGAGGAGCGATTAGTTGCCATGGAGAAAAATTTAAATGAACAAAAGTCACTTTTTGAAATGCAACGAACCAAAGAGTTAAGTCAAATACAAAAGGAGAAGGACAATCTCAATGAGATGGAGAAACAAGTTGAACTGGACATGTTTATCGAACGAGAGGTTCAACGTCGACTTCGTGATCATCAAGCAAAATGTGAGAAAACCTGGAGAGATGGACTGGAATCGCGAGCAAATGATTATCTTCGTATAACAACATCATCTCCCACCTTGATGCTTGCAGAGGAAATGGAAGAAGATGAAGATCAAATATTCATCAAAATACTTTCTTACAAATGGATAGAGCGAGCCTTTGATTCACACTATGAATATATGGTTGTTATTTGTATTAATGGTCATCGATTGACTATTCACCGACGATATCGTCAATTTCGTGAATTTCATCTTACTCTAGAACGAAATTATGGAACCCGGGAGTCTATAATGATACCCTATTTCCCACCGAGGAAAATGTTCTGGACGAAATCATCAACTTCCCTGGCTGAAGAAAGGAGGAAAAGTTTGGAAAAATATCTTCGAAAAGTAATTCCAATGTTCATCCGAGTTCCTGATTCTCCTCTAAATTATAAAGTTCAAGGAGCTAAAAAATTATCTCTTTCTCATCTTTTACAATTTTCTAATTTCTTCAAAGATGATGTTCCAGATATTGAAGATTAATCAATTCCCAAGTCTAGTCCAACCATCACCTCCCATAAGCATCATCACAATTAGCAACCTTCCCAATCTGATAATCCATTGGATCAAAAAAAAAGTTCTGATGTGTCAACAATCAATCTTCCCTTAGACACTTGTCATTGTTTTCATCATCAATTGTTTACCTGATCAAGATGCTATTTCTTCCGCTCCAAGCAATTGAGAGAGAAATTGTCTCATTGGTAAAAGAGCTAAGAAATTTGTTAATTGTTTTAATTACTTTGCCATCTATGTTTCTCTCTCTCTCTCTCACCATCTATTCATTTCTTTGGATGATAACAACAAAAAGACAACATCAAAAGAATCAACTTTTTAAATTGTTTCACAAAATCAATCACCTTTAAATCCAGTGCATTTTTTTAATAAGCAAGAAAAAAGTAGTAACAATTAACTCGATATATCATGAAAAGTTCACAATCAATCTACCAGAAATCAAAGTGCAACTTAAATCAAATTATTCTGTCATTTATGATGACAACATTTTGTGCGAAAAATTTTTCTAATCTTGTAATTTTCTCAATTTGTTTTTATGTATTTTCGTCAACAGAAAACTTATCACTATCATTGTACATTAATATTATATATAAATATGTATTTATATTGTTGCTAATTAGCAAGAAAACAAAATTGATGCATAATTAAATTTTTAAATTATTAATTTTCTTACAATAAATTGCTAACCTTTTGAAGGTAATTCAAAATGGTTACTAATACAAATGGAAAAAAATTTCAATTCGAATGATTGAAAAACTTCAATTAACAGATTCTGATGATTCCAATGAAACGGTTAACACATTTGATCCTCTGACAAAAATTGTTTTCAAATTTCTTCGAACATTTTTGGGTAAATCATCAGGAGAACAATTAGAAGAATCATCTTCAGATGATTTAATTAGAGCAACTTTTTCAATCACATTTGACAAAATTAAGTTGTAATGTTTATCAAAGGCAATCAGAGATCCAAATAGTTGAGCGATTTGTTGATGATGATGGAAGATAATTTTCCTCCGTCTGATTACCACTTTAATCTGTTGACCGATACACTTGAATAGAAACGATTGTGGTCCAGTTACATCAGAATTCATGAGAGATAAAACTGATTTTCCATCTCGCTTTTCAAATCGTAAATTTGGAACAAGAGTTTTTTTTAATTGTTCTTCACGTTTTTTCACATCTATTTTAAATCTACTCTCATAATCACCATCACTTGTTGGCAACACACCAATTTTAACAGAACCAGCACCTTGACCACCAGCAACCGGTGAATTAGCGGATAAACCCATTGGAGAATCTGTAACAATTAACCCTAATTGTGTTGCTCCACTTTTCTTTTCATATTCATCAAGATGATTATACGTTTTAGCTTTTGGATCGGGTAACTTGATTGTCTTTATATCGGCAATTAAAACAGCCCTTGGATCCAATTGATCTGATTCAAGATTCAAACATTCCAATGCATGATCGACACTTGTAACCTTTGAACTACAACCTTCATCCATTAAAATAGATAATCAGCTAATTGGAACAATTAAATTAACAAAAGTTAACTCTGATTAACCAAAACAATTTTTTCATTTTCATTAATTTTCAAAATAAAAACAAAACATTTTCATTGGACGATCGTGTCTCCATCTATCGGATTCTTTAGTAACTAATTAGGTAAACAAATGAATTTTTTTTTTCACTTTTTGATTGTAAGAAAAATGGTTTTCAAATTTTTAATTCAGTAAGTTAATTGTTAATCTAATCAAGCGGTTAAATGTTATTAATTTAATTTATTTTACTCTAACAGGGCCTTCCTCAGGACACAGAGTTCACCTTACATCGAATCATTAATAGATAAAGTAAGTAAAAGATAATTGTTAATCCTTTTTGTTGAAATTTTCCTTCGTCTCAATGATGTTGAAGGTTTTTCAATTTCTAATTTATATTCTCATTCTCATTTAGTTAATTAATTGTTTTATTTAGAATTTTATTCTTTACAAAATATTCTAATTCTCTTGTTTCATCTGTTTCAATTGTCTAGCTATCCAATACCAGGCCTATTAGACGATCTGCTCAATTGGCTGCTTATTTTATTACCAAAGGTAACAAAATTGTCAATACAATTTGAATATACAAATGTATTAATGACAATCTATTAATTATCTATCATTTATTGATAACTAATCATCAAGCTCTTTTGTCTATCTTCCTCGTCGTTCCTCTATTGATACACCTTCGATGTGTTACCGTTTAGTTTTAAATGATCACTAATATTTAATTTTGTTTCCTCAATATTTTCCTTTAGGAAGTCAATCAATTGGTAAAGATTTGCAAGGATTATTTAACTCGAAAGGAATCAAAGCAATTAAAGATAAATTTAGTGGAGGAGGAGGAGGTAGTGGATCAAAATATTAACTAATTCAATCGCAATTACAAATATAAATATTGTATCAATTTTAGTTTATTAATCAAATTACCTGTTTACCCGAGTTGAGAATGGTGTTAATTCAATTTGCCTGTGATACACTTACAATTAATTATCTTCTTGTAGTAATATATTTGTGTACATATTATATGAATGGAGGAGGAAGATGAAAACAAAAAAGTACAGATAAATGAAGAGGTAAATTAACAATCATCTTTACTTTAATCAACAAACGTAGTGTTACAATTTACTAATCGTGATTTGATATCAAACAACAGGGGGGAACCCGTGACTTTGATTATCAGCTAATCTCAGGGAATTAACAAATCACCTTGGGTGTCAATGAATTAATGATTAGCATCAGTAACTTTGTTGTTGTTTAACATTCAACTAAAAGAATCAGCAACAATTTAACATTCACACTTAAAATCATTAATTGTCAACTTTTAATTCTTACCTACAAAGTGTGAATTTAATGGTACACCCTTGTTGTTGTTAATTCTGTTGATGACAATTAGAGATGATAATCAACTAACGTCAACAAATATAATGATTGTTGATTAATTAATTAATTTTCTCATCCAACAATTTAAACGTAAAATTTATCTGAAAATAAACAAAAATCTAACAGTCACTTTGCCTCATCTTTTGATTTAGTAGCAATTAATCAAAAGAAAAGCTAATTCACTAAATCAGAAAAGCCCATCGGTTAATTACCATAACAATTAAGACCTTGACAATTAAACAGCAATTTCAAGTTAATTGTTGTATTTCTGTTGAAACAATTTAGTAAACTTTTTCTTTTCAACATCAGAGACAATTGAATTTGAGTTTAATCACCTAACAATTAACTTCCATATACTAGTTAACCGACCGTTAATTTGACAATTAATTAACTGGTTAAAAATTAGGGATAGTTTTTAATTGAAATGAGTTGACAATTAGTTGATTATCTCTATGATTTACCAAATGAAAAGTTTTCTTTTGTCTAATATCATTGTGATTTCCACCATCAGGAGTACAACAATTAACTGATTATTTGATTGATCTTTGATTGGTACTGATTTTATTTCATTTCAAATTTGCAAGTTAATTGTTGATTAGCTGAAGAAAGAAAAAAATAAATTAATGAAGCAATCATTTACTTCCTGACATCTAAATTAAATCATACTAAATGTAATTACCAAAAATCAACCAATGAATTAATATCCAAGGTAAACAAGCACAAAAATCACAATTAACTTAATTATTGAAACAATCAAAGGAAACAGATCTAATTAACTCAACTATTAAAGTTTTTTTTTCTCACTCCCTTTAATCAACAAATTGTCATCAATATCTCAGATTTAAACACTAACAATAAACAATTAGTTAATCATTTTGATACCTCAAGTACAAAATTTTAAATATAAATAATAATTTAACCGATATCAGTTTTAATCACAATTAGTTATATAAAATATATAACTAATTGTTACACAATTGATTTGTAGATGAAAATTTAATTGTCTCGAATCAAATAACAAACACAATTAACCATCAAAATCAATTACAAAACTTTTTTTTTGTTCGTTAATTGTAATTAATGAACAGTAACTACAACAATTAGTAAATCAATATAAAGATTAACATCTTACCTTGTAAAAATTGAAAAGTTACTCGAAACAATCAATAACAATTAACTCACTCAATGAATTTTCAATATATTGATTGAGCAAAATTTACAAATCATAACTTAATCAACACCAAACAAATCAACAACAATTTATCATATTGATTAGATTGATCAACTAACCTTAAATTTTGTAAACTTTTTGTTAATCAACAGAAAAAGTTTTTTTGTTGTTGTCTAATTGTTTCAAACACCAGATTCATTTTAATTGTTGTAATACAAATTTCATTGATAATTAACTAAATCACTACATCTCATCATTTGATTTATATCAACAATCAATGTTAATTATTTTATCCAAATCTAAATCAACCTTGTGAATACATAATATTGTTAATTGTTATTGTTGTTGTTTCCATTGATTAGTTTATCCTTTAATCATTTTGTGATTATATTAAATTGTTGGAGGTAAAAAATTAAATCACATGGAAAAATTGACTGATTAGTGATTAATTATCATCATTATTGACCAATTGAAAAAAAAACTGTTCAACAATTTATAACAATTAACTAAAAGGTAAATTTGTTTCCTGAAACTTTTTAACTCAATTAATTTCTCGTTATCATTTTTTGATTGTTGATTAAAACTGTAATTAACTTTTGAACTGCAGTTAATTGTTAAGTTTTGAACTTGATCATGAATGTTATTTATTTAAAGGATGATCAACAAGATGATGATGATGATAATGATGATAATCAAGGTGAATCCCTTAATCATTAACAACAATCATCAAGGATAATCATGATTGTGTATAAAATTGACTTGAATCAAAATCTACATAGAGACTTGAGTCTAATCATTACAATTGATTGTTGTTTTATCGTTATTGCTGATTGCTTATTAATTGTAACCATCCAGTAACAATCAAATAGGTAAATATCGTCATCTTTATCATCATCATCATCATGATTATAAATCATAATCAATGAAATCAATCAACAGAATCATGTTAGATTTTTTTTCCTAATTCAAAGTTATAGTTTTATTATTGATAAAAATGATTAGTGTTTCTTATTGTCTTGCAAACAATCAACTTAATTGTCTCATTATTTGTTGGTGATAATCAAATTAATTGCGTCTTCATAACCATTAGTTTCATGTCGACTTGACAGTTAACACCTATTTTTAAATTGTTGACAATTAACCAGATTTTTGTTGATTCTCATCGTTAATTTTGATTGTTTAAATTGTCTCGTTGTTAATTTTTAATTGTTACTTTTCAATGATAAAGTTTAATTTTCCGTTTTACAATCTCATCAAATTAGTGACCAATCAAAGCTGACCTGTGATGATGATTAAAGTAATTGCTGTTTGATTGGGGTTAAATCATCTTCCAATAGGAATCAAATCAAATCAAGTTAATTGTGATCAAGTGATTGGTGGTGAAATTGTGAGTCTCAGGAATCTAGTTAATTGTCAACAATTTTAATCCAATTGGGTAAGTTGATCAACTTGATTATCATTATCACCATTTTTTTGTTCGGTTTACAATTAACTCTAATTTCCAACAATAACAACAATTAACTTTAATACGGGTGAATCATTGAATCAATACAATTACAATTGTATTATTAACATATTACTCTAACAATTAACTCTTAATCAATCAATCAATCAACTCTCGTGTCAATCAAACGTCATGTTTATTGTGATTTTAATCAAATGTTAATCAACTGTCATTCACATTTATGCTAATCACCTTAAAGATAATCCCAATAGTTAAACTAATTGTTTGATCAATACCATCAGACACAATTAAATTAATCTAGAAATTTAATTTCTCAAATCAAATAACTAATTTTTCATCAATTTTTGGATCACGATTGAAAATCCTAAATGAATTTCAATCAATTTTATATAAAAATTTACTAATTGTCACAACAATCACACTCGTTAATTGTAAATAATCACTTTAATTGCTACCCGAAAACCTTTCAAATAAAATTAATTTAATTTTCTTCAAGTCAATCATTTGATTATCTGAGTAACGATTTCAACACTTAATCAAGTAATCAAATTCAATTTGCTTTTAAATTGTATTAATATCGTTTCTAACAATCAAAGAAAATTATCAAACAACAATCAATTAACTTAATTATCATAACTGTCGATTACAATTAACTTTTTAGTTAATTGTTGAAACACTTTTTAGGAAATAAAAATTGATCAGAATTTTTTTTTCTCCACTTTTTTCCTGAAACATGAAACAACAATTAACTAATTAATGTCAATAGCAATTAGTGTATCAATTATTATCGTTACCATATTTAAATTACATAACGTTGATTGTTAATCAATAATTATGGTTAAATTATTGTTACTAATTAACCTGCAATTCAAATTTAAAGTTTATCAAAACTTTTTCAATTGAATCAATTGAAAATCTCAACCTAACCTTGACCAAGACATTTAATTGTTGATTAATCAACTAATTAATACAAAGGAATTTAATTAACTTGATTATCAAATGATTAACAATTAATAACCCGCAGTAAATTTGCCAATTTACTAGTAAATCAAATGAACTACAATTAGATCAGTAGAGGTCACAATTAAATCTAATCATTAATCAGTTTAGGTGAATGAAGATTTTAATTATTACAATAATAAATAATTTTAATAATTAACAATTATCTTTAGACTTTTAAATTGTATCCATGTAAAATTTTCATTGATTAACAATTAAAACTAATTGTTGAAATTTTTCAAACTTATTAATCTAATCATCTTTGATTGAAATCTAATTGTTAACAATCAATTGTTTTGGTATGTTACTGTTGATTGTTTTGTTAATTGTTTCAATGTTTTCAGTTTCACCTTCATGATTAACAATCAACTGATTTGCTTCAACAATTTATCATTTATTTACAATTTAATAATATTAATCATTGACAATTATAAGAAAAGTATTTGTCTTTATAATATAATTTATATATTTTACTTGAAACAATTAAGTAAACAACAATCAAGTTGATTCAATGTCTGATCACAATCAACTAACAATTAAGATGATTGGTACCAGGTTGATGATTAACAAACATAATCAATTTAGGCCAAATCAAATTGATATCAATTCCTTAAGCCTCCAAATGATTTAATTTAATTCAAGGTATTATTGATTGTTGATTGTACTGTAAATCAATTGTTTAATTGTAATGATGAAACATTTGATTGATTTGATTGACTTTGTTTAATCAATCATTAAATTGTCGGTAATATGATTAATTGTTTATAGTTGATACTAAATGAAAACCTTAAAGAAATGAGGGACAATTAATTAATCATTGGGATTAGATTTGCTTATCAAAAGTAATTTAATAAAAATAGTCAACAATTAACTCCTGATTGTTGATTGATTTCAAACGGGGAAATTAAATCAATCGTTAATTTTTCACATCTTCAACCGTAAACTTGAATTAAACAACTTTCATCATCGACAATCATTGACAATTAACACGATTGCAGGGAAATCAATGAGATATTTTAATTGTGGTTAGTAAATTGAAATCTTTAGGATAGTAAATGATAATAATAGGACAGTTTGTTTTTCGCGGGTAATTTTTTTCGAGAAATTTTTTCTTTTTTGATCTAACCGTTAACTCGAGGGAAAGGTTTGGACAATTGAAGCCAACAATCGGGTGACCATTTGGTTTCATGTTCATCGGTAAAATGGATAACGTAGGCTGGCCTTGGTTTATCGGAGAGGTTTGATTTGGACCGATGGACAAGTTTACCGTCAAATACAAGGCACGAACCCTTAGGAACCAGAACTGGTACAAAAGCGGAATCTTCGTATTCTTTAACGGGTCCATTGAATTCGGCTCTTGATCCTGTCTCATCGTCGGTCCTTATGTACCTGCGATGAGCTGAATCTACATGAGAACCTGGAATAACCTCAAGGCATCCGTTTTCTCGGACCACATCGGTCAGTGCAATCCAAAGAGCGCAAACCTTGTCAACTGGTTCGCTGAATAAAAATTCCGTATCCTTGTGAGGGGTCACTTCACTTCCGACCCGTGGATGTTTAAAGATGAGCATACCTTGAACTATAGCGGGCTCTACATAACCGATTCCCTTCATAATGGCTCGAACTCGATCTGTATGTCCAATTGAACCGAAAGTCTTATTACCCAAGTGAAGTCCGTGTCCCAATTTCATGACACACTTTTCCCGAGGTAGAATCAAATTTCCTTCACCATCAAAAGCTTTTGGCTCGAAAAAAAAGTTGGCCTTACCAGCTGAAGCAAAATAATAATCGGTGGTCTGTTGTGGACTTCCGGGAATGGCACAAAGTCGATGCTCCGATAAGTCCAAATTGTCGATCAATGATTTAGCCTCATCCATAAGCATTTTAACCTCTTCGGGTGTCAAGAAATTATCAATCACCGCAAATCCATTCTTACCATAATCAGCCAATTCTTTCTCGTAATTAACCATAATGATTTTCTTTTCAATTTTGATTGATGATTGAAAATTTAGGCACATAAACAATTCACTTGTTATTGATCCGGCTCAACGAAAATCATTTGCTTTTTATTTAAACAGTTAATCTATTTTTCAACTTATGCAATTAGCTAATTGTGATTAATTTCTCTTATCGATTGTATTGTCTTCGTGGTCACGTTAACCAATGTGATCTCCTCGAAGTGGGGGATATCCAACGAAGTCTAAAGTTCGTTGGAGAGAAAGCAAAAAGTACTAATCAACAAAAATTGTAGTACAAATCAATTTAATCTTCAATCAATTCCAAGAAAAAAGTTGACTAATAATCGTTAATATTGGGAGTTAATTGTAGATGATAATTGATTGTTTCTATTCATAACTACGAAACAATTAAAGTTGAGTGCAAATTTAATCTCTTGTTTTCCGATTCTCTTGACAATTAATCCTGATAATGGTTAATTGTTTGATTCGATTGGAACAATTAACTACCCTTGAGTTATATTTATGACCATTGATTGTCAAGTTAAACTATTAATTGTATGATTAAGATTACAATTCATCTTTTCAATTATTACGAAGTTGATTATATTAATACAATTGAAATTGATTTCTTTTTATCTATTTTTTAATTGTAAAAATTTTATTAATACTTGATTCTCATGCTGATTGTTGTATATAGTTAATTGTTTAATAGAAAAGGGGAAAAATTTAACTAATTATTTTGATACAAATCGTTAGAGCGAATCATAATCAATTGTTTAACTTGTTTTCCCAAACAATTTAAATAGTAATTTTAACAGTAACAATTAAGAGATGATTGTACAATTTAAACTTTCAATGCTTCGTTTGAATACAATTTAAGTTTAATTATCTCACTAATCATGAGTTTTAATCATCATTTTAATCATGATCCACTTTAATCAGTGTGTGTATCAATTTGTTATATACTCAATATTTAAACACATCTAATTTATACCAATCAAATTGATCAATTTTTGTCTGATTGTTTTGACAACAATTAACCAGGTTAACTTGAAATTAACCCAGAAAAATATATTCACAAACAAAGTAAACTTTTTAATTCCTTAAGGATTTAGGAATCAATTCAATGAACAATCAACAACAATTTGATCTCAATTCAAATAAACAACAACTGATTTAAATGTTGTTATGATTAACTTTAAACCCTAATAATCAAATCACAATTTAGTGATCAAAGTGATTGGTTAAATTGTAACAAGAGCAACAACAACAAAACAAAACTAATCACCTTATATCAAAGTTTTGTCTTATTGATTGTTGATTAAGTAAATCATATGTTGATGATTAACCTTATATAATGTCAATCATCAACAATTATCAAACTATCAACTTTAATTGTTAGTTCAACGTCCCTCATAATAGTGGCAACAAAAAAAGCATCAACATTAATCATTTATATGTATGATTCAACTAATCAGGGATTAACAATTAACCAGAAAAAAAACCAAATCAAATCAAATTCAATAACAGCCAAATGATTAACTAACTTTATTAATATTGACATTTAACTTTCTTGTTATTGTAACAATTAATTTAATTTCCACGTGAATTATGGTGACGATGATTAAGATGATGATGGTAAAAAAATTACCCAACAATTTAGTGATTAGCGTAATAAAATCAAATTAATCTTGTATAATTAACCTTTTTTCTTAACCATAGATTTACCGTTGATTAATTAAAAGCAATTAAAAATTGTATCAACATGAGTTTTTAAAGTTTAATCAAAATTAAATTAGTTAAATCAAATGGTTCAAATTGTTAACTCTTTTTATTGTTGTTGTTGTTTAAAACATTGAGTTAACTTTAATACTGATTCATTGATTCACTTACAGTTAATTGTGACAATTAACAGGTGAATAAATTATCACCCACCCTCTAGTGAGCAAGGTAATGGTGTTGATGGATGATGATGAAGACAGAAGGATAGAAAGAGGATAAGAAAGAGATGATAAGAGTGAGAGAGAGAGAGAGAGGGAGACAAGTGAGTAAATAACCAATCACGTTGATTTACCTGTTGATTGTTACAATTAACATTTAGATGGTGATCAGTTATTGTTGCTTTGTGCCAACCATGATCAACTTTAACTGTACTTTAATTTGTCCAATTATCAAGATTCAGAATATCAACTCGACCAATGGATCACCCGACGGCTAAAGATGTGAACAACTGCCCTTCCGCAGACCCACCGCGACCCTCATCACCACCACCACCACCGCCGCCATCGCAAATCGTATCAAACGCAAATGTAATCCCAGTACCCAGTCCCACTTTTTTACCCTCCGTGATTAACGTGACAGGTAAACCAATAAGTAAAAGGTTATCGGTGAAAAAAGCGACACCAACATCAACTTTACCTCTTCCAAGTTCGGTAAATTTATCTGTTCCCAATGGTACAAGTGCTAATCCCGTTTCGAGTGAAACAATGTCGACAAATGTTGTACCTGTTAAACGGCCTTGTGTTGACCCGGAAGATGATACAAAGTCCGCTCTAAAGGAAATGTTTCTTCCCGTTATGTTGAGTGGTTTTGGTAACATGGGCGCTGGTATGGTTTTAGAACGGGTTCAATTTATGGACATTTTCATGGCGATTCCCCAGCTTATTCAACTGGTTCCACCGTTACTTGGTCTTAAGGGTAACGTTGAGATGACCCTCGCCTCGCGTTTATCAACCCACGCCAATTTAGGCCATCTTTCCGATAAAAAGACTCGAAGACGTATCATCATTGGTAATATTGCTCTATGTCAATTCCTCGCCACCGGGGTTGGTTTCATAGCGCCGATAATTGCACTTTTACTTTCACACTTTCAAATCACCGGTTCTCATGATACATCACCCGTTATTCATCAACCACCCTCATTGATGGTCAACGATGGTCATCTTTCGGCAACCTCATTGTTAAGTTCGTCTAATACAATCGGCAGTGGTTCGACCTCATCAATGGTCACCTTTGATGTTGATCATACGAAAGATTTTGTCTCACCTCAGTTGACCAAAAGCCTTTTGGTTGTGGCCATTTTTCTGGCCACTTCGGGGTTAGCCGATGTAATCCTTTCATCGACCATTACCTGTGTTGTTATCATTTGCTCTCAATTTCTTGGTATTAATGCCGATAATGTGGCCACACCAATTGCCGCTTCGGTTGGTGATCTTATGACGATGTGTTTCCTTGTCTATGTTTCAAATGGACTTTACAATTTAACAAAGATCCTCCCATGGGCACCATTAGTACCCTTGATCATATGGACGGTAATCGTTATTTGTACCGGTATAATTGCTCGGAGAAATCCGTTCACCAGGTCAATAGTTTTCCATGGTTGGTCTCCGCTTGTTGTCTCAATGTTATTACAAAATATCTCCGGTGTAATCATGGAAACATCGCTTCGGCGTTTCCCTCGAATGGCCATTTATCAGCCCATAATCAACGGATTCGGGGGGAACCTTGTGGCCATTCAAAGCTCGCGAGTGGCCACTTACCTTCACAAACACGCACCCAAACGGGAATTGGTCAACGAAAGTGACTCTTGTTGCCATTCACCGTTACTTTTTTTCTTTGGTGAAGGTAAGATTACCACGATTACTAATTTCCAACAATTAACTAATTGTCGACCTTCATTTTAACTCTACAACGATAAGAAATGTTTCCCTTGTTAATTGTAATTCTAAACTTTTTTTCGTTTCGTTTCGTTTCGTTTCTTAATCAAATCAAATCTTAATCATGATTATTTTCATTCTCTTGATTAGTTTGTCTAATTATTAACTCTCTTGTTCAGTTTAATCAGTTGATTAGTTAATTGTTACAGTTATTCAATTTATGTCTAATTAGTTAATCCTCATCGTATTAATTATTGATGAAGAAAAATCAAATTTTTCCTTCACCTGATCATTAGTTATCTTGATGATTACTGTTAATTGTTGTTAATTAACTTTAATGCTTTTAATTACACACTTTGATTATGATATTTATTAATAGTTAATCTCTAACAATTATCACAATCAATTTAGATGAAGATAATAATTAGTTTTAACAATTAAGTAGCTTTTAAATCACTCGAAACTAAATTGTTTACATAATATTGAATAGTATTGGTTCAGTCAACCTTTAATATCAAATTAAATTGCTGATCAATTGTTAATTGTTTGACTTTCTCAAAGATCATTGATCTTGATGTTAAAATTAATCAACTGGTTAAATCTAATTTAGTGATAAATTAACAATCAACCAGTTGATTTTTGTTTAATCATCAACAATTTAACATGACCATTGAAAATTAATCACGATATTCAAGAGTGTTTATAATCAATACCACCAACAATTAACTTAATCGCGATGACTTTTCAATCAACTAGTAATAATTTGATCCCTTTATTTATCATTACAATGGTGATAAATCAAACTAATTAACTAACCGAAGTGATTTATCAATTAATAGTTTCGTTACAATAAAAGTTACATGATAAGAAATACTAACGATTAATCAATAACCAATTAAACTACAACAATTAACTTATTATGATAATATTTGAGAGACACACAAAAACCTAATCCCAATAATCTGATTAAATCCTATTGTCACTCGATTAAGACAATTAATCAGTTAATCAGCCATTAAACCAGGAAATCAATTAACTGATTTCATAATTAACACAATTGATCAGTAAATGAATAAAAAATAAGCGAAAATTTTTGATTCTAAAATTTTATTTTCTTTTTCCTTACCAAACCGTTAATCCTTTTGACCACAGGTCAGCACGGGAAATTGGCATTTCTAATGGTTCTACTCGCAGGTCCAATTCAATTGCCCTTGGTACTAATATCGACCCTATTGTCGCCCACCTCGCAGATAACAATTTCCCAATTGTTGACTTACTATTTTTGCGCTACAATCCAAGTGATCATAATCCTTTACATTGGCTATTGTTTTGTTAATCTCCTTTGGGTATTTGGTGCTAATCCGGATGATAATGCGATACCAATACTGACCGCTTTGGCTGACCTATTGGGTACCATAATCCTTGTGTCGGGTTACATGTTTCTGGCCTCAATTGGTGATAAAAACGCAACTCCAATCAACGAGGACAATTTAATTTCCCCCGAATCAATATCTTCAATTGTTTACAATGCAACGACAACTTTAATCACAACCAATATCAATAATAATAATCATACTAGTAATCCGATTGTTAATTATTCAAAATATAATAGCTCATTATTATCATCATTATCAACAACAACTTCATCACCTTTATCATCATTATTGTCAACAACAACAGTCTCATCACAATTAACTACAATACCTTCAATCATTGCTACCAAATTAATTTCAACAACTTTGGCTCCAATTTCAAGCAATATTAATACAACAACAATTAATCAATTTACCTCTTCGTTGATTGCCAATTTAACAACAACAAAATCTACAATTAAACCAACCAATATAACTTTCTGAAATGAGGTGACACTTTTAATTGATCATCAAGTGATCATGATTAATGATGGATTTAATTTACTATTGAATTATATTATATTTTTCCCAACAAACAATCAAATATTTTACTTATTATTAATACTTATAATTGTCTTACTTATTATAATTATTATTAGTTTTAATTGTTGTTGTTACCATTTTAATAAAACAATTAAACTTGCAAAAATTAACCAACTGTACAATCAATTGATTGATCATAATGCTAACAATTAAGCAAGAGAGAGAGAGAGAAAGTAAATTTTGTTAATTGTAATGTTATTAATCAGATTAACACGTTGGGTGGACAGAAAAATAGATGATTAAGTTAATTGTTGTGAAAATTTTTAAAATTTAATTTAGTTTCTCAAATGATTTCTTCATTAATTGTTTCAGTTAATTGTTGGTGTTGAGTATGAAAACAATAATTATGAGAATGGTGATTATTATGATTGTTAACATGATTTAGATTTTGATGATAATGATAATGATTAAGGTGATTGTGATCATGATTATTATTATAATTGTAATGATAATTGTGGTTGTGATTTGTGTAATTATTAAATTGGCAATAGTGGTTGTAATCATTGTGTCCATTAGAGTTGATTAATTTACTGGTGACACAATGATTACCGTTATCTTCATCATCTAGTGATGATTTCAATGTACAGGGTGGTGGCGATGATGGTGTTGGACTTGATGGTGGAGATATTGTTAAAGGCTTATGAGGTGGTGGTGGTGTTGATGTGGGTTGGGGTTGGGGCGATGATACTGTTGATTTATTGTTAATAATTTGATCTTCATTGGTTGATTGATTGGTTATCGGTTTAATTGGTTGACCCAAGACGGTCATGATCCCGGAAGAGTTTAATAAACTATTGCTTGTAGTTGAATCTTTGTGGTCAGCGGGTAGTTTGAAGAAAGATGACCTTTCCGAATTGATCGATGAACAAAACGCGATCATTTTACGTCCATTAATGGAATCGTTACTTTTGTGAAGACTTCGAATTGTTTTCCACCTTTCGAGATGATGACGAACTGTATTTCGAACCTGGAACAAAAGTTTTGAATAATATAAGAATCATTTTGTCAAGAGAAATTTGCAGATTCCAATTGATTGATTGATTAGAATTGGAAACTTTTTCTTTTTCTCATTTTAGTTTAATTACCTCACCATTAAGGAAACAGAAAAAAACGGAAACGGTAAAACCTTGTGTTGAGTATAAAGTGGCCTGGAAATAAGTGAACACCGTCTTAGCTGGACCCGAACCAGGAGTTACCAGGAAAAGGATATAAGTCACTCCCAAGAGTGGAGTTAATACTAATAGAGCTTTGGCTGCTTTTCTGTTATAGAATTTAAATTAGTTAATCATAACAATTAGCGAATTGATTGAGAAAATTTTCGCGAAATCATTTGGTCTTTTTAATACTTACCGATATTGACGAGACTCCGGTGATGTTGCCGCTCTCAGTTTCGTTATCAAAACCCACATTATTTTACAAAGAAAGTAAATATTTAACTACATTTGTAAGAATTAAAATTTTACCAACAATTAACTTGATTGTTTTCAATTTTTCCAATCTTCAAATGAGATTCATTGACTTACCATGAGGACAAATATTATTGGACATATGAAAATACTATCAATTGAATCCTCAGCTTGCCAAGGACAATTAGACCTGAAATTTAAAGTAAATTACCAAACCAAATTATTATTAAATCCGACAATTAGTTGATTGATTAAAGAATTGAGATAATACTAACCCAGATTCAGCGTAATTTTCCCCTGATTTGTTAGAAAAATATTTAAATGGAGCCCAAAACATTACGACGATTGCAGGTAATCCTTAAAGAGAGGGTTGAAAATGTCAAATTTTAAACTAAATTAAGCTAATTACTGGACAATTAGCAACTTACCCCATCCAATTGAAGCATAAAAGTGCATCTTAATTGCTTCAACTGATGAAAATGTTTTCACCACGAGTATATAAAGATACAATCCTTCAATGAACATCCAAAAAAACTGAGTTCCAGTAAAATAAGGTAACAATATATAAAGAAAACACAGAATCGATGATGCAATCTGTGAACAATTAGACAACAATTAAAGAAGTGGACAGAACAATCAAGAGAAAATGAATTTCCAATTTAAAAACAATCAAAATCAAACAGAAATAGACTAATTTATCCTAATGAATATTATATTGTTTAATTGATGGACATGGATGAGAATGAGAGTTGAATTGATGATCAATCCAATTATTTAAATGGTCAATTGTAAGTAAATGTCTTTAAGTGGACTAAACGGAAACTTGACCATTAAGAATGTTAATCATGATGATTAAATCACGTTTTCAAATTACATCTCTAATCTATTGACACGCATTTAAATTGTATTAATATAATCATCATAATAATCTGAAACTTAATCATTGACTGGACATTTAAGTTAATACAACCGATTAATTAATCATCTCCTCTGGTCAAGGATAAACTATTTCCGTCTTCAATATTGTGACCTTATTTCTTAACGATTTCCGTTCAATTTTTTTTCTTCATCATCTATGTATCATCATCATTATTATTATCCTTTGATGACATTGTTTCTCATCTTCATCTTCATCTTTCATCATTTTATCATCTTTACTTTATGTACATAAAATTGTCAATCTCAATGTTTACTTTTATCATCTTCATCCATAGGGATCAATTGAGATTCCAATTGTAACACTTTACCTAATATAAGAAAGATAAGAATCAAATTAAATACTAATAATTGTTAATCTCGAGGATTAATTAACTCTTAATTGTTTACAATACCTCATTTGTTGGTTGATATGATTGAAGGGTCGCAGTTATTATCCAGGTTAAGGCAAAAAGTTCATAGGTCACCATTAGATTGGTATGAATTGTATTACGAGCACACCGCAAGTCTCTGGTAATTAAAACAACAATTTAGAAAACAACAGTTAATTATATACGATTAATCAACTTTTCCATTGATTAATTGAGCTCTAATTGTAGCTGAATGTTAATCAAATTAATGGGAACACCAAAACAACAACAATGTCCAAATAATTTTGATATATTGTCACGAAGGTAAATTCTGATTAAGTAACTGATTAGACCTAAATAAGACAGATTTAGTCTTATAATCAATGTTATATTGACATAATTGTGTTCTAATTAATTGGATAATATCATAATTGAGGACAATTTGAATATTATTAACAATTAAAACTCACTTGAAGTATAAAAATATGAAGAGAGCTGTGGTCAGTGCGAGGACTGAAAGTCCATAACCAAAATAGTAAACAGTTGAAGCATCTTTAGCATTCCAAATATCCTTGATAATTAGGAAATAAATTTAATTAGTCAACAGTAATTAGTTAATTGTCCAATATTACTTACAGAATAACTTGCAGGAATCAATTCTTCCGGTGTAATTGGCTCACATAATGAATAATCTGATTTCTCTGCCCAAGTCCCATTGGCAAGGCAAAGTTTAGAAGCATTTTCTAAATTGACAACAGAACAACAGACAAATACAATTAACTAATTGAACAATTATCTTTAATTGTGAATATGATTAAACTTACGAGATGAATCATATGTAATACCATTTAACTCCTTAAAACAAGGGATAATTGCTAATTGATTAACTAAAGTTGTCGGCCAACATGAAATCCTATCCCAAGTTGCTGAACAATATTTCAAATCGGAATCTGAAAAGTTGACATTTGATTTAATTGTTTCTCTCTCTCTCTCTCTCTGATACAACAATTAACTTACCAATTGGTTGTGAACTATTCTCACAGATAATTGCTTCGGTTAAATTGTTATTAAATAGATAATCATTTGCCTCCTCATCATGATTGTGATCAACTCCATAATTAAAATCATCAAGTCCATCCTCACTTGAAGCCTCTTCAGTTAAATTAAATATTATCATTACTTTTCCCACTAATCATTTAAATTTAATTGTTACAATTGATTTATTTTGATTTAATTAATTTTGCTTTTTTATTAATTTCAGAATCTCAGCTGATCATAAGAGTCTCATTGTTAACAATTAACTCAATGATCATTTTTGTTTCCTTTTGGCACTTGATTGATTGATTGATTTAATTGTCTTTCTCCTGGTAATGATTATGGAAAAGGTAAACAGTTAATTATTAATTATTAATTGTAAGTTTAATTTGTTAAATTGTCTTGTTTGATTTGCTGGTAAATCTATTTAATCATTGGATAACCTTGATTGTGTTGTTAGTGATTCTAATCACCCGGACAGTTAAATTGATTGTTGTTGTTGTCTTTGTAATTGGATTTAAATTGGATTGATTTTTTTATTCCGGTTTTCTGGTTAATTGTTTTACTTTTTATTTGCTCATTTAATTTAATTGTGATTACAATTGTTTATTTATTGTTGATATAAATAAATACAATTAAAAATGAAAATCCTCTCAGATTAACTTTGCCTTGTGATTTAAGGCAATTGGATTAATATATTTGATTCAGTTAATCAGTTGGGATTTAATTTGGATTAACAAGCAAATCAAATGATAAAACTTTTTTGTTTACTATTAGCTAATTGTTGTTATTGTTTTTTTTTACATTCTAATCATTCGTAATTAACAATTAACTAAGGATTTAATTGTTCATAATGTTAATATAAATTTCATTTGATTTGTAAAATAAAAGGTTAATTGTATTAGTTAACAATTTAAGTTGATTGAACTTAAATCATTAAGTTAACAATGTTCATTTAAGTTGTTGGTCATTTAATTGTTGATGATTAAATTTAATTGTTAAGATAATCTCTCTCTCTTTAACTAAATCAATTGAATCATTAGTCTGTTAATTGAGTTAATTTAATTACTTTATTAGATTTGAAATCAATTCGTAACCTTTACTAAGAAGCTTAAATGTTACAATTTAAATTGTTACGCTTAATTGTTTAGATATTTTCAGAGTTGATCATATAATTAATTAGAGTTGTAACAAATTAAGTAACAATTTATTGATTTAATTAAGTCGATCAGTTATAATAACCAAGGTTAAGTAAACTGTTATTTGTTTGAAACGTAAACAAATTAATTAACAATCAACCACTGGCAATCAATAATATAACTTAAAAATTAAAAAAATTAACTTAAATCATAAATTTTATTGATTAATTAACTTATTGAAAAGTTAATTGTTACTGGTGGTGTAAGTGGATTGTGATGACAACCTTCAATTTGATTTTAATTGTTGATAGAAGATCAATTTCCAGAGCCTGGTAATTACATCGTTAATTGTGATCACTGAAAAGGTAACAATCAAATAATTTCATCTGATTGACATCAAGCCAATAAGTACCTGGGAATAATTAATCAGATTAATTAATCATCACTTGAAAGTAACTAATAACAGTTTTGATAAGCTAATTACCATTAGAAATTATCAATTAAAATGATTAATCAAATATTCAACCTGACAACTAAATCAATCGCTAATTTAACTAATCACACACAAGTTAATCCAATAGCCAATCTGATGTGTCAACAATTAACTTAATCCTAACAATTTGTAATCATTTAGTTTCATCGCAATTTGTAAACTTACAATTAAGAAATGCGAAAATTAAATTGTCATTTCAATCAGGCAATCAGTTAATTGAGTGGGCCATCATCATGTTAATCATAAACTAAATTGTTGATTAACTTTTCTTTCAATTTTAAGTTGAAATAATCAATGGGAAACCTTTGTAATTAATTGATTTACAATTTATAAATAGTTACAATTTAGTTTTCAAGGTCTTAAAATGTAAACAAGGAAATATGAAAGTTTTGTATAATCAGTTAATCATTGCTAAGGATTGATTAACAATTAGATTAGTAAATTGCATTGAAAATTAACTAAAGGTTAATCATTGACAATTTAACTTTGCTACTGATCAAGGTTTTTACCTTTTGTATTATTAATTGTTACAATTTGTTACGATCCAATTGATTTAAGATTCAGGTTAAGATATTGGTTTTAATTGTTGATCATTATTAATTGTTGTTGTTGTTGTTATTATTGTTTGTTTATTATTGATTAAAAGTGTTTCTTAGTTGATTAATTTAATGATTAAGATGAGAGGGCGATCTGATTGTCGGTCAATAACCTAATCAATTGATTTTAATTGTAAGTGTTGTCTTTTAGTGATTAAGTGTCTCTGTGATTAAAACAGAAAATGATTTATTAGTTTTTTCCTGTTTCACTGATTTAGTTAATTGTACGATTTATTTTGGGATTTAATTGCATTTCAAACCATCATCATTATCTAACAAGATTTAAATTAACAAGTCATTAGATTTACAATTAACCATATTAACACCCGCTTAATACTTAGGGTAAGTCCAAGGTATTAATTGATTAATCGTAACAATCAATTACTATTTATAACAATTAGTTTCTATCTAAATCACAATTAACATGTTAATTATATATTCCTGGTAATTCCGTTGGTTAATTAGCTAATCCAGTTCTTTGTCGTTCAACTGGATTAACTAAATTGTCAAAATTTTTATATATGAAGTTTTGATCATCTTAACAATTATCCTTAACAATTTAAATTGGCTAAACAGATCCAATGAAATCCTTAATTGTTCAATAGTTTATTTTGATACAACGTTGATTTATCAACCATGATTAAGTTAATTATGCAGATTAACACAACAATTAACAAGCTGATTCAATCTAAATTTGACAATCAGATTAACACAATCAAGGTAAACAAAATGCAATAGTTAATTAGATTTGATTAATTTGGCAAAAAAATCTTACCTTTTCGAGGATTTTAAATTGTTGATTAAATTAAATCACAATTGGGAAATTTCAAAAGGAAGACACAATCAAAATAATCAGTGATATTAATTGTTACACTTGGTGATTAATCAATTGATAGAAAAGTTTTCCAAATTTGTTTTCAATAAGAAAATCACAAGAAAATAAATTAACAGAGATTCCAATTAGTAATCAGATTAGTTACCAAATTTAATTAACTGTTGATGATTGTTATCAATTATTAGATCTTAATTGTGAATTTACAAATCAGTTGAATGAATGACAAAAATACTATTCACAGTTAGAATGAAAATTCAAAGGTAAGTTGCTGATGATTATGATTATGATGATATAATGATGATGATGGAAGGTGATGGAAGATGAGAGAGAGAGAGGGAGAGAGAGAATGAGAGAGTCAATGAGTGAGTGAGAAATTGAGAGAGTGAGAGATAGACAGAGAGAAAAGAAAGTGAGAACATAAAGATTAGTTGATTGTAGCGCAATCGCCGATCACAATTAACGATATTTTCTTAAGATTGATATTAATTTATCTTCTTCCATTTTCTTTACCTGCTAAACCAACTTAATTAACTTAATTATCACCAGAAAATAACAACAATTCAGTTGATTAATGTAACTTTTTTTCCGTCATTCCAATTGCGTTGAGTTTGATTCCTTAAAGTTGAGCAAATCTTTCAAATTGCTCGCAATCAATTTTAATCATTGGCACCATTAATTTAAGACTTTTAATCATCATAATCTTTTCTTATCATCCTCATCTCTCTCTCTCTCTCTCTCTCTCTCCAGGTGAATTATTATTTGGGCTATCAAGTTATATCTTAAACACAATTAGATCAAATTAATTTAATGATGTTGGTTATTCGGCTTGTATTTTGTTGATCACTTGTTGATTGTTGGAGTTGTTGTTGTTGTTGTTGTTGGTATTTGATAATCTGATTTACCTCCGGTTTTCTTGATTAATTTGATTTCTTTAATTACCATTGATTTGTTGGCTGATTTACACATGTCGTAAATTGTTAGAGCTGCAATTGATACTCCGGTTAAGGCTTCCATCTCAACTCCGGTTCGGCTAATTGTTGAAACGATACAATCAATTTGGATCATCTCATTGTCTATTATTTCAAAGTCAATTGTCACCTTGGTTAATTGTATTAGATGACATAAAGGAATTAAATTAGCTGTTGATTTAGCAGCTAATATACCAGCTATTCGTGCAGTTGAAAGGACATCTCCTTTGGTCAGTTGATTGTTAACAATTAACTTGATTACTTTTGGCCCGATGTAAATTGTACCCATGGCTTGAGCCACTCGCCGAGTCTCATGTTTACCAGAAATATCAACCATCTCAGCTGAACCATGTTGATTAATATGAGACAATTGATTATCATCACTTGATTGTTGATCAATTGGTTCCTTTCCATCATTATGAGTCTGGTTAATTGTCGATGATGATGTTGATGACAATGAAAAAGATGAAAACATCCGATTGGCTAATTAACAATACGAAGTGATTAGAATACAAAATATTAGCCGATTGATTTTTCTCTTGTATTGTTAATCACTTTGTGATTTAGAAAATGAATTAAATTAAAACTCAAACAATCAAAAAACAATTGACTTTTATATCTCTCTATTGTTTTAATTGTCTTGATCACCCACCAATTAATATCATCGGTCGATTAGGAGATTTAGATATATTAATTGCTCCTAAAGAACGTACGAGAAAACAAAAACAACACAATTAGCTGATTTCAAGTAATAGAAACTGTTGACAATTAAAATCTATTATTAGATATTTGTGTACTTTGATTAATTTGGTTAATTTAACAACAATTTACCTGCATGTCGTTCACGTTTACGAGATAATGTTGATTCAATTAGATTGATTATCTGATCATCACTCCAACCAGATCTTAGTGGGTCTCTTAATGACACCTCTTCAGCTCCAAAGAGACAAACCTAATTAACAATTAGATTAAACAGTGATTAGTGAACAACATGGTTCGTGTAAAATGTAGTAATTTACTAATTGTTAATCTCTCACCTTTAAATTACCATCAGCAGCGATACGAAGTCGATTACATGTCGAGCAAAAGTTTTGTGTCATCGACCCAATGAAACCGAATCGGCCTTTGAAACCGTTAATCGTAAATAGTGTCGCCGTATCAGAGGGATTATCTTTAGCAATTGGATTAATCTCATCACCGTATTTACCTTTAATTGTTTTCATTATCTCATGGGCAGGTAACATTTTACCTTGAGACCATTTATTACCATCAAATGGCATATACTCAATAAAACGAACCTCTAATTGTTGATCTTGGGTTAATTCAACAAACGATATTATCTCATCATCATTTAAACCTCTCATGATAACACAATTAATTTTAACGATTTTAGGTAAACCAGCGGATAAACATTGTTCAATTGATTTAATTACCAAATTAAAACCTTTCCTACGAGTGATCAATTCAAATTTCTCAGGTCGCAAAGTGTCAAGTGATATATTGACAGAATCTAAACCTATGGAAACAATTAGAAAACAATATAATTACTAAGTTTTAATCATTAAGAAATTAGATTTTATCTAATCAAAGGTAATTTAAAGAAAACAATTAGATGATCAATTTGAGGAAATTGATTGGTAAAAGAAAAGGATTCATCAGGAAGCGGAACAGAAAATTAAAGATAGACATTAATCTAAGGTGGATAATCAGTCAACAACCAGAATTAGTAAATAGTAACAACAGAAACAACAATTAAGTAGATGGAAAGAGGAATTACCTGAATCAACAAGCTTTTTAATTGAACGGCCCAAAACCAGGCCATTTGTGGTTATGCCGATTGTTGATAATCCGATGGATTTTAATTCTGCTAAATCGTTAACGATTGAAAGACAATCCGATCTAACCAGTGGCTCTCCACCGGTTAGTTTAATTTTCTTAACACCCAAGGAATTAACAAATAGTCTCGCTAATCGGTTAATCTCATCTCGTTGGAGGAGAGATGATTTCGGTGAAAGGTCAACTCCATCTTCGGGCATACAATAGAGACACCTAAGGTTACACTTTTCCGTTAAACTGATCCTCAGGTAATCATGTTTACGTCCAAACGAATCCTTGAGAGGTAAAGATGACCAATATTTTACCTGTGAACGTTTTAAATTAGAGTAGAAATTAATTAGTATTAATTGTCTACAATTGGAAAACCACATTATTGTTATTAAGGGAATTGCAATTGAAAAGTAAACAGTAAGTGAAGAGGTTTAATTGTTGGTGAGAGAGGGAAATTAGATACAGTTGATCATTGATTCCATTTCTCTCATTGTGAACCTGTTGATTGTCATTAATTGTAATTGTCTCTCCAATCACAAGTATTACAATTGTAGATAATTGATAATCTTCAATTTGATTAGGAAAAGTTTAACAATAAGCAATAGAAACACACGTTTTCCCTTCATACACATTCAGTGTGTAGGAATTTACAGTTATAAACACTAATTAATTCAGTTTATTGATCATCTAGATGATTAGTCAATTTGATACAATTAGTAAATTGTTTTCGATTGAGAAACGAAAATTTATCCATAAGTGAATCTTTCGAGGATCTGATACTTTACCTTGATAGAAACATTGATACTCTTGACAATTAACAATTGTCTTTAATTATGACAACAATTTAATCGCAATTAATTCAGACACAAGAATGTTTTTAATTCAGTTGTTTACAATTTAGAAAAATGCAAATGTGCTGCCATCTCTTTTTCCATTATCTTACTAAAAGTTAATTTTTTTCGTTTTTTTAATTGTTGACGATTTCTTATTAACATCGATTGTTATAATTAACCCTTTTCTGATTTCATTTAATTATCTTAGGTGATTATTGTTCAAAGATTGTGATTAATTTTTCTATTGAATTATCTGAGGAAAAACAATAACCTCATGATGTATATTATACAACGATAAGTTAATTAGTATTGAAACTGAAACAATCTAATCATGATGAGAATGACTCACTGATTGTAATGATAAAAAAAAGATACGAAAAATTAATTATCCTAATTACAATTAATCTCCTAATCATTGGAAAACAATGAGAATGATAAAATCCCTTAAATCAGTTGATTGTTGTTGTTTTTACATTCAAACAAAAAGTTAATTGTAATCAACCAATTTCTAACATGTTGATAACAAAAAATGATGACTAATTGATCCTGAAAATTATTAGACAATTATCAGTTAATTAGTAAAAAAAAATTTACAATTATAATCTTGAAATCGACAATATTAATCAGAACAATTAAATTTCCAAGGTAACAATAATCGCTACCTTTTAATTAACCAAAAACATCAATTAAAATCGTAATCATATCGACAAACCTAACAATCAACCTTTGTATTATTTGCACAATTAAAATAAAAAAAGAGATTAACTAAAACTAATCAACTAAATTAATCTCATCATTTGCTATTAATACATAATTAAAACAATAGCAATCAAATACAAAATGAACATATAAAAACAAATCGATTACCTGGTTAACAATTATGATCAGTTAACTTTTACCAATCAGTTAATTTGGATTAGAAAATTAAAAAGGAAACTTTTCTTGTCCGTAATTGTTTAATTGCTGTTTACTTTTCCTTTTCGCCAATTACAGTTAATTAGTAAATTACGATTACAAACATTGGAATAACAATGATAAAGACAATCTATTTATGTGCTTTACTTTTGGGTGTTTTCTCATCACCATGTAGATCTGAACATCTCCCTGAAGATGATGAACAAGATCCAAATGCTTTCGTTGATTCAATTCTGTCAACTGCCGTTGAAAAGATTCACCAACAAGGAGTAATTCCGATTCCCGGTGAACATAAATTTGGACCTTTCGGACTATTGACCATTAAGGATATTCACTTGCTGGACATTGAAAATATCTCAAGACGAGGAGATTCATTCATCAGGGGAGATGAGGTTTGTATTAGCTGTTCCAATTTAATTGTCTTTCTTTTCTATAGTTTAATTTAATTCGGTTCCGAGTTGTTAATTGTTAATTTGTGTTTCCTTCTCCTTCTCTCTCTCTCTCTCTCTCTCTTAGGATTCAGGAATCATTTATGTTAATACATCGTTCACCTTGACCAATGTCCATGCCAATTCAAGTTTCGTTGTTAATTTACCGATGCAAGGGAAAATCAGAGTGACTGCAACCACCACAATTAAACAAATTGATTTAACCCTTCGGTGTGAATATGATCCTGTTAAGGGTACACTTAAACCCACCGCGATTCATATTGACTCTTATACTGGAGTTGAGACCGTTGTTCAAGGTTTAGGTCCGTTTAACCCGATCGTTGAAAAAATGGCCACAATAACTGCCGATGTGCTTGAAAAAATTATCGCCAAAATTTTGAACTTAACGATCGCCGCTAAATTGAATGGACTAGTTATCGATTTACCTCAACTTTGACTTGACCACTATTTCCGAACTGACCAATTGATACTCATATCTAATAGACAAAGATTCAAATAATAATAATCAGCATTCAAATTTTACATGATAATCAATTGTTACAATTTACTAATTATTTAGTAATTTTGATAAAAATAATAATAAAACATGACGAAATTGTCAATGAAACCAAATTGTTCAGTTATCACAATCAATTAACAATTTAATTGTGAAATCACATGACAATCATAATTGTAATGACGATTTTCATTACGATTCATCGTTAATGATTAAGTTAATTGTGTACTTGATTTTAAGATCAATCATTGAACAACAATCAACAAAAATCAATTCAATTAATGAGAAACATTTAATTTTTTAACTTTTTTTTATTTAAATAACATAATCAACCATTTGAAAGACTAATTAATTATATAATTAAATGGTAATTAAATTACGCAATTAAATGTTACTCTTTTTTTTGGACCAATTGTTATTTATGATTAACTTTTTAATTGTTATCAAATCATCATCATTGTCCATATAGCAATTAATGATAACACTTGGTAACATTTTCTCAGTCAACAATCAAGCATATTAGTTAATTGTTCAACAATCAAGAAAAGATTACAATTGATTTACTGTAACATTTAATCAAATTAAGGGGAAAAACACAATTAAAACACTTTACCATTGAGAAAATGAGTTAATTGTTGATGATAGAAATTAATTACTAAACCCATTGGATTAATTTTCCTACTTAATCATCACAGTTTTTTATATAAATAATTTAATCTCGTAATTTTTAATTGTTAGCATAATTGTTTCAATGGTGGACAATTGATTTAAGTTAAGGAGATAGAGGGAGTTTATTATTAATTAAATTGTAACATTGTATCATCATTATCAAACAAAATTAGATAATTAAAGTAATAATAATTATAATAATAAAAAGAAAGTTAAAATTAAAAGTTAATTGCAATTGGTAACAATTTGATTTGCCATTTTATCGACTTGTAAAAAAAGCTTCATTTGATTGCTGGAGATGAGAAGAAATAAAGTAACAATTAACTAATTGTTAGAAGATAAAATTATATCAAATTATAGAGAAACAAACGAAAACATAAACCTTACCTGAGAACAATCAAATTAATTTAATTATAAACATAGAAAAAAAAGAAAGATAGAGAAAAAGATTTGCAATTAGTTAAATTGTTGGTCAATTTTGCGAAATGATGATATTATGATTGAAGAAAATAGATTAATCTTCTTCCTCATCGTTAATTAATTAATTACTGATTACAATTTATTCTCACTCTTGTAATTGATAAATATTAATCTCTTACCTAAGCTTAAATTGTGAGATAGATACATACAATTAACTTAATCAACAGTTTTATCTCTCTCTCTCTCTCTCTCTGTTTATTATTTATAATTAATATCATCATTATCATTAAGCTAATCACACACAATTTATATCGTCTTGATTTCATTGACACAATTAATGGTTAAATCATAATTGTAGTGATTAATTAATAAGGTAAAATCATAAAAACCGGATAAAGGTTCAAATTTCAGATTTTGATCAACACATCAATTGATTTCTCGATTGATTAATATGGTGATGTTACATTTGATTATGATAATAATCATTAATTGAACGCATGTTTCAACAATTAATCCACATGCAATGTGAATCTCATCAAAATAACGATGATAATTAATTATAATAATAAATAGTAATCAGATTTTAACACACACACACACACATAACTAATGAAGAAAGAAACACAAACACAATTAAATTAACAAGATTAAATTAAAGTAAAAAACAAAAGTTAAGCAATTAGATGAGCTTACTTTATAACAATTAGTGTGTGATTTTTGTGTGATCGGTTAATTTTTTCCTAAATTAAGATTAGGAGATATAAATATTGACTCAATCTATTGCTGTTGTTGTTGATTGTTGGTTCTTGTTGTTAAATTGTTGAGGTTCTTGAAGATATTGTTGATTTTTAAAATTGGTTTGGTTAATTGAAGGACAATTCAACTAGTGGATAAGCAGTAACCAATCTCAAACATAAATCAAACTTTATGGTGTTAATTGTTGTTGTTATTATTAAACTTGCTGATATTGTTGTTGAAAATAATGATGATGGTGATGCTTGATTATGATGATTATGTAGTTGTAATAATTGCTGCTTCTGTAGGTGTTTAGGTGAGTGTGGTCTTTGTATGAATGTATTTGTGAGTGTGTGTGTATTTATATTTATATGGTTGGATGTGTGTGTGTATATGAATTGATTTAGATGTTAATTATTTATAAATCACGTGATAATTAATTAACAGTGTGATTGATGGAAAAAGGGAGAAGTTGTTACAGTCCTGAATTTGATTAGATTGTAATTAGTTGTGAGTCTTTTTCAATAGGCGCCATCCTTTTGATAAAATTACATTAGTTAAGATTAATTGGATTCGGGTTTGTAGTTAACTAGTGTGTGTGTGTGTGTGAGTGCGTGTATGTTATTGTTTTTGTAACTAGTTAACGGATTAATCAAAAACCTTGAACATTGAATGATTGTGTATGTTGATCACCACGAGAAAAGAAAAACAAATAATTACAATCTAGATTACAGTTAACCAGCCTGACCAAATTAAAAGGACTCTGTTGATTTCTTGTTGATTGTTGATTGATGATTTTTCATTTGTTTCTCTGCTTCACTTTTTCTTGTTGCTGTTGTTAAATTGTTGAGGTTGTTGCTTTTGTTTTACTTCTGAGTTGGTTTTGTATATATTTTTATATGCAATTAGTTAATTGTTTTTGTGTTTTGTTTTGTTTTTTTTTCTTCAAAAGAATTAGTTATTAAGCCCAACCTTGGTCAATCAAGCTCCTGTGCTGCCATGATAGGAGAATTGTTGGAAATAAGGCAATTCATCCTCTTCCGATATGGAATTCAAATTAGTTGGATCTCTAGGTGGTGTTAATTTAACTGATTCACCGGTAAATTCAGAGTCAAAATATCTAGTGTCCGTATCGGATGTAACGGCGGGTTTAAATGGCGGAGAAACCTTCAAATAGGAAGAAATAGAAGAAGAAAAAGAAAAAGTTAATCAAAATGTTTCAATAAGATTGATTAATATCATGTATTAATAATAATAAAAATAATTGAGACATATAAACATATAAACATCATCACCAGTAACACAATAATAAAACAATTGGAGACGATTATTATCAAGTTACATATGTAAAAAGCAATTTACTGATTGTGTTAATAATTAGTTTTGATTTGTTACTTAGTGTTACTCTCTCTCTCTCTCTCATTTCCCTGTCTCACTTTTATAATATGATTCTAATTATTCACATTTCAATAACAGTAAATAATACTGAAAGTATATCAAGCAATCGTGTGTGTTAGTTGATATAACTATTAATCATTTTTAAAAGGTTGTAGAAAATTAATATTATTGCTCAATTAACTAGAATAAACACTTAAAACTAATTATCGAATAATTAGATTGGAAACATATGTTTAATCGAATTATTCTTTAAATTTGGTGATTTTTTCTTCTTTTTTTTGTATTTACCTTCTTCTCGAGGACATCTTGCCAATTGACACCGGCGAAAAATGGATGAACCATGATCTCTTTAGCATCATCAGGTCCACCGCCGAGACGTTGTTTCGGATCTTTATTGAGTAAACCAGACAGAAGACTTTTAGCTTCAACTGAAAGATTCCTTGGGAATTTGACCTCTTCGATTAAAATAAGTTCAAATAGAACATCATGATCACGATCATAGAAAGGTAAACGGCCACACATCATTTCATACGTAACAACACCCAATCCCCACCAATCAACAGCTCGACCATAATCAGAGTCTTCCAATACCTCTGGAGCCAAATACTCGGGTGTCCCACAAAAGGTTTTAGTTGTTGTACCCCAATTAATGTCTTCCTTACAAAGGCCAAAATCGGCAATCTTAATATGACCATCTTTATCTAGAAGTAAGTTTTCCAACTAATGAAAAAAAAGAATGAATCAAGTAAACAAATGAGTGAAGGAAGAGAGAGAAGGAAGAAGAGGGAGAGAGAGACAGAGAGAGTAAGAAGATTAACAAAAGATTAATATTTATATGAATCAATAGATTGAATTGTGTTCAGTCAATGATGATGATAGTAAAAAAGAGGGATGAAAATGAAGGATATGAAGATATAATAACAAGAAGGCAAATAAGCAAAAGCAAAAACAAGGGGAAGAAGAAGAAAAGGAAAAGAAGAAAAAAAGATGATGAGTGAGAAAAGCAAAGAGTATTATGTTATTATTATCAAGAATTCATGTGAGAGGTTCATTGAAAATAATAAGTATTGGCAAGTTTATGCACATTGACGGGGAATGATAATGATGATGAGATGATGGTGACGATGATGATAATAATAAACATAATAATAAATGACGATGATTGGCACAGTTGACATTGGCAAGGAAAAAAATAAAAACAGAGGGAGAAAAAGGGAGACATAAAATTGGAAATAATAAGTATGGGTAAACAAGAAAAAAGTTGTAAACAGAAACAATGTGTTAAAATGTAGATACAAAGTTATGGTGATGATGAAGATAAAATAGGAGGGAAAGTAGAGAGAGAGAGAGAGAGAGAGAGAGAGACGATGATGATGATGATGATGATGATAGCGATGATGGAGTGACGAAGATGAAAATAACGAGGAATAAAAAGAGAAATGATAAAAGAATGAAAATCAATCATTGAATGAATTTGAACACAAAGAAGAAAATAATTTTACCTTTAAGTCTCTGTATATTATTCCTTGTGAATGAAGATAATCGAGAGCTAAAAGTATCTCACTGGAATAAAATCTTGTTCTATCTTCGGTAAATATCCTCTCCTTTGACAGATGGAAAAACAATTCACCCCCATTAACATATTCTATTACGAAACATAGACGTAGATCTGTTTGAAATGAATATTTTAGTGTCTGTGGGAGAGAAAAAGATAAAAAGATGAGGAGAGAGAAAAAGGAGAAAAACAAATTAAGAGATTAGATTTTAAGGACAAGAGTAACAGTAGTTGTTGTTATTGTGATAAATTGTATCATTTTGGTTGGTAGATTTTTGTTATTGTTTTCAGATTATTTGTTGACACAATTAAAGTTATAGCCGAATAATAATAATAATAATAGCAAGTAAACAATTTAGTTTCTATTTTCTATTATTATTATTATTATTATTATTATGTTGTTGTTGTTTTGCTATTTTTCAATAACAGTAATCAATCAACCAATCAATCAAAAGATAGTTATAGTAGATGGATAAGTAGATATAATAGCAAATGTATATTTAAGAAATAAAAGGAAAGGTAGAAAAGAGGAAAGATAATGATTAAATCGTGATAAATAGAATTAATTGAATGAGCAACAATATATAAATATAATAAAGATAATTAATTGTAATAATGTTTCAATAAAGTATAAAATTGTGATTTCTATTTTTTTTTCTTGAGAAAAAAGGTGTATGTTTCATGATTAGAAAGAAATTGTTATTGTGGTAATACAAACAAGGGAAAAAATCACTAGTTGTAAGAAACTAAAGAGAGAGAGAGAGAGAGTGAGTGAGAGAAAAATAATTCCAAGATAACGAAAGGAAAAAGATGATGATAGGAAAGGAGAGAGAGAGATGATAATGAAAATTAGTAGATAATGATGGATACACATATAAAAAGCAAGGAGGAAAAATAAATTAAATGTAAATATGATTATCATAATGGGCAAGAGTGTGTATTTTTTTTTCTTTTCATAGCCTTTGGTAAAAAAAAGTGCAATCTTGATTAGGGACATCGAACTCGTTGTTAAAAGAGATGATAGCCAAAAGAGGAGAGAGAGAGAGAGAGAGAAAGGCAAAGATGGAGAGAGGGAGGATGATGATGATGATGATGAAAGAAAAAAAGAAGAGTGTGGTAAAAGAGAAAGGGAGAGTGAAAGGGAAAGAGAATCAATGAAGGGCGGTGGTCAAACTTACAATTAAAAAAGGATGTTTAGTATTCTTTAGGACTCGGTTTTCGGTTAATGTGTGGGTTACTTCGTCTTTAGCGATGATCACTTCTTTCTTTAGCACTTTCATTGCGTAAAGCATTCGACTTGCTTTCTCTTGGCACAATATTACTTTGCCAAAAGTTCCTTTGCCCAGAACTTTGATGAACTCAAAATCTTCGATACTCTGTGTATGTGAGTGTAAGTGTGTTTTTAGAGGTTAAAGGGAGAGAGAGAGAAAAAAGAATTGGATTAATATTTACAGGTAAGAACAAAGGAATAGAAAAAGAAAATGTATAAATTACAATTTTTCTGTCCCTTGATGATGAACTGTTACGGGTTATGTTGAGTCTACTGCTCATATCTTCATCTTCCTTGAGATCCATATCTATGTACATATCCTGATCATCATTAGCCGACATAACGGAGGCAACATGTTCAATGGCTTGGCACCATTCATTTCTGTCAGAATCAGTGTCAGTACAGAAAGTCCTTTCAATAACACTTGACCAATGGAGACCTTTCAACAGAAAGGTATAAGGCTTTGATTTTTCAATTTTAAACACCTGACATCCTCTAACAGTGAAACGATTTAAAGGTTCACCAAAATCTCTTTCAGGTTTTTGTTTAAATCCTTTGAGATCACCATTATCATATAGAATAAAATACCTTGGCCTCCAATTTTTAATGTGTTCACCTCTTTTTAAAAGCCATCCTTCCTTAATTAACTTGGGCTCTGGAATGTTTGTTAACATAGTAAAAATTTGATCACTAGTTAAAAAAAAAGAAGAAAAAATTGACGAAGAAAAATGATGTTATTTGTGTTTTAACTTTAGTAGAGCTGAAGAAAGAAGACAGAAATGGAAAAGAGAAAGAAAAAAGAGAGAGAGAGAGAGAGAAAAAGAAATGAAATAAAAGAAATAAGAGAGGGAGAGAAATAATGAGAAAAAGAATATGAGAGAAAAAGGGAGAGAGATGATGAGAAATTTATACGTACAGACAAGTCAGAGATAGAATAATAAGATAAAGAAGAAAAAAGTAAGCAAGGTAGGGAGAAAGAGACACGAGACACTGTTGAAAGAGAAAAAGATGATCAATTTAACAGAATAACAATTACATTTAATTTTGATATTCCATGTAAATTATGAGAGAGAAGGAGAGAAAAACCAAAAATACAATAATACCAAACGAAAATAAAAACAAGTTGATCGACAGAATGAGAGAGATAGAAAAGAGAAAAGAGAAAATGAAAAACCACCTGACACAATTCATAGATGGAGTTGCGATCATTTAAAAAGAACAAAATGTAAAGAGGGAAATTTAAATTACATTGAGAATCGATTCGTTTTCTGTTTTGTTAATTGAAATGTTTTACTTTATATTTATTCATTTTTCCTTAGAGAAAGAACAATAATTGGATGATTATACAGAAGGAATGATTTCTTCATAACATATGAGATATTTTCTTAGATATGAGAGAGTTGTAGAGAAGGAAAAAGAGAGAGAGAGAGTGGGAGAGATAGAGAGAGAGACATGAGATGGAAATATAAGTTGGGACCGAGAACATTGTGAAAAAAGAAACAATTTTACTCAAAGTCACTTTGTTTACTCTATTTTTTGTTTTTAATTGTTGAATCTTTTTTACGTAAAATCCTCCGAAGTTTAGATGATTTTCCTACAATAGGAGTGGTATTTGTTGTTGTGGTTGTGATTGGTGATGATGTTGATGATGTATTGTTGATGGAGGTGTTAAGATAATTGGTTGTTGGTGTCGTGGTGTTTGTTGATGTTGCTGTTGTTGTTGTTGATGATGATGATAACGGTGAATTTGTTGGATTTATATTGCTAGATTGATGAATATTTGATGTGGTTGGAGTTGATTCATTTAATGTATTACTAAAAGATGATGAATCCCTTGGACCTTCAAGAGTCCATGTTGAAAAATAAGGCTTCAAACTTGGCTTTGGTGTGGATGATATGCTTATATCGTCAAATTCTTGCCCTGAATCACTAAAATCACCAATATCATCTTCATCGAGAAAATCATCTATTTGAGTATCATTTTGAGCCATCACTTGTTCCATATAACCTTTATACTGTTCCTCAGATTCAAAAGCCTCAGTCTCCGGAAGCTTAAATTTTCTAAGAAGACGAATAAACCTTTGTTTCAAATTGTTAGTGGTTGTTGACATATTGATATAAAATGATAATCAAGATTATTTGAGAGGGAGAAAGAAAAAGGGAGAGAGAGAGAAAGATACAGACAGACAAATAGAGAGAGAGCGAGAGGAGGTAGAGAAAAAAAAAGAAATAGAATATCAAGATGAGAAATTGATTAAAGATACAGAAATTTAAATTGGTTGAAGAACCAAGCACAGAGTTAATCGAAATTAACACAAAATTACATTTAATTTAGATATTCCATGTAAATTGAGAGAGAGAAAGAGAGAGACCAAAAATATAATAATAAATGGAAAAATAAAAATAAAAACAAGTTGTGACAGAAAAAGAGATAGAAAAGTAAAGAGAAACCACCTGACACAATTCATAGATGGAGTTGCGATCGTTTAAAAAGAACAAAATGTAAAGAGGGAAATTTAAATTCCATCGAAAATCGATTGTGTTATTTTCCAACAGGTGGCGCTTCCAGTCGAAAATTGGATCATCTTGATAATTTTTGTTTCCAATTTTTGATGAGAATTTATTTTGATTTGATTTTTTTTTATCACAATTTAACTAATTGTTCATTTAATTACAATTAATTTTTATGACTACTGATTTTACATCAACAGGGTGATATGAAACTCCTCAAGCCCGTTTGGGTTAATCATGACGGTTAGTTGATTAATTTCTTATTGTCACTTTGTTGGTTTGCTTTTTTTTTATTCTATTCTTTTCTCACCTTTTGTTTTTACATGTGATCTAATCTAATTGATCATTGATTAATTTTCTTTTATTTTCTTTATTTAATTCGATTAATTGTAATTTTTTCTATTGGTATTGTGTTGACAGGTCAACCCATATTCTCTGTTGATATTCATCCGGATGGGACAAAGTTTGCTACTGGTGGACAAGGTGAGTTTCTATCAGAATATTTTTTTTTTATTCTCTTCAATGGTAACCCGGCTTTAATTGCTTTCTCTTAGTCTGGTGGTTTCCTCTTCTTTATCTCTCTTTCTCTTACTTTTCTATCTCATCATCTTTCATTTACTGTATTTTTAGCTCTTTGTGTGATATTTTTTTTCTTCTTCTTTTGTCTTTGTTTTTGTTCATTCGTTTGATTCGTTTTTTTTTTGCTTTTTCTTTAGGTGGTGATGCTGGGCGAGTATGTTTATGGAATTTTGGACCTGTCATCAATGAAGAATTGGAGAAAAAAGAATCAGTGCCTAAATTGTTGTGTCAAATGGACAATCACTTAGCTTGTGTCAATGTTGTCAGGTGGTCTCAATCTGGTAAATATTTGGCATCGGCTGGAGATGATGAAACCATCATGATTTGGCAAATCTCTAAGTATTTGGGATCATCAGCGACTTCAATCTTTCGAGGATCTGCTAATGTTGAACAATGGAGATGTATTGCCACTCTTCGTGGACACTCTGGTGATATTCTTGATCTCAATTGGTCACCTTCAGATGAATATATTGCTTCCGGTTCAGTTGATAATAATGTTATCGTTTGGAATGCTCGTAAATTTCCTGAAATAGTTACCAGATTAAATGGACACAATGGTTTTGTCAAAGGAGTCAGTTGGGATCCCATTGGTAAATACGTTGCCTCACAATCTGATGATAAATCAGTTAAAATTTGGCGAACCAAAGATTGGAAAGAAGAGAAAACTGTTAGTGAACCATTTCGTGAGTGTGGTGGTACAACTCATGTACTTCGATTGAATTGGTCACCTGATGGTCAATTTTTAGTCTCAGCTCATGCAATGAATAACCGAGGATCAACAGCTCAAATCATTGAAAGAGAAGGATGGAGAGCACAAAAAGATTTTGTTGGTCATCGTAAAGCGGTTGCCTGTGTTCGATTTAATCCAAATATACTCACCGAAGATTCAAATTTTTATACATTAATCGCCTTAGGAAGTCGTGATAAATCAGTTTCTGTTTGGAGTACAAAAAATAGACGACCCACCTTAGTGATTCATGATCTTTTCCAAAGTTCTGTCCTTGATTTAACTTGGAGTAAAGATGGTTATTCACTTCTTGGTTGTTCTAGAGATGGGACAGTGGCATTTATACAATTTGAACCAGGAGAAATTGGTAAAACGGCATCGGAAGAAGCCAAAATGGCTTATTTTCAAAAATTATATGGCAAAAGCTTACAATCATCATCCAAAGAGACTCTGCTTATTGAAGATCCAGAGATTCTAAAAGTGCGAGAAGAACAACTGAAGAAGGTAAAAAAAATCATCTTAGCTTTTTATATCAATTAATTGACTAAACTTTCTTTCATTTTATTCTTTGTATACAGAAGGAGCAAGAAAAGTTGAAACAGCAAACATCTAGTTCGTCTAATAATAACAATAACAACAATAATAATAGTAAAGAGCAAAATTTGAATAATTGTTCTGGTATCTCGATTGTGCAAAATGGTAACAATGATTTACATAAATCTGGTCTAAATCTTAGTGATATAAATAATATTAACAAAGGTCCGACTGATAAACAAATAGAGACTCGAATGCCAAATGGTCGTAAAAGGATTACACCGATATTTATTCCACCTCCAAATGATTGCGATGGAGCACCAATGCCATTTAACGCTAGTGCAACAACATTCTCAACAACCGAACCCGATGTGGCCTCACTATTATCATCTTTAAAGTCAGATCAAAGGGCAGACTCAAATATTTCATCAACTCCTAAACAAAGTCCAGAGAAACAGGAGCAACCCGAACAACAGAAACCATCACAACAACAACAACAACAAGTACAATCAACACCAGTAATCAGTAATCAACAAACACCAAAATTATCTGGAGTCTCACCTGTTACACCAGGATCGATACTTTCACCAATAGAAGCACCAATAGTCTCTCTCACGGATTCAATACAAAATAAAACTCAAAACACATCAAATGGTGATAATAATAACAATGAGACACCTCTCTCATTAACTTCATCATCTTCAACGTCCAAAAATCCTTCCGAGTCAACCGAAAAGCGACCTGCCACACCAAACGAAAGTATTTCACCAAACTCTTCCGCTAAGAAGATTAAATTATCTACAACCACTACAGTACCACAATCAACAAAAACATTGAATAACAAATCAGCTGATCAACCAACAGTTAAACAAGCCAACGGGCCAACACGACCACCTGCTGTACATTTGATTCAGAAACTTATGCCCAACGATAAAAAGAAACCAAATCGTCAAAATTTCAGTAATATTACCAAAACACCAACTTCATCCATCCAAGTTGTTCGAGTTGAAGATCGAAACGAGAAATCATCAACAACGACAACAACATCAGCACCTCGATCAGAGGTTAGAGGATCAATTATGTTACCAAGTTTAAAGATTGATAAAAATTCAACAATCAGTGTTAAAGTTTTGGATGAAAACGGTTTATCAAAATTTTTAAGTATCGAAATTGAAAATAACATTAGCAATTCATCACTTTCAATTGTTCGGGTTTTGAACCAAGAGAATGAAAAAGTTTGGGAAATGATTTTATCGTCAAAAATTTGTGGTATCTCAGCTTGTCCCAATCTAGTCGCAGTGGCCTGTTCTGATTTAACTCTATCAGTTTTTAGTACCACAACGGGTAGACGGCTTCATACACCGATTACTCTTGACTCATTGGCGAGTAAATTAAATTGTTATAAACATTATCTATTAGCAGTAACATGTAAAGCATCAGCTTGGCTCTGGGATTTTGAAAAACATTCAGTGGTTGTCAAAAATGAATCTCTTCAACCAATCTTGTCATCTAGTACAACAGTTGTAAACACTGGAATCACTGATTCAGGATCACCGGTAATCACAATTTCTTCCGGTAAATCATATGTTTTCGACCTTTCCTTTGGTAGTTGGTCACTAGTGTCCAATGATAATGATCTACTCAACTTTTTCTCTGACTATAAGCAAATGTGGAAACCTGAGACCAATTCTTATCCATTAGCAATTCTTCAGTCACAAAACAGGTGAGTGAAAAAACTGTTTACTTATTATTTGATTATTAATCTTCTTGTATGTTTCTTTTTCTATTTATTAACAGTTTAATTAAAAAGAGTCATAATGTTTTCCTGTCCAATTCAAATCTCCAAAAAACTGGAACTTTAAGTTTCATTGATCAACAATTATCTTCAGCTTTTATTCTTGGCTCATCTAAGGAATATCGTCATTGGCTAATCACTTTAGCCCAATTTTTAACTGAACAAGGGATTGAACTTCGTCTCCGAGAATTGTGTCAATTTCTTCTTGGTCCACCATTTTCCTCGTCTGAAAGTAATTGGGATTCAAGCATTTTAGGAAATGAGAAACACTCACTTTTACGAGAGATTCTGGCGATCATCACAACTAATTTAAAGTTACAGAGGATTTACACGGAGTTTAAACAACAACTTGATCTCATCTCATCATTTTCATCTTCATCCTCGTCATTTTCATCATTTTCATGATGCTCAACTGCTCTTTCTCTATAACTAATCATTATGATCAACCTCGGATCGTTTTGGATTTGTAAATAATTTTGTAAAAAGTAATTGTAATCACAACAATCACGCTCTCTCTTTCTTTCTTTCAGTTCGCCGGTTTTTTTTTTCATTCACCTTTAATCTCACCAAATTGTGAGAATATGATTTAAATTAATTGCTAATCAACTTTACCCTCTCTTCAACCGTCAATTATTTCCTTTTCCTATTTCCAACTAAGAAAATATTTTTTTAGAAATCAAAGTCAATTTAAATGTAATAATCAAACTTTTTTTCCCTTTATCATAAAAATCAACTTTTTCAACACAAAACAAACCAAAACTTTGCAAACTTTTCTCTCACAATCAAGTTACCCTCGAACTAACAACTTCTCTCTATCAGCCCAACGAAAAATAGTCCAGAATGAAAGATAAACAATGAAAACAAAAGGAGATCGTTAATTGTTGACAAAGATCAAAGATCCATGACAATGAGGATGAAAGAGTGAAAAAGATCAACAAACCTAAATCTCGACAACGTTTCTCTTTGGACTAGACTTAAGGTCAAAAGTCGATCGCCCTCAGTGTGACCTTCCCAAGGTCAAAATCCAAGACTAGAAATATTTATCATCTCTCACTCTCTTTCTTTCCTCCCTTACTTTTCACTTTTCGCCCTCTGGTTAGCCTTTTATTTCTCATCTTCTTCTCTACCGATGTTCTGGTAGGTTGTTTTTTTCTTCTTCTTCTATCTAATAACAATAATCTTCCATTTTCCATCATTATCTTAATTTCTTTTACATTCGTGATTTACTATTCTAATATTTTCCAATTGTGATTATCCTCATCATCTATTTGATTATCAACAATTTCTCTCTTTCTCTCTTTCTAAATAGAGTAGAAAACATTTTTCTCTCTCAATCTCTTTGTTCATGTTACTTTTTTTTTCTATTCTTCCATCACCAATAATAGAAACTGTGCTAATCTACAAATCCACCTGAAAGAAGAAGATTAAATCCCAATCATCAGTAAATCTTTTTTTTCTCTCTCTCATTAGAAGAAAAAACAAAATTCATCAAGTGTCGTCAATTATTGTTATAGAATTTCGGTTAAACCTGTTTCTTTTTCTTTCTTTCTCCTCTTTCCTCTTCTTCTTCTTCTTCTTCTTTCCTTGTGGTTCTCTTAATCCACCGAGAGGCGAAAAGTGTAAAAGATTAACCATTTTGATTAACCAACTTGTTGATATTCTGTCTTCTTCTTGTACTTCATCAATTGACCAATCCAATTGTTGATTAAATGTTTAATTATGATAACAAAACGATCAGTAGATTAGATAACCATTACAAATTCTCTCTCTATATCAACTCTCACTTTAGAAACTCCATCTTACCAGTGTGTTTGTTTCTCTATCAACATAATGTATTAGATCAACAACAACACTTTCAACTTTTCTATTCTATTTCTTAATGAATAATCTTTCTTTTTTCTATTCTCCAATCTCTCTTTCACCTTCTCATTACTGTGATTAGCCGATGATCTTGATATAAAAACAAGAACAATAATCCATCAAGTGTCCACTGTTGATCCTGATTGTCTTTCAACCTACTCTCCTTTACCATTGTCTTTCATATTGGTCATCGTTACCACCGCCGTCCGTTCATAACCCTGTGACCTTCACCATGACATCTATAGCTGATCGCCATCTTTATCCAATCTTCATGTTACCATCAAAATTATTTTCCAAATTTCGAGGTTGGATTTATGGTTACATTAGATTACTCCTTGGTATGGTTTGCTCAGTTTCCTGTTTATTTTGTGTATTCACATTTATTTGGTATTTAACCTTTCGAGGTCTTTATGGTTTCCTGATTAATTTACAATTATGCCAACAACCCACTGGCTGTGGACCTGATGATGATGAAAATGACCTAAACATTGAATATACCGATTATCAATCGGGTAAACGTGGTAGTTTTCTGACACGATGTCGAGCACAAGCTGAATTAATTCAAAAATCATTGAAAAAAAGTCGATCCAATGGAGATAATAAATCTCCCAATGGACATAATGTTAAACAAAACAATTGTAATGATACTATTCAAGAAAACAATGGTAATAATCATCATCATCGTTGCCATAACCATAATCAAAGTCACAGTCACAGTCACCATCATCATCATCATCACCATAATTCACCCACCAAGGAAAACTCAGCTCATGGAGTTCTTGTTAGAAACTCTTCATACGTTTCTGAAGTTTATTACGATGAAAATGGTCATAAAATTGGTGAACAAATTTACCTTACAAATGATTCTGACGGTTTGGAGGAATCATATTTCCAATTCAAAGTGAATGATTATCAACACCTCAAAGAACTCGGTGCTATATCTACAAGTGTCCTGGTCGAAGAGGAACCGTTCGATGGTGGAGCTAAACAAGAGACCGAAGCGAATGTTGAAAATTCCCCTGATAATGAACCTCAAGAGGATAAACATGGTGCTAGTGGTGGAGATTGCGAAGAGAAAATCGTTGATTCCGGCGATGACAACGGCAGTGGTTCCGCCACAATTAAAGAATCAAACATGTTCCACCTTTCAGTTTCCCACTCCCCTGAATCAACCACCTCTTATTGTGGCTCCATTTTAACCGATGAACCAGGTAATATCTATGAAGACGATTCTAGTGCCAAAACTTTGATTAACAACGAAAACAATACAACAACTTATTCATCGACAATCATCCCAACAGATAAAACAACCAGCGATCAACAATCAACATTATTACATTTAAAATCTGAGAATCAAGAAAATGATTCAAGTAATAGTAATTATCCTGATCCTGATAACATTTGCTCAACAACAACAACAAATCAAGTCCAGTTGAACAAATATCCAATCGAATCAATTAAAGAAGAGGAAACCAAAGATTCAACAATTAACTTAGTTACAATACCTGATTGTTCAATTGATAAAGTTAATTGTGATAATATTAATGATGATAAACCAAATGGTGTTCAACTTAATGGTAATGCTACCGGTGAAAAAAAACAAACCACCAATGGTGATGATACTAAATCTAAATCAGTTAATGAAATTGCCAGAGAAATCGAAAGCTCAATTAAAGACCAATCAACTGGACCTTCGAAAAGGACGAAGAAAAAACGTCGCTATAATAATAATTACAATCGAAGTAAAAACAGTTAGAACTTAATTGTGATCAATTTAAAGGATATACGATCCATTGTGTATACATTTTCATACGTTTTCCTATTTCACCGATTAACCAACATTCGCCCATATATTTAATTATTGTTGTAATTATTTTTTAATTGTCTCAATTTTTCACTTAATTATTTGTCTACACATCTAAAAACCCAAGACTTAATATTTGTAAATCATCAGAACAAGATAATTACGATTGTCTTGTTAATCACTTTGAAGAGCAGATAATTGTTCATCTTTACCTTTATTTTTTTTCATCATCATCATCATTCAATTAATCAAAGGTCTCTCTGATCATCATCATCATCATCCAACTATAATTATAAAAATCTACAATTAGCTGATATTGGAAATCAATCAACGCCCTGATTTAATTGAATACAAACCGAATTATATATTTGCTCTTCATTCATCATTTTAATTATGTTCCTCTCGATGATGATTAAAATTCATCATCTCAAAAGTGTTATTTCATATAAAGTAATTAAGCAAAAATCTTAATCACAATTATGGTTTTCACTCTTATGAGAGATTTAATTTTTTTCAAACAAACTTTAATCATCGTAATTGTAAATGTTAAACAATAGAGAGAGAGAGAGAAAAAATTAACTTTCAACAATTTAGTTGGAATTTGATTAGTTTAATTAGCGATTGATTTGTCTAATCAATTGGATTACAGATTTTGTTAAATCAACAGGTGAACAATTAGATTACTATTAATCAAATATCTACAAATGTTCAATGGTTAAGGTAAATTGTTTGCAATTGTTTCTGTTTACAATGTGTATCAGGATTTTAATGATAATTAGTTAATTATCATCGTCGTCATTAAGTTTTAGGTTCATTCACATTGATAAATGATTTGTTTTTATCTCAATCAACAATTAATGGTTGATTGTTGTCATTTGATTACCATTATTATATTAATCATAAGAAGAAGATGAAATTGAACAATTATAATTGTATTTAGGGTTTTTCACTTATTTGAATAATCAGAATTTTGTAGAAATTGATTGTTATTAATTAATCGTGTGTGTTGATTAGTCAAAATGATCCTGATATGATTTAGACAACAAGCTCTTAATTGTTGACCATTGCTCCATTTAGAGTTGATTAACTGTTGTTATCTAATCTTTTTTATCATTTATTTTGATTGTAATATGAAATTTAACAATTGTCAAGTATTGATCTTCAAATGGAAAGTTGATATTTGATACAATGATTTAGATACTAGTTAATTAAGTCTAATTAACTTCGATGAGCTCACTGATTGTGAGGGTGAAAATTACTAGGTAAAAGAGAGAGAGAATAACTGAATTAACTAATATAAGATTGATTGAGAAGAGAAAATTTAATTGAAGAAAAAAATGAAACAGAAATCAAGTGAAAAGATTAGTTAATCCATCGACTTGGATTAAATTGATCGACTGGATTAAGGTAATTAATTGTCGATCGGTTCACCTCGAACACTATTATCGCTCATGTTATCAAGTTAATTCTTAAATCATTCAGAAATTTTAAAGAAAAATTTAATCACCTGTTGATTTTTTCGCCTTTTTCGTGGATACACCGAAATCTCAGTGATACTCACAATTCAATTGGCACTAATTAAGATTACCCGATAGAATGATCCATAAATTTCCACTTAATTATCGAGTTTCAAGCTCTTAATCAACTCGATTTCTTCTCATACAATTAACAATTAATTCTCAATTTAAAATACCCACCTCAATATTCAATCGAAGGTAACAACTAGTGAGATCTATGCTTTCGAAATCAAACTTGAAACAAATTTGGAAAAAAGATTTTCCCTCATTTCGACTGTTCAATCAAAATTGTCAACAATTTAATCGTCACTTTAAGGCTGATTAAGCTGTAAATTGTGTTGTTTTTCTGTTTAATCATACAATCAATTCGCGGTTAATTTTTGATTCAACCCTCAAATCTAATTGATTATTGGAACCATGAAAATGCGCAATGGATTGTGTTTCTTTTTGATTAATTGTTGAGAAAAAAAAAGTTCTATTCTATTGTAATAATATTTAGATGATCATTCTCAGTGTGTTTGACAATCATTGAGGTAACAATTTACCTGTCTAATTGTTGTTGCTTGAAAATTTTCATTCTTTAATCAGCTGAGATTGAAAATCTATTCTTAACATGATATGTGTCTCTCTCCTGTGAATGTCTAATCATCTTTGTGTATTTTTATCCACATAATTAGTTGATGACAACTTTTTTTTTCTTCACTTCTCTTACAATTTAACTAACATTGGCTCAAGGTTTCATTTTTTTCTCTGTCTTCTATCATCATTATCATCATCATCATCATCCCATCAACATCGTTTGATTATCCCTTGCGATTTACTTCATTTTAAACTGTGGTTCGTTGTTCAATTCAGTTGCCATTGTGATAGATTTTTTTTCCCGTTCCAACAAAAACAACAACAACAACAACAACCAATCCAACCAATAAATCAATCAATCAGTAACCTTAATTGTTATGGGTAAACACAACAGTAAACTAAAACCAGAGGAATTAAAGGACTTAAGGTCAACAACGGAATTTACCGACACCGAAATCCAAGAATGGTACAAGGGATTTCTGAAAGACTGTCCATCGGGTCATCTCTCTAAGAATGAATTTAAAAAAATCTATGGAAACTTTTTCCCTCATGGTGATGCATCAAAATTTTCTGAACATGTTTTCCGAACCTTTGATGCCAATGGTGATGGAACCATAGATTTCAGGTAAGTTGATAGAAAAGTTCAATCGTCGATTAGTACATCATGGAAGTGAAAAAAACGGAATTCAGATGATAAAGATTTTCCAATCGATTCTCAATCATTTGTTTTCCTTTGTTGTTGTCGTTTTATTAGCAAATTACTTACACTTGCCTATTCTTAATGGGGAACAATTAGCTGAAATTGTCACGTTATTTACCTTCATGTGTGCTCACTTTTCTGTGTGAATTAGATGAGAGACATGTTTATATTTAAATCTCTGTAAATATCATCTTATTCATCATTCCAATTTAAACTCAGCAACTTGGCAACAACAACAACATTAACTAAATGGAAAAGATTAAAAAGATTCTGAAATTTTGTCTCTTTCTCTTTCCTGTTTCAGGGAATTCCTATGTGCCTTAAGTGTTACTTCACGAGGAAAACTTGATCAGAAACTCCGATGGGCATTTAGTATGTACGATTTGGACGGTAATGGATTCATCTCTCGGCACGAAATGTTGGAAATTGTCTCGGTAATGATTGAATGAGAAAATCGTTACGATGTTGCAATCAATTAATCGTTGCAACTTAAATTCGTAAACATATAATCATGATGATTAGATTGATAATAATTCTCTGTGTTGTTTCATTATATATTGAAGGCAATCTACAAAATGGTTGGATCTTTGATGAAAATGCCTGAGGATGAATCGACTCCCGAAAAGCGGACTGATAAAATTTTCCGTCAAATGGACAAGAATCTTGATGGTCGATTGTCAATGGATGAGTTTATTCAAGGAGCTAAAAGTGACCCTTCGATTGTTCGTCTTCTTCAATGTGACACTCAAACATTTTAATCGAATCATTTGTTCTCATGATAATTTATTCATCTGATTGTTGTCATCGTTGGAACCTCAACAGAGAATCATTTTCCCTGGAACTTAATTATATATAAATATAACTTTTTGTTCCTTGTTTTCTAGTCCATTTCGTAAAGGAAAAAAAATCCTCAATCATCATCAAGAATTAATGAAAATTCTGAACATAATGAAATCTCACATCATCACCATGACATTTACAATGAATCTCTGTCTCTCTTTCTCTCTCCGTTCAATGTAATTGTTTTGTTTTTCAGGTAAAAGGAAAACAAATTAATCATGTTAATTGTTAATAACAATAAAAGATTCATTTTCATACAAGAAAATTAAAACCACTCATATGAGATAAATTTTACAGGACATTTCACCAAGTTTCCAAAGATTCGGTTAAATTTTCTTTCAATCCGAATTACTGTCAGGATCAACGCTCTTCGGAATCATCGAAACAGAGATTTTTCAGTTCCTCTTCCGGTTGTTTTACTCACCGATACAGATAAGTAGTACACTAATCGACAATAGCAACGATTAATAATAATTCCATTGGTCCATTCCATTCTGACCATCAAATGACCTTGATATTAAAATATGACAATTGAGTATCGTTCAAACTTCCATAACTCGAGTCTGGGGTCTGAACACTCAAAAACAGAAAAGTTATTTAAGAAAAACTTGTTGGAAATTTAGTGAAATGCCCTGAATTTGACCGATTTTCTTTGTTTGTTTGGTTAATCATCTTGACCTTGAACCAGTTTAAAGATCAATTTAAACTCTTATGACCCAAGATGACCACGAGTTGGCCTAATATTAATCAGCGCTTCCTGTTCATTGGCCTCATCATGGGTTCATGAACTTGAGAGATAAATTTGTTTTCTTTTTCTATTCTTTTCCTCCATCATCTTAATCATCCAACTGACCAGACCGGGTTTTCTTGGTGTTTTCAATTAGGTAATCAGATCATCTTGATTATCATCATGTTCAGGCCACTCTCATGATAATACTGTTCATGTCTTCAAGTGTTATTGTTATTGATTGATGATCATGATCATGATGACGATGATTTTTTCCTTCTACCTGATTTCAACTTTGATTGTTCCTTATTTAGTTAATCTTGATTAACATTTTAATCGGGTTAATTTCATTTCCAATGTCTTCTTGATTCTTTGATAGTGATCAATTCAATGTCATTACTTGTTTATCTGATTCTATCATCACAATTAACTTTAACCTTCCAACTGTTGATTGTTAACAGGTCGACTATTATTGATTCCGATGAAGATGATCAAGGTAAGTTGATTAGTTCATTGATTCTTTATTGTTTTCTTACCTTAATTGTGGTGGTTTTTTGTTGATTGTTTAGATAATTTGTTTACTTCTTTTGAACAATTTCCTGGTATTCGAGCCGCTGAACATCATGTGGACAAAATTCTCGAAAATTTGAATGGTGTTCACATAGAATCGAAAATAATTACCAACGATTCGGTTAAATTTTCTTTCAATCCGAATTACTATCAAGATGATTCAACTCTTTTTCCCGTTCATTATCAACAATTTAATACTAATCAAGGATCAAATATCAACAATTTACGACGATTATTGTCGGAAAATTTTTCTAAACAAAGAAACCACGAAGCAGATCCAATGTACAAAGACGAGGTTAGAGCGACAATTTTAGGACGATTGGCCTATTATACTCCAGAATCGTTTGTCCAACATTTTGAAGCATCGGTCAGTTTGGGTCGGACTGTTAAAGGTGCAAATATTGTCGGTATCTTACCAGGAATTCATCGTAACTCAAAATCTGATTCAATTGTACTGATCGGTGCTCATTATGACACGACAAAACACTCACCCGGTGTAAATGATAACGGTTCAGGAGTGGCCGCACTACTTGAAATGGTTCGTCTTTTGTCACCTCGATCTGGTGAGTTAAATCATACCATCATGTTTGTCGCATTTGACCTTGAGGAAAACGGGATCCTTGGCAGTCTAGCGTTCGTTAATCAATATTTAATCCCAAAAGAGTTGAAGCCTAAGAAAACGAGCTTCACCGGAGCGTTTATTATGGACATGATTTTGAACTTTGATCCAGCTAAACGATCACAAACATTACCAAACGACATGACTCGAGTAAGCACCAAACATGATTGATGGAATAACAATTAATTTGGACAATATAATCAAATCATTTCCATTTCAGGCTGTACCTAAAGTAGGTACGTTCTTACGTGGTAATCGATATGCCGGTGATTTCATCGCTCTGGTCACTCGACGGGATCTCGATGATGGCCTTTTAGAACCTTTTAAAAAGGCTTGGTACACGATGCCCGCTCAGAATAAGTATAAACTTCTCGTCATTGACCCTCCGATTCCTCAGTATCCACATTTTATTTCCGCTTATCGTTTCCGGAACTTTATGAGATCAGATCATGCCGCTTTTTGGAATCATCGAAACAGAGATTTTTCAGTTTCTCTTCCGGCTGTTTTACTCACCGATACAGGTAAGTAGTGCACTAATCGACAACGATTAATAATAATTCCATTCTAACCTGAATGTTGATCGATTTTAGGTCCATTTCGAGGAGTCCAACGAGCCTGTTACCATGAATTCTGTGATGATAAGAACCAAATTACAAACGAAAATCTTGATTTTCTAAAGCGGATTGTCGATACTCTCATTTCAACAGTTCTCAATTTAGCCAATTAATTTGTAATAGAGATAATAAGACAATAAAATATGCAAATGTAAAATAATAAAATGAAGAAATTATTTAGTTGGAATTGGACATTTTCGGTACATGAGGTGAGCGAACAGGTAGCAAAGGAGAACATAAAAGAAGAGAGAAATCTCCTCAATCAATGATCTCCATTGATGGTAAACTGAGACAAAGTAAATGACTGAGATGAAAATGTTATAAGTTAAGATGATGTAACATTGCTCTTTGACCGCACCGAAAAGGGCAACAAACGACAAGACGATGCCAAAGAAAACACCCAATATAAGTAGAGCAGTTTCTGGGGACCAAATGATCACATTAGGAGCAAATAGACAATACAATTGACCCGCTAAAGCGACAGCATTGATTGTGATAAAAAGCCATTTAACCAACAGGAATAACCACCTGAACGAAGTTGTCTCTTGACCAAGAAATATTGACGCATTGGTGACAATATTGACACTTTTAACGGGTTTACCTGTTGGTCCATCCATAGTAACCATACTAATTAAGAGAGAGAGAGAGAGAGAGAGAGAGAGAATAAAAAAATCAAAATTCTCAAAGTAAATACAATTGAAAAAAATATGGAACAAGAGTCAATCTGATCTATAAATAGATCCAGAGAAACCAGAAAAATGAGCAATCAACAATCAACATAGAGAATTGTAATCAGCTAATTAACTCACCTTCTGGTTGATTAATATTATGTTGGTCATTAACAATTAGAATATTTAAATTGCAGCAATTAACAAATGAATTGTCGCCATTAACCAGCGATAAACAATCTCGAGCTTTTTGTCAACAAACTGAACTGTTCATACGAAAGGTCAACAAATGGGTTAGCGGTTTTTACGAAATCATAATTAAAATTCACAATTCGAACAGAAATTAACGTAACAATTAACTTGGAGAAAATTTTCGCAATTAATTAGATTAATTGTGAGAATTGGAATTGTTTTTGTTTTGAAACAATTTGTTTTCTTTTCTCTGTGTAACCATCGCGACCAAATTAGTGACTCTTACAATTTATTTTTCTGATCCTTTCGATTGTGATTACAATTGGAAATTTAAATTTACCTTTTAATTGTTGAAATTTTTTCTTAATTGTTTCCATATTATTCAGCTTAGAGAATGAATTTAATTCATGGTGTCATTCATTTCTTTACTAAACGCTATGTGAATACTTATTTAATTGTTAGTTTAATCATCTTCCTTTGGAAGGCAATTAGGCTTCCATATGATTCACTAATCTTTTGGTTGGAGATTTGTCTCTTAATCTTAATCACCTTAATCCATCACTTATCCTTCATCTTATCTTACATTGATCAACCTTATATATCGGCAGGGATATTAACTCCAACCATTTTAGCAACAATTTACTTCATGATTTGGCAACAATACATTTTAAGGATTGAAGTTTTAACCAATGGTTTCCTATTGGGCTTTCAAAGTTTCTTCATATTAACTTGTTTCATTAAGTAAATTGTCTGGTTAATCATGACAACAATCAACTAATCACCATCACCATCATCATCATAATTATTTTATTCATGAAAAACAAACTACAATTTACTTGAAATTTGGTTAACTCAAACCTCTTGCAATCAAATCATTTAGGATTTCGTGATTACCAGACTCTTTGATTATTATCACAATCAATTGATTGTCAATTTGAGTTGATTATCATCTTGATTTGCAATAAAACTAAATCAGCAATAATTGAAGTTGGGAAAAGTTATCATTTACCTGTGTTGATTTGGGAAATTAACAATTAACGGTTAATTATCATTACACAGCAAAAAGGATTCAAGGAAAAGTTTAAGTGATTTCATCTGATTTATTTTCTGCTGTAATCTTTTCATCATTTAATTGTATTAAAACTGAAAACTTTGGTAATCAAATAAACAATTAATACTAAATTGGACTAATCATTGAATCAGTTAATCATTCACTCTTCCTGTGGATGTCCAATTGATGATTATTAATATTTACTTTTGCTTTTTCCTCAAGTGAGTGTTTCAAATGGTAAACAAATGATTATCTTTCTTTTGGTTAATTCCATTGATTAAGTTGATTTAGTCTGAAAATTTAATCAAAGAAATCAAATTATTAGTTATTAATTATCTTAATTGTTTCACTTTCACGTTTCAAACATCGAGACCCAAAAACAAAGTCCAATGATTACGTGACTATCGTCGTGTTGATTCATTTGTATAACTTTAATTGTGTCAAATTATTAGTTTATTGATCAGCTGAACAATTACCTAATCTCATTTATTCATTTCTTATTTGGATTAATTAATTTGCACTAATTAATTGGATTTTAGTTCTCTACTTTGTCGACGATTAAACCCAATTGTCTAAGGAATTGGATTCATGTTGGTTTATGATCTATATTTAAGGTCACTTTAGTTGTCGATCAATGAATGGAGAGAGAGAAAGAATTATCTTTGTTACCTATAGGGAAAAGGTCATTCTGGTTGACCACAAGCTCTAATATTGTTGAAGAGGTTGATGGAGATTTGGACACTGTTTCCAAAACGGGAAGAGCGGATGTAGATGGCTCATCATCTTCTGAGATCTTTGTTTACTTATTACAATTTTGGTACAAAATTTTTTAATATTTGAACCGATTCTTATTATCAACAGTCGAGTTTTTGATTTTGTTTGTAAGTTTTCAATTCCAACTAAACATGGTTAGAATTAGTTTTGGAATACGAGATTACAAAAAGTACCCTCGAGCGTTTGAAAATGCTCTATTTGAATGGGTTGGTGACCATTATCAAAAGAATACTTTGAATAAGGTTCCAGTGTTGAATGAGGCCCAACAAAGCATTTTGTGCTGTCTATTCATTAGACCAAATAATATTCGATTGAATTGGAAAGTCACGCGAAACTGTGTTGTCCAAGATCTTGAATCCAGTAGCCAAGATTACTTATGGACGGTGGAAGAGGTAAAATCTCATTATCTCATCTTAACTTCGGGTATTGAAACGTTCGATGGACTGAAAGGTGATGAAAATCTTGCGAGATGGCTGGAAAATAGAGATCGGGATTTCGCCGAACAGTGACCTTTGACAGTGCCCAGTAACCTTGGAACTGAGTCAACACCTGAACCAACATCGCAAATCTCTTGGAATCAAATCAATTTTGTAATCATCAGACTCTTCGATTATTATAATTGAAACACGAACAATTGATTAAAATCATATTCAGTTAAATGGTAACAAGAAAATTTGTTTAATTGTTTTGATTGTGAATATAAATTAAATTAACATTTGCACATTCGAAAGTTAAATGAATCGGTGAGAATCATGAATGAACTATTTAGAGTAAGAAAAGAAAGTAAGATACAAAGAGAGAAAGAGAGAAAGAGAGAAAGGAAGATAAAGATGAGAGAGAGAGAGAGAGAGAGAGAGAGAGAGCTACAATTATAATTTCTGTAATTATGTTTGTTGATAATTAAATTTAGTGTCTTGTCTCGTTATTTGTTGAATTTGGACAATTTTGATTATCAAATTTGTTTTCAATGATGGCTAGAAGACGAGTCTTAACTCTCTTCTCAGAGGCAATACAATTAACTAATGAAACTAATTGTCGTTGGGTATATTCATTACGAGACATTAACCATTGCTCGAGGGCATCGTCCATCAGGTAATAAGCTTTTATATATTCTTCAACCAATTCTCTTTCCGGTATTGGTTTGATTGCGGTCATTTTTTCAGCTTTGGTTAAAAATTCTTGGTAATCTAATTGCATAAGAGCTCGACCAGCGGGTGTACATTTTTTGGCCATTGAATATCCTTCGACAAAGGTTCGATTGGCCAATTTCAGAACTGATGACCATAACATATCTTTAGCTTCTTGGGGAATTTTAGCTTCAAGTGAGGAGCAAATTTTTTCCAATCGAGAGGAAAACAATTGAATCTCCTTCAATAAACAATCAACGTAACTATTATGCATGGTCGGTATTTCCGTTAAATCCCAACGGACATTTTCAACTGTTGATAAAATTGACTCGATATTAATTGATCTAATTGCAACCAACATATAACAAGGATAACGTAAGTCCTGAGCAACTGATACAGCCTGTTGATGGGGGAAAACAAGACAATTTGTTAAAACTTATTCACTAAATTATTTGGGATCGACCAACAATCAATCGATAATGAGTAATTAATTGTTACCTGTGAATAGTATTTGTCAAGAATTGAATGTTTACCAGATGGAATAAGATCTCGGAAAAATTGTTGTAAAGTATTTAATTGTGAAGCAAGAAACATCCTAAAAGGGAATAGAAAGAGAAAAAAAAATTAGTTAATTGTTTGTGAAATTTTCTTTTCGCTGATTCTTACACTGATTCAATTCCGACAATTCTCTCGGCTAAACCATGCAGATTTTCAGGACATAAATTACGATCCATAAGGCCCATTGATTGAATTGTCGATGGATGTTGATCAAGATCATTTGTCTCATTGATCAGATCGGTTTTCATTGAAGACTCAATTCGTGCAAGGCAGGATTTAAAACGCAAGGAAAGACAATTGTTACGAACTTCGCTAATTTCCTTGGCGAAAAAGGTGTAAACTGTATAAAAATAGTAATCAAATAAATGGAATATGGATAATAAAATATCAAATGCAATTTGCCGGAGGAGAAACATGATCTGCATATATTTTCCGATGAGACGAACAACATAAAGACTTGTATTGGTCACCAAAGGTCCTTCATTGTAACAATTGTTGACTCTTTTATCATTATCACCACAATTTGTTGTCGTTGTTGTTTTATTTGAATCTAATGTCATCTCATCATCAAGTTCATCTTCCGATGTATCATCACCACCTCCTCCCTTATTGGTTGTCCTTTCCAATTCTCTGATGATACTATCACTTGCATCTTCATTTTCCAAGCAAATATTATCAAAAGGATTTTCAATTGCACCGGAAGAATCGTTCAAAAGTGAATCACGGAAAAAGTTACACTTCTCAGGTGACCCTTGACCTGGTGGTCCACTTGTTTCACTAGCAGCTAATGAAAGGTTACCCAATGAATAGGTACGTAAAGGTTTAAGAAATTTAAACTCTTGAAGGTCAAAACATTGGAAACCATTTTTAACTGGACACACGGTCCATGATTCATTTTCCAGGTACATTCGTAATTCATCCAGTCGAGTTTTGTGATAATGATTGAAATAATTAACTGTCTTAGCGTGAAGGGTTTCTTCAAATTCGGTTGAATTGTTGTCACAAAATTCTGATCCAATGTCCATCATTCGTCGGGAAATTCTCAATATTGTCATAAGCTCTTCAAATGAACAGGTTGACATGTCATGACTTTGAACTAAAAGTCGTAACTTTTGTTGTGCTTCTTGCCAAATTCGTCCCAATCCATGTTCGAGTTTTTGTAAAATGAATCGACGATTAAAATCCGCTTCCACTTGATCTTCTTCCTCTTCAATTTCACCAATTGTTTCATCAGCTGAATTACCATTAACAGCCTCAGGTCCACCACCATCACAACCAGTATCATCTTCAATGTCACTTGTATCACCTTTATCTGAATTAATTATTGAATTTGTTGTAATTGTTGCTGCAGCAATTGAACGTTCTTCACCTTCATCACCATAACCACTGATTCCACCTTCATTTCCCGTATCCAATGGTTGACATTTACTATTTTGTTCACTTTCATGAGGTAAATGATCCTCATTATTGTTGATGTTATTCAGATTAATTGTATTTGCGTTATTTGAATCAATTTCACATTGATGGAAATATAAAATGCGTTTATAGTTGAGTAAAATGTTAAATAAAGATTTGCTGAGATCTATCAAACAGGGTATAAAACACTCGTTGGTTACATATTTACACAATTCTTTATACTCTTTTTTACGAAAATTATCAATCTTTTTAACCTCAACTGAACATAATTCAACATAACCATGAACCACACCAAAGGCTTTATCACTAATTGCGGTTGCAAAATGCATACACAGTGAATCCATTGAGGTTTGGGTTTTACCCAACAACGAGAAAGCCTTTTGAAGTCCTTTATATGTATCGATGTTGAAATTATGGCACATTTTGGAAAGGCTTGAATCTATGTGCTCTTCAATCATTTCCAGCATCTCGGTTAACTTTGAACTTAACTCGGAAACACAACGATAATGTTTCAAAGTGTTAACAACCTTTTGACATTCGATACAAAGTTGAATAGCTCCACAATAGTCACCATCTTCTTCAACCATCTCTTTCAATCTAACATTGGTCTGTTGAAGAGTTTTAATTGTTGATAAAGATTTGAGAACATCTCTTAAACCTTCCCGTCGCCGGTAAGAAGCAACAATACCTAAACTGGCACAGGTAAAATTACTTCTTCCCTTATCGGCACCTTTACGAGCTGTTCGACAAATTTCAATGGCCTCACTTAATTTATTCTGAATGTCCATTACACGTTTCATCTCTTTTCCATAGGCTCCTTCCTTTTCCATGATGGAGGTTGATAAACGTCTTGAGACGACATTCAATTGTTTCTCTAATCTCTTCTTCTCTTGGAGGATATAATCTAAATCTAGTTGCAAGATTATCAGAGGGAACAAGAAGAGGATGGAATCACACACAAAGATAATAAAACAATAAAAAAAGAAAGTAATTAGACATGATTATCACAATAAAAGGATTTGTTTCTCTCTAGACAAAAATGACAGTTAATAGAAACTGTCATGGAATATTTTCTTTCACCATAAGGTTAACCATTGTTTACATCTATTGATTATACTTACTCAGTTCACTTTCAACCTTATCAAGAATATAATTTAAGCTCTCAAAAGATCCAAGTTGATAGTCTATCTTGAAAATGTCTTCATCAATTCCATCAAGAATCTGTTGGTCATTCTCTTCATCCATGATTATGTTGGGGGTAGTGCACATGTAGAGAGAGATATAATTCTATATACACCAGGAGATAATTAATCAGGTGAGAAATCCTTCTATACAGAAATTAGAAATAGAAACGAAATAGAATTTTAAAATATAAACAAATCAAAAATCAAATAGAAAACCTGAGAAAAAAAAAATAGAATAGAAAAATTTTCTTAATAACCAATAGGAAAAAAAAAGGTGTAAGGTGGTTTGAAATAAGAAGAACAATCAAATTAGATTATCATTTGATTTGTTGATTATTTGTTGAGAACAATTTAACTCACCAACTCATAAATGGCCTCCGATCATTTAATTGACAATCTCGATTAATTAGAATTGACCAATCATGATGGTAACAATCAACAAGAGAAAAACAAATTAACTCAATTGTAGACACACACACACACCTAGAGGGGGTAATCACCTGAGCGAATGTGGGATCATCTTAACATTGCGTAATGAGAATAATTAATTTAATTGTTTTTCTCTTTCATTTTTATCGATAGATTTTTTTAATTCTTTAATAATGATTGATAGGCAATTATAATTGTTATCGATTTCATGTCAATGTTCACATTTATTGCCAAAAATTGGTAATTGTGATGGTATAAAGGGACAATTCTCAGTCAATTTAATTCAAGACGATTATTAGAATTGTCTAAGTGATTAATATTGATTCTGGTGTGTATTTAAGGTCACTTGTGTTGTCAATTAATGATTGAAAGGAAAGAAAGAAAGAAAAAGAGAGAGGGAGAGAGAGAGGTAATTGTTAGAATCGAAAAGAGATTCGAATGTCCAGATTGCATGTTGTCATGGTTATTTATCTAATCCGATTCAGAATCTGCTTCGACGATAGTAATTAATCCTTTGTCAAATAATAAATTAGATATTTCGAGCTAAAAGGTAAAGATAAAGAGAAATGATAAGATTAGAATTAGTTTCTCGCATTCAATTCAGTTCATCTCAACTGATTAATAGGAAATGGCTTTTGATTACAAACCTTTTCATCAAGTTTTTCTAATGGTAGACTGGAAATTTCAACATAATTTGGATAATTCTTGATGAGATAATCAATCGCTGGAGCAAGATTCGATTCGATTTCAACGTATTGTGGATCAATCTCATGATTTGGATCATAAGAATTTTCCATACAATGATAAAGACGAACAACATCTTCTTCCATCACAAGTCTAACTATTCCATATCGAAGAAGGCGAATTGATGTTTCAGGGGAAAGTTCAATTCCACCTTCAACTGTTGCCGAATCAGCGTCCCAATATTCACCTGACCCATGGATACTTGACCTCTTTTCTTGAGCTGTTAAAACTGGAGGTAAACTTTCATGAAGTAATTGTTTTGCTTTCTGGTCTACAGCTGAATCAACATTAATGTGAGAAATTAATTTGGTCATTAGATGTTTAATCTTAGAGAGGAAAACAGTTCTATTGTTGTACATCTCATCGGCGTGAACAATTCCCATGTTTGCAAGATAATCAACAGGTAGAGATTCTCGAAAAGCCCGATCCTCCGTCATAGCAGTTTCCAATGCAGCGGGTAATAGGATTTGTAATAAATCTCCGTAGGTGTTTTTCTGTGCCACTGAAATCGTTATGTGAAGTGAGTGTTCACCTTCAACCGCTTGAGCTTCATGAATGAATCCTCGAGGAAAATAAAGGAAATCACCGGGTTCCAATTCGACCGTTTTCAATGGCGGAGCGGTGAGTTCGCTTCGTTTGAAATTTTTACTAGAGAAACGTGGTAAAGTATTGGCTTCGTCTAAAGGTGGATAAACTTTCCATATCTTTCGACCTTCCAATTGTAAAACGAAAGCTTCAATATCATCATAATGAGGTGCGAATCCTTGTGATCCAGCCGGTGTAAGATAAATATTGGCACCAACACGGGAACCGAAAAATTCTTGTAAAATACTATTCAATTTCCAAACTGATCTAGAATAAGTTTGTGGATTAAGTAATCGAATGGAACAACCAACTTGAAAATGATCCCAAACAACCGCTGGATAAGCTCTTCCATCGGGATTATATGTTTTTCTTTCGTCATTTATGTAACTGGTAATATCAATATTCTTGGTAAACTGTAGATGCCTCTCACGTAAGGCTCGATCTAAATCAGCGGTACTAAAAACACCTTGGTAATAATTGGGTTTATCACGTTTAATTAGCAATGGTTCCTTTTCCCAATTGTCTGACATGAAACGGTCAACATCAAATGGATTAATCAACCATTGGAAACATCTTCTAGCTTGTTCCCTACTGTCGGTTAGATATGGAGGAATATTGAAAGATCGGGTGCTTTTGGTGTCTTCATCACTTTCTTTTTGTATTCTAATAGGAATCTCTGGCATTGTGGTGCTGAAAGGATAAGAAAATCAGAAGAGTGAGAGATTAAGGATTGGAAAAAGAGTAAAAGGAAGAGAGGGAGATTAAGGTGGTTTGGATTATCTTTTCTACCTTGGAATATCGAGGCTACTGATGAATGGAGATTTTTTAAGATCATCGAGACTGTAACTCTGTTTATGTTTCAAAATGGACTCAATTCGACGGATCTGTTTGGAAGGTGTTTCCTCTTTTGACTTTTTATGGACTTTATTTCTAAACGAGAGAACACCAAATGTTTTCTCTTTCTCCTCGTTAATGGCATTATCGGTAACATCATCGCCATCGGTTCCATCTGATTGTGGACCATCAAATTCATCATCTTCCGCAAATCGAACTCTTTTACTACTGGAAAAAGGTTCTTCTAGTTGACCAAAAGTTCTTTTATTTGTTGTTGAAGAGGTTGACGGGGATTCGGAAGATTGTGTTGCTCCAAAATCAGGCAAATCGGATGTAGATGGTTCATCACCAAGTGATCTTCTTCGTTTCGAGTTCTTGGGTTTAGGTGATTTTGACTTTTTACCCTTTGGAATATAAGTACAAGGTCAAACAAATTTGAACAAAAAAGAAACAAAAAAAACGTGTCAATCTCCATACAGAAAATAATCGGATATGATTATGAGAATAAGAAAAGCCGGTAACCTTAAAGATGTTATATCAAACTTACCTTTGCTAATTTGTAGAATTCAAAAGCTGACAATTGTTTAGGAATCTTCATGATTAAGGAAAATTTGAAAAAATCAATTTAAAACAAACCAAATAGAAACTCAATCAACAGTTGATTACCAACTGAGATTTTGGTTGACGATTGATTAAGATTTTCGGTTCAATAATCGATTCTTATTATCAACAGTCGAGTTTTTAATCGATTAATTACTTTCTTTGTATCTTTTTGTCTCTCAAAAACTTTTAAATCAGTTGATTTTGCTCGTGAGTTTTCAATTCCAACTAAACATGGTTAGAATTAGTTTTGGAATACGAGATTACAAAAAGTACCCTTGAGAGTTTGAAAATGCTCTATTTGAATGGGTTAGTGACCATTATCAAAAGAATACTTTGAATAAGGTTCCAGTGTTGAATGAGGCCCAACAAAGAATTTTGTGCTGTTTTTTCATTAGAGAAAATAATATTCGATTGAATTGGAAAGTCACGCAAAACTCTGTTGTCCAAGATCTTGAATCCAGTAGCCAAGATCACTCATGGTCGGTGGAAGAGGTAAAATCTCATTATCTCATCTTAACTTCGGGTATTGAAACGTTCGATGGACTGAAAGGTGATGAAAATCTTGCGAGATGGCTGGAAAATAGAGATCGGGATTTCGCCGAACAGTGACCTTTGACAGTGCCAGTAACCTTGGAACTGAGTCAACACCTGAACCAACATCACAACATATCACAGCCACAACAACAATTTACTCCAATTTTGTTCAACTTAAATCTCTTGCAATCAAATCATTTGAATTTTGTAATCATCAGACTTTTCGATTATTATTAAAGATCAGAAAAAGAGAGCTACAGACATTTTCAACTGTAAATAAAATTGACTCGATATCAATTGATCTAATTGTAGCCAACATAACAAGGATAACTTAAGTCCTGAGCAACTGACACAGCCTGTTGATAGGATAAAAAAAGACAACTTGTTAAAACTTATAATAAGTTACTTATTCAATAAATTGGCCGGAATCGATCAACAATCGATCGATAATGAGAAAATATTTGTTACCTGTGAATAGTTTTAAAAAGGAAAAAGTTACACTTCTCAGGTGACCCTTGACCTGGTGGTCCACTTGTTTCACTAGCAACTAATAAAAGGTTATCCTATGAACAGGCTCGTAAAAGTTTAAGAAACTTCATCTTTTTTTGACCAAAAACATCAATCTTTTTAACCTCAACCGAACAGAATTCGCTATAGTTACGAACCACATTAAAAGTAATTGATTCACTAATTGTGGACACAGTGAATCCATCGAGGTGAGAGAGTCTCTTTCAAGTCGATTCGATGTTGATTCAGTTGACTGATTCGCTTTTCAATTTCGCGCCTTTTTCGTTTCCTTTCTGTTTGTTGTTACTTGGGAACAGAAAAGTAAATTTTTCAAGACAAATTGTTCATCTACTCAGTAGATTTTACTGATTGTTGTTTTTTGCTAATTTAATTAACTTTTTTCTCTTCAGATATTTAGTTATTTTTTCTATAATCAACCATTTTCTCATCTAATTCTATAATTGATTGTAGGAATTAAACCAGTTGATTAGAAGTAAGTAAACAACGTTTGATATTTTCATCTATTTTTTCATTAGATTTTATTGTTTCCAATCAGTTGCTTTTGTTTTATTTTTATTTCTCTCTCTCTAATTACCTTTTCTTTTTTCTTCCTTGATCATCATCTCTTGTTCATTAATATCCGTTAATCAAGCCAGTTGATCTTAAATTGGTGCTTCATGTGTTTCCTTTTTCCCATTTTCTCATATCATTATACTAATAAGAGTCATTTATTTTGCTCATTTTCTTCATTTTTCCAGGAAGGATACTAACTGTTGAAATGAACATGTGTTGACCACTCATCTGATTTCTATTATATTCTATTCAAAAATTGGTGATTACTGACCATGAGTTGATGGTTAATTCTTTGATTTGTTTGGCTTTAAATTAGAAAAAGCAAAATCATCTTTTCCTTATTCTCAATTGGACAATTGAAAATATTTCCTCCAAATTTGTTCAATTCTTTTTTTGTTCATTATAGTTCTTAAAGAATCTGTTCTACTTATTTTCTCTTGAATTCTACCTGTTTGAATCTTCTTATTCAATGGATAATGGAATCCGATTGTCTCCCACTCCTCGATTTAACCAACAAACAATCCGAGATGTTTACAAGTGTGGATACCTTAAGTATTTTAGTAATGTTCCAAAAGGATGTAAGATAACCCAAGTTCCTGTGAAATATTGGGTTTCATTTGCCATCATCAATGAATGTGAACCTTTTCTTGAGATGTTTAGTGAAAAACCTTCAACCATAATTGCCAAACCAACCTATTGTTATCCACTTAAAGGATGTCTCCATTTATGTCCTGCTATTGTGATCGAGGAGAAAGAAGATTGTTTCGAGTTCTCCATAACCTTAGAAAATCAATTAATCCGATTGATAGCTCCAACTCGACAAATGATGGATGAATGGATTGATTGTATTCGAACCAAATTGAAACAAATGTCTATATTAGGACCTCAAGATAATTATTACACTAAAGAACCACATTTTAACCTTAAACCTCGAACAAGTAATCAAAGTTCACGACCATTACCCCCGATTCCTCCTTCAGATTCAACGGACACACTACAACCACCAATCACACCACCCAGGGGTTAGTCTCTTTCCACACCTTTGATTTAATTTCCGCTATTATCTATCTCTCTCTCTCTCCCTTCCTCTTTGTTAATTGTCATTAATAATAATCTTCTTTCCTCTTCTCGTTCTGTTGACAGCTTTGACACCCACTTCCTCATCTCTAACGGTTAACAATGGATCTCTTTCAACGGTTACACCTCGATCATCAACAACCAGCCTTAATCAATCTCGACCATCAACACCACCACCACCAATTCCACCTCCACGTTCATCAACAAATCCTTTGGGTCAATCTTATTCAGCAACACAATCTCTTTACGGTGATATCATTGATCACGTGCAATCAAGTTATGAGCCAATTTTTGGCTCAGTTGCCAATCGTTTATCAAACTTGTCACTTTCAACTCGAAACTCAGCTTTACCCCATGAAGAAGGTCCACCTCCATATGATGATGAACAATCTACCAGAACATTAAATTCTGGTAATAATAACAGTAACGGTTTAAATCATTTAGATCAACAATTAAATCCTGATCATCATTTGAATCTTCTCTCCCTTCGAGAGTCACAAATATTACGTTTACAGAAAGAAATGGCTCACAAAGATGGTGTCCGAGTGGTGGTCCGAAAAAAGGATTGCAATGAATCAATAGCACTTGTTGATTGGTTGGGTAAAGTTTGGATTGCCGGATGGAAGCAGAAAATGTATCCCCAACTTCATAACACTTTTCACATTGGTGATTGTCTAATTAGCGTTTGCGGTGAAAGAGTTCACGATTCTTGTCAAGTGCTTCGTCTAATGAAAAGTCAACCCTTAATTGTTGAGATAATTTTATCTCGACTTCCCTATGGATTTGTATTTGTACTCAAACGAGACTATGAGGGACAAGATTTAGGACTTATTCGTGATGGAAACACCGCTGAAGTGATTCAAGTGATTCCCGATGGTTTGGTTGCAACAAACGGTTTAACACCTCGAGCTCCTTGTGTTGATCCAACAAAGGGACGAGATTGTAATTGGATAATTACCGAGATCAATAATAGGCCATTAAATTTGTTCTTCAAAGGAAATGAAATTCGTGACAGATTGAATGCCGTCGGTAAAGATATTTCACTTCTATTTCAACCTTCGGATTTAGTTAAGGTTCTCAAAAAACGACTTAAATCTTTCAAGAATTATAAAGATTATATTGTTCAATAGATTCAATTGTCAATATCAAACCAATCAACATTTTCTGGCCTTTCAACAATCAACTAATCATTGAACTTTAGCCTCAAATTTACTTGAAGAAAACAAACAATTACCAGTCTTTCATTGTCACTATCAATTTCAACATTTGCATCACTATTACACCACCATGACCACCATGAGTATCATCATGATTACCATAGTCATCATCACGTCAACCACAAAATTATCTGAGCAATCAACACACATAATGATATGAATCATCATCATCTCTCTCTCTCCACTCATAAGATATCAACTATTTATAAAGCACCACGTGCTCAATTATTTGTTCAATGAGAATCAGAAACATCATTAATCCGGCAATCAACTGAATCCAACCTGGTTTCACAATTTAAACACCAAATTTCAATCTTTCATTGATTGAATATCTGAAAATACTGTTGAAACTGTGGAAATAAGGAATCTTTTCATCAATGAAATCACTTTTATCATCCATTATTATCATCATCATTTTCCTCATCACTTTGACTGTCAATTTATTATCTGATTACTGTCACAATCAAAAGCTTCGTGTTGGACAACAAGGAAAATACCATGAAAAAAAACGAGGAGACAAAGAGACAAGAGGAATAATAATCTTTACCATTATAATCTCACCGATCATCATCATTCCAGCATCAAACTGATTAGCAATTAACTTAAAATCAACTACATGTTAAGCATGGAATCGAAAACAAAACAAAACAATTCAAAAAAACAAGAATCATCAACAAATCATTTTGCATTTTTCGAGAAGATCAAAAACAAAAAATGTCACAATTCTCATTGACAATTTAAACCAAAGCAAAACCCCAAATGATCCAATATATTTACAATACCAAACAAATCAATCAGAACAATCAATGGAGTGAAAGAGAGAGCAAAAAAACCAAATTTAATTTTGATTATTCTAATTGATTACAATTAATCTCAAATCAACAGTGACAAAAACAAAACCCAAAAAACATATGATGATATTTATTTGCTTGTGAAATTAACTATATATACACTGTAACAATTGATCACTCATACATACATATATCTATATTAATATACTAATTGCCTTGTAAAACAAAATGAATTAAACGAAAGTAAAATTAAAAACCAACAATTAACAAGTTCGCGAGAAAGTTAATCCAAAAGTTTCAATCGAAAATCATAGTCAACTGAAACTTTACTTTTCGAATCAAAAATCAATTTAACAACTCACACAATTTCCTTCTCTAAATCATCAAGGATTAAAAAGAAAATCAAATTTAATTTAATTTCTAATCAGTGACAATTAGAATCAAATTTCATCAATTGAATCAAATTGTTAAATTTTGCGCTTTAATTGTTAATCTAAAAAAGAGGAGGGAATGAGTCTGAATGAGAGAAGCTCTTGAATCTTGTTTTCATTGTCAGACGACAACCGTTAGTTTAAATTGATTGTTTGATTGATCAACTTAATTGTATTAATTGTGTGCCAACAGAGAAATTAAATCTCTAATTGTTTTCTATTAATTGCCAAAATAATCTCGACAAATTCATCAATCATGTCTATGTATCCATCATTGGAAGATATGAAAGCTGATCAAATGATCCAGGTAAATGAAGTAGAAATTATTGTTTTTCTTTTTCTTTTTTTTCTCTTTTTCTAATTGTTCTCATTAATTTATTCGAATTGATCATTTCATGGAGAATTTATCATCTCCCTCTTCATCTTTATCATCATTTATGTTCCGTTTTGATGTTCCCCATATATTTTTCTGCCCATTTATTCAACAATTTGTATTGTCATTCTGTTGATTTGGTGTCTTCATTTTCTATCTTTTGCCTACTCTGGTTTTCTCTGGTTTTCCATCTTCTTCCTCTCTTATCTTCTCTTTCTTTTTCTCTTTCTTTTAGTAAAATTGATAGGCTATAATATTGATAATGATACAAAGAAAATCATTGCGTTTTTCTTTCTATTAGCAATTCAATTTACTGGTTAACCCAATTTTCTCAAAATGACATCTCGTTCTCTTCAAATTTTCCAACCTCATCATCGACTCTTCCTATTAGTTTACCTTTTTTTCTACAATCAATTATTCTCACAATTTATCGATTTTTTCTCTTTTAGGCTCAGATAAACACTATCCGATATTCTGCCAATTCACCATCACCTTCTTCAACAACCACCGTACGAGAGGGAGGCTATCCCACTGTTTTACCATTCGCTTCACCTCCTTCAGCTCCAGTTTATCCTCCAACCTTAGGAGCGACATCTTCTCCTCCTCCTCCCTATCCTGTTGACTCTCGTCGAATCGGTCAAAATGAACTACACATGTACCCAGCATTGGTTGATCTTCATGAGTACATGGGCCTTAGTTTAACCTCAGCTGAACTTGCTCTAATCACTCCTAGTCCAACCAATAATACAGTTTCAATCAGATCTCCTCGAGAATTGATTCCAACCTCATCTCCAAACAGCAATATGGTTGCTCCTCTTTCCGGTGATTCATTAGGCCTCAAAAGAGCCGCTGTTACTCATGGTCTCCGTCAAGTTGTTCTTTGTAAAGATAAAAGTGGTAAAGTTGGACTTCGAGTTAAATCTCACAACAAGGTAAGAATTAAATCGCTTATTCTTTGCTAATTTAGCTATTGTCTCAATCGATTGCAATAACTATTGTATCGCTAAAACCAGATTAACAATATCCTCATCTCTCTCTCTCACGACTGTTATTATGTCAATCAACTCCCCAATCAGCTAACTTGATTTCCCTGTTTATCTGGTTAAACTCCTTGTTAAACCCAAATCAATGAGTCATACTAATTACCATGAAAATTATCTTGTTTATATTGTTTTGTTGTGTTAATTGTTTCTACAATTGTTACGATTTACAAGAGAAAAGGTCAAAATTTGATCTTTTCTCTTATTAAATCACTTGGAAAGAGAAAAGACATTTTAAATGTTACATAATTTGCATAATTTACTCACATTTAATTGAAAAATCTATCCAATTGTATTAATTAAAATGTAAAAAATCAACACCATCAATATCAACAAGTTGATGATAAAACGTAATTTATAACGTTTAATGTCATCATAACAATCACTTGCTAAGTTTAGATGCAATAGTAAATCAACTAACGTAATTACTCAACAAATGGAAACATTTCTAACAAGTGATTAACTAATTTTTTTTTCTCGTTAATTTTATTCTAAAAGGGAGTTTTCATCATTCTGGTCAACGTTGATTCGCCTGCAGCTCTTGCTGGACTTCGGTTTGGAGATCAAATTTTACAGATTAACGATGAAAATGTGGCCGGTTACTCGATGGAAAAGGTTCACGATATCATTAAAAAATCTCCAGTCAATGGGATTAACATGGTGATTCGAGATCGACCCTTTGAACGAACGATAACTCTCCATAAAGATAGTACAGGTCACACTGGATTCGCTTTTAAAGAGGGTAAAATCACTCACATAATTAAAGATTCATCAGCCGCTCGAAATGGTTTACTAATTGATCATCAATTGTTGGAAGTTAATGGGCAAAATGTTATCGGATTAACTGATAAAGCAATTAGACAAATCATGGAATCGAGTGAAAATGTTATCACCATTACAATTATGCCTTCAGTTATCTTTGATCATATGGTTAAGAGGTAATTAATTTTTTCTCTCTCTCTAATTATAAACAATTTACTAATTTGTAACTCATTGGCAATGTTTATTTGTTTTCCGTTTCTATCAAATTAAATAGTATGGCTTCCGGATTGATCAAAAAATTGATGGATCATTCAATTCCTGATTTCTAATCAATATGATGAACAAAAAAAAGATGCAACAAAATTTCAACAATCAACTAAATGAAGCTACAATTGATCATCACAATTACAAATTTCTAATTGTGATTTTATTGATATTCTCTCTATTTTGATTTGATTTAATTTAATCACAATTCCATTACTACAACAACTCCTTTCTCCATTTTAAAAATTCAAAATTTTGTGACATTTGATTTGAAACAATTTGTTAATCATTTCAATTAATCATTGATTCATGTTCCCCAATTATAAAACTCTAGCTATAAAAGTATCAACCACTTTCAAGCTTAACAACAAAATCTTAATCATCATTTAATTGTTGCCAATTTATTATAATCCAGTTTGTTTATTTAAATTGTTTTCTAATCTCCGTTAATTGTGATTAACTTATTAAAGGTGGAACAATTTTGTTTACCCTAAACAATTAACTTCTACCCAAGGTTCAAACAATTAACCGGAACAAGGAGTAACCCTGAAAATAGACTCACTGATTAACTAATTGTCCGCTTTTCCGATGATCGCCCAATTAATTGTTATACTAACAGAAAAAAACAATCCCATTGATTGACTTTAATTCCCACAGGTTATTTACCATTTAACCTCTCGGAAGTAATTAACAAACAATTAATTATTCTGGTTAATTTCCACACTTAATTGTTAAGTCCAACTAATCCAATGTACAATCAACCATTGAAAAAAAAACAAGCCAACATCCAGTTGAAGAAAATTAATTTAATCAGAAAAAAAGAATAGAAAACTTTGAAACCAATTAAATGGAATCAGTTGGAAACTAAATTGCGAAAAATTTAATTGTCAATCACAATTTGTGATTCTAATTGTTACTCACCTTACGCCCTCTTTAATTTGTTTACTCTACTTTTCCTCGGAAAGAAAATGAAATGAAACCAAAACCTTAAGTCTTTTCATTTATTTAATTGTTTCCATTTATTTTGTTTTCCATTTTTAATTTAATTTAATTACATAGTCACTCCACTGATTAATCAGCAACTTAATTATCCATTGAACTAATCAATTTAATTCTATAACAAGTGGTGATACTTTTACCTGAACCATATCAACATAAATATCTCCACGTGGGTCTGTTGATGTTTTGTTCAATTTGTTAATTCGGTTCATTGATTTGATTTGATTTACATTTTAAGTGACAATTATCATCATTGACCTTGACACTTTCACCTTTTACCTTTGAGAAATTCGAATGAAAAAGAAAAACAAATGATTAGTGTTTTCTATCAATTGAAGAGATTTTATTTCTATACGATCATATGGTAAGTTAATTGTTCTATTCTTTTTTTATTTTGTTCTATTTTGTGAGTCATCCATTGGTCAATTTACATTTTAATCTTAATTTTTTCTCACCTTCTCTTGTAGAGATCATGATGTTTGAATGATTTTCTCACTTATTCTGTTGTTTGTTTGAAAGAAAAAAATAGATCTTCTCTTTGGGATCCATTTTCTTTTTCCATTTTTACTATATCATTGTTTTCATTTCTATCATGTCGAGTGAAGATGAATTAGGTGAAGTGCTTGATGAATTGCTCAATATTCCATCAGAACCTCAGGAAAGTCGAAAATTATGTGATAAATGTTGGTAAGTGTTTGTTGTTTACCTTTTCCTTTAAATGTTTAATTTCCTTTTCTTTTTCAACTTTTTCTTTTCCTCAGTAGACCAGAGAAAGTTTGTCTTTGTCCTTATTTACCAGGTAAACCAATACCTGTTTCGAATAAGTTAATTATCCTTCAACATCCATCAGAGGAGAAACGATGTCTTCGAACAGCCAAAATTTTGGAATTAAGTTTACCTGTTGATAAATTTCGCGTTATTAAGGCTAAAAGATTTTCCGCTCATAAACAACCCGAATTGGCTGAGATTCTGAAAGATCATGAGAGAACATTTCTTCTTTTCCCTGGTAAATCATCTCAGCCATTGGAAACTATTGACACACGTCAACCTTATAACATCGTTATTATCGATGGTACTTGGGCCGAAGCTCGTTGCATTTACCATAATAGTCACGACCTCAAAAATATGAAGAAAGTCGTACTTAATGTTCAGAAACGAAGCAATTATGTAAGAATTTTCTCTTTTCTCTTTTTTGTTTCTTTGTTATTTTTCTCCAATTTCCAATTATAATTTGTATTCTCTCTCTGTCTTTAGGTTATTCGGACTCAACCCACAGAAGAGTCTCTTTCCACTGTCGAAACGGCCGCTATTACTCTGGCTCATTTGGAAAACAATCAATCAATTTACGATACATTAATGAAGCCTTTACAAGCCTTATGTACATTCCAATTAGAGCATGGAGCTGTTCATCACTTTTCTAAAGAATATCTTATACTCAATGGTCTTTACAATAAGCCAATTACTCGTAAAATTCAAAAGAAACTTGGGAACAAACAGGAGATCAAATACTTTATCCGGTGATGGTTTTTTTCTTTCTTTTGATTAAATTGTTTCATCATCCAATTTCAATATTTCTTGATATTATATAAATATTCTTGACTAACAATTTAGTACCAATTATTTATGAAAATTTTCGCATGTAACATAATCTCCAGTCTCTTGATTGTAATGGAATCCGCAAAATCTTGAATCAACTAGTGGGTAAATAAAACGTTAAGAAATTATCAATCGAAATTGTCCATATCGTCCTTTTCACAATCGGAAATGGTTTTAAATATAAATCCAACGATCTTTCCCTTGGTTGCTTTTGGATATTAATCACGGTCAAAATGGAAATGGTAAATGAGCCGCTTTAATGAGCGAAGAGAAAAAACAAACAATCAAAATTGATTGCACACATTACGTGGTTAAAGTCATTAAGAGTTGGTTATTATTATTTAACAGCAGAAACATGACTTGATTCTCACAAGTTGATTGCAAGTGAAACCATCGGAAGCACATGAGTGATAATAATAGTTGTTGTTGGGAAGAAAAATTATAACCCAAGACAATTAACAATTTGAGACTATGGCCTTCAGGTCTCACCCGTTTCTCCTCTTTGTGTATTCAAATCACCAACTTTAATCTCATTTTTTTTTCTCTTATTTTTCTGGTGAACAATCAACCATTACAAACGGCTAAACAACAGCAAACACTTAACATAGGTTAATGGGGAAGGTAAAATGACACACAAAGATATTTTCTTTTTTTAAAACAGACAAACACTGGCCTGGAAAGAAAGATCGATAAGATATATGAATATCTCTCTCTCCCTTTCCCTCTTTCCCTAGACAAGATCCTTTACCACCATCATCACCAGTAGCCTTTGACCTCTTCCTACCTAGACTGGACTCACCATCTGCCATGAAGAAGCCACCTTGCTAAGTACAACTACTTGTAACCTTAACCGATATGCTTCATGTACCAAAAGCCATTGTGTCGCCTTCAGGTCATAGAGACAAATTCAAAATGGACACCACAACATTGGAAGAAAATAAGAAACTCAATTACTCCAATTAAATTGTAATCACCAAACGATCAACTGAGACACTGAAACAATTAAATTAAATTGTTTACAAAGAAACAAAACTAATCACAATTAAATTTAACCAACGAATACAAATCAACACCTGACGCCCTCTTTGGTTTGGGAGGGAATAGAATAAAAGAGAAAAGAACAAAAAGTGAAAAGAGAAAAAAAAGAAAAAAGAAAGAGCCGAAAAGGAGAGAAAGAGAAACAGATGAAAAAATAGACATTAAATTTTCTCTCTCACTTGAACAGTTTCTTTTTCTTTTCTCTCTCTCTTTTTTCATTTATCTTCCAATTAATTAATTGTCAGTCTTGTTAAACTGTGATTCTAATCATTACTCAATTCATGTTATCCATTCAATTGAATACAATTAAAATCCAAATCTTGTTTTCTTTAATCAAAGATCAACAATTTTAACTTGATTTTTTTTTCTTCTCCCTCTTAATCATCGTCATCTTGGTTTAATCATTAATCTTCTTGTGTACTAATTTTTTTGTGTGTGTAACAATTACAATTAACCAATTTTGCTTCATCAGTTAGAGTTATTACAACTTCAAGTAAAATATATTTTACTGATTCTCTATCAGTACAGTTACTTTAACGGGATAATCTCAATCAACCATCAAACCTTTTTGTTTGTTATCACTTTCATCGTCATCATCATCATCTTAAAACAATATCAACCTAATTAGGATAAATTGTGATTAATTTTGTGTCTTCAATCAATTATCTCTTCAATAATCTTACCATGAACGCCCTTCACAATTAATTTATCAACTGTATTTAGTTGATTAATATTGTTATTCTATTCTATTTAATTTTTACTATTACAAATTCTCTCAAACCTTTTTTTTTGTGTTTGCCTCTCTTTTTTTCTCTCTCACTCTTATTTCTCTTTCTAACTACCTCTTTCTCTTCTCCCTCTTTGCCTTGATTCTCTTTCTCTTTCTCTTTCTCTCTCTCTCTCTCTCTCTCTCTCTCTACTATTCTTGTTTACTTTTTTTCAGATACAACAACATTTGAGACCAAAGTTAATTTTTGTTTCTATTCTCAGCTTCTTAAATAATCATAATAATTATGTCAAAAGATTATGATCACCTGTTTAAATTACTAATCATCGGAGATTCAGGTGAGTCTCTTTTAACTTTTCTTTTCTTTGCCCTTCACCATATCGTTAATTGTGTCACCTATGGTTTACATTCATCTGGGTGGATTCAGTGAAACAACCCTTTTTTCATATACAAAAACCACAGAAAAGGAAGAAACTCTCTCAATTACCATTAGGGAGACAATTGTGATCTTAAAAACAATTTGTTCTCTGTGATTGTGATTCTGTGTCTTTTCCTCTCATCATCAACAACATTCTTATTTACCTTTTTATTTCTTTTCTCTTTTCCTGTTGCTATTTTTTATTTCTTCTCCATCATCAACAACCACTTCCATTGCTACTTTTAGGTGTTGGTAAAAGTAGCCTTCTACTTCGGTTTGCTGATGACACCTTCTCTGGCAATTATATAACCACAATAGGAGTTGATTTTAAGATAAAAACATTAGAAGTAGATGGACAAAAGATTAAATTACAGATCTGGGACACTGCAGGACAGGAAAGATTTCGAACCATTACAGCAACGTATGATAATTAATTCTTTACTTTTAAAAAGAAACTACAACAACAACAACAACTTCTTATTATTATTTTGTTTATCTCTTTGTTCTCTATTTGTCACACCTTTCTCCTTGGTTCTTCTGTCAATCACATTTTTAATACTCTGACAGAAGGAGAAAGTAATATTTTCTCATGTGTATAATTAATCCTTCTTCTAAGAAGTTGCTTGTTTTCTCCCTCTGTTATTATCAATTTCCTCATATTCTAATGTCATTTTGTTTTGTTTCTTCGCTTCAACAGATATTATCGAGGAACTCATGGAGTTATAGTTGTGTATGATGTTTCAAATGGAGACACATTTGCCAATGTGAAAAGATGGTTGCATGAAATAGATCAAAATTGTGAAGATGTTTGTAGAATATTAGGTAATTATTGAGCAAATCATTTGTCAAAGAAAAAAGAAGAGAAATAGAGAGAACATGTAAACATTTACCCCAAATCAAAATCTATCTCTTATGTCTTAGAGATAATTCTGTTCTTCATGACTGTTCATCTCTCTCTCTCTCTCTCTCCCTCCCTTCCTCTGACTCACGTTTCTTTTTTCTCTATGTAGCATCCGATCTATTTAGGCCAAAGACTAATGTTATTTTTTCTTTTTCTCTTTCTCGTTTCCTTTATATTTCACACGAACCCTCTCTCTCTCTCTCACCAACACACACATTATATACAAATACACATTCTACTTTGATGTAATATTGAATGGTTTCCCTTTTGGATGATGCCAATATCCTCTGTTCACCACTCGCATTGGAATCATTAATGATGATCTTATGAACTGCAAACCTCAAAACATGCAACAAAACAAACAAACAATTTATCCTTAATCCATATCTCAATTTTGATGTTCACCATTTTAACTGTTAATTCTTCTGACTTCTGTTAACCATCATATTCACCATTCACTATTTTTGGTTTACAATTAATTGGATTGTTAAATTGATTACTATTTTTGGCTGTTGAAACTAAATAATCATCACCATCATTATCGTTACATCCTAAAAGTCGGTAACAAAAATGATGATCCTAACCTTAAATTAGTATTGACCCAAGATGCTCAACGGTTCGCTGATCAAATGGGAATCGAGTTATATGAGACCTCAGCCAAAGAAAATGTCAACGTTGAAGAGATGTTCATGGCAATCACTCGAATGGTATTAAGAACGAAAAAAGAAAAGGAACATAGACAACAACAATCCCAAGATAATGCGATAAGGTTACAAAAAGGCAGTGGTCACAAGGGCAAGAAAAATAAGTGCTGTTAACCAAAAAAATCGAACACAATCAGAATCAAAGAAGAACCAAATTGTGAGCCAAAAAAAGAGGAAAATCAAATCAAGAGAAACCTTTCCCGTTTTAACTAAACCTTCACCAACGAGAACAACACCAACTTATAGAAAATCGAATGTCCTTTTTTTTCGATATGAGAATTTAAATATTTTGAGTCTTCTCCCTCTCTCTCTATCTCTCCCTGTTTCTCTCTCACTCACAAAATCTCCTTTTCTACCTTCTTTTTTTTCTTCTTCTCCTCTTCTTGGCTCCCCAATAGTTGAATCAATATCTATTTTCACCGAAAAAAACAAATAATTTAGCTTAAAGGTGAATCAAAAGCCAAGTCAACGTGAAGATTATATAATTATAATGATAAACAGCTCTAGGGTTAAACAATTTTTTTCCTTTTCTATTAAACATCGATGACTTGTAAACAATCAGCAAACAATTAAGATACATGAGAAACATTTTCTCACTGATGGATTGCCAACATTCATTATTGTATCTTTTTAAATGTAACTTTTCTTAATCATTTAATTTTCTTTCCTCCAATTAGTTTCATTGTAATTAACTGATTTCTTCAATTCATCTAGTTGACAATATACACAATTTACAATTAGCCTTGTAAACAACAATATGAAAGACGATAATATAATTATCCAGAAAAAAGGTTAAAACAATTAGCTTCAAAACAAGAACAAAACTCAAGATAAGTGACAATTAACTCTACACATTTAATTAGTTTAATTACTTCCAACTCTTTACTTGTTTTCTTTTAAAACTAATTCCTCATCCAAACTAATCAGTTCTCTTCCAGCGTAACAACAATACTCTTAATTGTAATCAAGAAACAATAATTTAATCAGCAATCAAAAAAAATGAACAATTTCAAGTCAAAAAACTAAATTCTTTTACTCGGAAAACAAGATTAACCGAATCAAAAAAAAAATCAAATTCCATTTTCAATTATTGATCACTTTTGAAAATCTAATTTAATTGTTACTATTTAATTGTACCTTTTCCTCTCGTACAATTATTTTTCTCTAATTGTCACTGATTACAATTAGATTGGAATCAGGAACATTTTGTATTCGCCCAAGAGCTTAAGCCATAAGTGATTGTAAGAAAAATTTGTCATCTTTTATATTGAATTAATCGAAATGATTAAAAATTGAAAACGAAATCAAATCAAATTAACTTTTTGATCTTCTTTCTCGTAATCAATGAAAAAGTTTTGATTGACAAAAGCTACAAGAGACAATTTGTTTCAATGGTTTTCTAGTTAACCCAATTGACTAGTCAATAATTTAATTCCTCTGCTGATTGTTGTACAAAATTGTTAATAGAATAGTTAATTAGTATATAAATTGAACAAGATAGTAACGGATGAAAAAGGCGCACGCAGATGAGGCCATTTGAATGAAAAGTAATCGACGGACAATTGAGTCTTCCCGCTTTGGACCAGACCATAAGATGACTAAGTTGATTAAGGTTAAATTGGTACATTTAATTTTGGTTGATGAAATTGTTTCCTCGTTGATTAGTTTAAATGTGCGAGCAAATTTAAGGCAAAACCAACCAAGGAATTTAACTTCTTTCGGGTTATATTCAAAGTAACTGTTGTCCATTAAATTTGTCTTCGAATTGTACCTGGAACGAGTTTGGAAAAGAATTGAGATTTTTAGTTGATCACCAGAGATTCGTTGATAACAATTAATGACAATTAAAATGGTTTTTAACTTACTTGGGGAGTCGATGTCGTGGACATGGGACAAAGTGAAATAATTGGGGACAAGAGAATAGAAAATTGAAAATCTGTGGAATAAAAAATAGTAACATCGTTTTACTAAAATGACCCAAGATTCCAACGACAGCGAAAGTCATTCCAGCGAAGTAACAATAAGTATCGCCGACGAAAATTTGAGCTGGATACCAGTTGTACCAAAGAAGAGCCGATGATACACATATAAAGGGTAATATAAAGGTGATCGAAAAAAGATGAACTTTCCAAACTGTGCTGGAGAGTTCGATTAGATTGTAGATGAGAACCGAAATCGAAATGATCAAACTTTGACCAACTTCCAGTCCATTGATTCCAGCGAGTATGTTTATCGCGTTAGTACAAAAAACCGCCATCATTGCCATATAAACGTAATAAAATATACCCAAATTAAGTGCAAACGAAAATGGTTTGGGTAATAATACCCAAGTACAGTTGTAAGTGACCGCATAAACGGTCAACAATGGGAACGACGCGATCGTGGGTAAGGTTAACTTATGAAGCCATCGAAGGTCCAAAATATCATCTACGAATCCTAATAGAACCATACAACAGATTGAAAGAAGAGCGGCAATTAATGATTCGAATTGAAGATCATCGAAAACACGAGCCTTTAGGTTGATCATTGGTACGCTTAATTTGATTGAATCGGTGAGGAAATTTTCATTTATCAAATAAGTTTTGTCAAACTGGAGGAAAGGGATCGGGATAAAAAGTGACATTGTCATCAGGAAAACAGAACCAGCGATTACACCCATGGCTTCGGGTATCGGTTTACCGTTAGGTTTACACATATCGACACCGGTAACTTGAGCTTTTACAAATTTCTCCGATAAACTGGGAATAGTTTTCATGGTAACGTGGAAACTGATCAATGAAAATATTCCAATGGACAGAAAATGAATAAATAGATGAGGAGATAAACCAACAGCAAGACTTGTTGTTAGTCCGAGAAAAAGAAACATGAGATGATAGGGATTCACATTTGCCATTTTGTACCACAAGTCTTAAGTAATCTTATCAATCAGCGACCAAATATTAGCAGCAATTATCCTTGGAGAATCATTGAGAGTGGTCAAAATTAATAACAACAAAAAGATTCACTAATTAACTTTAAAGAAAATGATGTAAACAAAAACACCGGTTGTCTCCTTGTTGAATATTGTCAACATCTAAATGGTTGTTAGGGTAATATAACTGTCGATGTGTCAGTTGATTTCGATGAATCGGAACAATCGTTGAACTAATTATAGTTATCTTCTAATTAAATTGATTCAACACAAGAATCAGATAGTTTAATTGTTGAGAAATAATTTCGTCCATCAGATGAAAACATAAACAAAGTCCAAGAAATTTGGTCAGAAGAAAAAAAGAATAAATAAAAAGTGGCTCCATCTATTGGCGGAAAAAGAAACTAAAAACGAAAAGATGAAAAAAGTTGATAAATTTTGATTGAGTTTCGATTGTAGTAATTAACTAATTGCTGAGGTCAACATATTTGTCCTGAAGGATTTTCATGGATCTGCTTAATTTTAATTCTTCCATGGTTATTAGTTGATTGAAGTTTAATGGAAGTGAAAAGAAATTAATAGAAAAGTTTGAAAATCTTTTTTAATATTTAACTTTTTCAACTTTTTGTTAATTGTTACAATTTATTATTAATCGTTTGTATCTCATTCATTAAGATCATAATATATAAATATTGACCAAAGTGCTCTGCTAATTAATCTTAGCTTGAATGTGAAACAAGAGTTACAATGTAAATCTATTGGAAAATGAGTTTTGTTTCAATCAAATTATTACTAAAAAAATACATTACAATTAACCTGTTAATTAAACCCGTTTAATTGCCGATAACAATGAAGTTTAGATTTTCCAACACTTAATCATTGAGAATTAATCTGAAAAGCAAAAAGTGTGAAAACCTAATCTTCATAGATGAATAATAAATATTTGTACCATTCTAAATTGCGAAATTGAATTTGAATAAAGATGATTAAGGAAAAGATGATTCGATCCAATTGTAAATAGAATCTAGAATTAAATTGTGAAAAATTGTCATGAATTCATTATCGAAATCAAATGAGAAATTATTATCACCGATTGACCTTCTACCACGAGCTAACGCAGGTCCACCCGATCGGGTTCCGTTCGTAGCACCTCCAAGTCCCGTGGCCAGAACAGCGATCAACGTGGCTAAATTGAGTAGGAATAAAACACCAAGAGGAAGTAAAAGAGCGCCAAGTAAAAGGGGTAAACCAGCGGCAATAGCGATCGCCGCTAGTAAAGTCGTCAAATCGTGTTTGTGATGCGACGATTTCTCTTGATGACCAACCGACACTGGAATAGGAATATATTGAACTGCATGGTGACCATGATGCTCGTTTTTCGGATAATGATGCTGATAACCATAACCTTGTCCATGGCCATAACTATGGCCGGAAGAATGGCCAGAATCGTGACCACCACCACCATAACCAGAGTCCCCACCAGCATAGTTGTAAAGTGCAATCGGTTTAAACATTTGTGCCGGTGAAGCAAATGACGGCTGACCCATGAAACTTGCCGACATTGGTATCGATGAAGCATAAGATGCAATCGGATTAAATGTCGACCCTCCAATTCCGGGACTAAGATCCATTCCTAAAATGAAAATATCATAAAACAAATAAAAGTGAAATCGACCAGCCGACCAATTGATTGACGATTTTTTTCAAGTTCAATCCAACCAAGATCGCTAATTGTTGATCCTTTTTAATTGTTTATTTCTCTACTTATTAGTACTTACCCATTTCGGGTGTTGTTTGCCGATAACTAAGATCACTGTAAGATGGACTTTCGGGAAAAGCGTAATACTTGTTGAAATTGTTGCTCTCCGATGAATTAGCCAATTCTAGTGCCGATGAAGGTAAAATTGTTTTCTTAATTGTATGATAAACATAAGGATAAGTTGATTTGTGGGTTGGATAAGTTGATCGAGGTGTTAATTGTGATTCACTTGGGGTAATACTCTCAGGTGATTTAAGTGAATTAATATGATCCATAATTGTTTGGAAACTCGTAGCTATCGGAGCAATCGAAGGTGTTGATTCAGTAGTTGATGAAATCGGTAATCTAAAAGTGATTAAAAGTCTTGGCACTTGGAGTAAGAAAATTAATCCATACAGAATGTTAATTGTTGAGATAATCATGATTAATATTAGAGGGACAACTTTACACTTATACTGATTATTAGAAAGTGAACATATTTAAACGAATCAACTGATTGTCATTCTGTAAACAATTAAGATTAGTGAGCAATCTTAATTGTTACATCGAGATTGCACTTTACCTTTGTGTATTTGTCATTTTCATTGTATCAAAATGATCACAATAGAAAGGAAAAGTAATTGCAAGTTTAAAAATCTTTTCTAATTGTTTAAGCTTTTAACTTTTTGATTGTTACAATTTAGATGATTGTATTATCAATACTCTCTCCCTCTGGTATTGTATTAAATAAGATCCACTGAAATGTATCTCTGATTTATCAGAAAAGTTCATCGATCTACTAAATTCTGAGATGTTCAAATTTATCCAGTGATTTTCCAACACCAAGATATGGTTACAATGGAATCAAGAATACAATTAATTGTAAATAACCATTAGAATTGTTAAGCAATTAAATCAAACGAATAATTTATTGTTCTTAAATATTATAAATAACATTGGATTGGTTGGGATTGGACTGAGGTAGAAAATTGGAAATTTTTTCAATGGATTAATTTTCTTCCGGTTAAGATTTCAAGCAATACGATTAAGTTAATTGTGATTACCTGGGGAAGATAAACAATTAAGAGAGTGAAATTTGTTACAATAGAATTTTTTTTCTCAAAATTTTCGAATACAATCAAGAATGAATGATTGAGTTTCATTTAGTTTCCGCTCGTCCCAAAGTTCAGAGGAGAGACTCCGTTTCCTTTTTCCGGCCGCTATGGCTCCGGTGGTCCCATTAACTGGTATAAACGTGCCACCTCCGCCTGGGCCAAGAACCGCTAACAAGGTAAATAAATTAAGAGCAAACAACAAACCCAACGGAAGTAATAAAGCCCCCAAAAGGATGGGCAAAAGCGCCGCTGCCAATAGCCCGTAAATCCAATAGGACACATCGTTTTTATGATGATCCTGATGATGATGTTTAATATGTTTCACATGAATAACTGGATAAGGAATTGGAACATGAATATATTTAACTTTATGTCCTTTCTCATGATGGTCAGTCAATGGACCAATAAAATTAGGTAAAGGATACGAATGAAAATTATGACCAAATGAATTGAAGGAATCAGTTTGTTTCTTAAAATCGTCCAATGGTTTCAAAAAATCGTACGAAGTTGAACCAATCGGTAATCGATAATCTTGTTGATTACCTGGAGAAATTGATGATGATGATGATGATGATACAGAGATCGACGGTTGATCTTTATTACTACTTTGCCCTCCAGGTAAACCAGGTAATCCCAATGATTGGACAGCACTGTTAATACCAGAGACTAATCAAATATAAAGATAATTAATCGACTGATTGATTTTCATCCTCAACTAACAATCACTTATACTTACTAATAGGATTTTGATTGAGAGATTGATCTTCAACATCGTCCATGAAATCGGAGTCGGTTAGAGTAACATAATTGGGTAGCCCGTTGGAACCAGAGAGCCCATTTAAACTGCTGATACCAGGAAAACCAGAAAACCCACCCAGACTATCCTGTAGCTTGGGCTTACGAAACAAATAAACCACCGGCACCAAAGGTTTACCACCGTCACCACTTCCTCCTCTTCCTCCTCCCGCTCCGGATCCACTGCCGTTAGAGGCACTATTATGTTGACCGGCGGTCGATTGGACTTGGTGGAATCGTTTCCGAGTAAATGGTCTTCTCCATGATTTAATTAACTTATTTGAGATTATATTTGTGTATCCATTGGTTGTCTGGTCAGTTGGGGTCAACAAGGTGATTACAATTAAGTTAACTGACCAAATGAAAAGAGGCAAAGAAAACATAACATTAACAATAAACTAATATTCATCTATGATAATCATTATAATCTTACACTCAACATTTACAGTTAATTGTTGGAAAGTACAAAATTATATCATCATCATACACGAGACACTAAAATGATTAGATGACTAAATTAAATTGCTATTAACAAGAATATTTCATTTGATTAAGTTAACGGTTATTACCTTAAAGGGTTGGGTGATAAGAGGAAGCACCTTTTTTCCCGTTTCAATTAATTGTTGATTGTTAATTCTTGCTGATTGTCAATTGTTTGGATACTTAAATTGTAACAATAATCAATAGATTGAAACTAAATTTACCTTTCCGGCTGTTAATTGTCACGTTGTTAACTTGGTGATCATGATGAAAGGTAAATAACTAGGATAAGATGAGAAAACTTTTCTACAACAATTTAAATTAATTGTTGTGTAAATTGTTTTCTTCCGATTGAATTATGATAAATTGTTGATTCGTGTGAGCATTTTAAACTCTGTTCATTTGTCAATGATAACAATTTAAATTGTTAACACATGAGATTCACAAATTTACATTGAATCGGTGATGAAGTTAATTTATTTTAATTGTTGACAGGATTTAGATTAGATTTACAAATATTATTATTAATACAATCGTAATCTAAATAATTGTTTTTGAGTAGAGATTGATTTTTGTAAAAGTTAAAAGATATTCATTTGATAATTAGTTTATTTACAGTTTGATTTGTTTTAATTGTGGATTAAGTGATTCAATTGAATTTAGTTAACCATTGTAATACTTTTGGTTATATTTCCTCCTGATTGGGGTAATTCAATTGTCTTAATTGTAACCGATGGAACTGAACCATTAGGAGAAGCTCTAATTATCACTGTTGGTTGATTTGATTTCTGTTGTTGTTGTTGTTGGTTTAATTGTGAAGGTAATAGTTGTTGTAATTGTAGAGTTGATTGTTGTTGATTAGGTAATTGTTGTTGTTGTTGCTGCTGATGTTGATGTTGTTGTTGATTCAAATTGTGATCTGATAATCTAGAGATTATCGGATTAAGTGTTGCGACCCCAGCGGGTTTACTTGAAGAAACATCAACATTCATTGTAGTTAAATGGTTATTATTAAACATCATTTGTTGATTGTTTTGATTATTTAATTGCGGTTGAAGTTGATGAGTAGTTAGTGGAGGATGAGAAGGAGACATTATATTATAAGGATGAGGTTGCGGTTCATGATGATGATGATAATTATGATTAGGGTGATGATGAACAAGCTGCTGATGCTGATTATGATTATGGTTATGATTATGATTAGGGTTATGATTATGATTAGGGTTAGGATTAAGATTAGGATTAAGATTAGGATTATGATGGTTTTGATGATGATGATGATGATGATATTTAGGTTTCTGTGGTTTAGTCTCAACTGGCATCGACGGAACTGACCCAATGGCCATCCCTTGGATCTGTGGCACCGGAACACCAACAATACTTTCAATTGGAAATCCTCTTATAACGGGAATCACTTGACCGACCAAATTTTTCATTCCTTTAGCATCGGCGGTCACTAAATTGTTAACTTTACCGGTCAACACATCCACCTTATTACCCAACACGGTCTCAAATTTAGCGTCACCATTGGCCACTGTTTTAGCGGTCAGTTGTAAATCGTTTTCATCATTATTTGCATGTTTAACCGTTAAAAGATTTGATGGTTTTTTATTTTTACCGTTTGATTTCATCATCATCATGATTAATTCACGATTATTGTTGTTATTAGCATTGGATGATTTACTTTCACTTGGAGCTTTCATTGAGTAAATTTTATTCATCTTTGAGTCAATCGTGTTGATCGGTGGCTGCGGCGACGGCGGTGTTAATATCGGACTATTGTTGATCTCAATTGGACCTTGGTCACTTGAGGTAAGTATCTCGTTCATTGTTAATGTTGGTTTATTTCCGATTCCGTCTAAAAAGTTAAACTTATTGGGAATTGACATACTTGTCTTATGTGCGACCAGGTCAGTTAATTGATTACCCACCGAGTTAATTATTGAAGCTTTGGTTCCAGCGATACCATTTAATTTACTCTGTACCATATTAACCTTTGACCCAACTAGTCCACCGAATTTATTGCCGACATTGGTCATCATGTTTTTCTTGCTGTTCCAAAGATTTTCAAATTTAGACTTTACCATGGTCACTTTTCCGTCTAACAGATTATCATCATATCCAAACTTTTTCCGACTGAAAACCGTTTCATCTTCAATCGGCGTTGGTTGACCTGATCCAAGGGGAGATAATAGTCCACATGAACGACCCCAACACTGATCCAGTCCACAGAAACATCCGTTCATTTGTGAACAGTTCGACCCTTTACAGCCCATTTGATCGCAATAACATCCATCCGTCAGGTCGGCCACGGAATCTTCAGCGATATTTTCACTTGGTAGGATTGTTTTGATTTCATCGGAAATTTTCATGGAACTTGAATTGTTTGCTAAATTGAATAAGTTAAAAAGCGGATCAACCAAAAGGCCATTTGACGGTGTTTCCACTGGCGTTATTGACGGTGGGGTGGCCATCAAATTTTCCATAATTCCAGTTTCAACGGGAGAATCCAAACTACGATCAGTGTTTACCGATCTACTCGCTGGACAATTGTTACCCCAACAGATCCCGTTATCATCGTTACAAACACAACCATTAAGTTGATTACAAGCGTTCCCCCGACACCCAAGTGAATCACAGAAACACCCACTTCGAATAGAAAGTGGCTTAGTTCTTACACCGCCATTTTTACCTCGAACTCGTTCACGATATCTGACAATTCGCTTCGTCGTTTGACTTCGAGTTGGATTCCTAATAGTCGCCTTTTTACCAGTCGAAGGTCGAGGGACCCGTCGAGGATTGATCATCATGTTCACTCGAGTTGTCGCACGGGAACAGTCACAATAAACACTCGAAGCAGGACAATAACAACCCGACACATGCCAACCCGATTTCTTACCAGCCGTAGGTTTCTGTTCAAAACGGAAAGTTGCGACAACCGCCGGTCGAATAGTCCGCTGTCGCTGTTGAATATTAGCCCGTCTAATTCCAGGTTGACTTCGAACTTTGGCCAAAGACCCATTAGAACCAAAAATCGAACCCGTTAAACCATTAGGATAAACATAATACTCATTAATACCATCGTAATACTCTTGATGATGATTAACAGAAGTTGAATTGATTACATGGAAATCCTTTAGTATCCAAAACAAGAAAAGACTCAAACTGATTAAAAACATTTCCAATCAACAATTAAAAGCTAATTGTTACCGTTAATCACTTTATAATCCATATAATAATCACCTTAAAAGCTGATCAATATTAATCAAAAAACGATTAAAATAATAAATCAAAGTTTCCATGATTTAAAATGATAAGACAATTTGGAAACTTTGAAACATCCTAATCAACTTTTTGATTGTTACTGTTAACAATTTCTAATCTTCTTAATTGTTAATCCTTAATCAGGATGTTTTCCTAATTGTCTCTCTTTCTCTTCATAATTTTTAAAATCATCACAATTTAATAATTGTATTGTTATTTAATTGTGAGTGTTTCAGTCAACTGATTTATTTTCAATTTCTCTAAATTTTTTTTTTGTAAGAAACAAAGTAAATCAAAATAAATTGTGAGTTCTAATTGTGATCAAATGAGCTTAATTGTTGTCGCAACGATGCTTTTCAAGTTCATCATCAAGATAATCAATTGATCAGAATAAAGGAGAAAAATTAATTTCCATTCATTTCATTTTCTACCATTTTAATTGTTGTTAATTCACCTTAAACGGACTTGTCTAAATTATTAACGATTCCTTTAAACAATTAACTTAAATCGAGATGCTTTCTGATGATTACAATTAAAAATCATCTCAACCATTAACAATTAATTTCCATCCATTAATTTTGTTAAATTTAAACATTTGAAATAAACTTTCACTTACAATTAATTAACTTTTCTCATCACTAATTTGTTTCTTAATCAACAATCTCAATTGTTTTACTCTGATTAATCTGATTGTCTTAACGAACCTAATTAACAATTAACAATTATGATTACTGATAGGTAACATTTAGCAAACTAAGGAAGTGATTAAATGAGAAAAAAAAGTCAATTCAGTTTCAGAACAATTAAAAAATTTTGTAACAATTTGATTGATTAAATTAATTTCTATTGATCAATTTTTTAATATAATTGTTTATTGGAATCACAATTAATTATTCAAGTATATAAATCAAATTGTTCATATAATTGTTGTGATTTTACAAAATTAATTTGCCAATTGATTGACAATTAAACTAATTTAATTACATATCTACATCAATATATATTTACAGTAATTGTAATTGTGGTTTAATTAAAAACAATTGATGACCAATTTGTCCAGTGTTTTTGATTGGATTGTCCAGTTGATCACAATTAGAAGATCAAAACAAATTAACTCAAGCAATTAATTTAATTTTCTCGGTATTAGTTTTTGGAGCTCTAATTAAATCCACCAGCATTTGATTTTAATACTATTAAAAGTATTAATTAACTTGTAGAAATGAATCAGTCAATTGTTTGGGTTTACAATTAAATCGTGATTAATTCAATTAATCATGGCAGTTACTCCGTAATTGTTTCCATAATTATATAAGACTAATTAGATTTGATCAGTAAAAATAGTTGGTTAATTATTGTTATACTTTGACTAGGATTGTGGCTCTGGTTTTATATTACAATTTACAAATTGTGACTTTAAGGATTCCACTTGTGATTAAATTAAAATCAGGTAGATTTATTAATCTAGTTGGTTAATCAGTGATTAATTCCTATGATGAAAGAGAAATAAAAGTTTACAATTAGTTAATTGATAACGAGAAATGTGTAATCAAATTAACAAACCTTTTCGTCTTAAAATATTGAAGATCAGTTTAATTTTTGACTAATTGTTGTCATCTTTTAGTAGTTGAAAATAATAACGATGATAACAATTTAAACAGGATCAACACCGTCTAATCAATCCTGTTAATCTGATTAAGATGTTAATCCAAATAAGCGATTGATTAAGATTAAAGGGATAATTAACCAAATCATCGGAACAATTGATGAACCAGAATTTCGTCTCATCTTTGTATGTCTGAATGGAATAACTGTAAATTATACAAGACAATTAGTTAATTGTTGTGACAATTTTTCCCAAAGAATAGGATTAAAACAGAGAGAGAGGGTAATCCCTCTCAATTCAACTTACTTGAAGCGGGTTTAGGATTTTTCTTAGCCGGTGTATCAGCTTGGTACCAGTGGGGATTAGTGTCACCGTAGCCCAACATGGCGGGTGAGGGACGAGGGATATATTGAGGTAGAGCGGAAATTGGTTTAGTTGATAAAGTTTTCACCACCGGTGGAATTGAAGGTTTGTGATAAACGGAAGGTGACAATTTATCAGGTCTCGATTGCCAAGTGGGTCTATTCACAATGTACGAAGGTACCTGAGGAACACCTCGAGGACAGGCAGCTAATTGTAACAATAAGAATAGAAAATCAACAAATTAATTAATCATAATAATAATTGCAATCAATTCCTAATTAACTTTAAAGACAAAAGGACAAGATAGATGGAGCTTGTTGTCCACAAAAGTTTCAATTGTTAAAAAGTTTGATGAATCAACTAAGAAGTTAAATTGTGAATAAACAATCAACTAATCAATTGATAAACTAATATGATAATAAAAGGGAAAAGATGATAATTCTGTCAACTGAATTAATGGTAAAGTTAATTTAGAATAGAAAAAGTTGATGACAATCAAACAAGTTGAATTTTAAAGGTTCCTCTTAATTGTTTTGCTCCTCAATCATTTGATTTAAAAATCTCATCAAGTGTAATAATAGTAATTGGAATAAGCCAAGCATCAATTTAAAGTCATTAAAGGTGAGTAATTAAGAAAGAAGAAATAACGAAAATGAAGCCAATCGAAGACAATTAAAGCTGATCAATAGCCGAACAATTAAATTACCTTGTTTGATTATTTTCATTCCAATGGTGGTTGGATCATCACCTCGAATACAATTTTCTCCGGCTTCCCTTATATAAGCAACTTCCCCATTGTCCATGATTTTACCAGCCTAGAAACAGAAGCAAAAAACAAACAGGAAAAGGAAATAAAGCAAAGAGAAAAGATAGAGAGAGAAAAAAAAATTAATGAAAACAATTAAAACTCTAAAAGTAACAATTAACTTACGAAACATTGATAACCAGTTGTATCTCTACGTTGAGTGAAGGTATAAAGGATTCCATCTTCTTCCCAATTACCAAGGCATCGATATTCACGTTCTGTAATTAAGAAAATGATGAGGACAACAACAAATTAGAACTTCATCTTTTTTTTTGTTCATTTAATGGAAAACAATAATGACGATGATAATAATAGTGTCATGATGATAATGTTAATGATTCCATTCAGGGGAGAGATAGACACACACATTCATTGAGAAAGATTGAGTTTAAGAATGGGATTTAAAGGTCAACTTCCGGAAACAAGTTTGAATAATATAAATAAATAAAAAAAGGTAACATTAAGATGACCGGAATTAGTTTGACTGGTTGGTTGGTTAAGGAACCAAGAATTAGCTGAATAGTTTAGTAAGGGAAAAAAATAATCAGATAGTTAACTGAATGTGAATGTGAATGTGTATGTGATTTAAAGGGATTGTTAAATCCAACGAACCATTCAATGTAATTAAGATTGAAATCTATCTTGTCAACAATCAACAAATGATCAAACTAAATTAACGTATTTGGTACGTTGATTAAACAAAAAAATATATCCAACACATACAGTAAATAATATGCTTGGATCGGTCAATGATTATGATGGAAACATTTATACAGATTAAGATTAAGAGATAATCATTTCCAAGAGAAACTAATCTTAATAATAATCATCAACATCAGAATAATGATAAGTAACAATCAAAATAATAACAATCGAAAAAGTTAATCAAGTTGAATAATGAAAACAACAAGAGGACGAAAAAGTTTCCAATCAGTTAGAACCGTTAGAACCACGAATCATATTAACTCGATTATAATGATAACAATTTAGAAAACTATTGATAAGATTAACTAATCAAGAAGAGAAAAAGTTGTTCTTTTTTTGTAAATTACGATTAGAAAATATAATTAGAACTATTAGTTTCGAATTGGAATCTCATTGATGAAGGAAATTCATTTTTTTCTCTCAGGAAATTTACTTGTTACATGTTAGTAAATTGACCAATATAATAATAGAACGAGAGAAATTCATCACTTTTTTACCTTTAATAGAAAAGAATCTTTGTTGTTTTTTTTCTGTAAATTCTATTCTATTCTATTCTATTTTATATTCTATTATCATCTTCATCTCCACCTTCACCTTTGTGCTGGTTGGTGATGAAGTTTTCTATTCTCTTCCTACTTCAATATCTTCATCTCTCATCTTTTCAAGTTTTTACTTTTTCTTTTTGATGGGAAATGTTTATGGTAAATGTTATTTACCTTCAAAAACATGAGATCGATTCTCACAGCTTGAAACTGAATGGAACATTATATCAGGATTATTACAATCAGATGAAACTTTGGCACAAAATCCAGATTCACCAGGAGATGCTACAGGAACAACACCAGTATAATCACCGGTAATTGGACATGGAGTTTGTGTGGAAACGATTTTACCTGTTGGTTGAAAGAGATGGAGAAAGATGTAGATAAATATATGACAATTAGTTGATTTAGATGTAGATTGACTAATTTTATTTCGTATCATCAACTTACGTCCTTGGGTAATCCAGTTCTTGGAAGTGAAATGTTGATCATCACATAAATTTCCCAAAAAGTTAGAACTTGATTTAGAACCAAATTGAAATTCGAGTATATTTGTTGATCGACGTTTCATCCAAACGCAGGTATAAAATGAATCACCACTGAAAACATTGTAACAATTAACAGATAATTAGATTTACATGATACATCATACAAAACTGATTGAGTTTAATTAAGACAAAAATTTGTATCAATCTTTTTTTTTATATTTCAAATCATTTCTATTATAAAAATAGTTAACTGTGAAAGTTAAATTGTATTAATATAGCAAATCAAATTAACTAAATAATGATCCATGTCCAATAAGCTAAAATGATTAAGATTAAGAAAAAAAAATTAACGGTTTTTGGAAAGTAATCAATGAAAAAGTGATTAAACTTTAATCTCTAATCAAGTCACTGACCGAGAAATCAATCCAAACAGTTAATAGCTAATAATTAATCTGATTAGTGATTAAAAAAAAATAAATACAATCATTTCTCTCTCTATGCACAATCAACTGATTGTTAAGCCAATTAAGATTGAAATATGAGTTGAATATGTTTATGGAAAACAAGTCAATTCAATTAACTTACCATTGGGAAGTTGAATGGACAATGAATCTATCGTTGGGTGTATTGGTTTGTCTCATGATACATTTAGATGCTAATGTCCGGTAATTGTTGACCACATCTTTGAATTTAAATTGATTGCCCTCAACACGAGCCCGTTCCCATTTACCTTGAGTCCACTCGGGAAAGCGGCATTTAACACTATCCGAGAGCAAATAAGATCGGCTATTAACTTTCTCAGGAATTACTGGTAATTAGAGATGAAGAAATAAATAAATAAATTAGTTAATGATTTAAAGGAATTTACTAATTACAAATTCAAAGTAATTCATCAACAAACAACAACCACAACAACAGAATCAACAATCAAATCAATCTCAAGTTGTTGTAATTAAAGAAATACAAAATTAAACATATCCTTTAACACTAATCTAAATATTTTCACAGTTGAAAGTTAATCAAATTAACCATGGTGATTGTTGGTAAATTGTTTATCTTTAATTATTTAAATCAATTACTTACTTGGAGTTAATGTAAATGTCTCGTAACCCGATTTAGCGTTAATTAGATTGGTAAGACAGGTTGAATCAGATGATAGAGAGACATAAACTTGACCAGTGGTCACATTTTCCCGATACAACTGGAATATAGAAATAGAAGACAATTAGTTAATCACTAATTAGTAAATCCAATTGATTGAAAATCAACAGTTGATTTGATAATCTGATCATTAGATTGATCAATTTGTCCCTTTCTCCATATTCAAACCAACACCCATGTTTATTTGCCCATAGAAACAAGTGATTAACAAATTTTCCCGCTAATCTAATTAATTGTTGTTAACCTTGTGAAAACACAATCAACAACAATAAGTCCAATTACCCAATATCAAACTGGTAATTGATTAACAACGGAAATGTCGTTAAATTGTTAATACTTTCAATTATGTTAACGGGTTAAAAAAGCAATAAGATTAATAGATTTGATCAAAATTAATGTTTCTCTTTAAGGAAAACAGAACTTTTTTTATCATGAAAATCATCATCATCATGATAAAGATATCAGAAGAAAAAAAAACAGCAAAAATGATGGAAACAAATTGATTCAAGTTAATAATCAAGATATACAGACATCACAATTTAATCATTTGACTGGAGATGGTTATATGTATGTGTCAACAATCAACTGGTAATAATAATCAAAGGCAATCAAGATGATGAGGCAAAAAGAAATCAAGATTAAGTAGATTGATAGAGCGAGTGAGAGAGTGAGAGAGTTGTTAATGGTCAACACAGCGGATTCAATGGTAGTAATAAATGGTAATAGATTTACAACTACTAAAGAAATCATTCAATCGATTAATTTGATGGAAAGAGAGATAAAATTCAGTGTAAATTGAGAAATTCCTAGTTACTACTCAACCGGTAAGTCAGCATCATCTCCATCCTCATCTTCACTCTAATCATTTTTTATTTCTCTCTCTCTCTCTCATCTACTAAATGATCAATTTGAAATTTCTCCTTGGTTAATCTGTACACAGAAAACAACATCAATTGAATTGATCAACATCACTTTTTACGAGTTGGTTAAAGTTTATTTGATAATCAGAGAGAGAGAGAGAGAAAGTATCTAAAAGGAAGATGCTGATTATCATGGCGAAAAAGGAAATTACTTCAAGACCTTCAAAACTCTGTAGAGTTTCAACTTTCAACCATAAAGAGCCCAAAGCAATAAAAGGAGGAAAGAATATACTTGTTATATGTAAGCCGAAATTGGGATAAAAGCGAAAAAAGAAAACAGGATTGGTCTATGAGAAAAGAATAAACCTGAAGAATGAGAGAGAGAGAAAGAGAGAAAAAAAGTTCTATTTCAATAGTTAACATTGTAGAAGAATTAAAATTACCAATAATTTATGATTAACTTTGATTATGGTGGAAAGAGCGAGGAAACGCCTTAGACGATAAACAATCTTGTTCCGATTTAGTTTCCAAATAAACACCAACACTCAAGAGATGGAAAATAAATCAACACCAATCGTTAATATTGACAATTAACTCGATATCCTTTTCCAATCAAGTATCATAATCAATTGAGTAACAATTTGACAATTTAACAATAACTTGTTAACAAACTAGAATCCTCATCAACAAATGAACAGTTAATAAAGTTGATCAACAGAATTGAAATCAAAAGAAATGAATCAACAAGTAAAAAAAAAACTCTGTATAATAATAAACACAATTAAAGTAATATAATTGATAAATTGACCATAAATTGATTGAAACTATAACTAAATTAAAAAGGAGGAGAGAAGGTGAAACAATTAAAGGTTGGAAGAGAGGAAATGAATTTACAATAAGACAATATAAGAATATGGTTATCATGGTTATATGAATATCAACACAATTAGATAACAATAAAGGTTAAATTGGGAATCATGGCTCATCATGATGCGGATGATAATGATAATGATGATGATGATGATGGTTGATTATCATCATCAATAATAATAATCGGCTTTTCTTTGTATAATATCAACTTAACAAAGTGTATAAACTTTTTTTTCTCAATAGAAAAGTTAATTTGAAAGAGAGAAGAAGAAGAAAAAAAAAATGAATATAAGTCTATCTGAATATCTCTCAGGGTGTTTCATGTTTATACGCATTTAAAGGTTAAAAAGCATAACCAAATCACAGAGAGGAAATAAGCATCTCAAGGAGTAAAATGTTATTTCACTCTCACTACGATAAAAACCATAATCAAGCTCATCATCATTCTCATCATCATAATCATCATCATTTACCTGGTTCCTTGATTGACAATAATGCACCATTCATATTTATTTTCAATCAATTATATGAATTATCTTATCATCTTCAAACAAGGTTAGAAGGTGTTCTCAGTGGGAGATGATAATTCATCTTGTTTATTGTATAATCTTTATCCATGATAATATCGCCTCATGATAACTTTTTAGTTATTTCAACGGAAATGCTCATGTTAATTAATATTCAACTATTTTTCGTATGTTATTTATATATGAAATACAAAATCAAGTAATTGAATATTAAATAACGAGAAAAAAAAGGCAAGGCCTCGAAATGCTGATGATGATGATGAAGATAATGATGAGGATGAGGATGAGGATGAAAGAGAGACTTATGATGATTGCAATTCTAACGAACCCTTAATGTTCATTTGGACTTTTTTTTTTCTTCTCTTCACTTTTTCTTCCTCCTCTTCCATAGAGATATTATTTAACCCTCGACATTGGATGAGGAGAGATGATGAAGTAAACTTCCTGTCTCCTTTTTCACCTTTGTCATTTTCCTCTTATTCTCATCATCATCATCGTCAACCCATTTCCGTTTGTTACAGTTGATGGAGATAAAGATGATGATAAAAAGGATGATGGAATAATAAACATGGAAACAATAATTTTCTCTTTTATCATTATCGATATTCTACTTACACCACATCGATATTTAGGTCGATTTTTGGGTTCTGAAAGGTCCATCAGAGCGATATAACGATCGCCTCCCACTATGGGATTGTCCCAATCGCCTAAGCATTGGAATTGTATTACTGTTGATGGAGAAAAAAAAGAAAAAGAAAAAAAAATTATCAATAACAGAAAAAGGAAATTGATTTATTATTATCAATGGAAAATTAATTGTTATTATCAACTGATCAGTTGATTTAATTGCTGGTTGATGCGTTCATTTGCTGATCTCTTATATCTTTGTTTTGGCTTTTAAATTGTTTCGAATCACAGTTAATTTAAATGATAATGGAAAAAGTTTAACTAAATTAAATTAACTATTGTTATTGTTAGTTAACTTACTTAATCATTTACATATTATCATCGTTAGGGAAGCAAACTAAAGGTAACTAACTAATCATTATTATTAATGATTAAGTTTCTTGGTTTGCTCAATGGAAATTAATTAACTTTTTTCTAACCTTTTTCTAAATATTAACAATTAAATTTAAACGAAAAGAAAACAAAATAATATCATAATTCACTGAATTAAGTTAACCAAGAAAATGGTGAATTCTAATCATTTGAAAAGTTATTTACTCTTTTCAGTTAATTATCATTTTCATGGTGATAGTTGGAAAGTAGTAAATTGTATTCTAAATGATTAATTGTTTCGATTAATGTTTTGATTGTTATTTCACTGGACTAACAGGTAGGTAAGTGAACCTTTTAGAGTAATAATCATGTTAATTGTTAATTACCTTGATCGGGAATAGATTGACATCTACGGAAATGGGCTGAGAGTATATTTCCTTTTGGACAATTAGATAAATCCGATGGTAATGAGTTACATTGATTTCGTCCATTGTTTGTTGTATAAGTGAATTTATATCGACCATTAATTGGACAGAAAACTTTATCAATCGATTGATTAATTGATTCATTCACTTCTTTACCTGTAATTACATAGACAGAGAGTAAGATGAGAGAGAGATAAGATGATGAATATATATTATGAGAAATTTAAAGTTACATCATCAATTGTGTGTAATAATTAATCTGATTTGATGAAGATAATTTTTTATAATCTAACTGTATAATTAGAAAGTTAATAGTTAATCAATTGCGAAACCTTAAAATGTCACCAATGAGAGAAAAGCTTTTGAATCCTTTTAAGATTAACTATTTACATTGGATTAACATTAATCAACGACAATAAATGATGAGGTAAATATTATCATTGGATGGAGAGAGAGAGAGAGAGATACGAATTCCTTATCAATTGTGTATCTACAGAAAACTATTTCTTTGTTGGAAATTGTTTGATAGTAAAGGTAAGTGATAGAGAGAAAAGGTAAAGTTGTAAGGTGCCAATAATGTTAGGGGACAATGAATACAAACAGGAAAAGGAGGGTTAGGTTTAGGGTTCCCTCTTTCCCATAGAGGCTTTCAAGTCACTTTTTTTGGCTTTTCTCTCTCCAGGTAAGGTGAATATATGAAGAAAAAGAAGAAAAAAAAAGCAAAAAATGTTCTAATACATAAATGGACAGGTTTTCATCGGTGAGAAAGATACCTGACATTGTGTTTATATGGAAAAAGGTGAAAATTTTTGACAACAATACGAGGAGATTATCATTTTATCAATGGTAGTTAATGATGAAGACAAGAGAGAGAGAGAGAGAGAGAGAGAGAGAGAGAGAGAGAGAGAGAGAGAGAGAGAGAAATGACAGTTAAGGTATTTTGCCCTTTTGTCTTTGAATGTTTATCTTCATTATCTTGCTGATTATTATCACTGATCAATTGATGATGAGATTGAAAAGATGATTGATTGTTAATTAGTTGATAACTTACGATATAAAACAAATTGATTTGTCGATTTATTTTCTTTAATTGTTTTATCGGTGGGACATGTTGCTCTTGCTGCTTCTTCGGTGGTGAAACACAATTCTAATCCAGCAGAATGGATTTGAAGGATATTCGATGTTTTCAGAGAAAAGTGAAAACATCTCATACAATTTTCAGTTCCATCTTTAAGGATAACATTGGCTCCTTCTCTTTTATGACATGATCCCCATGGTGGAATAGCGTCCGATTCAATGGTTAACTCGGAGTAAGTCACTTCTCCGAAAACTGAACCTGAGGAACTCGAGGTTGATCCTTGTTGTTGTTTTTGGGGCACAATTGATGGTAGAGATGAAGGTCGAGAAAGAGATGATGATGATGACGACGATGACGATGGAGATGTTGGTGAACCTGAAGATAATGCTGATGATGGCGATGGTTGCATCATAAATGTACCTTGATACTCTATGGGAAAGTAACAGGTACATGAATATCCAGTGATTTGATATGTCAGGTAGACAAGAAGAAATTTGTTGAGAAAAAGTAAAAAATGTCTAATTAATTCCATTGGTATTTGAACACAGGTAAATCACACACACAGAGAATAAACAAAATTTCAAACAGGTAAACAATTTACTAAGAAATGGAAAAAAGTAAAAAAAATCAAATGGTAAATCACTTTACTGTTGTACTTTATTTCGTTAGTGATGTTACCTTGCAAAGCTAAAGCTACTTTGATGATTGAGAGACTTTCAACTTTACGCTCTCTCTCTCTCTCTCTCTCTCTCTCTCTCTCTCACCTCTCTTCTTGCTCACTCACTCGCGCATTCTCATTCATATATAAATACGTCATATATGTGAATGTAAAAGAGAGAGAGAGAAAGAGGGAGAGAGTAAGAAAAGAAGGTGAAAAGAAAGAGAAGATAAAAAAGGAGAGAAAGAGAGAGAAAGAATTTTTTTTTTCTCTTTTTGCTCTTTGTTCGAGTGAGTCTAATCCCGTGCCAATGTATCGCTCCCCTTAGGCCAAGATGAAAGTACCAATGCCCTCACCCTCACCTCACAACCACCAAGATGATGAAACATCATCATAGTTAAAGCATGACACTTGGGTTGGAACCTCTTCAATGAGAGAGAAAGATGAAGAGGGAGCCCTAAAGGTGCACTACAGACTCACACCATCGTTTATATTAGACTTTTTTTCATCCTCATCTTTTCATATAAGAGACTGACAATAAATACGATATGTACTTATGTACGTACGCACACAATAAGCAGATGGATAAGGTCCTATTTTGACCTATCAACCGAATCCATCTGTACATATCCATCTGTAGATTAGCGTTTTTCATGAGGGTCATGAAGATAATCCTTTCAGTTCAATTTCAACTGCAAATCTCTTGAAAGATTATCCACTTTTCAGAATTTCCTTATTCTTATTTCATTTCAAAATCGCTCAAATTTATTACCAAGATTATTAAGTTTAGAACTTTTTTTTCTTCTCTTATCATTTGATCAGTTTTCACGATTTCAAGTTATTCCCAATAATCTATTGTTTATAATATACAATCAATCATTTGAATATTGAATATTATCATCGATAGACAATCAAAGTACATGAAAAAAGTTCAGAATTTGAGAGAAAAAAAAAAGTTTTTTTTTCTTCTTCTCAATGAAAAGTTTGATTTTCCATTGAACTTAAAATAATCTTTCATATTGATGATTATACATTTACCTTTAAGTTATTGTTATTATTATCATGATTATCATCATCATCATTATCAAAACTAGTTAATAATGTGTATTTGTTAAGGTTTATTACCAAAGATGTTCAGGTTGAAAGTTGAACTATTTCCTGTGAACTTGGATTCGCTTCACTGTAGCTCAATACAAGTTGTGTGATGATTATTATCATCAACATCCATGATTACTATTACTATTATCATTATCATCATCATCATCATCATTGTGAAGCCGATGATTGCCTTGAAACATTGCCAATTGACTGTAGATCCCTAAAAACATCATCAACAATTGTAAAAGGTGAGATGAAGATTGAAGATAGAGGGAGGAAGATGATGAAGATGATGTTGATGATGGTGAGAGGAGGAGGAAGATTTAACATCAATGGAAAAACTAAATTAGACTCATTCGAGAGATGATCAAGTTAACCTGATGCTTTCAATATATATTATCAAAGGTAAATCTCACGGTTAGGTTAATCCTAATAATCTTTGATATACTTGACTAATCATCATTATCATCCTTCAGTAAAACACCTTAACCAGGTAAGAGTTTCTCTCTCTCTCTCTCTCTTCCAAGATGAACTCATTCAACTTTCTTTACACATAAATGGTAATGATAATCATCTTACCTGAAGAAAATGAATTGAAGAGAATCAAAGAAAAATTTTCTAAGAGAAAGTTACCTGATTATCATGATGATCAAGTTTAAGATGAACATGAACATGATGATGATGATGAATATCTTCCTCTCTCTCTCACTTTCTTACATCATTTATTTACTAAGTTTTGTAACAATCAGGTAATCATAACAATTAATTGTTCTGCCGCATGTAATCATGGTTACTAGTTTCATCTTGTTACAATTGAAACAAATTTCAAATGAACGATTGTTGATTGTTTCAACTAATATAAATGATTAGATTTCTAATTGTTGGTGTTACCCCTTAGATTTTAATAATTATCATCATGATTATTATTAATTGACCATCATGATGATATATATGTTTAATGGTAACAATTAATTTTATTATAACTCTCAACAAACAATCAACAATTTACTTTACGATTATTATATTTCCTCAATCATTAGGAAAATGATTCAATACAAATATTGGAAAATTAAAATTAAACCAAACCTTTAAATCAAATGTCAAGTTAATTCATTTCATTATCAAGTTGATCATCATCTTAATTTAATATATTATTATTATGGATATACAATTAATTGCTGGGTATCATGAAAATAATAATATAATCAAATATTAATCATTAACCACAAGTTTATATTTAGATTTTAATATTTTACCATTGGATTAATAGGCTTGGTTAATTTGGTTTAGTTTACTGATTGTTATTAACTATTTATTTATTTTAGTTAATAAATATTATTATTAATGATGATTAACAATCAATATTGTAAAATTGTTACTTGATCATCATCATTAACCTTTAATTCATTAATAAATTTTCAATTCTAAATCATGAAGATCATTTATTTCCCAATAATCATCGCCTTATTCATGATTAGCTCTTGATTCAGTTTCTAATTTTGTAACAATTTACCTTTTACCATCTTAATCATAATCATGATTCTAATCATCATTAGCTTTAATTGTTGTACAATTGGCTATAAAATCACTAAATCATTTTGATAACAAAATGAAACCTCACCTTGATTTAGTTTCTTAATTGTGCTTAGTTGTTGGTCCCAATTATTTGGATTACTTTTGTTAAATTGTTCAACAATTAATAATATGAAACATTTGATTATTTCTCATGTTGTTTGAAGCTAAAAAAGATTCATCATTAATTAACTAACAACAACAATCAACAGACACAAATCAAATTGCGTGAGAGTAAATTGTTATCATTAACTAAAAAAATCATGATTTGTAATGACACAGAATTTAAATCTCAAATCAACAAGCAAAAAATTAAATTCTAATAGCTAACAATTAACATCCATAGGAACCAAATTACAATTAAAAACAATATGATTGTTTATTAAAGTCACGGATTAACTAACAAAAACATAATCAACATAAAAAATGATTAACTTAATTGTTACCAATGAAAATGAAGATGAAAAAAAACTAATTCAAAAAGTTTTTCATATTTTGTAACAATTTAACAATCAAATCAATATAATTGAGACAAATTCAGGTAAGAAAGTTGCTAATCAAATTCATAATCACGCTAGTAAATCACAATTACAAGTCTTAATCAACAATAAAATCATAATCAATCAACAATCAACATATTCAATTTATTTGTAGTCACATAACAAATTATATTGTAACCATGTGAATAAATTGTTTGCTTGATTGTAACTTGATTGTTGACTGATTTTTGTGGGAAAAAATTGAATAAAAGTAAACCAATTATCATTAGAACTATTTTAAGGTCAACAAAACATATTCGACCTCTTCAATGTTATCGAGCAAAGGTGAAAGTTGATCAACTTGAAAACTTTTTTTCTTGTTGATTTTTGTCTCAATCCAAATTAAATCAACATTCACTTACAATTTACTAATTAATTTGTGTATTAAAAACAATTAAATTAAATTGGCCACTCCCGAAGTTATCTAATTGTGATAATCAATGTGTTGTTTTCTTGTCCACAATCAACTCATGATGATGATTAAAGATTAACAATTAAACTTTCACTTTGGTTTAGGAAACTTTTTCATCTTCAAGTAAAGTTTTTCTTGTTACCTATTAATAGGTGAGGCTGTTAAATCATTATCCTGATTATGTTAATTGTTGTTAAATCAAAGTGAACCAAATTAATTCATCTCGGTGAGCCGAACCTACAGAACAATTTAAATCATCATTTTCTTCTTGGGTTAATTGTTAATGTAAACAATTAACTTTCACTAACTTTTTCATTGTGTTAACTCAATACTATTATTATTACAATTAACCAAGAAAAAACAAATCTTAGACATGGAAATATTTTCTATTAATTAAATTGACCATCAGATAACAAACAATTAGATTATCAGATTATTAATATACTAATTTAAAAGAGCATTTTTTTTTTGTTAATACCAATAACATTAGCTGATAGCAGCTTAGGGATACGATGCCCTGAGGCTGTGGTTAATATTCATAGCTACTGAAGGGTATTGAGTTGTCCGAGTTGAGACTTTTATCTGATCAATTCTGAAATCGTTACGATTGAGACAAAGATCATTGGTCAATCATCATCAACACCATCGACAATAAACAACAACGATTGACCAGTTTTCCAAATATCAGTCGTGCAATTGGCCGACAAGATTCAATGCTTGAGATGACAGGATTGACCAACTAATTTCGAACATGATCTGAATCGATGAATCAATCGTACTTTTGTCCATCTACCTAAGAAATGATCGGAAGATCAAAGTTCGAGAGAAAAAATTCAAATTAATCAGGTTCATTTGTGCAGTTCTATTGATATGAATTTCATGAAAATCAGAGAGAAAGTTCAACAGATAAATATGAATTTATATGTAGATGAATCAAGTTCTTGATAATCATCATGAAAAAGCAATTAGATTATCATTTATGTATTTGATTTGGATTATGAGAAAGTATTAATATGATCATTAAAAGTAATTGTGACAATCAAAACAGCAACAAAATGTCAAAATGAAAGGTTGAGCTTTTGTTTTACCAACAATCAATAATCAAAAGAGGAATAAAAAAGATGAAATAAAGAGAAGATGATAAAGTCTTTCTTTTCTTCATGGATGAGAAAAGATGATTTAACAACAAACATTTAAAAGTCTATGATGATGATCAATAGAAAAAGACCATGAGAGGGTTTGAAGAAAACAAAATTTCGAGTTACATTTTGCTCTCCTTCATCTCTTGGCTGTTTATCATCCATCTCATCATCATCATCATCCTTCCTCTTCCATAAGGAAAGCAGGTTAAATACACTTTTGTCATCTTTCATCTTCATCATCTTCACAAAGACATTTAAAAGTCTTAAGAACCTCTGGTTACCATGTGACGCTCGTGCTTCCAAATAGTAATCATTATCTTCCTTCCTCCTTCATCTTCCTCTCTCACCCATATGATAATTTTCCTCTCTTCATTCATCTTGAAGAAAACAAAGACAAAGAGAGATCATTGAAAGAGAAACAGAGAGTGAGAGAGCAAAAAGGATAAACAATTTCCAATCGAATCATAATATTAATATTTACCTGTTTTCTTTACATTTCATATAAGAATCAAGGTGTACCTTTAGATGATGATGATCATCATCAAAGGTATTAATCTTATGATGATGATCCCACGCGCCGAATGTACTTTTACCGTTGTTATTAAATATAAATGGGATTTATCATCTTCTTCTTACGGATATTGAGCCGGATACATGTTTATGTTACAACATAATCGTTTCTGTATAAAGGGCGGGGCAGAGAGGCTGTTAGAGATCCTCCTTTACCTGGGAAAGGTAAGAAGATGATGAATACAATCATCATCATCTCTTTGTATTATCTTTTCGTTTACCTTTCGTCATCTTTGTTGTTCTTTTCATCTTGATATTGATCTTAAAAGTTTCTCTCTTGCCATTGATTCAAATTCAATGTTTCAATTTCTCATCGTAATCACTTAATTATTGTTCTGTAATTGAATGATTATGATCATTTGAATAATCACAAATTCATGATCATCTTGATTAAGATAAAGTCATTAAATTATTTTGTTGTTGTTGTTTTTTTTTACTATTTGATTGTGATTTATATTAAGAGTTTTTAATTAAGTTGTTGTTGTTGATAATGATGATGATGATGATGATGATTTGATTATTATTGATTGTAAATTAGATATTGAAAAGTTTAATGAGTTGGGAAAATGATTGATGAGATGATTTGATTAGTTGATTAACTAACAACAGCAAATCCATCATTTATTGTTACCTTTTTTTTTTGTTGTTGATTAACTGAGTGTATGATCACAATTAGATGGATCGTAATTGATATAATCAATTTTTAATGATGACTAGTGGATAACAACAATTTAGTTAAATTTGGTTAAAAGAGTTTTAAAAAATTATTAATCCAATAGTGTTTGTAATAATTAGTTAATTGTTACATTGTAACTAATAAAAACATTCAAGTTAAACATCATCATGGTTGTGAATGTAAATTAAATTACTTTTGACCACCATTGTTGAAATGTAATTATCATCATCATCATATATTAACTATTATGATTACTAGCAAGTGATTGTCATTAAATAAACAAACACAATATGCCAGTAATACAATAATAGCAACAATTATTTAAATACAATCAGAAAAAAGTTAATCAACATAATAATAATAAAAAACAAAACCACAATCAAGAAAAAAAAACAACAACAACATTGTAAAGAGTAAACAAAATGGCTGAATAATAAGTATTGTTATCAAAACCAATGATGATGATGAAGATGATTATGTGATTATGATGAAGCCGGATGATGATAAGCTAAATGAATTAGTTTCAAGATTAAGATGATGATGAAGATGATGAGGCCATAAGGGATGATAGAGAAACATTTGAATGTAGATGAAGGTAAAAAAAAGATGATGACACATAAAGAAGATAAAAGATGAAGATAATAATGATGATGAGAAGACAGTGATTTGATTAAATGTCTATTGATGATGATGATGAACCTTATGCTTATCATAATCATCATTTTTCCTTCATCAGGTTAAGACCTTGAGGCCTAAGGTCGCTTCCAGGTCGACGTAGTTTTTTTTTACTCTGAAAGAAGAAGAAAAAAAAATGTAAACAACCTTCGCGTGTCTCTGTTTCTCTTTCTTTTCTCTCTTTCCTCCCAGTTTTTTTTTTCTTCTTCTTTATGTAAATGTATATGTAAATACACTCACATACAACATTTACACCATTGGAATGTACAGTCAGCACAATATGAATCCATTATACGGTTTGGTACCAGAGAGAGAGAGAGAAGAAGTAGCAATAAACAGCAGGAGAAACACAACAAAAGCCATTGAATCGCAATATAATATAAGGTGAATACAGAAAATATCCAGTCATCATTATTATCGGTAAATATTGTTGTCACCTAGAAGAGAGAGAGAGAGAGAGAGAGAGAGAGAGAGAGAGAGAGAGAGAGAGAGAGAGAGAGAGAGAGAGGGATGAAGAAGATAAGGATGATAATAAGATGAATTCTAATATTAATTCTCTATTTTATTCCTACATAAGCGTATTTACCTTTCACTTTAATCCTTCTTTGAATGTTTCTTTTTTTCTCTCTTCTTTTTTTCTGCTCCTTCTTGCACCTTGATTCTCATTCATCATTATTTCATTTAGATGAATGAACGATGGATGATAAAGATAATCAAATAGTAAATGAGAAGCATTACACATTTGACGTTAAGAAGTTAAATTATCGATTATTTTATCAGCATCATCATCACAGTTTCTCTTTTCATTGAGAATCCAAAAAAAAGGGATTGGTTAGGATGCTTTAAATCCGGACACTTGTTGATCTGATTTGCACTTTTCTTTATCCTTGTTGTTGATCCTTTACTTGGATTTTGGGGGATAATCTGATGACCGATGAGTTTATCGTTTTCCATGATTATAATCTTATAATAATCATCATCTCACATATCCAGTTATACCAAACTAACATATGACCTGACTGGTGATTAACCTTATCTAAATGAGCAGTTAAAAATGTCATTGGCCGTTGATTGTTAGTAGTTAATATTAATAGTTGTTAACTGTTGTATGAATATACAAATTAGATGGTTAATGAGATTAATGAGATTATCAACAAATTGTTGGGCTTAATCATAATCACCAGCGTTTGTCTTGTTGTTGTTGTTGTTTACATAATGAAGATATTAAAAAAAAAGGCTTGGGAAACAAATTGTCAACTTAATTGTTGTTAGTTAACCATCATTAGAGATTGACTTTCATTGCTGTTTATGTTGATGGTAATGAAGTTGTTGGTTTAATAAGTAGGAGGATGAAGCTTAATGTTGATGGTGATAATGGTGATGATGAAGACAGATTATGATGTAAACAATATAAAAAGCAACAGGTTAACTAACGGCAAGTTTTGACCGTTTTGTTTTTTTTTCCCAATGAAAACCATCATCGTCCAGGGTAATCATCATGTTGATGATGATTAAATGATGAAAATTACATGAAAGCACAATAACCACCACACATGAAGGTCTTGATACATTTTTCATTTTGTTTTTCTGTTGGAGACAAATTAACGTATGATTAATATGATTAAGAAAGAAAAACTTGGTTAACATGGTTACCCTAATTGTTGATATAAAACAACAATTACCATCAACAAGAATAGTAGTAGATGATGAGGAAGAGAAGTAAAAAATAAATCATTCATCTTTCCATTGTCACCAATTCAAAAAGAAAAGAATTAATAAAAAAAAAGATAAACAAGATTAGTGAAGAAAAAAATTTTCTATCAAAACGAAATCATATCAACAAGTTTGAAACTTAATCGAGAGAAGAAAATGAAAAGGAACCGGAAGGAAGAATGAACAAAAGAAAGATGAACTTATCAAGATGATTAATAGAATTTAGAATAAATTTGGAAACAATCAATTAAAAAATTAACGAATAAGAATTAAAATTAACAACAGAAAAACAAATCGAAATGTTTACATTTTTAATTAGAATAGAAAATTGAATCGATTGAATATTTTTCGATATATCGATTAATCTGTTTACTTGTTGATCTTTTAATCAGTTGGTGAGATAATAAATTATTTCACTTGAGTGCGAATTAATTAATTATGTGACAATTTTTATAAGCTTGACAACAAGAGGAACAGTTAACTAAATTGATTAGTTAATTAACTAAACTGTTAACTGTTGGGTTAGTATTTTGTGTCTTTTCATTAAGAGAGACACACATTTGAAATGATGATGTTGAGAGAGAGTCAAGTTAATGATGAACAGAAATAATTAATGGTTTATTTTTTGTTCTCTTCCTTAAATATTAACTCAACTCTCACCAACTAATCATCATCATCGTTGTCGTGATATTTGTGATCTAAAAATGATCTTTGATTGTTCAATCAATTCCATTTTCTTTTCATCTCCTATACACTTGTGTTGATAATTCCAAAGAGAAAATGTAACAGGTAATAATTTTTTTCTTCTGTGAAAACATTTTGACACTAATTCTAATCCACAGACTATTAATTGTGGTTCCTATTTGGGTTGTGATGACAATCAATTGGTCTTCTTTCTAACATCCGTTATTCTACCGTGAGTATATAGAATATCCCCCTTTAGACACCCATTGTTGGTGAGAAAAAATTACCGGAAGAGAAATGACGTTTTACTTTCTTACATTTTCTTTATTCTTTTTTTTGTTCTCTTCTCTTTTGGCTCTTTGTGTTATTGTTACAAGTGCCAAGGAAACGTGAAAGAAATGGAGAAACAAGTCTTAAGAAAGAAAATGCGAAACTCTTTCTTCTCTTACTACGAACTTACTATTTCTCTCTCTCTCTCTCTCTCTCTTCTTCCCATGTGATACTTTAGATCAGCTGATGTTCCAATAGACCGGATATTCCCATAGATGACTAGCAAGTGTTGTAAAGGGTCAGTCTAAACAGTTTTAAATGTAAAAGCAGAAATTTGAAAGGAGCCAATAGATAAACTTACGACAACAACAACAACAACACAACAGTAACACCAACAAGTCTTAAGGTCAACACTGGTCATCTTGTTTTTTTCGGAACATTCTGTGTATACAAAGATGAATACACTTAGTGAAAGGAAATATTGAAATATTTGTTACAGTTTTCATGGGAAAAGATCACTTGAAGTAGATTGGAGACCAAGTTGATTGTTTCATGGTGGAAGATGAAAGAATATGATGATCGACCATTTGGTAAATTATCTCTTTTTATATATTAATGAGAAATAAGTGAAAAGGATGATGAGAAAAATGGATGAAGAAAACAAAAAATAAGTGTATCCTTAATAAGAGATTAGCATCATCATCATTTTCGTGTGTTCGTATAGATACACGTTAACAGTTTTCACAACTAAATGATCATTGATAATCACTAATCAATAGGATAAAAGTTAAAGAGACATTAACATCATCTTTCCGTCATTATCTTTATAATCATCATCATCCATTGATGTGCATAAATCGTTGAAGTAATGATGATAATAATAATTTGACAAGTTGAAGGAAACCAGAGATGCAATTCATTTACAATCTTAATTCACTTTTACTAACAGATTTTTCCACTTTTCCTCTAAATTGTTTAGGATTAAGACTACACACAAGGACAGGATATCCAATGATGGAATATATTTCATCTTGTCTCTCATCATCATCATCATCATAATCATCATCAAATGTGAAAAGATAAAAGTAGTAATCGTATAAGAAGCATCATCATTATTATCATCTTCATCCGTATCACAATCTTATGTATGAATAGATATTCACAATTGAATATTTAACTTTACTCTGGCTTCATCATCTTCATCTTCATCTTCATCTTCATCATCATTATCTGTATTAGTATTAACATCTTCTTTCCTTTCTCTCTCCCTCCTCTATCTTCATCATCTAGTTACAGTTGATGTTAACTGTAATCACGGACAATTTACCGATGATCACAAGGAATGTGGTTCGTTAATAACATCATCATGAGGATGGATGAAACAACGAAAAAAAAGTGAACATAAATATGATGATGTCTTTGATTTGACGATAAAAATAAAATAGCGATTAATATTTGATCCACTGGAAACCATTAGGGTAACATATTACCTACACCAAGATTGACAAGAGACCAACATTTTTTTATATCATCAGTATCATCCCTGCATCTTTTATCATCTCGCCAACATCCCAATGGTTATGTTGATCATCTTCCTTATCTCCATCTTCTTAAGGAATTTGCGTGACTTTGGCCTTGTCTTATTTTCCTTTTGTAGGTTTAAATATGTTTTTTTTTCTTCATTTACTTTTCAAATAGTAATGAAGATGATGAAGATGAAGATGAAGATGATGAGCAAAGTAATAAGTTGTTATTGCTTTGTGTCTGTCTGTTTGTCTCTAATTCAATGTTTTCCTTATTCTCTGTCTTAATCTTCATCTTAGGACCTCAGGTCATCACAATGACGGAATATTTTTCTTCTAAGAAATCTGAGAAATTCTTCTCTTTCGACATGTTCGTCATTCTCATCTTTATGTTCATCATCATCATCATCAACCTCTTCCGATGGATTCTTATTACAACACTAACCGAATGATCAACAATCAACTAAGAAAAGGCAAATACAATTGATGCAAACAATTGGAGACAAATGATTAAATCAATTGTTCTGCTAATTGGTCTGTTGTATTTACTACTAAATATTTAAACTAATCAACAAAACGACAACAATCAAAGCGTCTAAAAGTTAATCAAGTTAATTTGATTCTTGTGGTTGTTGTTATTTGTTTATTCAATTGTTTAATTACTTTCAAAGTATTTACTCAAATGATTGAATTTTCAATTAGATGATTTTCCAGGAGAAAAAATTGTTTTACTGATAATTAAAACTAATTATTGGATAAACATACCAACTATTCAATTAACAGTTGATTAACTAATACCATTAACAATCTGATTAATGGTAAACTATTTATTATCATTATAATGCCACTTGATCTTGATTAGGTTTAATTAATCAGTGATCAATAATGTTAATAATAAGTATTGGTTGATTAATTGACAAGGAAATAAATTGCTTTTTATTTATCTTTTTGTAGGTTTATTTGGTATGTGTGTTACCTGATGACCTGCGGTCATCTTTGGATGAAAATTACTTAGAGAATCTGAGAAAATTTTTTTTCTTCCTCATCATCATTATCATCATCTGATGACCTTAACTATGAAATGATAACATTGTCATTAGTAAATTAACAGGAGTGGCAATAAGAAAAAGTTAACAATTTTTCAATCAATTCTTTAAGATGATTGCAATTAGTTGATTACTGTACTTAAATGACCTGAATTAAGTCAATTATCATCAATTTATAATTGTAATTATTTATGTAAATAGAGACAGTTACTGATTAGATCAATAAAACTTATCATCGACCAGTAAATAAGTTAATTTGATTTAATTGTAACCTCTTTTTTTTAGCATAATATCAAAAGTATTTATTATTTGATTGCTATCAATTTAGATTCTCTCTTAATCAAGATTACTGATTTAAAAGATACAATTGATAACAATTAAATATTACAATCCACTTGAATGATATTAATAACAGCTCAATATCATAAATAATCAATTTCAGCAGCAATTGATTGTTTATCTTGATAATATTTGTTGTTTCCTCGATAATTGATTGATTGTAAAACTAATTGTAATTAGGCAACTGACCATTAACTGACAGATTAGAACCAGAAACCTTATTAAATGACCAATGGTGACCAAATGAAAAGGGAAAATATTGAATTACTCTGATTGTCTCGATTCACCATTTAGTTTCCTCTGGATGTTTAGTCAACAATAAACAAGAAAATGATAACGACAATGACGATAAATTTAATCACAATTTGTCATCAACGATGATGATACTAATAGATGATAACAGAATAGCGAGTAAGTGAGAGAGAGAGAGACAGAATCATCCAAGAGGAATGAAACTGTAAATAAACAGAGAGAGAGAAAAAAAAATTCTTATCATTAGAAGTTGATCTGAAATATGAAAAATAATATGTCACATAAGATGAGGATGATGATGAAGATAAAAAGAAGACAAAATTTCATATGATTGAATATCACATATCATGTCAACAACAATTTCCTTCCGTAAATGATAAAAAAGATGATGATGATGATTACGTTGATTGTGATGATATTTAAAGTGTGACAATGTTGATGTAAAGTGACAAATGTAACGATATCTATTATCAAATTACAATTAATTGTTGATATCAATGGTTGGAGGAGGAAAAGGTGGATCAGTTGAATTACATCAACATTGTTGTTTTACTACAACAAAAAAATGTATCTACCCTAAGGGTGGAAATGTTTTCATCATCATCTTCATCTTCATCTTCATCCTCTTCCTCTGTGGGTTATTTAAACAGGTTTTTAATTACAAACTTGTATATTCACCAGATTGGATTCGGATTAAGTTAATAATAATCGGAAGTAAAACATGAAAAGTTAATTGTTGAGAAAAATGTATTATTAGGATTATAAGAGTAATAATAAAGTTTTGATTTAGTTGATTATCAATTGAATTGGATGTTGATTGTTTTCCATAAACAAAGATATTGTTCCTGTAAGAGAAAAGATATAACAAAAAAAAAGTTAAGAATAAGTAACAAAACTTCACATGGAAAATGATGATGATGATGATGATAAAGTTGTATATTATCATTAACATCATCGCAATCATCATCATCTTAATCATCGTAAATGGAGTATTAAGATGAGATAGCGTCAAAGTTACCGGCTAATTGAACATCTCGCATCTTTATCTGTTTGGCTAAATAGTTATGGTGGTGGAAGAGGGAGGAGATGGAGGAGGTGGAGGTGGATGAGATGGGGAGGAAGATGAGGAAGATGTTTGGATGATGATGATGGTGGTGGAAAAGTGAAGAGCAAGATAAAGGTCAATATAAGTTGTAGATGTTCATGGTTAATATATAATATTGATGGTAAGATGAGAGTCGAGGCCACCGACGTAACTATTTACTGTTGACCCTTGGAAACGAAATTGTAGTTAATGTTTTTAATACAATGTTTCATTGAGAAGATGATGATGATGATGTTGTTGTTTTGATGATGAGAAAGAGAGAGAGATATGATTGTAATAAGGTTTCAAGAATGAAAACTACAAGTTTCATTCACATTTTTCTTCATTTTCTCTCACTTATTTTTCTCGATAGTAAAGGGAGGCATTAAAAGGAAATGATGATAGAGGGAGAAAAAGAGAGAAAGAGAGTGTGAAAGCGGAAACGGACTTCCTACACCATCTGCAAGGAGAGATCCACCTTAGTCATTCACATTGCCCTTATTTCTTACTAATACCACAGTTACCTTCAATTTCATCACATCTCTCCCTCTCCCTCTCCCTCCCTCTCTCACTCTCTTAATGTATACAGGTAACAATTTACCGATGGACACACAAATTGAAGCTTTAAACTCCGACATTTGCTCTCTTATTTTGGTCTCTCTCTTTCGCTCAATTTTTCTTTTATCATCAATTTCGAGACTCTTTCTTTTTACTTACTTTTCTCTCTTGTTTCCACTGTGAGTGTGCCTCTTCCGTTGTCAATACAATCGTCTCACTCACTCTCTATTTCGCTTTCTATTTGTGTGTGAATCCATTTTGAGTGTACTTCGTTTCTTTAGATCACCTGTTCATGATAAGAAGGGTGATCGCCCCTTACGATCACCATTTCTTGTCATCTTCATATTTTCTCTTTCTCTCTCTTTTTTCTCTCTTTTCTTTCCTTTGATAATCTTTCATCTTCTTTAAAGATTCCTTGATTTTCTCTTCATCTTGTCAAATCGTTTGTTACTCTAGTTGTGACTATTTTTCATTCATAATCTTTTATATAGAAATAAATAATACTCTACACTCATGGTAACCAGCAAAGTTTTTCTTTCTTCTCTTTCTCTCTGCTTTTGTATCAATGAGAAGCGTAAAGTGAATTTCTAGTAGTAAACTTTTATAGAGAAAGAGACTAGTAAACAAGAGCTACTGAGCATTTTTCAAGATGAGAAAAGAGAGAGAGAGAGAGCCAAGTGAAAGGAAAGAAAAAGTCTATGGACTTTTCTTTCGCTTCTTTCATCATCTCCTTTTCTTTTGCTGTCTCTCACTCGATGTCTAGTTAACTATTTTCCTACGAGAAAAAAGAGGTTTGCATTCCAAAAGAAAATAAAGAGACAAAGAGAAGAGAAGGAGAAAAGAAACCTAATATTAAACCGAATGTTTTTCTTCGTTTTCGTTTCGAAATCAACCTTATCTTCAATTCGAACCTCCTACTCTCTTTCTCTCTCTCTCTTTCCTTCTTTCATTCAGCTGGTCTTTCCTTGGCCTTTGACCCACAAATACTGACCTTATGGGCCTTTTAATAATGACAACAACAACTGACCACAACTGATCCATCCACTTTGACCATATTCCCCTTGCCGTTCAACTCCTGTTATTATTATTCGACTACAGATGTTTCTCTCTCGTTTTTCATCAATAACTGGATGGAAAATTTTCTTCAAATCTTTTCCCTTTCTTTCCTTGACCATTCGATTATAATCTTGACCATCTATTGTGTCATTTTTAAATTGATATGTTACTTTGATTGAGAGTTAACTGGTCCATGATCAATATCCTCCTCGTGCGACAACTTCTGTCCATAAATGTCCACCTTTGGAAAAGGGTAAAAAAGAAATGATTAAGAGTCGTATGTTTTAATAATCTGATAGAGAAAAAGTAAATCAATTAGATGATGATAATTCATCTCCTGGTGAAAAGTAAATGGAAACAATTTAAGAGATGATTAAATCATCATCTGAGATAATCAAGGTTAATCGTTTAGTATAATCACTGTTTAAACATAATCATCAGATTATTTCAAATTCTTATGAGATAATCAACATGAGAATTTTTTTTTCCTCATTTTAATTACTACTCAACTTAATCAACAAGATGATAATGTTGATATTATTACCCCCTAACGAATATATAAGTTTTGGTGTGACAATTAAGAAGAAAAAGAAACTAAATGGACAATCAGTTAATTAACAACTATCTGGTCAACAATCATAATTAATTGCTTACAAGTTAATAATTATTCAATTACTTCAATTCATCAATATGAACTTACCTGTTAATCTATCAACGTTTTTATGAGAATCTCAAAAAATAATTAACAGGTAATATTTGGCCAAAGAACAACAAATTTCCCATAAGTTTATCAACTGTAAATTTGATAGAGTTAAAAATAGAAATTAAAATAACCATTTTGATTTGTGTTAACATCATTAACAGAATAACAATTTAACTTCTAAATACAGTTTGGTTAACATGATAATATTATTATGGTTTGATGATCATAAGCCACGAGAATGAAAAAAAAAGACTAACTCAATGAATTAGTGTTTCTGTTATGATTTTTGTTTTTTCACCTTGATTGTTGCTTATTAGCCTTCATCTTGAGGCTACTTTCTTGGTGATTGACCAGTAGAAAAGTAAGTTTTCACTGTTGTTGTTGTTGTTGTTTCGCTTCTTGGTGGACACTGTCCAGTGAATATATGATAATAGTTTGGCTGTTGACCTAATCTCTGGACCGTCAAATCCGTTTTTTCACTTGTTCAAGGGAACAAGAAAAAAACACCAACACAACCAAACATGATCTTCATCTTTCCTATCCAAGGTTTGGCCGCTAATTAGAATTCTTTCAATTATAATGAAATGGTATAACAAGGGAAAGAGAAAGAGAAAGAGCAATTAAGTAGCTATAGCGAATAAAGAAAAAATGTCTTCTCTTTCTCCTTCTGAGCTTTTATACCTTATGTATACTTGTTGTAGAACAATTTTTTTTTCTGATTGGGTGATGTAGTTGTTTCTTTTTCCTTGGCTTTTGTCGTGTTTTTATATTCCACTTTATATATTATTCACTGTGAGTACTTGTTCTCCTTCTTTTTCTCTCTCTCTCTCTCTCTCTCTCTCTCTCTCTCTTCTTTTTCGGAAGATATGCTTCGCTGGTAACATTTGACGATGATAAAATAGCATCATCATCATCAGGCCTTTTTTTTTTTTCTCTCTCCTTTGTCCTTTGCTATGGTTCACTTTAAAACTGCTTCTACCGGAGGGAGATAAAATAGCGAAATACTATTAGAAAGCAATAAACAATATTAGGTAAAACTCACCAGTCATTACATCATGTGCACCGGAATAAAGGGAGAGCCATTTTGTTTTGTTCCTTCGTTAGGCTTTTCCAAATTTCCATACAAAAAGGGGACATCATCTTTTACCACGATCACGGACAGATTATAATTGATTGGATTGTAGATAAAAACCAATTAACTCCTTGCTTCGTTAACTATCGATGTCTTTCAATTAATTACTATTAATATAAAAGAGAGAGAGGGAAAAATATATTATATTAGTTTCTGTCAACCCGATGTGTTTTTATGTAGATTTTGGTTATTAGAGGAAACCAATGAACCATCAATGTCCATCAAACCTTAAACAAAGAAGAGAATACTCAAGGTCATGGATGACTCAAGTATCTAAAAGACAGATGAAAACCTCATTAAACAATTTACGTGATTAAATTTAATCAAAAAGAGAGACTCATCAAATTAAATCAAACAAAACGAAAACAATTAACAATTTGAAAAGACAAAAAAAAATAGAAAAAGAAAATGACACATAACAAGTGACTCCATCTATCGGTTTAGAATGATTACTTTTAATTGTCACAATTAAAAGTAATCATTGAATGGAAAATAGTTTAGAATTGATTGTTTGAGTGGAAAGAAAATATATTCAGACTAATTGTTGAACGAACATTAACTAATTAACCAATCGTTCATTTGAATATATTTTTTTTCTTCCATTCAATTCGCCTGAAGGTTAATCAATGGGAAGAATATGTTAATTGTTAGGAATAAGAGAAAAGGAGGAAATGTTTCTTTCTCTTGTCAGGGTGATTAAATTACGATGGAGAATGTATAAAGTAACAACAATTAGTGAATAGAAATCAATTAATTGGAATTCAAGTTAATTGTTGTAACGAATGTAGAGTGAGCCACATAATGGAAACAAAATCCAATCACTTTGGTTGGTTCATCGTTGGTGATGAGATGAGTCAAACAATCAACTAATTGTGTTTAATTTTGTGTTGTTTTTTAATTAATTTTTCGTCGTCTTCGGTAATTGTTCACAAGGTAAGAATCTAAATTCACATTCTAATTAAAAGAAAAACAAAACTGATTAAATTAAGAGAGAGAGAAATTAAAATGAATAACAAGATGGCGACTTACCATTTTGGAGACAAAAGGTTATGGAGGGAAATTGGTTTCTCTTGATTGTCTCTCTTTCTTGTTATTCATTAATTGTGATTAAACGATTTATTAATTGTTTCCGTTTCCTCAGTTTTTTCGTTGTCAATTTGTTGATCATCTAACATTTGATATTTAACCTTTTTCTTCATCTTCTCTATGTTACTCATAATTTGTTATTCTTTTTCTCAAATTCTCTCCTGATCTTCGAGAGCAAACTCACCATGTTACTCACTTTTCTTCTTAAACATTTTTTGTTCTCTTCTCTTTTTCAACTTTTTTTTCTCTTCTCTTTCATTTCTCTTTTTTTCCTTCTTTACCCATTTGATTATTTCTTTTTTCTCTCTCATTTATGTCTACTCTTTAGATTCTTCATCTCCATGTCTAGATGGAACTGTGATAATATCTTCTATTCCAAATGATTATCAATACAATTTAATATCGGAAAAAAAGAGGAACACCAAAAACAATGGCCGATAATCAACAATCTTGTGTCCACCATTTATCTTGTCTTGGTCAATTTAATTTCTCTTCACTTACCAATCAGTGTTCTCACCTTCAATATATTAGTAAACCAGATAAGATAATCCAATCACCATCACCATCACCATCATCATCATCATCATCATCATCATCATCGTTATTAATTCTGTCATTGTTATTAACAAGCAATGTAAATATTGATATGATTTCTTTTTGTGTGTTTTAATTGTTTCCAAACTGTTTCTCAATAATTGAGTAAATTTATTGATTGTTTTACTCTTATAGTGCCTTAATTGTGATACTAGTAATCCATTATAATCTGTGTTCTAACAAATTACTAGAGATAATCTGAATTCTATTCTCTCTCTCTCTCTCTCTCTCTCTCCTGGTTTAAATTGTAATTTATCTCTATTTAGGTATAAATAACTCTTCCATTTAAGTTATGTGATCTTTGTTACCAAGGTAGTTATTAACTCGAAAGTTAATTCTGCTGATTAACTAAGAATTTTAAGAAAATTATTGACCAGAATCTTTAACGACACAATATATATTCAAGTGATTTACTCTCTTATGTTTATTATCTCATCTTGTTTAACATCATCTTAACATCAGACCTTTTGGCCTGGTGACACAAGGTCATGGGTCAAGGTCGAAATGGTTGTTGTACTCGACTTCATCTACGAGAAGAAAATGCCAGATTCTTACTATTGGCAATTGTTTTACTTATCTACATGGTTCTTGGTGCAACTTTATTCAATCTAATTGAAGGTGATGAAGAGATACGATTAAAGTTACGTTATATTGCTCATTATGATGAATTTGTGACTAAATATGCTTCCGTTATCAACATAACTGAATTTAATGCAATACTTCAACATTATGGTAATGTGACAACCTCAATTGGAATAATGGACAAACATGGACAGTGGGATTTTTCCGGTTCATTTTATTTCGTTGGAACTGTTATATCAACAATAGGTAATAAGTAATTCCTTTTTTTTCCAAGTATCACAATTTAGAACAAAAAAAAACATCATCTTAATCCCTACAATATTAACATAAACTTGGTTTCATTTATCCCTAACATAAACCTCAAAGTTAAACAACCTATTTCCTATTCCCTGTAATCATCATTTCATTTTCCGTTTCCTGTTTCCGTTTTTTGTTATATATTTACATACACGATGTACTTAACATTGAATTCCTAATGTTTTCATAATATTTCATTTTGATATCTTATCCATCATTTAAAAAAATACTATTGAAGGGATTGTGAACTCTTTTAACATCCGATTGATGATAATATTTGTTATCACCATAATGATGAAATTGAAACAAGGTTATACCAAATATCATCATCATCATCAACTTCATGTAGATGAAGATGGAAAAAGTAAAGAAACTGTCATTGATGAAGATTGATTTTTGCTCTTTCTCTCTGGTATCGACAGATGATGATGATGATGATGATGATGATGATATGAAGGGATGATGCTGATGATGAATCAAGGGAATGATGGTAATAATGATAGTGATGATAAAAGTAAATTGAGATGACATTTTATTTCTTGATTTTTGCTTCTTCTGGTTCTCCTCCTTCTTCAAGATCAACTTTGTTTTACTTGATTGATTTAAATTAATTGATTTGAAATACAGAAAATATTAATCTGAAATTAGTTTGTTATTAACATGAAATTATCATCAATATTATCACCTCTTAAATTACCACCAGAAACTTAATTTATCAAATACTTTCATTAATAACAATATGAAATATTCCAACTTATCAAATTGTCTATTCACTGATTATCTTGCATGTGAATTAACATTAACATAATCGATCTAATTGTGATTGATTTAACGTTCTGTCTATTGTTATTTACATTAATAATATACAACTTTTTCTTAAGCAATCATGATAATAATAATAACCGATAAAACTATTATCATGAATTGAATATACTCTGATAGATGAATTCCTTTGAGGCAAACCATATGAAAATGAAGAAGATAATTCTTCCTCTAGCTTCATGGATCTCTCTCTCTCTCTCTCTCCTTGCCTTTCATGATGATCTTAAATATTATATAACCAATAAGTATTGTAACTACTTGATGTTATTCATAAATGTATTAAAACATATGAGTAAGAAGAAAGGAAAAAGATATTCATCCTGAAATTGTGATAAATTCAGAATCGATATATTTTTTTAAACTGTTTCTATTTCCTTAGGATAATAAGTAAAACTTTTCCCATGAAAATGAGTGGAGACCTCGAACTCACCTGTAAATTGAGCCTCTTATACATATATGATGAGACTGATTCCAATTTCTGAATGAAATCAAATGAATATTACGATGAAACTCAATGTAACAGGGAAAATTTTACCATCGCCTAGAATAATTGAGTCGAAATGTTTTTGTTTTGTCAAATACAATCATCGATAATATTATTTAGTTGAATTCAACTCAATCGTTTCAATTTCTAATCGAATTGATTATTCATGTTTAAATTTCATCATCGATTTCACTTGATTTTGATTGATTTTCTAATTATTAACGTTTATAATTTATTCACAATATGAATTGAATTTAAATTGTAAATTGTTATGAATATGAATGGCAATTGATATCAATTTAAATAACTTTAATCAGGTAATCTGTCAATTCAGCAATTTAACCATCAAATCTAATATGCTATCGATACAATATCTTGTCTATGTGCTTTTTTTTATACGAGTATCAATTTTTTTCCGTCCTCACCTCATCTATAATTTACAATTCATGTTAACAATTTATAAATTGTTCTTTCAACATGATGTTTCAACAATCATGTAAATTGTTACAACCCAACATGTAAAGCATATTGATTAACATGATAATCAACCAACAATTTTCTTGTCCATATCTTGAAATTTTCATTGGCATGAAATTATCATGATTGGAAAAGAAAAGTTTCCTCATCATGTTTATCATTTAGGAAACTTTATTTTGATGATGATTATCATGATGATAATATAATGTTAATGATTAAAGAATTGACAATTTACATATAAAACATTTACCATGCAAATCACAATCTAATCATAACCATTTCCATTAACTAATATTATCATTAGATTGTTAAAGTTTGATTACCGGCACAATGAAAATGATGGTAACTATTTAAAAACAACTGAATCAAATTAAACCATTATTTAAGTAAATTTCTTATAATTCCAGTGTAACAATATTAACAAGAAACGTATACATATAAATACCCATGGCAAAAAGTATCCTGAAAAACAATCAGAATAGGATGAACTTTATTCAGGATGGAAAACATGATAAAAAGATTATCATTTAAATCTGATAAATACACAAATTCAGTTGAAAAGACTCAGTTTGAAATTCTGTGTGTTTCTCTATTCATATTGACTTTGTCTTAGGCTTATGGGTTGTGTTATATTAAAAGATAGTAAAAGATAAGCTTAACATTGAATTTAATCATGAAAATTGAGTTAATAGATGATGAGATGGATAAAGATGAGATAATGATGAAGATAAAGATGAAAAGTGTACTTAGAAAAACAATAGCAAGAGAAACGTTTAGATAACATGATGATGACTTTGATTCTGTTCATCATGTAAACCATGAGAATCCCTTTTAAATTCTGTGTCTTTTTTTCCATATCTTGTTATTGTTTTTCTTCAGATTCCCCATGTGAATGAGTTTTCACTGAGAGAGAGAGAGATAAAACTGAATCAAGAACTGAAATTTATCACATTTCCCTTTGATGGTGATAACTTTCAACTTTTCAACTCTCAATGGGAAATGATAGTTGTGAATAATGATAACATGAGTTGCTACGATGAATAGAAATGAAAAAGATAATAATAATCACCATGATATCTTAATATTGTTTAATCACATTAACCATGAGAGTTTTTTTTCCCTCTGAGTGGTTATGGTGATACCAACATGTTTAATATGATTGTTGTCACCATTATTTTTCATCATCAATTAATTGATTGACTCTTAATCATTTTCCTATGTTCATCCTTTTCTGAGTTATCCAAGCAAATCAGATTATCATCATTATCTTGATGATGATCATGGTCATGAAAAACTTTCATTCAGTTATCATTGATATTATGTTTTCATTTCTGATGCTCTTCTAATGCTACCAAACCGTTATCATCATTACATTTATCATTGTTTTCATCCTATTCTTTGTTATTGTTATTATATCTTTTGACTTTTTATCCTCATCATGTTTTCATCCTCATCTTTTAGTCCTTTTCCAATGCCTTCGATGTGTCTCATCTTAGTTTTGTCCTCTCTCTCTCTCCTTTTCATCTTGTTGAGTTTATCTTCATTTCTCTTCATCATTATCATCTATTTTTCTTGTTGCCTTCTATTAAATTCAATTCAGTTCATCCTCTTTTTTTAATATACTAATCATTTTTCATCCATTCATCATGATGATGATCACAATGCCTGTGGTAGAGATGAAAAAAAGTATATCATTCATGAACAATTGACTGATTCAATTCATCATCACCATTGATTAAAAAAAGAACCATTTTAATCATGATGATCTCTGAACTTTTTTTTTCTTTTTTAATTTCTCTTGAAATCTTAATCATGCTCTTTTCAGTATAATCACAATTATATGCACACATTTATATACATATAATTAACAAAGGTGTAGGTTAATTGTTGGTTGAAATATTTGACAAATAACAATTGACACACAACAATTTGATTTGATTATAATTATTTTTCATTTGAATAACTGTAAATATGTAACAATGAGTAAAAATTGATTGAAATACATTTTCCCATGTAAATATTAACTCACTTTCTTTCATGTTAATATTTTGGCTCAACAATCAAATATTTGATCAATACAATTATTATTCACCTTTTTTTTCATTCATCACTTTATCTTCATCCTTTTTTTTCAAGTGCATCTTAAACATTGTCCTCCAATACATCATCATTGTACTTGTCATCCTTTTATCATCATCTTTCCCATTGGAAGATAATATTTATCTGTTATCCAATGATTGGATGATTAATATCATGAATATATTGAAATTGTATTGATCAACTACTACTACTAAAGTTTATGATGACCTATTGGTGATGAAAATGATGATAATGAATCTAATTACTATTTAGAAACAAATGTAAATATAATCAACTTGATTATCATTCCCTAAATCAAGAAATTGTGAAGATGATTATGATTACTGTCACTTTTATCATAACTTATGATTATGATTAACTTTCAGTGAAACAATTTAATTTAATCATAAATTGATATTGATTTTTGATTATTATTATTCTTGAATCATTATCTGAACGTGACTTAAGTAATCAAGTTGATCGTTAACTATTATTAATGATTGTTTATCGTTGATCGTTGATTTAATTTAATCATCATGATTAATATCAGAATCAATTTGTTACAATTTACTTTAATACAAAAGGTTAATCTAAGGTTAGACTCTAATCTATTAACTAAAGATAAGTATTAACTTGTTTCTTCATGGATTAGATTAAGATAATTTAAATTATCTGATTGTTGTTAATCAATCAACTGATTGTTTAGGTGATAATCCTTTGGTTAATCATTACAACCATTTTAATTGTAACGATTTTCATGTCTCTCTTGTCTACTCGGTGTAATTTAATTGTCAATTCAATCATCACTTAAATTGAAATACAAGACAATTTGCAATTGAACAGTTTAATTGTCCCATTAATCAATTGCACTAATTATTGTTACCTATTGATAGTAAATATCAGGAAGAATAGATAATTTAGTTTTTTTGTTAACAATTGATTCCGTTAATTATTTCCTAAATATCTAATTTCCCTTAAGGTTAATCAACCTGTTCCATGTATAATTAACTAATTAATCAATTATTCATACTAACAGTAATCACGATAAAAAGTTAATTTACCAAAGTTAAACCGTTGATTTGTTTTACCAATGATGAAACCACATCTATGGTTACAATGATTAACCTAATTTTTTGTAACAATTTAACTTTTATTGTTATTAAATCAATGAATCAAATTCATGAATTGTAGTTAAATGTTGAATTGGATTGGTCATTTTTACGATTTTGTGTTCGATAAATTTATGATTGTCCAGTTAAATTTATCGCAATTGAATTGATGATGATTTTGATCATGATTTTAAATCTTGACCATTAAGCTTAATTGTATTGTTTAGTTAACTGAAAAAAATGAATCCATTCCAATGTTAATGTATATGAATGGGTTTAAATTGTTTCTCTTTCACATAATTAAATCATGGTAGGAATTGATTGTCAAGGATTCTAACCATTAACTGATTTAGATTTACAATTGTTAACCTAATAGTTTAGCAAACAAATCATCCATTGATATGTTTATAACAATTTAATCTAATTGTTGATTTTTCTGAATTTGTTTTGATCCATATTGAATCGAGTTGTAAACAGTTTGTTAATTGTTGTCTAATTGGTAGTTTCAATCATCAAAATATCGTTGATTGTTTATCATTTTGGTTAATTGTTGTTGATTTCAAAAGTCTGGGAATTTAATTTTTTGCAAATAAACATGTTAATTGTTCACCATTAAGGGATAACTATTAATAAATTGCTAGGGTTTATAACCAAAGTTTAATTATCATATCATCCCAGTCTATTAGCAAATGCAATTAGTGATTTAATTGTTTGACATTAACCTAAAAATCTTAGAAAATATTCACAATTAATTAACCACAATTAATGGGATAAATTAATGATAAGTTTCATACAGTTTAACGAATTAAACTTTTACAAACAATTTGATTTAATTACAGTTTAAATTGTCTTCAAGTTTTAATCAGTTGACAATTAAATTACTTTGCAACTTTTTCAATGATTGATTAACATTTTGTATAGTTGAATCGTGTCCATAGTCTGATGGTCAAATTTAATTAATTTGATTTCAATTGATTACATTTCTCTTGTCAAATTAAATGGCTAATTGATGGATTACTTAATTAAACCATTGATCAACTTACAATTGTAACCAACCCTTTACAGAATTGATTAACAATCAATTAACTGGTAATCAAGAAGAAGATCAAATGAGTTGACAATTACAATTAAGAATCGACAATTTAATCTGATGGTCAACACGAAGATAGATTCTTATGTGAAAAGAATAATTGAAAAAACTGATTTATCTCCATTGATTCAGTTTCATGATTCCAATGTTGATATTTCATGATAATTATAAGGTTGAAATAACAGGAAAAATCTAATCAACTGATGATAACTTTGTCCATGGTGAAAATTTTGATTGTTTGTTTATTTTTTATTCGGATGAAACATTTTCTTCATCAAGTAATTCATCATTTCTACCATGATGATGATGAGGATGCTGACAATAGATTTTTATTGTTATCTTTTTCTTTCCACTCTCTCTCTCTCATTTTTCATGATGATTTCTCATTGAAAATTGTTTACAGTTATCAATTTTTCATCAGAATCAATGATTGATACTTTTTCTTGTTTTTTTCTCCTCCTTTAGAATCCATCATGAAACATTCTGAGTATTCTTAGTTTATCTCTCAATTATTTACAGAATTTTCTTTAATCTTCAAATTTGATTGTTTACTTTTGGTTTAGAGAGAAGGAAACAAAAAAAACTTTTCTCGAACTTTTTGTTAACTTAATTGTTGTCGAAAAACAAAATTAACCATCAATGATATAAGAAGAATGATTAAAATAAGTTTTCCAAAGACAATTAGATCTTCTCACTAATAGAAATTAACTTAGATTTAATTTCATCAACTCTCAGGGTGGGTTTAGGAATGAGAAAGCTCTGGGTGAGGGTGGGAGGTGGGAAAAGATTCGTGAAAATGATAAACTTGCCAATCACTTAAAAAGTAAACTGTCATCAGCAGATAAATTAATCACTTGAATGTAAACTGTTTTTGGTTGATTTTCTTGTTCCAATTCAATCTAATCATGAACATCATCTTCATGAAGGTTTATATTGAACTTTTGATTCTTCTCATGATCGGTGATAATAATAATTTTTTCTCCCTTTTTCCTTTTTGACACTGATTGAAAATCTCCTTTTGATGTTTTTCCAAGCAAACATTGATTCCTGATTCTCTGGTAATTAACAGTTAATTAACTAACCTTTTATTTTGTTTCTTTCTCATCTTCTCTCTCCTTTAGGTTTTGGTATGTCTTCACCAAAGACACTGATTGGTAGGATTTTGTTAATTATCTATGGTTATTTTGGCTGCTCTGGGGGCATTTTATTTTTCAATCTATTCTTGGAACGGATAATAACCATGTTGGCCTCATTGATGCGTTTCTGGCATGAACGAGAGCAACGTCGTGCTCTTGCTGCATCGGGAATGCGTCGGGATTCAACCGTCTCTTTGGACGATGGACTTGAAGATTGGAAACCCTCCGTTTATTGGGTCATGGTTGCGCTTTTAACTGGCACGCTAACGGTTGCATTGATCGCGTCAGGAGTTTATAGTTCACTTGAAGATTGGACATTCACCGAGTCGATATATTTTTGTTTCGTAGCCTTTTCAACAATAGGTTTTGGTGATTTTGTCCCAAATCAGAAATCTGATTATCCTAATCCATTGGCTTATCGAGTGGCTAATTTTTTCTTCATCGTTTTTGGTTGCTGTTGCATTTACAGTCTATTCAATGTTACGTCAATTGTGATTAAACAATTTTTAAACTGGATAATTAAACAATTAGATTGTCAGTGTAGATGTGGCCGGTCAAAGAAACGATCACCAATATTTACACAGGTAACAAGGATGAGGAGAAATGCAATCACACCAAATCATTTACGATCAATACGAACTGGAGGAGGACCAGGATCGGGATCGGGTGGTGTTGGTCCGAGTTCCAAGTCTACAAGTGAACAGGTATCATGTTCCAGTTGTACAGTTAGTGGATCAGGTTTACCATCGGTAGGAGGTGGTGGTCAAAGGAAATCAATTGTTACAGTACGAACAAGTTCAGCTGATATTCAATCTGATCTTGATTCTAATTATGATTCTGATGGTGAGAAAGATTTTACCATGAGAGATTTACTCAAATCAAATAAGGTTTCATTGGCTATTCTTCAAAAAGAGCTCTATGAATCAGCTCAAAGGTCAAGATATCGGAGTCCACCGATCTTATTACCATCTCGAATCCATGAGGAATCAGATGATTTCAAGAGAGGAGCAGTTGGTCCACTGGCCATTGTCCGTAAAACTTTGGGTGATGATGAAACCTGAGATGCAAATATAATAGAAATTAATAGAATCTCAATAATAATATTAAATTGTGATGATGATTATCTGTCAACCATAATAATTAGTAAATACAAACATTCACCTCAAAGATGAAACAATTAGGAATCAGATCAACTGTTCAGCTGAAAAGTTTATTAACTATTGAAGATAAAATCATACGAACAACAATCAATCTTGTTAACTGATCGCAAACAATTTATATTGGATTAATTTCTGATTTATTTATCCTTTTAATCAGAAAATGATTTAAAAAAATCAATTCAGTTTTCGTTCAAGAGTTTCTCAAGTAAGTTTTTTTATTTGTTTTCATTTTCATTTCCATTCAATATTTTTGATTGTTATCAAATGATTTTCTTTATGATTTTGATTAACTTTTACTATTATATGGTTACCATTATAATCTGATAACTTTTTAATGATTACAATTAAATTGTGTAATAATAAAACGTTATACGATCGTATTGATTAAAATGATTTATCAATTGTGTTAATACAATTGTAATCAATCAAATGACCATTGATGATTAACATTTCCTCAATTCGTATAGTGAATAATTGTAACAATTAGGTTTCATCTGAACGTAACAATTAACAAAAAAAACTAAATACCAACATGTGAAAATTTGAATACGCATTTGAGTGTGAAACAATTTAACAATTAGTATTACAATTTAATACAAGACAATTAACCAAGATGGATTTACTAATTGTTAAAATGTTCATTTTTCTTCAGTTAATTATGATGATTAGTCAACAATCAAGAGCAGATCAACGGAATCTTGGTTTATCAGCTTTAACAGGTAAGTTTACAATTAATTAAATTAACAAGAACATTTTTCCTCGTAATTAACTGATTGCTCTTTGTATTCCTGATTGCTAACCGTTTCAGGAGGATTAGATCCAGTTGGTTTACTCAAAGCGGTTAAATTTGCAAATGTAAGTTTTAAATTGTTGCCTTAACCCTTAATTGTAATCAATTCTTAATTATGATTAGACTGCAAGTCAATTGCTTCCCGTTGATCCGAAAACTATGGTTGATACAACGTTAAAAACAATGGAAGATTATTCACCAATTACTCTTCCCCAATCATCCTCATCATCAGGAGATTCAACTGTCGACGAAACAATTAAATTAACTTCGAGTCAACTTAAATTATATTTAACTCAAGAACAAGTTAATCGTCTAATTGAAAGTGCTGGTCTTGCCTCAAGTAATTAACAATTTGTTACTTTCCATTTACCATTTTATGTGTTGATTGTGTTAATTTGGATTCTTTTCTTTTTTTCCTCTCTAATGATTAACCAACCTGATGATTGACTGATTGTGGATCAATGTTTCTTTGGTTATTTTCCTGGTTCATTTATTGTCGGTGTTACATGATGATGGAAACTTTGATTCTGTAACATTACGATTGTTAATATGATAGAAACCATTGATTGGAAGATCTATCGATTTCCATTGCCACTTGATAAAATGGAGTCAATGCTAAGAGCTAAGCAGGGATCATCATCATCATCATCATCGCGACTTTCAATTATGTCAATTGATTCTTACATTCCCAAGTTGATGTCCAGTCTTGATGGCTTACAGGTTAATAATTATCGATTACTTCTGAAAAATATTGAAACTGATATGGATTATGATGAGTTTTTGGAATATTATGACCAATTAGATGATGTTGATGAGGGAATGACCATCCTGCCGATAGGAATGAAAACTGGAACAATTGAAAAACCTCCTGGGGCAATTATGCTCATTGGATTGGCTAAATTTTCCGCTGATCGTAAACAACATGACCCACCAAGTATCGTCCCGACAATTTTGATCGGACAAGTTGGTCAAGTTTCACCTCTTCAATCTAAATCAGAGCCAATCGTTGAGGAATCCAAAACGTCCACTTCAACCCCTGAAACGTAAGTAAAGATGGTCAATTTTTCGAGGAAAATTTCATCATTTATTTTCCTTTTAACTTCTTTCCATCAACAGGGTGGTTGAAACTCCCAAGAATGATCCAGAAGCTGCAACAATCTTAGAAGCGAATGAATCGCCTCTCCCTGAACCAAATGTTCCAATCGCAGCTCCTCCCCCAATGACCAGTGGAGGTGGTGGACCAACAACTCAGCCTCAGGCAACATTTTTCCCCCCACAACCCTCAATGAACCATCAACCTCAACCTCAACCACAACCTCGACCCATGCAACGTCCTCCACAGCCTCAACAACCAAGGCCAAATTTGCGACCTCCACCGCCATCATTTGACGGTAGACCTTCATCTCAACAACAATTTCAACCAAATTCAAGGCCAATCCCTAGACCAAGAATGGACAATCAAGGTTAATCAACTGGACATGGAGTTTTTTTATTTCACAATTTTGGTGTTAAATCTCAAGACCATTTAACCCAATTTACTGTCAATCATTTCACTTTAAAACTAAACCAGAGAATCTATTATTTCAAAACAAAATGATAACAATAATAAAAAAACAAAACAAATCCACTGATACAACAATTTGATTGTGGATCAAATCAAATTAATTATTCTAATAAAAGAATAAAAAAAAACATTCCAACTAATTAGTAGCACATTACCCATGGTAGAACAATTATTATACTTTAAATGTGTAGAATATACAAGAACAGATAATTAAAACAATAGAAAAAGACTAAAAAGATAAAAGAAAAGTATTTAGCATAAGTAACTCCACCTTCTGTTTGTTTGAGCAAACTCAAAGCTCTCTTGTTGGTAAACAAAAGTGTCTTTTTGTTTAATCATTGATCAGTTTTTCTTGTTGATTGTTACAATCAATTTTTCCCACCGGTAACCAATCAATTCTAAATCGACTACTATTAACATTAATTAGTTAATTAAATTCTACTCTCTAATACTTGTGTTCTTTTTGTTTGTAAAATCTTTGATTACTTTTCTTTGTTCATTTACCATCACAATGGTTAACCTAAAGAGTAACAATAATTATTTAATTCCGTTGATTGTGTTGATTAACTTGTCTTTTAATTTAGCCCTTAAAGGAATTGTTCCTCTTGATTCTCTTACATTCGATAAGGTTTGTTAAATTTAATTGTCTAATTAGTAACATTCACAATCCATTTTTGAAAATGGAAAATCTCATTTACCGGTTTACACTTTTTCCTTTGTCATTTCAACCTCTATATTAGTTGATTTGATTTATTTCTCTCTTCTAATTATTTATTCTGTTCATCATTCACTTTAATACACGTCATCATTAATTTGATCTAAAGCGATTTAGTGACTGTAATTAATTACTAACAAGTGGTTGAATTTGTTCTCTTATATTTTGTTCATTCTTTTCCAATTTTTGTTCAGGTTGTCAAGAAATTCCGAGCGACTGTTGTTAAATTTGATATTCAATATCCTTATGGTGAGAAACACGATGAATTTGGTTCACTCGCCGCTTCTTTGAAAAATAACGACGATATTTTGGTCGGTGAAGTTGGAATCCAAGACTATGGAGAGAACGAGAATCAAGACTTAGCTGATAAATTCAACGTTAAAAAAGACGATTTTCCTGTTGTGAAAATCTTTCTCTCCGATGATCTTGATCATCCAATTGATTTCCCAGCAACTGAGGATTTCAAAGCAGATAATTTGAAAAACTTTGTCAGGTAAATTGTTGATTGTTAATTATCCTCCATGATTATTAGAAACTATCCATCTTTAAGCTTCTTCTAGTGACGTGTCTTAATCCCAGAAAATATCCAAATAAGATGATATAAGGATGTGTAAAGAGAATGGATTATGCTAATTCTAATTCTATTCTATTTTTTTCTCTTTTGTTGATCAATAGGAAAAATACTGGTATTCGAATTCTCCTTGATAAATGTTTAGGTGATTTCGATGCTATTGCAGAGAAACTGATGCGACCTGAGACAAGTAAAGACGAACAATCTAAATTGTTGGAAGAAGCTCAATCTAAAGCTAGTAAATTATCCAAAGATGATGATAAAAATCTGCAGATGTTTATATCAAAGTGATGCAGAAAGTTATCGAACGTGGACCAAAATTCGTGGAAAGTGAAAAGGTTCGAGTTAAAAACATTATGGACGGTAAAATATCCACGACCAAGAAGAATGAGTTACAAGCTCGACTCAATATTCTAACCAGTTTCCTCGAATCCAGTGACAAATCCAAAGCCAAGAAAGAAGACCTTTAATATCGAATTCTAATCAAAAACTTCTTATGCAAGTTGGAAATGAATTAATTTCCAATCTAATTACCTCTATAATCACCCAAGATTATTTCACTTTTTGATACGAAAATTCAATGATAAGCATTGAAAATCTCTCCTCTCTCGCCATCTATTCCTTACAATTAAGGAAAAACATTCCCTTAAACATAAAATCAATTCTAGTGTCAAAAAAATTCAAACATTCCCAAAGTCTTGAAACAAAATCTATTGATACTTTTCCAGAAAATTATCAATCATCACAACAATTAAATTGAAAAGAGTAACAATTATTGTTATTGTTTCCCAATTTCCAGTTGCAATGATAATAAAATACAATTAAAATGAAACTCCAAGTTTACCTTTTAAAGTTCATTTCAAAAGAAAAAAAGAGAGAAAAAAGTTAAACAATTAAAAAGTTGATTAACTAAATCAAATTGAGGAAAAAAAAATTCGCGAGTTACTTTTGTCTCCACCAGAGTTCACCCAAACACCGAAACAAACATGTGACATTTTTGTTTTGAAAATCTTAAAGTTGTTATTGGAAAATTAAATTGTTCCAACTAATTGTGATTTCTAATTGTTCACTTAGGATTATGATTCCCTTTATTCTTGCTGCTGCGAGGAGTTATGCTCCATATATCACCTTTCCTGCTGCTCTGGTTGTCGGTGTAATTGGTTATAATTTGGAAGGTTATTTATGGCACAGAGAAACTCCTTCTACTCCAAGTGTTGAATCAAATCGAATCCAGAGATTAATTAGTGAATTAGATTCGACTGATCCACTGAATGTTCAACCATTAAAGTCTAATAAATATGTGCCCGAAGCAGTTATCAATCGACAATTGTCTCCATCTCTTAAAACCAGCAATTAACATCTTTAAATTGGTTGGCCTTTGATTCTGAAATCACAAAGAAATATTGATTTGAATTAATCTTCTCTTGATTATTTTCATTTCTAACCGTTGATAGTTAATTATAGTTGATTGCAATGACTTGTAAAGATAAAAATCATCTGACACAATTTTGTTGTTGATTGTTGTAATATTTTCAACTACATTTACATGATGATAAAAGTGTTATTGTGAATTGGTTCATCTCTTACAAATGATTTAATTATTTGGACACGATAAAACAATTAACCAATTTATATGTTTCCATCAGTTAGTAAACTTATCAAATTGTCATCATCATTTAATCACCAAAAAAAAAAATAAAAACAACATAAAAGACAATTAGATAATCAGTGTTTACATTTATTAATCATGTTATCAAATTTTTGTTATAATTAACAAGTTAATTGTCGTTTTATAAATGGACGGGATTTCGTCAACAATTAGCATCATCTCAATTTCGAGCCATCAAATTTACTGATCATCCAAGTTGATTAGCTGCTTTCGTTATTTGTACCTTCATTGTCTGCGGATTGGCCTTCACAATCAACCGATCACATGGATTAAATACTAAATAGAGAGAGAAACAATTTAATCTCAACGAAATTAAGAGACAATCAACTAATTGTACTTACTAAATTGGAACCGGCATATACACTGGTTGTTGTTGGGCTCGATTTTGACTTCCAAGTAATAGTCCCAATAGAATGGCCTGTTTGTATTTACGGTTCGCGATCGCGATCGTGATTGTGTACAACAAGAAGACACAGAGGAAGAAGAAGAAATTTAATTTACTCATATTCGATTGTTACAATTAACTTCCAACGTGAACACACAATAAAAGATCGAGAAAACAATTGATTTGAGTAGTTGACACTTTGCTGACGATTTAGTGAATAACTAAATTAAAATGATCAGTTGAACAATTTATCTTACAATAAACTTTTAAAACTATCAACTGTTGATTAAATTGTTTAAACTCTCCCGATGTCAGGTCATTTAATTGTTGGGTAATTTGTAATGATTAACACCTTCGTTTTCACCAACTATTATCATCTTAATTTCCTTCCAACTCAATTAAATTTCATCTGATTAACAATTTAAGGTAATCAAAATAATAATAGAGTTAATATAATAATAATAACAATCTATCATCATGATTAAAATTAAATTTGAACAACATCAATTAAGAGAGAAACAATTAACTTTCTATTTTATTCTATTTCTAATTATATTAGTTAATCGATAACGGAACAATTTAACTGATTCACTTTAAATTATATTTTAAAAAAAGTTAGAAAAACATGAACATTATCATTAAGAGATAATTTTTTTAGTAACAAAATGTTGAATATTGATCCGTGAACAGTTAAATTGTTGTTAATCACTGACACCAACAATTTGGTTAACCATTAATGTAATTAAAGTTACGTTTTCTCAACCACAAAAAATCACCTTTCAAGTGCTCAACTGTCAACTCATTTAAATACATTCAATTGTTTCCGTTTCATTTATTCATAAATGATTAACCACAATTAAATTATTCACCGACCGATCATCAAAAGCTACAATCAACTAATCTCGAGATCAGAATCTAGCTAATTAACAAGATTAATTTAAGATCAGTGCAATTGATTTTTGATACAAAGAAATTGATGAAACTCAATTTGAATTCATGTTGATTTGGTTTTATTTCAGCTTAAACCGTTGATTGTTGACATGATTAGTAATTCTTGTTGATCATTTGATTATAGTTACAAAGGTTTGTTTTTCATTGTTGTTCGCGAAATCTGGACACTTGACAGAGAGAGAGAGAGAGACAGACAGATAAAGAGATAGAGATAGAGAGAAAGAGAGAGAGAGAGAGAGACACAGATATTGTGAGATATAAAGAGATGATGATAATGATGATGGTGAGAGAAGAAAAGAGATGATGAGGTTCAAAATTAGAACAGAGAAGGTGATGAAAATGTAGCAAAAAATAACTAACAGTGTAGGCTTGGTTCTCATTTAGTCTTGGTTCTAATCTTGCATTTCCTCAGGTAGTTCATGAGGATTGATGATTCCTGGTACTGTCATTTGAAGTTTTCGTTTCTCGGCTTCTGTTACTCTCATGGCTTCTTCTCTTTCTTCGAGGTATAAGTCACTATCATCTTCACCCGCGAATTCCTGGAATACAAATAAAAGAAAAATAAATCAATTAGTTAAACAGTGAATAGAATGAAAAATAAACAAGTTATCAACTAAGCAAACATAAAATGATACTAATATAATCATCAGTATCATTGGTTTGAGAGAGAAAAAAATGATTGCTCATTTTAGACTGTTAGAGTGAAAGAATTAGCAGATCAAAAGATCATTGTATTGTTTTTAGTGAGCATAACAGTGCAAAGATACTGGATGAACTTTTTTCTTTTGAAGGAAAAATTGAACTGGAAAAGAGAAAACATTGAGGCGTATCCAAAGAATGGGAGAGGTAGGAAAAAATTCAATTTCTAAGAATTAGACTGAGCTGATTGACCTTGAATGGAAAAGAAGTTAAATTTAAGAAATACTAAAATGGAAAGTGTTTACTAGCACAAAACACTGTAAGATTAGAAAAGAGAGAGAGAGAAGGAAAAAAGAAATAGAAAATTTCAAATCATTTGATATGGATTAGAAAAGATGAACTTACCCGAATCCGAACTAAAAAGTCTCTTAGACTCTCTTTGAAACCTGCTATGTCTCGATCTAATTTGAAAAATCCTCGAACTGTTAACTGTATTTGTGGATCTGTGAGATGTGGGAAGGCGGCTTTGAGGAGATTGGCCACAAAATCTTGTACATATTGCTCATTGGTTTGGTTTGTTTGGGCTTGAACAACAGGATTAAGTGGTACTGTTATTTTACCCGATTCAACGATGAAAAACATGTAAGCCAAGATGGTGGCCTGAAGTGTTAAACCAGCCACGTGAGAGGTGTCGGTGACCACTGAGAAAACGTGTTGAAGAATATCAGTGTAATAAGTTTGATAGAAACTTTGCATTGCTGCAGGTTCTCGACCAATGTCTTCTAATAATTCAAGTAGAATATGTAAACCCGTGTCAGCCACATTTCTCATGGTATGTTTAAATGCCCATATAATGGAGTCAAGAACAAGTTTAAATTGATTAGGTGGGATCATTAACAATGCTTTGAAACAATGATTCACGACTTCTTGTAACATTAGATAGAAATTGGTACGATATTCTGGAAATTCTTGGAAATCTTTGTTTATCATATCAAGCGTACACTCAAAAACTGCATCAAAAATTTTGGGAATCTCTGAAGCAATTTCACCCTAAAGAGAAAATGGAAAATCGCATGAAAACAAACATTAATTATAGTTTCAACATTTCGCTTGAACATTAGGCTGTGCTAAGTGAATACACACTCGGGTTACTTACTTGCATTTGATTGACTATTGTTGCCATGGTTGAAAGTACCTCTGGTTCTCTAGCACAAGGCACTGCACATCTCTGGTAATCCAGAAGTACGGCATCGAGAAGAGGTGGAATAAAGTTTTCTAATACCATCTTAGAATCTGCTGATTTCTCAATCCATCCAGAGATAAGTTTTAATGTTTCTTTTTTAACAGTTCTCATGCTCCTGATTAAAGGCTGTTTGGTAACCGATTCACCGTTTAATGCGATGGCTGCACTTATATTTTCACTCATAACTTTATAAACATTTAACATGTCCAGGTAAATCCGACCAAGTTGGGCTACATAAGGATGTCCCAATGCTTTACAAGCGCGCACATTGGTCTTTAAAATGTTACCCAATTGTTTAACTGCATCTGGATCTTTGAGCACATCCACATTTTTAAATGCTTGATTGATTATATCGTCCCACACTTGATTCGGAAGGAACATGTACTTTTTGATCAAAGCGTTAGCAGCCGGCACATCGGATTGAGCGGATATCATATGGCCTACAGCTTCATAAAAAGTATGTACCTGATGCGTAAAAAAATAGAAATATTAATCAAAATTTTAGGCGTTGTAACTGTTTTATCAACTGTAAAGTAAAACTATCTGTTGATTCATCTGATGAAATTCTTGTTGAAAATTACCTGTTGAGGTTGTAAATCACAAATAATGGAGTTGATGTTGCTCAATATTTCTTCAATGAAAGGTTGAACTTCACCAATCTGGACTTGAACAAAATGACGGCGACATTTTTGCGCAATTTTAATGAATGTATCACAAGCCATATCCTGTACACCTTCATGTGTCTCTGTTGGAATAGAAAGTTAATAGATAACAATAAAGATTAAAGTAAAAGTTACGAATTTCTGGTCACTAACAAAACGAATTAAATAAGATGATTCACTTACCGTGCATGAATTCGAAAAGTTTGTTTACAACAGTCTTGAGAAATTTCCAATGGGCGCGCAAAAACCTAGGATATTGACCAACAACATACATAATGTTCGAGGCAATAATAGCTTTATTATCCTTCCCTCTTTTTTGTTCACAGAGACCAAGTAAATCTTTAATTACTGTGACTAGAAACCTGCGCTCGTCTTCCTCACTCATGGCTCCACTAATCGAGCCGATCGCCCAACACAACTAAAAGAGAAAAGATGAAAACTCAGTTAGTTATACGATAAAAATGATTCACTAAGTTCAATTTAAAAGTGACCACTTACCGTGTTGAGATTTTTCCAAGACCATTCTGATCCATTAACTTGATTTTGCAATTTCTCAGTCATAATCCTTTCAGTATCTTGACCATCAAGATTTGTTAAATAAATAAGTGTCTCTCTCATATTCTTATATAACTGTATTGAATCTGTGTCTTTCATAAACTCTCTGACAACTTCCCCTTGTTCATTTTCAACAACCAATACTTCCTCTGGCTTAGCCATTCTACCGATAATGATATAACGAAGTTTAGACAAAATGGGTCTGTACAATTCACGGCGATAACTGGTAACTGAAGTTGGAGGCATGACAGCACCTCGTTGAGTTGAAGGTGGAAAGTCATGGTACAGATCGGTGGCAAGTGTATTCCAATATTCTAAACAGATCTTAAAAATCTCCACCTCATTAACTTCCGAAATCATAAGAAGACCGTTTAACGCCCCCATAAGAATCTCTCGGAACTGTGGTTTCTCTATTAAAGTTCCATGCTCTTTTAAAAAAGTGCACAAAAATAAACTCAAATTTTGAACAAATTTTTGTTCTTCATCAGTTCCAATCGCATAAGCCTCTCGAATATCAGTATCAGCTGGAAGCATCTAAAGAGACGGCAAAAAAAAATATAGAGAAAGAGAGAGAATATATTAAATTTAAATGAAAAAAAAATGAATGAAAAAATTATAAATACCACAGAACTTACATTCTCAAGTTGTTGGCCTGTTTGAGTGAATAAATTGACAAACATTTCTTCGTAGTGAATGGCATTAATAGCCGCAATCTCGGTGAGACATTTAAGCGTAACATTTCGGAACATAGGAACGATGAAAAACTGTTAAAGAAAAAGAATAAAAAAAACGTTCGTTAGAATGATAAAATATATTCACCATAGGATACAAAAAAAATGAAAACAAAGAGAAAACAAAACATGAAACTAGACCACCAGCTAAGTTAAGTAATTAAGGGAATTTACCAATGTGTGTTACAAAGATAAGAGATGTACGAGAATTGAATTGATAAGATGATCGACCAAAATCCGGTCAATTAATATTCAAAAAGGTAAATGATTAAAAAGATGAAAAAGGGAGAACTGATTGACTGTCGCTAACTTGTTAACCAGGAAAAGTAACAAAATAATGAGAATGTTACTTTTTATAAGAGTTAAAAGAAGAAAAATAAGCCTGAAGAAAGGACAAAAGTCGAAAAAAGATAAATTCGTTTATCTGAAACGGAAAGAGAAATGAATATTTGTAAACTTGGGATGAATTTGGGAAAAATTCTCTCCAAGATAACTGAGGTATCGTGAACCGGTATGAAGCGGCAAAAACAGATGAAAATAATTGTTTACTGATTGTCCATTCTAATGGAATATTTCCTTAATAATATGAGAAAAGTTGTTTACTAAACAAGGTGGAAAAAGAAAAGATTGAATCAAATAGTATCAAATGGAAGCAACAAGTTTCTGCTAAAAGCTGAATAGATTAAGGTGATATTTTAGTTCACTTATTTTTTTTCCAAATCTTCTTGATAAATTGTTACGTTGGTTGTGAGCAACAACAAACATTTTACCTTAACAATGCGTGAAGGTAAAAGGCTCATCATCTTATTGGATAAACTGACTATTCTTGATTTGTATTAATAAGTGAGAGAGAGAGAGAGAGAAATGTTCGAATCAAATTGAGTGACAATGTGTGAGTGGGTTTAGTACAAATTAGGTCTATTATGAGAGACAAATGCTTACTTTAAAAATGAGAGTGCTGATAAGTTTTGTCTCGAAAATGTATCCAAGAGGAATCCAATTGAGAAAACGTAAAAGTGTTTCCAGTGTACAGAGAATTAAATTGGGATTTTGAGAATTTTCCAAAACAAATTGACACAGCTGAAAAATTTGTGAGAATTCTGAGCACATGGTGTCCTTGAGATGCTTAGCTTTGGCTTGTGTCATTTGACCGGTAGAAAAATCGAAAACTTCTTCACTATAATTCATATACGTAAAATTGAGAGGAGAGAAAGCGAAGAGAAAGAGACAAGGAAAGATTAAAATTTAAAGAAAATGGAATGGTAACAATATCACGAGCTGAAAGAGAGAGAGAGAGAGATAGATAGATTTTGATGACAATTTACCTGAGAAGTTTAAGAATAATCATGTTGTTCTGACACAAACTTTCATTGGTTTTACTTGCTCCCACAATATCACTGATAAAGGTGGGCCATTTCTTTGGCCATTCTCTTTTCAAAATCTGTTAGCGTGAAGAGGATAAAAAGAAAGAAAAAAAAAGGAACAAGATAATTAGTAACTAAGATCAAATAATAAAATGTTAAAGATCGTGATGCTATTAAAGCGTCACATATATAAAATTTACGATTCAAATATCATAATCATACAAATAAATGTATCTACATACCTGAACTAATATCATATTGAGTTTATTGAGATAAACTTTTTCTTTAACAAGAGACTCAGGGTCGGATGATGTCTTAATGATAAGACCAACTATATATTTTTTAATTCCTTCGCATTGGTTACGGGGCAAGACTTTCCACCTTGTTTTGATGACATTTTCCAATATTTGTAAAGCATAATACTTGGTTTGTTGGTTTTTTGAAAATTCAAGAATGGTGTCAACACGAGTCCAAGCATCTGGATGCTCTTTCAGTGTTGTTAATATTTCTTGTGCTAAACGTTGGTTAGATCCTTCACCATTATACATATAATTGACTATGGAATCCAACAAGTTAATATCAAGCTTCTGGTTGAAATCCAACAGACTTGAAGCCGCATCGGTAGGAAATGCTCCCAATCTCCCCATAGTTTTAAGTCTTTGAGTCAAGCAAGGTGTGGTCAGCGTCTGAGAAATCATAATGATATTAAATGTGGTGGTGGTTGTTTCACACAAGATGAGAGAGAAAAATCTATTGATTAATAATTAGCAAGAAAAACCCACAGAGGTAACTTCATCTAAGAAAACATGTTTTCTTTTTGATACAATACATACCTGATTTATATTTGGTTAATTTCAATTCAATATTTGGACTGATAAAGATGAATAAAAACAGGAAGGAAAAACAAAAATAATTAAGGTATTGTAAGGTGGTTGTTACAAAAGCTCAACAAAAAAGACATGTAACCACACATACACACATACACACACACTCACTCTATCTCTCTCTCTCACACACACAAACACACCACAGGTAAAAGACACACTCAGGTTGTTGGTTTTGTAGCTTGCTGATGATGTTGTTGATGATGATGATGATGATTAGTAGTAGTAGTAGTAGTAGTTTTTGTTGTTATTGTAGGAAAAATAGAAAAGGAACAAAAAAGAAAGAGAAAAGAGGGAAAAATAGGAAAGAGAGAGAAAGAGAAGGGGGAAAAGAGAGGGAATAGAAATGATCCTGATCCTACTTGTTTTGACTGGAACAAACCGGATTTTGGTTGAGTTAAATGAGCAAAGGAAAAGGTTGTTTTTCTGTTGATTGTCTATCGACCAAATAAATAAGAATCTTGAAAAAACACTCACCTTTGTTAATTAATCATATCAGGAGAAGACTTTAGATTTAATAATTATTGGTGACAAACGATTAATGTCCGTGGTTAATTTGCTTTAATTACTCCCAAATTAACACAAGTTCAACTTCATGTGTTCACTTTAAGAGATGAAGAGAAACAGTTGGTTAAAGTAAAAGAAATAAACTCCACGTCCAATGAGAGAGAAACAAAAAGAAAAGCGGTTAATTCGAATATCGCATTTTTTTTAATTTTTTTTTCTTTTTTCATTTATTACAATTAATTAACGAAAAACAACCTGTTGATTGTTATTCCTCTGGAAGTGGATTCACAAAATATGACACACATGAAGATATTAATAAGATTTATTTAATCTAACCATTTTCTCGGCTTAATTGTTAGTCCTTTTAATTTGAAGATTGATTGTTGATCAAATTTTTCAGTTTTCGTTAAAATTTTTCGCTAATTTAATTCAATAATTTAAACTCGAGTCCCAAAAGGTTGGAATCTCTTCCCAGAGGTGAAAATGTTGCAATGTATTGAAATTAAATTCCGAATGTGAGTTGACGGCAAAAATTGGAGTCGATTCGTTACAGTTTTCATCCAGAGAAATTAATTCTTGGATCATCGGAGTAAATTGTTCATTAGTGATGATTAAACAATTGTCTGGTTTAGTTGAATTGAAATTTTTAACATTTCCCATGAAAACTTGATAATTTATCTCAAGCTTGCATTTAGATGATGGTAACAGTTGATGAAGATTTTGCTCTTGAGGTCCGGCGATTTTAATTATCTCATGTAACTTATTAATGTCGATAATTTTTGTCTGATCAATTAGCGGTTTAAGGCCATTGTTGTGGTCGATTAAACTTGAATTCGGTAATTGGTCCAAGATATTTTCCTTAGAACGAAGGTCATCATTAAGCTCTAATACGGTTGATTCTTCATCGAATATGATTGATGAATTTTCTCTCGGTTCCATTAATCGTTTGTACTCTGACCAATTTGCCGTTTTAGCGAAACTTGTCCCATTTAGAAACATTGGCCTTCGAAGTGGAGTAACGACCACTTGTAGATTGTTAAAATTTGATCTGCAACTTGGTTTGTATGTAAGTCGATTGATCTTTTCATTCAAATGATCTGTGATTGTCTTAACATCAAGACTAGAATTGGATTGATCCTTTGTAAGTGATTTTTTATCATCACATTTAAATGATTTAAGTTTGAATCCTAAACGAGTTAAATAAGAGTAAATTTGGTAATTTCTTCCAAGTTGATTGTTCGATAAAATTAATTGGTATGCACTTTGAAGGCTTAATTGAGCTCCCATGTAGTTAACTAGAATAGATTCACATTCCATCAGGAAAATTGTCTCTTCAGGTGAATACATTAGTTGATTGTTTTCCATAAATCCCATCCATGGAGATCGTTTCTTTGTACTAATCACTTTACTTGATTTACTTTCGGGAATCCATTCAGCTAATCCCATTTCATTAGAAGATCTCACTCGATCTCTTCCAAGTAATTCAAATCGATCTTCAAGTTGCCGATTAACTTCCTGTTCAATTGTCACCATTACACCAGGAGATGGAATCTCTTCTCGTTTGATTGACAAATTACTCGAATTGAACCTTTGCCGTTTCCGTCTCATCTTTTTCTCCTCTTGATAGAGACACTTTAATTCCAATAATTGTTCACCACTAATCAGAAGAAGAAACAGAAAAGAATTGGAAATAAACAACTAAATATAAACACAAAAGAAAACAAAAAGAAAACCAAAAATATCCTTATCCATATTCTTACCTTAACAATAAAGATTTATCCATTTCTTTATCTATCCAAAAACCACTATAACTGTATCAGAATGTGGATGATTAGTAAACTAAATTAGATTTACAATTAAGAAAATGAGAGATGAAAAAGTAAATAAGATTCGCAATTATAATAATAACATTAAAATGAGAATCAAATGAATCAGAAAAAAAAACTAAACAGAAAACAGCTGATTGATTATGAATGAAAAGAGGTTAAATCAACAAGTAATTATTACCAAAGTAAATCAAGTCATCGCAACTAATTAATTTCTTTTGATAGTCAAGATACTAATTAATGAGAATATTAACAATTGGAGATAATTTTATCATTAGAAAATCAATAGAATCTAATTGGAAATGATTAACCACCTGTGAAGATGTGAAAGTAAACCAAAGGAAAAGATTTACCCGCGTAAACAAATGAAACATTTTGATGGAAAAAATTTATCATTTTAATCAATTGATTTGAATAAATGTTCATTCCGACAATTAAAAGTTAATTGTGAAATTATAAGTTGAAGGAGAAAGAGAATCAACTAATCCGATGATATTGTGCCACTCATCAAATGTGTCATTATTATCCTTTGGATTGATTTTGTAGTGTTGAAAATTATCAACAACGATCATCCGATGAATTTAGTTAATTGTTTGGTTGCATCTTAATTATGATTAAATCATTATGGAAATACACAGAACATATAGTGAAAGTTCATTGCCAAGTTTATTTTCCAATCTATTGTCCAAACGATCGGCACCATCGAACCTTAAATTACAACATCGACAAAAGGTCCAACCTTCAATTCTCAACCACAAAAAATCACCTTTCAAGTGCTCAACTCATTTAAATACATTCAATTGTTTCCGTTTCATTTATTCATAAATGATTAACCACAATTAAATTATTCACCGACCGATCATCAAAAGCTACAATCAACTAATCTCGAGATCAGAATCTAGCTAATTAACAAGATTAATTTAAGATCAGTGCAATTGATTTTTGATACAAAGAAATTGATGAAACTCAATTTGAATTCATGTTGATTTGGTTTTATTTCAGCTTAAACCGTTGATTGTTGACATGATTAGTAATTCTTGTTGATCATTTGATTATAGTTACAAAGGTTTGTTTTTCATTGTTGTTCGCGAAATCTGGACACTTGAGAGAGAGAGAGAGAGAGAGAGAGAGAGAGAGAGAGAGAGAGAGAGAGAGAGAGAGAGAGAGAGAGAGAGAGAGAGAGAGAGAGAGAGAGAGAGAGAGAGAGAGAGAGAGAGAGAGAGAGAGAGAGAGAGAGAGAGAGAGAGAGAGAGAGAGACAGAGAGAGAGAGAGAGAGACAGACAGACAGATAAAGAGATAGAGATAGAGAGAAAGAGAGAGAGAGAGACACAGATATTGTGAGATATAAAGAGATGATGATAATGATGATGGTGAGAGAAGAAAAGAGATGATGAGGTTCAAAATTAGAACAGAGAAGGTGATGAAATGTAGCAAAAATAACTAACAGTGTAGGCTTGGTTCTCATTTAGTCTTGGTTCTAATCTTGCATTTCTCAGGTAGTTCATGAGGATTGATGATTCCTGGTACTGTCATTTGAAGTTTTCGTTTCTCGGCTTCTGTTACTCATGGCTTCTTCTCTTTCTTCGAGGTATAAGTCACTATCATCTTCACCCGCGAATTCCTGGAATACAAATAAAAGAAAAATAAATCAATTAGTTAAACAGTGAATAGAAAAACAATACAAGAAATACTACGTGGCATTTCGCCGAGCTTCGACCGAGTTTTCTCTCGAATAACTTTTACTTTATAGTATTCAGGCCTCAGACTCAAGGTGGAAGTTTGAGCGATATTCAACTGTCATATTTCAATATCAAGGTTCTGGTCATTCTGTTGTTACGGTTTCAAGGTCACTTCATGGGCAGAATCTACAGGGCATTTCACCAAGTTTCCAACAAGTTTTCTCGAATAACTATTTTGTTTTTGAGTGTTGAGACCCCATACTCGAGTTATGGTAGTTTAAATATACTCAATTGTCATATTAAAATATCGAGGTCATTTTGGTCATTCTGTTAGGATACTGTTTCAAGGTCACTATGGGCAGAATCTATTCGAATTGAAAAAATTATATTCAAAACATAAAGGTTTCTCGACTTTCACTCTTGTGTTACAATAAAATTAATGAAAATTGAATGCCAAGGTATCCAAATAAAAAATGCTATATCTCTGCAACTAAACCTGTCCTGAAGTTGTTACCCGAAACCATTCAGTCAGCTTTTGATGAATTGACTATGTTCATGAATTCGCATAACCAGGACCGTTTGATAGTTGTGCTGCAAGTCAGTTTATTATCCTAATGGAACATGATTTCAATTCTCATTAACCTCTGTTAAAAAAACATGAAAACCTCTCAATAAGATCAAAAGCTCAATCGATTGGAAAAAAAATTCTGAATCACAGTAAATAACTCTATTGATTGTGAGAATACAATAAAGCTAATCTATCGAAATATGATCATTAATCAGTGTTTTTTTCTTTTGAATAGTAAACATGACTATAGTAAAATTAATGAAAATTGAATCTGCTATTTCTCTGCAACTAAACATGTCCTAAAGTAATCACCATGTCTGAAGCTCCAACATTGAGTCTTAATTTGATTCTGGTCATGAAGTGACCTTGAAACCGTAACTTAACAGAATGACCAGAATGACCTTGATAATGGAATATGACCGTTGAATATCGCTCAAACTTCCATAACCTTGGTCTTTCGAAAATATATCTATTTCCCAATTGATTTTACGATTACACTTTCGTGTGTAGAAAGAGATGACAAGATTGACTAGTAGAACGTTGTACCGGTCTGCCATTTTGTTAAGTTAGGTTAGGTTAGTCTTTCTGAATAGAGCTGAGACATTTAATGTTTGAAGGAAACTCGTGCCGTACATTTATACAATCTAAAGAATGAGATGTTTTGTGCTGTGGTTGTTACAAAATATAAATAAAAAAGCAAAAAGAGAAAGAGGAAGAGAGTCAAAGAAATAAACTAATTTTATTAAACTACGCGTCAAATGAGAGAGAAACAAAAAGTAAAAGCGGTTAATTCCTTTTCCGTCTCATCTTTTTCTCCCCTTGATAGAGACACTTTAATTCCAATAATTGTCATGTGCTAATCTTATGATAACCGCATTAGCAGGTTTCGGATTAAATTTGGCAACTAATCAATGGATTATCTTGGTTTGTTTCATCATATTGGGTTTTACCAATGCTTTTCTTGAGATTGGTGAGTTTGGACAATTTAAATTGTTGGTGTACCAATTTAGCCGATTCACTTTTCTTTTCCTTTGTTGTTCACTAATTAGTTATGGAGGTCTGGATAATCAATCTATGGGCTGGTTATGGTGGCAAAATAACTCACATGGCTTATTTTTTTTACGGATTAGGAACAATAGTTAGCCCACTTTTGGTTTCTCCTTTATTGATCAACCACCGACCAATGGAACAACAATTAGCCATCCACAATTAACTCGAGCCTTCATTCCGTATAAAATAGTCGCTTTCTATTGTCTTTTCTTGTCCATTTTCTTGGGTGCAATTAGTTTCACCGAAGATGTGAATATTGATCAATCTGGAGTCAAGATAAGGTCAAAACCCGAGAAGGTCAAGGTTAATCTTGAAATTATGATTTTCTTTTTCCTATTAACTCAATCAATCTCTGGACTTGATTCTTCATTCGGTTTACTATTGATGAACTTTGCTGTTTCCTCTGGAAATGGATTCACAAAATATGAAGGTGACACACAAAGATTATTATTAAAATATAAAGATTTTTTTAGTAAAATGATGAATATTGATCCGTGAACAGTTAAATTGTTGTTAATCACTGACACCAACAATTTGGTTAACCATTAATGTAATTAAAGTTACGTTTTCTCAACCACAAAAAATCACCTTTCAAGTGTTCAACTGTCAACTCATTTAAATACATTCAATTGTTTCCGTTTCATTTATTCATAAATGATTAACCACAATTAAATTATTCACCGACCGATCATCAAAAGCTACGATCAACTAATCTCGAGATCAGAATCTGACTAATAAAATAGAATTAATTTAAGATCAGTACAATTGATTTTTGATACGAAGAAATTGATGAAACTCAATTTGAATTCATGTTGATTTGGTTTTATTTCAGCTTAAACCGTTGATTGTTGACATAATTAGCAATTCTTGGAGATCATCTGATGATAGTTACAAAGATTTGTTTTTCATTGTTGTTCTTGAAACTATTGGACACTTGACAGAGAGAGAGAGAGAGAGAGAGAGAGAGAGAGAGAGAGAGAGAGAGAGAGAGAGAGAGAGAGAGAGAGAGAGAGAGAGAGAGAGACACAGATATTGTGAGATATAAAGAGATGATGATAATGATGATGGTGAGAGAAGAGATGATGAGGTTCAAAATTAGAACAGAGAAGGTGATGAAAATGTAGCAAAAAATAACTAACAGTGTAGGCTTGGTTCTCATTTAGTCTTGGTTCTAATCTTGCATTTCCTCAGGTAGTTCATGAGGATTGATGATTCCTGGTACTGTCATTTGAAGTTTTCGTTTCTCGGCTTCTGTTACTCTCATGGCTTCTTCTCTTTCTTCGAGGTATAAGTCACTATCATCTTCACCCGCGAATTCCTGGAAAACAAATAAAAGAAATATAAATCAATTAGTTAAACAGTGAATGGAATGAAAAATAAACAAGTTATCAGCTGAACAATTATAAAATGAAACTTACCTTATTGTTGGCCAGCGGGAGGAGCGAGATCCAATCTCTTATTTTCCTCCCAGTCATCCAAATCAGGATGATTTAGAGCCCGAGCCGCTAGACCATAGGATTTCGATACAAGATCGTAAAAATTACGAGCTGATTGGAGATTCCAATCTTGCCCTTCATCAGCGAATCGTTTGAATGTGGGAAGAATATCTATTTCCCAATTGATTCGTCGATTACACTTACGTGTGTAGAAAGAGATGACAAGATTAACTTGCAAATCATTAAATTGATAGTCCATACTTGGTAAGTAAGTCTTTCTGAATAACGCTGAGACGTTCAATGTTGGAAGGAAACTTGTATCATACATTTTATACTAAGAGATAGGGAGAGAAAACAGAGATAAAAGTGAGAAAGAGGGAAAGGAAATATTCACAACCCTAAAGAATGAGATGAATAAAATAAGAAAAACAAAAATAATTAAGGTATTGTAAGGTGGTTGTTACAAAAGCTCAACAAAAAAGACATGTAACCACACATACACACACACACTCTCACTCTATCTCTCTCTCTCACACACACACAAACACACCACAGGTAAAAGACACACTCAGGTTGTTGGTTTTGTAGCTTGTTGATGATGATGATGATGATGATGATGATGATGATGATGATGATGATTAGTAGTAGTAGTAGTAGTTTTTGTTGTTATTGTAGGAAAAATAGAAAAGGAACAAAAAAGAAAGAGAAAAGAGGGAAAAATAGGAGAGAGAGAGGGAAAATAGGAGAGAGAGAGGGAAAATAGGAGAGAGACAAAAAGTGAGGGAAAAGAAATGATCCTTACCTCTTTGTTTTGATTGGAACAAACCGAATTTTGATTGAGTTAAATGAACAAAGGGAAAGGTTTTTTTTTAATCGAGTCTGTGAAAAATTAGAAAAAAATAAGCAAAAAAAATATTCACCTTTGATAAGTAATCATATCAGAAAATTGGGTAAAGAAAAAAAAGGAGAAAAGGAGAGAAGAACAAAGGGAAAAAAGAAAAAAATTTCTAAGATTGCAACATAAGGAATGTAAAAAAAACAAACAAACCTGAAAATGTGATTTCCTTTTTTAATTAACCTTATCAGCTAAACGATTAAATTATTGATGATAAACGATTAATGTCCGTGGTTAATTTGCTTTAATTACTCCCAAATTAACACAAGTTCAACTTCATGTGTTCACGTTAAGAGATGAAGAGAAACAGTTGGTTAAAGTAAAAGAAATAAACTCCACGTCCAATGAGAGAGATACAAAAAGAAAAGCGGTTAATTCGAATATCGCATTTTTTTTAATTTTTTTCTTTTTTCATTTATTACAATTAATTAACGAAAAACAGCCTGTTGATTGTTACTCCTATGGAAGTGGATTCACAAAATATGACACACATGAAGATATTAATAAGATTTATTTATTCTACCATTTTCTCGGCTTAATTGTTAGTCCTTTTAATTTGAAGATTGATTGTTGATCAAATTTTTCAGTTTTCGTTAAAATTTTTCGCTAACTTAATTCAATGATTTAAACTCGAATCCCAAAAGGTTGGAATCTCTTCCCAGAGGTGAAAATGTTGCAATGTATTGAAATTAAATTCCGAATGTGAGTTGACGGCAAAAATTGGAGTCGATTCGTTACAGTTTTCATCCAGAGAAATTAATTCTTGGATCATCGGAGTAAATTGTTCATTAGTGATGATTAAACAATTGTCTGGTTTAGTTGAATTGAAATTTTTAACATTTCCCATGAAAACTTGATAATTTATCTCAAGTTTGCATTTAGATGATGGTAACAGTTGATGAAGATTTTGCTCTTGAGGTCCGGCGATTTTAATTATCTCATGTAACTTATTAATGTCGATAATTTTTGTCTGATCAATTAGCGGTTTAAGGCCATTGTTGTGGTCGATTAAACTTGAATTCGGTAATTGGTCCAAGATATTTTCCTTAGAACGAAGGTCATCATTAAGCTCTAATACGGTTGATTCTTCATCGAATATGATTGATGAATTTTCTCTCGGTTCCATTAATCGTTTGTACTCTGACCAATTTGCCGTTTTAGCGAAACTTGTCCCATTTAGAAACATTGGCCTTCGAAGTGGAGTAACGACCACTTGTAGATTGTTAAAATTTGATCTGCAACTTGGTTTGTATGTAAGTCGATTGATCTTTTCATTCAAATGATCTGTGATTGTCTTAACATCAAGACTAGAATTGGATTGATCCTTTGTAAGTGATTTTTTATCATCACATTTAAATGATTTAAGTTTGAATCCTAAACGAGTTAAATAAGAGTAAATTTGGTAATTTCTTCCAAGTTGATTGTTCGATAAAATTAATTGGTATGCACTTTGAAGGCTTAATTGAGCTCCCATGTAGTTAACTAGAATAGATTCACATTCCATCAGGAAAATTGTCTCTTCAGGTGAATACATTAGTTGATTGTTTTCCATAAATCCCATCCATGGAGATCGTTTCTTTGTACTAATCACTTTACTTGATTTACTTTCGGGAATCCATTCAGCTAATCCCATTTCATTAGAAGATCTCACTCGATCTCTTCCAAGTAATTCAAACCGATCTTCAAGTTGCCGATTAACTTCCTGTTCAATTGTCACCATTACACCAGGAGATGGAATCTCTTCTCGTTTGATTGACAAATTACTCGAGTTGAACCTTTGATGGAAAAAATTTCTCAATTTAATCAATTGATTTGAATAAATGTTCATTCCAACAATTAAAAGTTAATTGTGAAATTATAAGTTGAAGAAGAAAGAGAATCAACTAATCCGATGATATTGTGCCACTCATCAAATGTGTCATTATTATCCTTTGGATTGATTTTGTAGTGTTGAAAATTATCAACAACTATCATCCGATGAATTTAGTTAATTGTTTGGTTGCATCTTAATTATGATTAAATCATTATGGAAATACACAGAACATATAGTGAAAGTTCATTGCCAAGTTTATTTTCCAATCTATTGTCCAAACGATCGGCACCATCGAACCTTAAATTACAACATCGACAAAAGGTCCAACCTTCAATTCTCAACCACAAAAAATCACCTTTCAAGTGCTCAACTCATTTAAATACATTCAATTGTTTCCGTTTCATTTATTCATAAATGATTAACCACAATTAAATTATTCACCGACCGATCATCAAAAGCTACAATCAACTAATCTCGAGATCAGAATCTAGCTAATTAACAAGATTAATTTAAGATCAGTGCAATTGATTTTTGAACAAAGAAATTGATGAAACTCAATTTGAATTCATGTTGATTTGGTTTTATTTCAGCTTAAACCGTTGATTGTTGACATGATTAGTAATTCTTGTTGATCATTTGATTATAGTTACAAAGGTTTGTTTTTCATTGTTGTTCGCGAAATCTGGACACTTGACAGAGAGAGAGAGAGAGAGAGAGAGAGACAGACAGATAAAGAGATAGAGATAGAGAGAGAGAGAGAGAGAGACACAGATATTGTGAGATATAAAGAGATGATGATAATGATGATGGTGAGAGAAGAAAAGAGATGATGAGGTTCAAAATTAGAACAGAGAAGGTGATGAAAATGTAGCAAAAAATAACTAACAGTGTAGGCTTGGTTCTCATTTAGTCTTGGTTCTAATCTTGCATTTCCTCAGGTAGTTCATGAGGATTGATGATTCCTGGTACTGTCATTTGAAGTTTTCGTTTCTCGGCTTCTGTTACTCTCATGGCTTCTTCTCTTTCTTCGAGGTATAAGTCACTATCATCTTCACCCGCGAATTCCTGGAATACAAATAAAAGAAAAATAAATCAATTAGTTAAACAGTGAATAGAAAAAAAGGCCAAAACAAGAAATACTACGTGGCATTTCGCCGAGCTTCGACCGAGTTTTTCTCGAATAACTTTTACTTTTATAGTATTCAGGCCTCAGACTCAAGTTATGGAAGTTTGAGCGATATTCAACTGTCATATTTCAATATCAAGGTCATTCTGGTCATTCTGTTAAGTTACGGTTTCAAGGTCACTTCATGGGCAGAATCTACAGGGCATTTCACCAAGTTTCCAACAAGTTTTTCTCGAATAACTATTTTGTTTTTGAGTGTTGAGACCCCATACTCGAGTTATGGTAGTTTGGGCCATACTCAATTGTCATATTAAAATATCGAGGTCATTTTGGTCATTCTGTTAGGATACTGTTTCAAGGTCACTTCATGGGCAGAATCTATTCGAATTGAAAAAAAAATTATATGCTCAAAACATAAAGGTTTCTCGACTTTCACTCTTTGTGTTACAATAAAATTAATGAAAATTGAATGCCAAGGTATCCAAATAAAAAATGCTATATCTCTGCAACTAAACCTGTCCTGAAGTTGTCACCCGAAACCATTCAGTCAGCACTTGATGAATTGAACTATGTTCATGAATTCGCATAACCAGGACCGTTTGATAGTTGTGCTGTAAGTCAGTTTATTATCCTAATGGAACATGATTTCAATTCTCATTAACCTCTGTTAAAAAAACATCAAAACCTTTCAATACGATCAAAAGCTCAATCGATTGGGAAAAATTTCTGAATCACAGTAAATTACTCTATTGATTATGAGAATACAATAAAGCTTATCTATCGAAATATGGTCATTAATCAGTGTTTTTTTCTTTTGAATAGTAAACATGACTATAGTAAAATTAATGAAAATTGAATCTGCTATTTCTCTGCAACTAAACATGTCCTAAAGTAATCACCATGTCTGAAGCTCCAACATTGAGTCTTAATTTGATTCTGGTCATGAAGTGACCTTGAAACCGTAACTTAACAGAATGACCAGAATGACCTTGATAATGGGATATGACCGTTGAATATCGCTCAAACTTCCATAACCTTGGTCTTTCGAAAATATATCTATTTCCCAATTGATTTTACGATTACACTTTCGTGTGTAGAAAGAGATGACAAGATTGACTAGTAGAACGTTGTACCGGTCTGCCATTTTGTTAAGTTAGGTTAGGTTAGTCTTTCTGAATAGAGCTGAGACATTTAATGTTTGAAGGAAACTCGTGCCGTACATTTATACGATCTAAAGAATGAGATGTTTTGTGCTGTGGTTGTTACAAAATATAAATAAAAAAGCAAAAAGAGAAAGAGGAAGAGAGTCAAAGAAATAAACTAATTTTATTAAACTACGCGTCAAATGAGAGAGAAACAAAAAGTAAAAGCGGTTAATTCCTTTTCCGTCTCATCTTTTTCTCCCTTGATAGAGACACTTTAATTCCAATAATTGTTCACCACTAATCAGAAGAAGAAACAGAAAAGAATTGGAAATAAACAACTAAATATAAACACAAAAGAAAACAAAAAGAAAACCAAAAATATCCTTATCCATATTCTTACCTTAACAATAAAGATTTATCCATTTCTTTATCTATCCAAAAACCACTATAACTGCATCAGAATGTGGATAATTAGTAAACTAAATTAGATTTACAATTAAGAAAATGAGAGATGAAAAAGTAAATAAGATTCGCAATTATAATAATAACATAACATTAAAATGAGAATCAAATGAATCAGAAAAAAAACTAAACAGAAAACAGCTGATCGATTATGAATGAAAAGAGGTTAAATCAACATGTAATTATTACCAAAGTAAATCAAGTCATCGCAACTAATTAATTTCTTTTGATAGTCAAGATACTAATTAATGAGAATATTAACAATTGGAGATAATTTTATCATTAGAAAATCAATAGAATCTAATTGGAAATGATTAACCACCTGTGAAGATGTGAAAGTAAACCAAAGGAAAAGATTTACCCGCGTAAACAATTGAAACATTTTGATGGAAAAAATTTCTCAATTTAATCAATTGATTTGAATAAATGTTCATTCCAACAATTAAAAGTTAATTGTGAAATTATAAGTTGAAGGAGAAAGAGAATCAACTAATCCGATGATATTGTGCCACTCATCAAATGTGTCATTATTATCCTTTGGATTGATTTTGTAGTGTTGAAAATTATCAACAACGATCATCCGATGAATTTAGTTAATTGTTTGGTTGCATCTTAATTATGATTAAATCATTATGGAAATACACAGAACATATAGTGAAAGTTCATTGCCAAGTTTATTTTCCAATCTATTGTCCAAACGATCGGCACCATCGAACCTTAAATTACAACATCGACAAAAGGTCCAACCTTCAATCGCCACATTACCAAGGATAATTAGGTTAATTGTTACATTTGCTTGTTTCATTGAAATTGGTATAACAACATCATTAACTGGTGTCTTATTACTTGACCTGAAAGAAGCTCTTGAATTTTTACGTGAAAATAAATCATTAATTATAATCAACATATCGGCTGGGGATGTTGTTGGAACCTTAATTGGTTAGAGCAATTTGGGTTTTCTTTTTCTTGTTAACAATTAATTGATTATTATCTTTGTCTTTAGGTGGATATTTGGCTGATCGAGTTAGAGCAGAAAAATTGTCATGTGCTAATCTTATGATAACCGCATTAGCAGGTTTCGGATTAAATTTGGCAACTAATCAATGGATTATCTTGGTTTGTTTCATCATATTGGGTTTTACCAATGCTTTTCTTGAGATTGGTGAGTTTGGACAATTTAAATTGTTGGTGTACCAATTTAGCCGATTCACTTTTCTTTTCCTTTGTTGTTCACTAATTAGTTATGGAGGTTTGATAATCAATCTATGGGCTGGTTATGGTGGCAAAATAACTCACATGGCTTATTTTTTTTACGGATTAGGAACAATAGTTAGCCCACTTTTGGTTTCTCCTTTTATTGATCAACAACCACCGACCAATGGAACAACAATTAGCCATCCACAATTAACTCGAGCCTTCATTCCGTATAAAATAGTCGCTTTCTATTGTCTTTTCTTGTCCATTTTCTTGGGTGCAATTAGTTTCACCGAAGATGTGAATATTGATCAATCTGGAGTCAAGATAAGGTCAAAACCCGACAAGGTCAAGGTTAATCTTGAAATTATGATTTTCTTTTTCCTATTAACTCAATCAATCTCTGGACTTGATTCTTCATTCGGTTTACTATTGATGAACTTTGCTGTTTCCTCTGGAAATGGATTCACAAAATATGAAGGTGACACACAAAGATTATTAAAACCTTAATTCTCATCGTAATTGTTAATCCTTTTAATCCGAAAATTGATTGTCTTTGTTTTTCCAATCATTCAAGGTATCCAATTATCGGCTGCTTATTGGATCATCTATACATTCACACGGATCATCACAATGCTCTTGATGAGTTATGTTCATGATCGTGAATTGATGTTCCTTCATTTGGGTATCACCGGTACAGGAATTATCCTCCTTTGGATTAATTATTCAAAAAAATCGTTCCTTTGGATCAGCACCATCATCATCGGGGCCGGAGTTTCACCAACATCTCCACTGGTCCTTTCGTATTTCAATTCGTACATTAAAGTGACCGGTAAAATTGCGACAATTTTCATGCTCGCCGATTGTTTTGGTGAATTTTTCTATCCAACTTTGATTGATTACACACTTAATCACAATCCATTATCCTTTGTCCATGGAATCATTTTAACTGTTTTCTCCTCGATTATTTATCTTGTCTGTATCAATTATCTTCTCAAATTGCGTGAAAAAAAGCTTGTTGTTGCAGTTGAAGAAGTTGATTAACCTAAGAAAAAAGGAAATTATTTCCAAGCAATTAATGTGAATAAATTGATTGGATTACATTTTTGTTTTGCTCATGCGAATAGAAAATACATTTTGTTTATCGATCATCAGGGTTGACACTTTTGAACTGTTCACATAAGTAAAAAGTTCATTTTGACATTACATTCGTGTATAAATATTACATCATGTTAAAATACATCAAGTTGTACATTTAGTGTCTTTTGATGGAGATAATTAGCCTTGGATCGCAATTAAATAATCTCAGGTGTGTAAATGATAATCAGTCTTTTGTTTTTTCAGAGAAATAAGTTTGATTTAGCAGAAAAGTTAATTGGATCTGCATTAATAAGATTAGCTATGATTGTACTATTGTTTGGACTTAAAGGTGGAGAAGAGAAAAAGAGATTAATTCTATTCTATCCACTTTGAGGTTTGAAAAAAAACGGAAGTTGTTTCAGCGATTATAATTTCAGCTGCTCTTCTGTTCCTATAGGTAATATTAGGGTAAACTTATATCAATAAGGATATTTTCATTAAGAAATGTCAACGAAATTGGTATGAAAATTTTGGGATCGAAACTAGAGAGAGACGGAGAGACTTAAACTAAACGTTAAAAATATAGTACAAATTGTTGGGTGTATCGCCTAATGAGAGGAAAAATTATTGTAAAGATTTTTTTTCTCCTTTTGCATGTTGTGATAACATGATCTTTTTGAACTCTGGTTTCTTCCAATTATTGGCCGCGTCAATATCCAATGGATCATCGAGATTGGGTTCGTTGAGAAGAGATTGGATTGATAATAATACCGATCTTATGTCATATGATGCAGTCCATTTGTCCTGAAAAAGAAAACATAAAATAATGAAACCAATAAGAACACGTTAGGAAAAATAAGCGAGCAACAAAAAGACTAGTAATTTAAGGTGATAAATGACACTAACCTTAAGGATGTCCAGACAAATTGCTCCAGAAGAATCAATATTTGGATGATAGCAATGACTGATGAATCTGATGACAGGTGGGACATAAGGATATTCATTTGTGAATCTAAGATTCAACTTGAATTTCAGATTCTCATAGACAGTGTCTTTGGGTCCTTCAATAGTGGCAACCCACCTAGAGGAGGAAAATTAAGAACGGAGTTTTATAATTATGAATACAGAGTAACAAGTAGACAGCTTGTGTCATCAAAACCAAGATTAAGATTCTCCCAAATAACCACTTACTTGAATAGATTATCTTCCTGAGGAAAGGCAGAAATACCTTTATCACTGCTCATTACAAGATCCATCAATTCCTTCCGTAAACGGTTAGATGCATGAGATTTAACATCTCGAGTTGAGTTGGTGGGACGATTTTCACCGGAAGCAGAAGACATTATGAGTAAATGAAAGATCTAACAGTGATAGAGATAAGTAAAAGATGAGAAATTAATTAGATGATTAACAAGAAGAAGAAATGAAAATTCTATTCCAAACAAGGTGTCAATAGAAAATAGATGGTTAGAAGAAGAGAGAAAAAAACAATATAGAGAAGAAAAGGGAGAGAGAGAGAAAGAGAGAGAAAGAGAACAATTAATCCAAAGTGATTAACCTTTTCCAAGGAGTTCAAATGATCAAAAGAATCAACTTAATGATGACGAAGATTTTAAAATGAGACAATTTAAACTGATTTAAGTTGCTTTTGGTGACGATTTATTATTAATAATTACCAAAGAGATGAGATAATTAGATTTAAATTCTCACTTCTTCAATCTGATTGGTCGAAATTCTTCGACAGTTGTGCCACCTGCCAGGTGCTTTTCTCATTAGTCTTTTTCTTTTTTTGAATCGACAATTTGTTTCTTTGTGAACAATTTTAAATTCAATTGAATTGATTCAAATTCACAATTAGATTGTTTCTGAATAGAATTGACTGAATTAAGAAAATAACACTTGTTGACTCTCTGCAACGAGAATTTTGATTTTTTGTTGCAATCCGATAAATTGTTTCTCTTTCTTGTTCTTTTTATTTGAAAGAAATTAACAAATATTTTGATTTTTGTTTTTTTCTCTCGTTAGTTGAACATTTAAACTTAAATTGTATTTTCTAATTAAATAGTTTTGTGTTGATGTAGAGCAAAGTCAAACATTTTTGATGAAAAAACAACGGGAAAGGTATTAATAAAAGTGTCCGTTTTGTTGCTCAATGTTTACTTCAAGGGAGAATGATATTTTTGTTGTTTAATTAGTCAACTTATTGGATAAGTTAATTAATATTAGTTAGCATCATTATAATTGATTTTTTTGCGTGATTCGAGTGGTTTTCAGCGGGGAAAGGGTGATGAATATCTGCATTATATGATACACAAAGAAGTTGCTGGATACAAAATAACATATAAGCAGTTATACCAAAAAAGAAAACAAAAAAAATACATGTAATAATTATTGGCCAATTTTTTTTCCTGGGAGACAAAAGAGAGAGAGAGAGAGAGAAAGGGAGAAACTTGTTCATCATCTTGTTTATATCATGCGATTCCTTTTCATCCGTTCATTTGTGAAATTTTATCATCTCATTGAACATCATTCCCTATTTGAGTGAGCTTTTCTTCCGTTGAAGATTCAAACGTGTTCCTGTAATAATAAGAAGTGAGGAAAAACAAATTATATTAGTAAAAGATTCAAATCATCAATGGAAATTGAGAATTGAAATAAAAAAATTTGGTCAATGGTAAAGAAGAAAATTTCAACATTATCCTGATAATCGTAAGAATAGTTTGTAACTAATAAAGGGAACTTTTAGTTGATATAATGTGTTAATATGGTCTTCTTTTTCCGTGGATCAAATTTCTACTTAATCATTATCATCAACTTCTTAGTTATCTAATCAGTATTTAGACGATAAAGATGAACCTTTTTTATTTTCATCACACGAATCAGATGTATCGATACCCGAATCAGATTCAATTAGATTATCACTTTTCTCTGGGGATGCTTGTTTTTTGGATCGAACCATACTTGACACCATTTCTGCTATTAAATCAATATGATTGGTGACACCATCATAGCCTGAAGGGTACGAAAGAGAGAGAGAGAGAGAAAGTTAAATAATTAATTAGTTGAAAGTGTAAAAGAAATGAAGAAAGGAAAACAAACCTGGAAATATATTCATGTCTATTATCAAATATCGATCTGTCTCATTTTCAATAATGAGATCAATGCCAAACAAATTTAAACCAAGAATAGTTCGTAGGATATTTACAAGCTTGGAGACAATTTCATCATTAACTATTGGAGTTGGTCCTCCTTCATCATCTTCATCTAATTCAGTTAATCTAGAAGATGAGTTAGCTTTAGATACATCAGGACTGTCAAAATGGAGCGTTGGAAAATCTAAGGAGAGAAAAGAAATCAAGTGAAAAACAATTTAAATGTTATTTTTAAAATGATTTATCCAAATAGTGGTAAATTTTGGAGGTTGAAATGATAAATTAGATTTAAATAGACAACTTAAATATCAATAGATTGAATATTAGGAGGATAGATTAAGTTGGTAATCAGTTCACAAGCAAAAAGAGTAAATAATTTAAAGTTAATCAGTTAAATTGCTGAATATTATAATAACAGTAAATCTGAATAATCTCTAAATTATCTCAAAGTAAAAACTAAACTTTTTCATTCCATTAGTGGCCATACTTAGAAGTAAACAAGAAACTATGAAAACAAAATCATAAATTAACTTGTAAACAAGATGATAACAATTAGAACGAAAAATATATTAATTACTGACGAAGCTCATAAATCAAAGTCGAGGTTGTGTATTGGTGAGAATGGAATATCTTTACTGACAAGGTCATGATTAATTCATGTTTTTATCTGAAACGACATTTCAATTAATCAGTTGTTGATTATGACTGGAAATAAATTGTTATATTGTTGAGAAAAAATTAAAGAGTAAAATAATCTTTTCATTGAGCTAATCTGTGATTCTTTCACTAACTACAAATGGTGATTTATCAAGTTTTAATGAAGATTATTAATTTTTTGATGGATTATCATTATTTTTACCAACCTCCAGCCTTGAAATTTTTTAAAGATGGTCGATCAACAACAAAATATTTCTCATGGATCACAAAAATTTTGAATAACTTTGCATTATGGTTGATAAATGTTTGGGCAACACAAGGTGGGTTAATATCCTTCAATCCCTTTTCATTGAAGATCAAAGACATCTAAAAGAAATTAGAATTAAACAAATAATAACATGATTAGAATGATGATGATAGAAGATGAAAAGAGAGAATGGGATTCTGATAATAAGTTATCGAGAGGATAAAAAGTTTGGCATAAAGACAAGGTTTTCTTTCATCAATAGAATTGATCTAGACATGTAATTGTGAAACAATTTGAGAAACTGTTTACATAATTTACAGTTAATTCGTTGATTATTTAATTAGAGAGGATTTGGTAGTTCTGTTGAATTAGTAATGAGTAGTTCATTAGTGTAACGGATGAAACGTTGACATTTCTCTAGGAGTAATTAAATATTCATTAATTGGTTAGAAATAGAGAAAGAGGGATAAAGAGAGAGAGAGAGAGAGATTGGGAAAGTTAATTGTTTGGTTTTTTAGGAATTGTTATCAATTAGTTATTGGTGAAAATAATGAGAAAAAAATGGGCACCTGATGAGCAAAAGAGCCTCCATGTGCTTCCAACGGCTTGCAAACTACAAACAAAATACGACGAGGAGAAAGTACAATATAGAAAATGTCACCCTCCCGGTAAAATGTTTCATCTTCTTGGTAACTCACCAAATGGAAATTTAACACCATTAGCAATCAATTTTTGTCGATTAATTTCACTATCTTTACTGGTGAGTTCCACAAATGTAGGAGTGAAAAATCCCTCTGTCAGAATAGGAAAAAAAGAGAGAAAATTATTAGAGAAAATTGTAATGATGAATGATGAAAATTCATGTAATTTGTTACAATGAAAATCATTTAGAAAATACGTATAACATTTGATATCTTTTTATTTCCTAATGACGTTCACGGATTCAGGTGAAAAATATAATTTCTTTATCAATGGAAATGATTTATCTATTAGCCATAACGATGTTATGAAAATACAAATACGTTTCTTCATATAACGTGAGTGAATATAAATCTATATATAAAATTGATAGTAATTTATCAAAGTGATTTCATTCAATTGTTTATCAATAACAGAGAAACAAACCTTTAGAGGCTAATGGACAGTCCTTGATTATTCTGTATTGTTCATAACGATTTAGAAGAGTCCAAAGATTGGGCAAAGGGTCAATAATAACAACTTGTGGATTTAATTTAACATAATTCTGCATAAATTTGACAAGAGAGAGAGAGAGAGATTATGAGAAGGAGGTAGAGAGAAAGAAAAAAAATACAAGAAAAAGTGTTACCTGAAAAGCATTGATAATTTGGGAAGCTTTCTCATCACCAGAATCAGCTTTAATCAAAATATCTGATAGTTTATGGATTATAGCAACAAAAGGACCTTGAACGGTCAAATCTTCATCAAGATCAAGTCTAACTAGATTGAAACCAATGGCAGACAATTTAAGCTCCAATTCTTGTTGATTAAATCGTTGGGTTTTCTTTTCACTCCACCAGTAGCCAACTTTAGCCATTGATACTGATGTAGTGTTGATTTGGTAACTGTTCAGGTTGAAATTGGTAATGTTGAGTTGTTGTTGTTGGTGGTGATGATGGGCAGATTTGTTGAATGATGTCGTAATTGGATTAAGATGATAATAAAGAATTGGAGAAAAAAAAATATAAGAATGAGATTAACGTTTGACAGAAAGGTATTAAAATTGTAAGTGTAAACAAGAGGGAAAACAGAGGAAAATAATAATCAAGATAAAATTATTACTAATCACAGAAACAAAGATAATCAAAATGACATGGTGATAATAGTAATTGTGAGTGAGTGTGTAAATGTTGGTTTCAAGGAGGGAACAATAATAATCAAATCAAGTGGAAAAACAAAAATAAAGCCAACCCAACACACTAACACAGACACGGTTTGGAATATGAGAAAATGAGAAAAGAGGCAGAAAGAGAGAAAAGGAAAGAGAAAGAGAAATTGGTAAGAAAATATGTGAATGTGAAGTTCACATTGTGAACAAGTAAAGAAAAAGAGAGAGAAAGAGAGAGGGAAAGAGGGAAAAAGCAAGAGAAAAAGTAGAAAATTCTTGATGAATTATTGAAAGAGACACATACCAAGCTGAAAAGAGAAAGAGACAGAGATGATGATGATGATGATGGGTAGAGAGAGAAAGAGAAAAGAAAAAGAGAAGAGAAGAGAAAAAAAATAGAATAGAATATGAGTGAAAAAGAATATAAATTAAACACTGGTTTTCTTTTTCCTTTTATTCTATCACTGGAAACTGAATTAATTACTTTATGATGGAATGTTGAAGTTACACTATAAGAACAATTAACTTAATCACTATTAACAAGTGAACATCAAGTTAATTGTTAACGTTGATCTTCATTGTTGATTCTTCCATAAGCCAACACACATTTTCAATTCTCTCTGGAGACTCGAATGTGGGGACATCTGTTGATAGAATCTCAATAATCTCATTGGAAACTTTTTCTTTTTTCTTTTAATGTTATTGTTTCAATTTCTTCGGTTCTTTTATTTTAAATTGTTCACTAATTCTACTTTTAATTAGTCTAATTAGTTATAGAGGGGAACAAAAAAGAAAGATGAAAAGTGTCCATTCCAAACGAAATGATTCAAATCATAGGAAGAAAACAGGTTTAGCTTTTTTCTCTATGAAACTTGGACTGTTTTGTTTACTTCTCATAAGTAGTACTAATTGTGGTTAATTGTGTTGTAATACTGTGGAAACAAATTTAAATTATAGGTAAGTTGTTGATTGTTCACTTTAATTTGCGTTTATTTATTGTTGAAAAGTATCACTTGGTTTACTTTCATGTGTTGAGAGAAACTTGGTCATCAGTCTATTGGGTCAACATTTAGTTTGTTTTCATTTTGTGACTTGTGTTTCTAAATCAGTTTATAATTAGTGTTTCAACCTTCAGCCAATTTAAATCCTCTTATTATCCGTTTTCAGGACGTTGATTGCGTCGTTGGTCACGTGGTGAGAGAGAAAAAAATCTCCTTTTTGTTAATGAGGAAATGAAATAATTCAAAATTTCCCGAAAGAGCAACAACAATAATGGAAGTAAACATTTTCTCTCCATCATTATGATTCCATTATTATGGTTACCATTTTCTTTTTTTCTTCAACTCAACTGATTTACTAATTAGTTACATTTAATGTGGATCCATGTGATTGTTGATTAACTGTTCCAATTTATTAGTACCCGTTTCTTTTCAATCTAAATGTGAACCAAGAATATTGTTGTTGATACTTATTGTTTAGTCTCTTGTTTTTGAGACTTGGAGACAATTTTAGTGTTAATCATATTTTTTTTTCTGTTTTTCAATTGTCTCAATTAACGTGATGAATTCAACTGTTTGTAACCATTCACATAATTTTAACAACTCATTAAGTCAACGATGTTCAACCTGTGGATTCACAAAGGGAGCTCAAAATGATAATCAAAGGATCGTTGGATCTTCATCTAATTCATTAGGAGTTTGTTTATTATCACCATCAACAGTTAACGAAGTGTCTACTGATTTAATAATATTATCATCTGAATCTTCATCATCATCTCCATCAACAGCTTCAACAACCAAGGCATCAATCAATACGGTTGTTAACAAAATGGCCGTTGCTAAATCGGCCTCAAATTCATCGATAATCAAATACATTTACGATCTTCCATATCATGTTCGTAAATCTCTATGTGATTTATTGGATGCTGATGGAAGTTGGCGCCAATTGGGTGGTCAGTATATGGAAATTAATGACACACAATTAACTTTAATCTCTCATGCAATCTTACGAAATGGATCACCAACTAATGACCTACTGGTTCGTTGGGAACAAACTAATGGTCAAGTACGAAATTTATTCAAATACCTTCATGATATGGGTCATAGGAGAGCGATGATAATCTTGGCTCCTCATGTTGACCTTAAACTGCGACAAATTTGCTTAGGATCATCTGATGCTGATGATGAAGATGATTTAACTTTTTATGGTAAAAATATTTTACCAATTGGTGTCAATAGTGTAAATGATAATCAATTACAATCGATAAACAATGATATTGATAATATGGGTAATAATTATATCGGTGCTGTTAGAAGTGCAACTAATCAATCCAGAGGATTAATTAACAATGACAATGAGATTAATGAAAATAACACTAATGGTCCTTTGGTAACTCATCGTTATAATCCACCAGGTAAATCAAAAGGTATTGCAATTGAATCAAATTATCGTGATGGTGAAAAAAGTCATCAACAAATTGCTGGAAATGTTGGTATTGTTGATAATGATAAAAGGATTCATCATCTTCACCATCATCATCATCCAACAGCACCAACACCAAGCTATTCAATGGAGCAGAAAATTGTCAATCAAGGTCGTTGGAATGACCTGAGCGTTGAAAGTGCCGCAATCGCCGCTGTACCAGTTAATCCAGTGAGAGAAGAACCATCAAAACAAATTAATTTACCAGCGAACGCAAAAAGATCAAATTATCGAGACAAAAGTATCTCCGTTACACCTTCGGTGACCTCGAACTCCGAAGACGATTTTTTGGAAGGACTCGAAATACCTTACAAGGAACTACTGATTTCTACCGACGATTTCAGTAAAGATCGGATAATTGGTCGAGGTGGATTCGGTGTCGTTTACAAGGGAATCTGGAAAGGAACCGAAGTGGCCATTAAAAAGCTAAAGAGCGTTAATAGCATGTAAGCATTTGATTACAAGCGAATCAATCAAGAGTGTTAATTGTACCCATTTCTTATCAATCAGGCATCAGGCAAAGATTGAACTTCGAGCTTTGAATCAGTACAGAATCGACAATATTTTACCGCTTTATGGGATAAGCTTAGATGGACCCGAAGCTTGTCTACTGTACCAATATATGCCGAATGGTTCACTCGAAGATAGGTAAGAATAGGTTCGAAAATTTTGTTCAAATTTACTGAATTTTATTTTCTTATTATCAGATTACTTTGTAAGGGAAATACTTTCCCATTAACATGGGACCAACGAGCGTCCATTGGTGAAGGTCTCGCTAAAGCGTTGAATTTTTTACACACACTTCGAGGTAAACCATTGGTCCATGGGGATGTGAAAAGTGCTAATGTGCTACTCGATTCTCAATATCAATGTAAACTTGGTGATTTTGGACTCGCTCGACAAATTATGTCCTCTAAAAGTGGAGGTAATTATACTCATCTAACGGTGACCTCTGTTCACGGTACTTGTGTTTATTTGCCTCCGGAGTATTTGAGAAACAAAATGTTGAGTCCCGCAGTCGATGTGTTCAGTTATGGTATCGTTATGCTGGAAATGGCAACTGGTCGAAGGGCTTATGATGGTAAACGATTACTTCTTGAATTGGTCCAGGAAGAATTCGCAGCTTCGCAATTAGATGAATCAAGGAAAGATTGTATTCGATTGAAAGATCCTCGAATGGGTTTGACTGTTGAAGAAAACCATTGGTTCACTAATTTAATTAGATTGGGTCTCGATTGTGCCAATAAGATGATCAAAAAACGTCCACTTATGGGTCAAGTCTTGGAATATTATGATCAGACTAAAACTCGTGAAAGAATCCGAAGGTTAAGCGCTGGATCGGCCAATGGTGGTTCCTCCATAATCTCTGAGTTGAAAACTCCTCTTGAATTGAAACTTTATTACGAAATGACTCGAGAAACTAATCAACAATTAGAGGAAAATAATCATCAACAACCAACCGGATCAACTGTTTATCCAATTGAAAATTCAACTGATAGATCAACAGTTTTTTCATCCGTTCGCCAAACCGTTTCATCAGTTGGTTATAATGGTAAGTTGGTGATTAGTTTGATTTCAAAGAATAAATAATTATTCAGTTTTTGAGAAAATAAGGATCACACATTTGGATAACCTTTTGTTTTAAATAATCGATTTAATCAACAATCAATGTGAAGTTTAAAAAGATGATTAACTTAAAGTGTTTCCAATTTGATTGTTTCAGATTTGGCTCAAGAAGACGTTTCAATCCAACATCATGACACTGGAAACGAGATAATACCTTTACTTACTGAGTTAGGTATTGGTGATGAAAATACAATCAATGCATCTTCAGAAAATTATTAAGATTTAATTTGAATGTTTGGGTAATTGTACACACAATACACCACAAATTAATCGTAAAAACAAAAATTTTCTCAAGCAAAAGCAAAAAAAGCTCACACTTGTTTCTTTTAACCAAAAAAAAAGAGATGATGAGATGATGAAAATTGGACAATTGATATTGTATCAATGATCATAATTTATATATAACAGTATTATTTTTTTTTGGAAAAGTGATTCTGTTTGATTTACCAAATATACTTATCCATCCACAATATTCATTCTCATTTTTGTAAGTGGAGAGAATAAATCGGAAGCGGATGTCGTCTTGGATGGATTACTATTGCTAGAATTATTTTGTACATTTTCACGGGACAAGCCGCTATTTAAAGATTCGTTGATTGTACCAGAAACTGCAACATTACTATTTAAAGTTTCAGGTCCATTATTTGGTGACGATAATGAAGTTAAATTATTAGTGGCGGTGGAGGTGGTAGTGGTAGTGGTTGATGCTGATGAAGATGTAGATGATAAAGTTGATGATGATGTTGTTGTTGATGTTGGTGCTGTTGTATTAGTAGTTGAAGTACTACAATTGCTGGATTTTCCCGCGTTACTACTTCCAATAGGACTTCCATTTGTTTGATGAAGTCCAGAAGAATCGGTTAAAACGTCAGAAGAGACAGTTTCTTTAGTTGATGTTGCAATTGTCGCATTAGAAGACTGTTGACCTCCACTAACGTTTCCACCGGATGAATTATGATTATAATGAATAATGGAATATGATCCATGGGATTGATTTCGAGTGTAATTTGATGTGGACATGTTCATGGAATGAGCCTGGAGAGCTAAATTTTCTTGTTCGTCAATGAACCTATCCATATAATCACTGATGGTTGAAAAAAGGAAAGAGTAACAATTAGAAAAAATTTTCAATGTTATTTGGAATTTTAACTTACGTTGTTCCTGGATGCAGAGAATACTTTTTCTTTTCGACTCGCCATTTACTGGCATACATATCATGTCTTTCCGTTTTTTTCCATAGATAATAAAACTGTACTAACTCTCCAACCGATCTCGTTGATACCTGATCATAACGAAAGTGTTAAAATAAAACAATCAATGAATATTGTAGAGAAGAAAAATTTATGATGAAAATGGAAAAACGATTTACCTTATTTTTCTGAATTTGATGAAAATCTTTACCATAAACTCTTATTCCATCTTCAAAATTGATACACTCTTCTTCTGACCATGGACTCATAGTCTCAAATGGATTATTTTGTTGCATTTTTTTCCTCCTCAAAGCTTCATCAACATTGTGACCACACTGATGGAGTAAATAGAGAGCTACTTCATCATCTCTTATACTATTGGTCATGGGTAAATTTGTAGTTTCCCTTAAAGGAGTTGGTTGATTTAATGAGGATGTTGATAAAGGAGCACTTGCTGGATCACAACTTTTATTATTTCCACTGGATGAACTCAATGTTTCTAAATTTTCCGCAGTATCGAAGGAAGAAATTTGTCTCAGAAAATTTACCACGATATCTTCGGTTAAAACGTATGCATCCCAAAGAAGTTTATCCTCATTCTCATAAGGTGGAACATTTCCATAACCATTCAATCCTTCAGGAATCACAGCTTGATAATCTGAACCAACTTGAATGGTCCTCCTCCAATCACCTTCACCTTCTTCATCGTCTCCATCTTCTTCTTCATCGTCGTCATCATCATCCTCTTCATCATCTTCCATATCTGAACATTCTTGATCAATTAATAAATTAGTGTTAGTCAAACCAACAGCGGTTGAAGGAAGTGACCACTGAGAAGACAATTCTTCCAATTGTTTTGATGAACGAGTTGTTGTAGTCGTAGTTGTGGTAGTAGTAGTAGTTGTTGTTGTTGTTCCGACCTGATCGGTAGAGGATTGATTGACTTGTGAGTCGTGACTAGCATTTGCTGTGGCATCCTCAGCGTAGCTACAATTACTTTCTTTACCATTATCATTATCACCATGATTAGTAGATGCTCGTTGAGTTGATTCTTGAGAAGATTTATCCGCCTTGTTATTAGATTGTTGATAACCATAAAGTGCAAGAAGCTCTTCGATTGGCATCTCACCTTCCTATTAAAACGTTTAAAAATCCACAGAAAACCATTTGATTACAATGAGATGAATGGAATAAGATTTCCAATACAATTAATTGAAATAAACTTACCTTTTTCAGATCACTAATCTCGTTTGTTATATTACTACAATCGTCATTTGCCTCCTCTTCTTCGAGCGTATGTTCGTCGTCAAAATCGTTAATCAACATCTCAGCTGAAGGATCAAAATCTTGATCACTGTCATTGGCTAATGAAAAGAAAACAGAAAAATATAAGTAAATGATAATAACCTAACAACATAATAAAAGATTTAATTAAAATCACTTGAGAATAAAAATCTTTCTCAGAATTGGATTACTTCATTATCATTAAGATTATGTATTCTGAAACCTCCAATACAAAGGAAAAGTATATATTGATTGTTAATAATGATTAGAGAAATTTAATCCAAAGAAAACAACTCAAAGAAAGATATAAATGAGAGAAAATTAAAATAAACAATGAAATGTGAGTAATTTAAATCATCTTCTCAAATATTGTTCGGAAAATAGCTAAACTATAACTGATTAATTGACAGAAGAGACGGAATATTATCTCAAAAGAAAAACTACAGTAGATTAACTAAAGACAAGTAATTCAAATAGTAATTAAATTCGCTTTTAAAGCAAAAACTTGAAAGATAATTAAAAGAAACGATCAACTCACCTGATGGAGTGTTACTCCCCGATGTTGGCGAGGGCTTATTCATCCCATCAACATTAGCATTCATCGGTGAAGATAAACCAAAAACAATCAAACTTGGATAAGAATTAAATTGTCAAAACTGTAAAAGAGAATAGAAAATAATAGAAAAAAGAAAACGAAAACGAGTTGGTTAAAAGAAGCGCAGATTTGTTATCATCGTATCCTCTCCCTCTTTTCTACATTTATCTTTCTTCATCCCAAATGAGAGAGAGAGAGAGAGAGAAAGAGAAGAAAAAAGAAAACAAAACAAAAAAAAAGAGAAAGGAAGGAAAATAAAAAAAAGAAAGAGAATAAAAATTCTACAGACAGAGAAAAAGAAAGAGGATAAAAAAATAGAAAGAGAAAAACGTACCAGAGATTATAGAAAAGAGTAAAGATGAAAAATGCACAGAGAGAATAAATTAATTTCTAAATTATTTGTAACCAATTATTATTTGAAACTAAGTGAGAGAGATGTTTAGAATTGTTAGATTAGAATAATTTAGTTAATTTCATCAACAATTAAAAGAATATTTTGTTAATGTCTAATCAATGGAAACAAACAAAATGAACTTGGGCCTAGAAAATTGAAAAGAAAGAAAATTTTTTGACAGAAATGATCAGGTAGCTCCATCTAAGGATTAACCATAAGACCATCAATCTGTTTACTCTGGAAATTAATTATTCTTTCAATTAATTAACCTTCTTTTTCCTTAAATTTCTTTAAATTGTTCACAATTAATTCATCAACTTACCTCGATTAACCTTCGATCTTCATCCAACACTCCAATCCAACGATGGAAATCCAATGGTTTCAAAGAATAGAAATTGTTACTTTTCTTTTCGTTTCATTTTCTCTCTTCAAGATGACGAATTTATTCAAATTCTTTTCCATGGTCATTTTCTATTCTATCAACCCCACCGATAGAATAATCATTTTCGACCTCATGAAATTGTCATGAGATTAAAAGTAACGTTTTAACATTTAGATTAAAGGTAAGATTTAACTTTGCGAGTTGTCGCTCTCTTCGTATATTCCGCTATCAATGAGTTGCCATTCGTTTCCCTGACAACCACCACCAGGCAGCTCTTTAGGAAAATAGGTTTTCCGTTTCCGAGTGAAGAAAACATTTAGAATTAGTTTTTGTCTTAATTAATTTAATTGTCTTTTTCTCTCGCAATCTAAATTGATTGTTGTTTTTTCTTATTCTCATTTTAGTTGTAAAGACCATATTAACTATTAGAAATCATGTCTGTCGAAGTTGGGTAAGTAGCTAATTTTTAATTCTAAAAAGTGATGACTTAGCTTCTTAATTCAACATGTTCTCTTCTCGGTTAATATTGATGATATTTTAACCGGTCAGTTAATTGTTTTACTATGCTAATTGTAACCGTTTCCATGATTTTCTTTTCTTTTTTATTTCTAGGCCTGATGGACAAATGGATATCCATGTTGCTCTTCAACAAGTTCTTAAAACTTCACTAATTCACAATGGTTTGGCCAGAGGTTTACATGAGGCTGCTAAAGCTTTAGACAAGTGAGTAAACCTAATTGATCACTTGCTATGACTAAAAGGATCCCAAATTGAACTATTAATTATTATTAGTCTTAATGATGACTATGCTTTCTAAGGCTCTCTCTTCCTAATTGGAGAAAAGGTCTTGCTCCTCGTGAGGAATCATGTATTATCTGATGATGACTATAATAATTATAAGATTCACTTAAATCCATCTAATTATGTTGAATTATTCAATTCTAATCTTATTTCCATTTTTCTCTTCCACTTATAACAGGAGACAAGCTCAACTATGTATTTTGGCAACAGATTGCGATGAACCCATGTACCTTAAATTGGTCGAAGCCTTGTGTAAGGAACATCAAATTTCTCTAATCAAATTAGATGACAATAAAAAATTAGGTGAATGGGCTGGTTTATGTAAAATCGACAAAGATGGAAAAGCAAGAAAAGTTGTTGGATGCAAATGTGTAGTGGTTAAAGATTTTGGAAAAGAAACAACTGCCCAAGATGTAATTACAGAATATTTAAAAACAAGAGCAACTGCTTAAATAAATGTTCTCTAATATCTCAAACATCAACAATTGATTTGTTTAAATTAAAGATTGTATCAAAAGAAAATTTATAAATTGTTATTCTAATTTTTAAACCGACAAATAACTCAATTAACGTAACCATGTTTATAATCGATGAGAAGAAAAATCGAAAAACAGTCAATCGATTTCTCTCTTTCTTTTCTCTTACTTTTTCCTTTGAAAAATCGATAATCGATTTAAATCGATCCACTCGACATTCTATAGAAGTTTTTTTTTATTCCAATGAGTTTGTTTTTCTTTTTGATTAGTGACTTGAAATCGTTTATTATTTAATTTCTTTCATTGGATTGGTTTTAATTTAGTTGTTGTTTGATGTGTTTAAGTGTTTGCGGTTATATTGTTTCACTTGTGTTCTTCATTTGTTCAAATTAAAAGTGTTTCTGTTGACTTGTTAAAATGGAAATTGAAGATTTGGAAAAGCTTGAATATTTATCTCTCGTTTCAAAGGTTTGCTCTGAATTAGAGAATCATTTAGGAATAAATGATAAAGATTTAGCCGAATATATAATACATTTGGCTGACGAAAATGATACATTTGACAAATTTAAAAAGGTTCTCATTGAAAATGATCCTGATTTAACTGATTCTCTCATTGCCAATCTATTGAGAATCATCACTCGGATGAGACCAAAGAAATCAGCTGTTGAAGATAAGCCTGTTATTCAAGCAACTTCTAAAGACGATTTAGCTATTAAGAGGATTCTTTATCCAGGCCTTGCCATTCCTAATGATTTTGCTGCCAGTAGAAAATTATTAAAAGACTCAGATGATGATGAAGATGATAAGAAAGAAATTGTCAATTCAAAAGCTTTTTTTGAGCAGATGGAATCTTCTAAAAAGATTGATGCTGATATCGATGACACTATGGCCTTACTGGAGTCTCTTGCTCCTAGTGAAGATAATAAGGAACTGGCCTCATCAAATAAGCATTCAAGAAGTCACAGAAAAAGGAGTCGAAGTAGAAGTCAATCAAGAGAAAGAGATTCACGTCATCATCGATCATCTAGACATAGAGATCGGTCAAGATCTCGATCACATGATAGATCAAGGAGATATGAATCAAAGCGGCATAGGAGTCGATCAAGAGATGGTTCAGGTCGCCATCGTAGAAGTAGATCAAAGGAATCATCCAATCGCCATCGTAGAAGTGATAGTGATGAAAGAAGATCTCATTCAAATCGATATGCTGATAAAAAACCGGCAAGAGAGCAGAAACAATTACCTCTTGAACCAGAAGTTGGGGCTATTTATGATGGAAAGGTTTCCAATATTATGAAGTTTGGTTGTTTTGTACAATTGGAAGGACTTAAGAAACGATGGGAAGGATTGGTTCATATATCACAACTTCGACGTGAAGGTCGAGTTAATGATGTCTGTGATGTTGTTTCTCGTGGACAGAAAGTCAAAGTAAAAGTAATTTCTTTTAATGGACAAAAAACAAGCCTTTCAATGAGTGATGTTAATCAAGAAACTGGTGAAGATTTAGGAAATCGTAATAGTTTTGGTAAAAAGCCATTAGACATCGATCAAGCTGATGATTCAATCACTCGTAATCCTGATCGACCTGCTATGTTACCCCTCGAAGATACTCGAGCCAATGATGAAGATATTGACAATAGACGAAGAATAATCCAAAGAATATCATCTCCAGAGAAATGGGAATTAACTCAAATGTTACACGCAAATGCGATTGATAAATCAGCTCTTCCCGAATTTGATGAAACCACCGGCTTATTACCAAAGCCGGATGAAGATGATAACGAAGATATTGAAGTAGAAACCATTGAAGATCCAACACCATTCCGTCGAGGTCATGGACGTTCAGCTCAAGAATTAAGTCCAGTTAGAATAGTAAAAAATCCCGATGGTTCTCTGGCACAATCAGCCATGATGCAATCAGCTTTAGCCAAAGAGCGGCGAGAGTTGAAACAACAGGCAAGAGACGCTGAGATAGAAGGAGCTCCTTCAGGCTTGAATAAAAATTGGATCGACCCAATGGCAGAAAATGAAAGTCGTGGACTAGCAGCAAACGCCAGGTCATCAAACAGTGTCCCTGAATTACCTGAATGGAAAAAGCATATAAGCGGTGGGACGAAAGCATCGTACGGTAAAAAGACTCAATTGTCCATAATCGAGCAGAGAGAAAGTCTTCCCATCTTCAAGTTGAAAGATGAACTGATCAAGGCAGTTGCAGATAATCAAATCTTAATTGTTATCGGTGAAACGGGTTCAGGTAAAACGACACAGATCACTCAGTATCTCGCCGATGCAGGTTATATTTCTCGAGGTAAAATTGGCTGTACTCAACCAAGAAGAGTGGCTGCAATGTCGGTTGCCAAACGTGTCGCTGAAGAGTTTGGTTGTCGATTGGGACAAGAAGTTGGTTATACTATTCGTTTCGAGGATTGTACAAGCCCAGAGACTTTAATTAAATACATGACAGACGGAATGTTACTTCGTGAATGTTTAATTGACTCCGATTTAAATGGTTATTCAATTATCATGTTGGACGAGGCTCATGAACGGACAATTCATACCGATGTTTTATTTGGATTATTGAAACAGGCGGTTAAAAAAAGACCAGAACTTAAATTGATTGTCACTTCTGCTACTTTGGATGCAGTTAAATTTTCATCATACTTTTTTGAAGCTCCCATTTTCACTATTCCCGGAAGGAGTTATCCTGTTGAAATTTTATATACAAAAGAACCGGAAACTGATTATTTAGACGCATCTTTGATCACCGTAATGCAAATTCATTTGACCGAAGCACCAGGCGATGTATTACTTTTCTTAACTGGTCAAGAAGAGATCGATTCGGCTTGTGAAACTTTATACGAACGAATGAAGTCCCTTGGACCTGAAGTTCCCGAATTATTGATTCTCCCCGTTTACTCAGCTTTACCCAGTGAGATGCAAAGTCGCATTTTCGAACCTGCCCCGCCAGGATCTCGAAAAGTTATTATCGCGACCAATATCGCTGAAACGTCTCTTACAATTGATGGAATTTTTTCGTCATTGATCCAGGATTCGTGAAGCAAAATGTTTACAACCCAAAGACCGGAATGGACGCACTTGTAGTCACTCCGATCAGTCAAGCGCAAGCTAAACAAAGAGCTGGACGTGCAGGTAGAACTGGACCTGGAAAATGTTATCGACTTTACACCGAAAGAGCTTACAGAGACGAAATGTTAACTACACCAGTTCCTGAAATTCAACGAACAAATTTAGCCTCAACTGTACTTCAATTAAAAGCCATGGGAATCAATGATTTAATCTCTTTCGATTTCATGGACGCTCCACCAACCGAATCTCTAATCATCGCGATGGAACAACTTTACTCACTTTCCGCTCTCGATGAAGAAGGTCTTCTCACTCGACTCGGCCGTCGAATGGCTGAATTTCCTCTTGAACCCATGTTATCAAAAATTTTAATCATGTCCGTGAATTTAGGCTGTTCTGATGAAATTTTAACGATCGTCTCCATGTTATCAGTGCAAAATGTTTTCTACCGACCGAAGGATAAACAAGCTCTTGCAGACGCTAAAAAGGCCAAATTCAACCAAATGGAAGGTGATCATTGTACTTTACTCGCAGTTTTTAATTCTTGGAAATTGAATAAATTTGCAAGCATTTGGTGTCACGAGAATTTTGTCCAAGCTCGAACACTTAAACGAGCCCAAGATGTAAGGAAACAATTACTTGGAATTATGGATCGACATAAATTAGATGTTGTCTCGTGTGGTCGAAACACGGCAAGAGTTCAGAAAGCGATTTGTTCCGGATTTTTCAGAAATGCAGCGAAAAAAGATCCACAAGAAGGATATCGAACTCTCGTCGACAATCAAGTGGTCTACATTCACCCGTCAAGTTCATTATTTAATCGACAACCTGAATGGGTAATTTACCACGAATTAGTTTTAACAACCAAAGAATATATGAGAGAAGTGACAACAATCGACCCAAAATGGCTCGTTGAATTTGCACCATCATTTTTCAAGTTCTCTGATCCAACCAAATTAAGTAAGAACAAGAAACAACAGCGATTAGAACCTTTGTACAATAAATACGAGGAACCAAATTCTTGGAGAATATCCAAAGTTCGTAGAAGAAGAAATTAGTTTCAATAATCAAATGTGAATAATTGTAAACAAAAGAGAAACAACTAATTTATATTTAAAAAAATGGATCAATAAGATTAGGTGATTGTTCAGCTGATCAATTAACGCATAATTTGACATAAATAAAGTTATGCAAATGATTAAAAACAAATTTTCTTGTTTCCATTTAACTGACGATTTATTTTATTCAATTGTTCACAAGTTATAAGATTGTAATTGTAATAATATCAAAGAGTCACATTATGACCTCGGTATGGTTTGAATAATGTTGAGTCAAGGTCAAGGTCAGTGTTTGCAAGGTCAAGTTCCCTCCTTTTTATCCAAATTGCAAGATATTCATCACCTTTCAGTTCATCGAATGTTTCAAAACCCGAAGTTAAGATGAGATAATGAGATTTTACCTCTTCCACCGACCATAAGTGATTTTGGCTTGGATCTTCGCGAAATTGGACACCACGTTGTAGGTATTTCCAGTTCAATATATAACGAGTTTGTCTAATAAATAGAACGGCCAAATAAAATTGCTGGTCCACATTCAACACTGGAAACTTATTCAAAGTATTCTTGTGATAATGGTCGGCAACACATTTATTTAGAGCAACATCCAGAGATCTCCTTCGATAGAACTTTTTATAATCCGCTAACGTGAAAGTAAATTCAGGATCCATTTTAAATTAGAATTGAAAACTTACAATCAAAATCAACTGATTTAAAAGTTATTGAGAAAAAGGATATAGAGAAAACAAAAAAGTAACTTAAGACAAACTGAATATCAGTAACTGAAATGATCGATTGAGAATCAGACTGTTGAGAATAAGAATCGATCCAAAAATTCAAAAATTTGGACCAAAGTTGTAATAAGTAAACGAAAATCAAGAAACTGGTGAAGATCTAGGAAATCGTAATAGTTTCAGTATGAACGAATGAAAAACGTATGAAGAAGAAGTCAATCAAGAGAAAGAGATTCACGTCATCATCGATCATCTAGACATAGAGATCGGTCAAGATCTCGATCACCTGATAGATCAAGGAGACATGAATCAAAGCGGCATAGGAGTCGATCAAGAGATGGTTCAGGTCGCCATCGTAGAAGTAGATCAAAGGAATCATCCAATCGCCATCGTAGAAGTGATAGTGATGAAAGAAGATCTCATTCAAATCGATATGCTGATAAAAAACCGGCAAGAGAGCAGAAACAATTACCTCTTGAACCAGAAGTTGGGGCTATTTATGATGGAAAGGTTTCCAATATTATGAAGTTTGGTTGTTTTGTACAATTGGAAGGACTTAAGAAACGATGGGAAGGATTGGTTCATATATCACAACTTCGACGTGAAGGTCGAGTTAATGATGTTTGTGACCATACCGTGGTTACCATATAACTGGTGATTGATTTTAATCATCGGCCATGATGCAGTTACTTAATTATCATGTTGAACGAGTCCCATGAACGAACAATTCATTGCGATGTTTTATTTGGATTATTGAACAGGTGGTTAAGAAAAGATCAGATCAAAAGAGAAACAATTAATTTATATTCCTCCAGCGTAAATCAATCAAACATGAAGAGAAAACAAAAAGAGTAATCAAAGCTCATTTAATCAATAACTTTTATTGTAATGAAGATTTAATTCAATTATCGATATCGAAGCAAAAAAATAGCATCGATTGGTGAAAGAAATGGTGAACAAGGAGTTGACTTTCATTGATTTAGACCAGAATTAAAGCAAATCAATTGAGGTGAGAAGCAATTGTTTGTTTTTGTTTTCATTGTTTTCAATGAGATTCAATCAACTTAATTAAAAAAAACAAAGCTTTTTGGTTTGTATTATCCTGGGAAAAAAAGGGAGCGAGAAAAAAACCCTTTTTTAGCAAAGATTTGATTGTTAGTTGATTATATTATTAATCGATTGGTATTTAGATCATTTCTTGGCTTGGGAGATAATTGATCAGGTTAGAATTTGCTGATTACCATGAAATGATGTACTGATTTCAAGTTAATCATATTGGTCACAGAATCATTTTCACTCATCACGAGTTGGGGACCACAAGAATCATTGCAAATCTCCTGATTTGTTGGTATTTAGAGTTGAGAGAGAGAGAGAGAGAGGAAAAACTAGAATTTTGTTAATTTCGTTGAATTAACGACCAGATAGAATCAAATTGTTTCGCTGAGCAATCATAAATCACGATGGAATTGGCCACTTTCTCTTGGAAATTTCTTTCATTCAATTGAGAGCAGAACAGAAATTGAGGATTGTCAACCAAATCGATGCCAATTTCACGAGCTAATAGAGTAATGTAAACATCCTCCAGAAAATAAATATCCTTCCGAGAAGTTAATTTAGCATGATTAACTAATAGTATCACAGCGGCTCGAGTCAGTACGTACATGGGACCTGCAGGGTAGGGCGGATAATAATCGAGGTAATTTAACTTATGATGATCCTCGAAAGGCATACAATGTCTCTGTTTCCACCAAACGAAACAAGGACCATTAGATTTGAGAAGATGGCCAATGATTGCATGAGAATTTGAAAAAGTGGCTAAATTGGTAACCAAATTGTCCACATTAATGACCGCATCATCGTCCACTTTAATAAAATATTTCGCCTGAGAACAGTGGCTTTTGTACCATGAGAGAGAGGCGATTGTTTTGAGAGTCAAGTTCCTCCAATCATCGACAAGGTTGAATTGCAGAATATCTTGATTAATTTCATCTTCCATTAGAATTTCTGTTGAATCCTCATGGAAAACGGAAGATCCCAGTGAGAAGAGAACCTTCATTCCAACTGAGAGAGCATCTTTCATCCATGTTGCTCTTATTTGATCTCGTCGCTCTTTTGATCGGATACTGGAAATTATCATGATGAACGCTAAAGGTTCAGAATTTTTACACAAATTTGGTTTGGAGATTACGTAAGATTCAGTTGAGTTGATCAGTTGACGGTCGATAAATGCTTTCGGTGAACATCGAGGGCACCAACGCCCTGTCCGAGAATAAATAAATGTCTCTTTGAATGCGGTTTCAAACCAGGTTAAATTGGCCATCAAAAAGAAAACAATTGTTAGAGTGAAACATGTTTGGTAATATTTCAATCTCGGTGGTGAAGCTTTCAAGCTCTTCACATATCGCAACAGTACAAACATTGTTTCCAATCCGATGTTTTCATGAGACAACAGATTTTCCGGTTAATTTTGTTAGATTCGTGTTCCAAGTCAGTGATAGATTTGCATATAAATATGTCACCAGTCAAATGGTTTTCATATTATGCTGGTGGATTATCATGTTCCAAATGTTAAAGAACAACAAGAAAATTATGATGGCGCGTTAATTAGACGATTGGTGAGGGGGAAAATCGTGAGATGTGAGATTATTATGATCCAAAGGAGATTCCAGAGAATTGAGAAAACAAAAGGATGTAGAAGACAAAGAAAGAGACAAAGAGAGGCAGAAAAAAGAGATTATTTGAAAAAATTCTCTGTAAACTTGAAGACACTAATGGAGATTCATGAAAACCACTGGAACCACTGATTAGAAATTGGGTGAATTTTTTTCTCTATCTTGGTAAGACATTTTTTTTTGAACACTTGTTAAATGGAATTGAGGTTAAAGGAGAGAGGAGAAGAAGGATAAACACAAAACATTGAGAATAGAAAACATAGAAAATGAAAGATGAGGATGAGGATGAGGAAAAAGATCAAAGAACAGAGGGAAAAATAGTTGATTGCTCTATAGATGTTTATGATTTTCACCAAAAAATTTTTGGGTGAGAATTTATTGTTTTAATGCCAATCATGGTGACAATTTTACATTTTACGTTTGGTGACAATAATTAGTGGAAATGAAAAGAAATGCTAACCAGGGGGAAATGGAAGAGAAAAAGAGTTGAGGAAAACGTTGCTTATTCTCTGCCAGTCAAACCACTTCTGTTTTCAGAAAAAGAGGAAAATGAGAGAGAAAGAGGAAAAAAAGAAAGAGAGAGAAAGGGAGAAAGTAAATAGAAAGAGAAAAATGAAAATGAAAATATGTTTGGTTTGATGATGAGGATTATGATCACTGATGTTGATCGTTAATTGACAATGTAATTAGTTTTGACAGTTGATTGACCTTCAACTGAGAAACACTCGTTTCATGACGAGTTTTTTATCTGTTTTCGTAACAAAATCTAAATCTTTTTGGTCAAAAATCACATTGGTGCCAAGAGTTAATTGATATTCACCTCGAAAGAAACAATTATCTATTTGCAACATTGGCTCGTTTGTTTCAATGCCGATGAATTTTGCTGAGGTGAGTTTGTCCTTCATAGCAAGACGGTCAATTAAACCAGAAAATTCAACGACAAAATATTTCTCCTTCTCACTTTCACCATTCGTATTACAATCATTACAATTATTAGAATCACTATTTGTATTGTTGTTGTTACCATCACCAGAGTTTAAGCCACTTGATCCACTTGGTTCACTTTCCATTATAATGATAAAGATTGTCCAAGATGAGAGAGATGCGAGAATTGTAATTTAATCAACAAGTGTTTTAAAAACGAGACACGAGAATTAAAAATCAAATGAAATTGAAAGTTACAGCATAAACATATGAGAAAATAACAAGTATAGAGAGCGATAGAGAAAGAGAAAGAGAGAGAGAGAGAAAGAGAAAGAGAGAGAGAGAGAGAGAGAGAGAGAGAGAGAGAGAGAGAGAAAAGGTAAACACAAATGGCGGTTGATTAAATTTTCATCTTTTGAGTAAAATATGTATAAAAATAATTTTATCATTTCTTTAATTTTCTCTCCTTTGGTTTTTGGGTAATAATTTAATCCATCTGGTGATTTAATTGATTGTTGTTACTAATTGTGGTGTTGCTTGACCACCTGTACCATCACTTTCTGCTTGGCGAGTGGCCACCCAATTGGTAAATGCAGTCTTGCAATGTTCAACTGCACAAATTGCTGAACAATATTCATAATCCCAATCAGAATTTTCAACTGCTAAATTACAACAACCAATTCTTATACATTTAGGCTCGTTGTTTTCTCCTTGTTTAAATCCATTAAAATAGGGATTGGAAATCTTTCCACAATCTGGTAATCGCCATAATTTGTTTACCATTCTGTTGTTATTATCACTCATTTCCATTGGTCTCATCTCTGAATCATCACCTTCACCGTCGGTACCATTTAAACCATCAACATTTGTACTCTCAGTACCATTTTCATCTATTGTAATTGGCTCAGTGGTTGATCCAGAAATGTCACTCTCCATGATTAAACTAAGAATTAAATAAATCAAAAAGGTTTTACTATTTAAAATAATTATCAACAAAGAAAAACATAAACAACATCAACAAACAGGTTGAAAGCTAATGAACCAAAGGGAAAAAAAGAGAAAAAGAAAAAAAATTTCTACCATTTTAGTTGCTTTTTCTCTCACCAGGTAGAGACACAGTTCGTTCTTTCAAATTTTCTTTTCTCGAATTGTCAAAAACTTTGACAATTTGAGATGAAAATTTAACCATGAAAATTAACATTTCTAATTAGGAATCAACCATGAGATCCACGGTGAATAAATTTGCTTCATGGACTCATAATTTCAGGGAGAATTATGAATCATAGATTTTGACCTTAGAAAAGGTCAAAAATCGATAAGGATTGTTGATCGAGTTGAGAAAACAAAAAGTAAACAAAAAGTGAACGTAAAGTTTGATACTCGAAAAGAGATACAATGAATGTTAATTGTAATTCTAAATCAACATTGATAAGTGGTTTAAATGAAAATCTCTCAGATGATCAACAATCAGCTGAATCAATAGCTTTTTTAAAATGTTTATTTCGTTTAAATTGTTCACAAAAAAATTGTACTTTTTAATCACTTGTTCAAATTGGGACAACAATTAAGAGTTAGAGATGAAGATTGATAACAATTAATTACTTTCTTACTAATTAAACCCTTTAAGTAACTAATGATGTAACCCAGTTGATTGTCTCTTAATCATCATAAACATTAACTAATAAAGAGAGAGTACAATTTAGGTTTAATTGATTGACAATTAACTTAATCATCTCGTAAATTTGATCATTAATGATTTTTTTTCTTCTTATTATTAATCAAATAAATTATTCATTAATTAATATTAAATTCAATGAGTGATGAAGATAACGAGATTGTTAATGATTAACCAAAATCAACAAGTCAAATTGGGACCTTTCTTACGTTTGAATAACGAGGAGTTAAGCAGGTCAAGGTAAGTGTTTTCAAGGTTAAGATCTCTATTTCTTATCCAAAGAGCAAGATATTCATCACCTTTCAGTCCTTCGAATGTTTCAAAACCCGAAGTTAAGATGAGATAATGAGATTTTACCTCTTCCACCGACCATAAGTGCCTTTGGCTTGGATCTCCGCGAGATTGGACAAGGTATTGCAAGTCTTCCCAATTCATTAGAAAACTACTACGCTGGCAAGTAAATATGGACGCCAAATTCCTTTGCTGGAGCACATTCAACACTGGAACCTTATTCAAAGTATTCTTGATATAATGGTCACTAACCCATTCAGATAGAGCATCTTTCAGCTCTTGAGAGTACTTTTTGTAAGCATATAGTTTAATTTCAAGTTTATCCATGTTTAATTGAAAACTAGCAAACAAAATCAACTGATTTAAAGTTATTGAGACAAAAGGATATAGAAAACAAAAAATTAACTCAATATAAACTGAATATCAGTAACTGAAATGATCGATTGAGAATCGGACCGTTGAAGATAAGAATCGATCCAATTGTTCAAAATTGTAATAAGTAAACGGAGATCTTAGAAAATCAAGAAACTGGTGAAGATTTAGGAAATCGTAATAGTTTTGGTAAAAAGCCATTAGACATCGATCAAGCTGATGATTCAATCACTCGTAATCCTGATCGACCTGCTATGTTACCCCTCGAAGATACTCGAGCCAATGATGAAGATATTGACAATAGACGAAGAATAATCCAAAGAATATCATCTCCAGAGAAATGGAATTAACTCAAATGTTACACGCAAATGCGATTGATAAATCAGCTCTTCCGAATTTGATGAAACCACCGGCTTATTACCAAAGCCGGATGAAGATGATAACGAAGATATTGAAGTAGAAACCATTGAAGATCCAACACCATTCCGTCGAGGTCATGGACGTTCAGCTCAAGAATTAAGTCCAGTTAGAATAGTAAAAAATCCCGATGGTTCTCTGGCACAATCAGCCATGATGCAATCAGCTTTAGCCAAAGAGCGGCGAGAGTTGAAACAACAGGCAAGAGACGCTGAGATAGAAGGAGCTCCTTCAGGCTTGAATAAAAATTGGATCGACCCAATGGAAGAAAATGAAAGTCGTGGACTAGCAGCAAATGCTAGATCATCAAACAGTGTCCCTGAATTACCTGAATGGAAAAAGCATATAAGCGGTGGGACGAAAGCATCGTATGGTAAAAAGACTCAATTGTCCATAATCGAGCAGAGAGAAAGTCTTCCCATCTTCAAGTTGAAAGATGAACTGATCAAGGCAGTTGCAGATAATCAAATCTTAATTGTTATCGGTGAAACGGGTTCAGGTAAAACGACACAGATCACTCAGTATCTCGCCGATGCAGGTTATATTTCTCGAGGTAAAATTGGCTGTACTCAACCAAGAAGAGTGGCTGCAATGTCGGTTGCCAAACGTGTCGCTGAAGAGTTTGGTTGTCGATTGGGACAAGAAGTTGGTTATACTATTCGTTTCGAGGATTGTACAAGCCCAGAGACTTTAATTAAATACATGACAGACGGAATGTTACTTCGTGAATGTTTAATTGACTCCGATTTAAATGGTTATTCAATTATCATGTTGGACGAGGCTCATGAACGGACAATTCATACCGATGTTTTATTTGGATTATTGAAACAGGCGGTTAAAAAAAGATAAGAACAAAAGAGAAACAATTAATTTATATTCCTCCAGCGTAAATCATCAATCAAACATGAAGAGAAAACAAAGAGAGTAATCAAAACTCATTTAATCAAAAACCATTTTTTAGCAAAGATTGTTAGTTGATAATATTATTAATCGATTAGTATTTAGATCATTTCTTGGCTTGGGAGATAATTGATCAGGTTAGAATTTGCTGATTACCATGAAATGATGTACTGATTTCAAGTTAATCATATTGGTCACAGAATCATTTTCACTCATCACGAGTTGGGGACCACAAGAATCATTGCAAATCTCCTGATTTGTTGGTATTTAGAGTTGAGAGAGAGAGAGAGAGAGAGAGGAAAAACTAGAATTTTGTTAATTTCGTTGAATTAACGACCAGATAGAATCAAATTGTTTCGCTGAGCAATCATAAATCACGACGGAATTGGCCACTTTCTCTTGGAAATTTCTTTCATTCAATTGAGAGCAGAACAGAAATTGAGAATTGTCAACCAAATCGATGCCAATTTCACGAGCTAATAGAGTAATGTAAACATCCTCCAGAAAATAAATATCCTTCCGAGAAGTTAATTTAGCATGATTAACTAATAGTATCACAGCGGCTCGAGTCAGTACGTACATGGGACCTGCAGGGTAGGGCGGATAATAATCGAGGTAATTTAACTTATGATGATCCTCGAAAGGCATACAATGTCTCTGTTTCCACCAAACGAAACAAGGACCATTAGATTTGAGAAGATGGCCAATGATTGCATGAGAATTTGAAAAAGTGGCTAAATTGGTAACCAAATTGTCCACATTAATGACCGCATCATCGTCCACTTTAATAAAATATTTCGCCTGAGAGCAGTGGCTTTTGTACCATGAGAGAGAGGCGATTGTTTTGAGAGTTAAGTTCCTCCAATCATCGAAAAGATTAAATTGTAGAATATCTTGATTAATTTCATTTTCTATCAGAATTTCTGTTGAATCCTCATGGAAAACGGAAAATCCCCGTGAGAAGAGAATCTTCAATCCAACTGAGAGAGCATCTTTCATCCATGTTGCCCTTATTTGATCTCGTCGCTCTTTTGATCGGATACTGGAAATTGTAATGATGAACGCTAAAGGTTCAGAATTTTTACACAAATTTCTTTTGGAGATTACGTAAGATTCAGTTGAGTTGATCAGTTGACGGTCGATAAATGCTTCAGGTGTTTACCATTCTGTTGTTATTATCACTCATTTCCATTGGTCTCATCTCTGAATCATCACCTTCACCGTCGGTACCATTTAAACCATCAACATTTGTACTCTCAGTACCATTTTCATCTATTGTAATTGGCTCAGTGGTTGATCCAGAAATGTCACTCTCCATGATTAAACTAAGAATTAAATAAATCAAAAAGGTTTTACTATTTAAAATAATTATCAACAAAGAAAAACATAAACAACATCAACAAACAGGTTGAAAGCTAATGAACCAAAGGGAAAAAAAGAGAAAAAGAAAAAAAATTTCTACCATTTTAGTTGCTTTTTCTCTCACCAGGTAGAGACACAGTTCGTTCTTTCAAATTTTCTTTTCTCGAATTGTCAAAACTTTGACAATTTGAGATGAAAATTAACCATGAAAATTAACATTTCTAATTAGGAATCAACCATGAGATCCACGGTGAATAAATTTGCTTCATGGACTCATAATTTCAGGAGAATTATGAATCATAGATTTTGACCTTAGAAAGGTCAAAATCGATAAGGATTGTTGATCGAGTTGAGAAAACAAAAAGTAAACAAAAAGTGAACGTAAAGTTTGATACTCGAAAAGAGATACAATGAATGTTAATTGTAATTCTAAATCAACATTGATAAGTGGTTTAAATGAAAATCTCTCAGATGATCAACAATCAGCTGAATCAATAGCTTTTTTAAATGTTTATTTCGTTCAAATTTTTCACAAAAAAAGTTGTACTTTTTTATCACTTGTTCAAATTGGGACAACAATTAAGAGTTAGAGAGGAAGATTGATAACAATTAATTACTTTCTTACTAATTAAACCCTTTAAGTAACTAATGATGTAACCCAGTTGATTGTCTCTTAATCATCATAAACATTAACTAATAAAGAGAGAGTACAATTTAGGTTTAATTGATTGACAATTAACTTAATCATCTCGTAAATTTGATCATTAATGATTTTTTTTCTTCTTATTATTAATCAAATAAATTATTCATTAATTAATATTAAATTCAATGAGTGATGAAGATAACGAGATTGTTAATGATTAACCAAAATCAATTCACCTTGATTTATGTAATCATTTATTAACCATTTTCACAATTAATTGTGATGATGATTAACACAAACGAATCAAGAGAAACAAAAATTAATACACTTACAAATTTAACTATTTGATGGTTGATTAAATTGTTGTTTGATGTCTAACAATCAAAGTCATCCAATTCACCCGAAACACAATTAAAGCTAATTTTAGGCACAACTAATCAACTAATTGTTGCCAAATACTAAGATACTTATCAAAATCATCATCATTTTGATGATCAATATTTGTTTCCCCTTGAAATTAATTGTTATAACAATCAGTTATTATCAATAACAATTAACATTTACAGGGCATTTTTTTATCCACTGGGCTATTTCCCTAAATATCTCTCGAGCTAAAAGTCATATGAATGTCAAACTTGGCCAGAGGACTGAACGGAATTGAAGCCCTTGACCCTACGATTTTCAAGGTCATTGAGGTCATTCCCCGAAGGATGCGTTGAAAGGTCATTTCAAGGGAAATGGCCTTAGTGGATAAGAAAATGCCCTGTACATATCTTTGTTTGAATGTTTGTCTTAATTGTTGATTCCTTTTAAATTGTTAACTCCATGTAGTTTATCTGATTATCAATTCATAACAAAATCAATTCAATCAACCAAACACAAAAAAGTCATTGAAATTTCAATCAATAATCAATTAAGCAATTTAATTGTCACAATTAAAGATGAAACATAATTTCATATTCAATAGTCATTCTTAATTGTGACAGTTAATCAATTGTTATTTCGCAAGAATAAATTAACTAGATTAGTTGATTAGTGATGACGATGATCATTTCTCATAAATTAAGATGTGATAATTTGTCCTTGATTCAACAATAATCAAACTAATTAAAATTAATTGTTAATGATCTTGAACTGTCACCATTAAGTTATCCTCTAACTACAATCAAAGTTAATCAACAAGTGCAACAGTAATCAAACATGAATAAACGGAAGTTAATTGTGACAATTAACTCTTTCAATCCAAAAGTTAATTGTTAAATTGATTCGTTGGGGGGAAAACAATCAAACTATTTTTAGTTGTTAGTTAATTGTTGAGAATTAACTTTGTTTTGTTTCGTAGACTAGAGATTTAATTTAATTAACTTAATGTGTATTTGTGTGTCTGCATAGTTGATTAATTGTGATTAAAGTTTTTGTGTAACAATCAGTTAATTAACCAACCAGATTTAACCAGAAGAAAATGATTATCAATGTTAATGAACCAATTAACAAGGTTAAGGTGATGATTAATTACTAGGAATTTTCATTTCTTTAATTGTCTCTGATTAGTATTGATTAGTAATGATGAGTTGATTAACTTCATCGGAAGTAATCAATCAACACTAATTAATGGCAAAATCATGTAAATAATCAACGATTAATTAATGAAAACGAGAAAAAAAATTTCTTGTCATCACTTTGACTTGTGAAAAAAATTGATTATTTCCCATCCTTTAATCACAACAATTAACATCTCATTTAAGTTAATTGTTACGATCATTGGTTAATCTAATTTCCGTTTAATAGTACGTAACCTTAATTGTTGTGTGAATAAACTTCCGTCTAAGTTAATCAATTAAATTTACTTTTCCTTCCCTTATAATCAAAGAAAATGTGATCAACAACAATTTAATTTTTGTCTATCAAGGGTTGATAATTGTTGCAAATTAATATGATCGTTAATTTGTTCAAACAATTTAATTATAATACCAATTAGACTATAATTAAATAGATGCATTTAATTGTTCAAATTTGATAAAAACTTTTCAACACTTAATTTCCTATTGTTTTAATTATTGACTTGAACAAATTGCTGCTAAATTGTTAATGTAATTGTAATTACAAGGTCATCTTGTTATTTAATTAACGGTGTTAATTAATAGTGTTACAATGATCAAGGTTAATCAATGATGTATATTTTTAATCATCAGCTTGTTAAATTGTGTTGAAAGTTGATTAAGATTAACACTTTGATTGCTGTGACAATTTAGAGAGCTAAAAATGATCAAACAGTAATTAGGAAAATTGTAATTGCAATTAACTAATTGAAATGCAAATTAAATTTCTCATATGGTTTATACACATTGCAAATATAATTTACAATAATTAAATCTTAATTTACTTATTATTACATCTGATTACCTTAATTAGTTAAATTAGTCCAGGTAAAAGCAATAATAACAAATTTCCAATCAATGGTTACAATTAAAATTAAACCAATGGTTGGTAAAAGTAAACAAATGATTAAATTGTTAAAGTTTACAATCAACTTGTTAGTATATAAACAAGGTCAATCTAATGATAACAATTAAGATACAATTACAATTACAATGTTAATAATTATCGTAAGAAAATCCCGTAAGCTTAATTGTTTCTGGTTAATTTGATTGCATAACTCAATTTAACAATCATAACATTTACAATTAAATAATTTAAGGTTTACATGGGGATGATTAATCTTGATTGTGATGAAAGAGTTGATCCATTGATGCTATTTTAAAGTTGATTGTCTCGAGTAAACAATTTACTAATTGTTGGTTACCAATCAGTCATCCTTGTTTCCTTCATGATTAAAATTCAAGATTAAATTGTAACCATTGTGAACAATTTAAATTGTGAACAAGTTAACAAAATTAACTCTTCTCGGTTATTTAAATCAATCTTGTTGTGAAGATTTTTAATTGTAAACGGGAAATCCTTTGATTTTTTTTCGCAGTTTGACAATTTAGTTAATTGTAATCAATTCACCTAATGAATGGCCAATGTTTTCAGGGTTTTTTTTCACAAATCATTAACAATCAACTGGTTAATTATCAATTAACCTTTATCGTTATGCTTTGATTCCTTTCTTGATTGTTAATATATTGATACCATTTATCTTTCACATTGTATATCGACCCAAGACAATTAAGACAAATCAAGACAATTAACATTATGAGATCTCATCTTCGTCCAAAAGTAAATTACCAGCCGATTCTATTTCTATCCTTCTCTTGATTGTGAACCCAATTGGAAAAATATCTTTGTCAATCAACCTTGGAATTAAAGAAATATATTGAGAAGACAAATAATCATTAGAATACCTAGTTAGTTAATTACGATTGGAAATAGTGATTAACAAGCAACAACAAGTAACAAATGAATACACTTACCTTTCTCTCCCCAGACAGAATCAATCATCATGATTATCAGAATTGATATGGAATTTCAAGTTTTACAATAAGAACCTTTGATTGATAAGTTAAATCGTTAATTGTTATTTACACCAAAAGAAACAACAAAAACCAAACCATCGGCAATTAAACAAACCTTTGGGGTTGAGCGTTTAATGATCATCCAGATTTAATGATTAACTTTATTTTCCTGCAACAAATTTCAAATACAACCATTAGAAATCAACTAACCATCCACAGGTACACAAAGACAATGAAATAAATAAATTGCCAATGGAAACAATTAACCATCAATTTAATCACAAAGAAAAAAAAACAATTCAATTTGAGAAAATGAAAAACATAAACACTCACCTGATAATCGGACATTTTCATATACACAATAATCATCTCCCATTGACCAGAATACCATAAGTCACTTAATTGTCCAATTAAATTTACACACAAATTAATAAACAATAGAAATTAAATTAAATTAAATGACAATTAAGAAAATTGGAAAAGAAAAACAAAATTGGAGGGAAGAAAAAAAAAAGAATAGAAAACCGATCATATGTTTTATGCTCTATTCTTTTTATGCTTTTTCCAAATTAATTTTCTTTCGGCTGATTAATCGTTTCCTTCCAAATTTGAACCAAGTTAATTTCTCTCAATTGCAAATGAAATAAACTCTCAGCAATTAGAATAATTAATTTAAATACTTTGTTAATTGTGAATTTAATCCTTCCTCTTTTAACTCGTATATTTGATTACCAGCATTTAATTAACCACCTTTATGCTTTTTCCATCTCTCTCTCTCGATATTTACTCTCACTTAATTGACTCTCTCTTTCAAGGTGATTACATTGATCATCTTGTTGTTCAATTGTTTCACCAACAATTAAATGTTTTTTTCTTATCAATTGTTAACACAACGTCATCATTATCATCTCCATCTCCATCACCAGAATCAACAACAATTAACTAAAACACCAACAAACAAACACTAAATTGTTTACACTTTTGTCAACCCTTTTTTCATTCATCTCACCCAAATGTTACTCTCACCCAATAGGTTAATTGTTAAATTGTTTATCATCCAATTAACACCACTAATTAATAATAAGGTAATTATATTAACTGTAATTACAATTTTTCCATCTTTTCATTCAATTGGTTTAGTTTAATTGTTGTTTACTGATTTTCTTGTTTTGGTCATTTTTGTTTACTTTCACATTTTCATCTGTGATTGTTAATTGTTTCATCATCATCTCTTTGATTGTGTTTACAATTAACTCACTCTAATCAATATCAGCTGAATTTGATTAGCCTAATTAGTTTAATGTGTATTTGGATCAGTTGATTACTCTTACATTATCTAATTATTACCACCACTAAAGATATATAGATATTCAATAATTTACTAATTATCAAGTGTATCTTTAATTGTGATCAAATTTAATTTTCTCGTTTTGTTTATTCTGTTGAAAAATTAACTATTTCACAATCAAATTAAATAACAACTCTAATTGTTACCATTGAAAATCTATGCTGGTTATCAGTGGTAACAATTAAATCTGGATCAACATGTAGATTAATTTGTCATCAATCAATAACAAACAATCAAATGATAAACATTAGTTAAAATCAAATTAATTGACAGTTAATTGTTATTGAAAAATTCACAGAAAACAATTAACCTCCAACCAAATCAAATTGTACAATTAAATTGTTGATTCTCGTATATATAAAATCAAGAAATTGAGACTAATTGTTTTCCATTAAATGAAATCACAATTAAATTGTTATCAAATTTTGAATCAAAAATCTATCAAAATTTGTTAATTGTATCAATGAACTTGTCACTAATAATAATCAATCTGTTAACCATGAAAGTCTATTATTAACAATTAAATGTCTCACACAATTAGATTGACTTTTAGGTGAAACTTTTTTAATTTCTAATCAAAAATCAAATGTTTAACAATTATCATTATTATTGTCACACTTTGTCATCTTAATTGTTCACTAATCATGGTTTTATCAACCACAACAATTAACTGAACAAGTGAAAAACATAATAATAAACAAATTTCATTTCGCTTTCATCTTTCAACTTAATCAACTAATCTGATGTAATCAAATAATAACAATTAATTCATATTATGTGTTCAATTAAGTTGTAAATTGTTAACATAGTGATCAACGATAGTACAACAATCAACCAAATACAATAATCAACAATCAATTGTAATTACCAGAATTAATTAACTATGACAATATCAAAGATGCGAACCAAAAAAACAGCAAAGTTTAGTTAATCAATTATCTAATGATTTACCTGAACAATTTGTGTGACAATTAATTTAATCAATTGGGGTGACAATTTAAATTGTTATTTTACAACAATTAGTTAACAAATTTACTGAATTAATTGAGAAAAATATGAAAAAAAAACTAGGAAGTCTTTGTACCTTGAACCTTAATGAGATTGTTAATCAACACGACGACGACAACAACAATTAACTAATTTACTTTTACTCTCACATAGATTTGTTAATCAAGATAAACAAGGTCGTTTAATTATCAATCTATTATTGATCATCATCATTATCGTTTATTGTTAATTGTCAATGTGACTAAATTGCCTTGGTTAATCATCTTTTCGGATTTAATTATGTTATTTTTCACGTAATTGATTTCTCTTTATCAATTTAATTTCCAACAATTTAATATTATCATTGTCTTGCCTAATCATAATCAAAAAGAAACTAAATTAACGTCATCATTATGTTGTTAGAACCGTGATTATATCGTGTTTGATTTGATTGTAAACACTAATTCCCAGTAATCAAAGTAACTCATTTAAATTAACTTACTAACCAAAGTGAATTAAAATTAATTGCGATACTCTGATTAGTGATAATTGTTTAAATTATGTACATGGCAATGATAATTTTTGTAGTGATTTGTTTTCATGGTGACAAAATAATACTCACATTGTCAAATAATGATAATAATACGGGTTAATTGTTATATATTAAAATCCTAATCAATGACAATTAACAATTAAAACTATTGTTTACAAGTAAAAGTGAAAACCTTACATCTACTCTGGTCTAATTGTATCATCATCAAGAATAACAATTAACGAAACATGAACAATCAATGATTCCTCCAATGGTATTGTACAAATTTAGTGTTAATTAAAGAGGAGAAATTAACAAATCAACTTTAATTGTCGCATTTTTTGATTCCTCAATCAATTGAAAACTTTGTTTACCTTTTTGAGACATATCGATGGCAATGACTGATTAATCAAAAATGATAAATCATCTCTTTTATAAATATACCTGAAGAATGAGAGAGAGAGAGAGAGAGAGAGATGATGATGATGATGAAGGTGGGAATTGGGGGGATAAAGGGTAGAGATGATAACTAATCAATCATCTAACATTCATTTATCATCTTTTTCTCATTCTAATTATGAAAAAACTCCCATTTGAATCTTGGTTGCAACCTCATAATTATCATGTATGAATACAACTCAGTGTATCATGATGATAATGATAATTATCATGATTCCTTATTACAATTAACTAGAAAAAGTGAAATATGTTATTGTGACGTTGGAGTCCACTCAGCAATTAGTAAATAACAACATTGTTTGAAAACAATTTAGAAAGAGAGAGAGAGAGAGAGAGAGAGAATATTATTCGGAAATGATTAGTAAATTGGTTGATGACAATTAGTTGATTAGTTGCTCAAGAAAAAAACACCACACAGTGTGTGACAATCTGATGAGATGATGATGATGATAATAGTGAACCCAAATGATCAGTATATATAAATTGTTTTTCCCTCGTAAACCTCAGTTCCAACATATGAGTGCCTAGAAGAGCATCAACAATTAACTTAACAATAGTAAACAATTAATATCGTCGTAACAATTTACTAAAAATCTCTGTTATTCTGTTGATTAATCCAATTTGAAATATTTCATCAATTCTTATCCTCAGGGTGAACCAAATGTTATTTGTATCTACCTGTTGCTTTTATCCTCGTTTTTATAATCATCCTCATCCATAGTGATCATCATCATCATCACCATCTAATGCCGCATCTTCATTCAACAATTAATGATTTACTTTACCAAAACAATCAAGTTCACTTTCAATTAACTGTCTGTCAAACGATTTAAACAATAACAACAAGAGACAAACTGATCACTTTTCGTCACTTCGTCTTTTTTATTGTTCGTTTCAATTTTTTTCTCTCTCTTCTTCGTTAACGTTTCCACCTTCAACATTTTCCACCTCCCTCCCTGGTTAAAAGTCTCCCTTTGTCTCTCTCTCTCACTCATCGTTAATTGTTAACGTCGTTTATGTTAATCAATTGAACTAAAACTCCATTTGGTGGATAACGAACTGAAACATCCCTGAACAAATTTCAGAACTTATTGTGACGTATGTCGACCGTTTTGTCTCATTCGCTATTCGTTATTGTAATTATCCTTTTCCATTGATTCATCTAATTTACTTTTCACTTCATTCAAGTTTCTCTCTCTCTCTCTCTCACTTGCCCACCCTTATCTCTCACTAACTCACTCATTTACTCACTCACTCACACACACACACTCTCTCTCTCAAACCATTTCACCTCCTTCTCTATCCCAATCGGGATAATCTTACAAGTGTTAAACTACAAAGTCTCAATTATTGTCCAAAGACCTAAATCATCAATCGTTTTAATTAATTAACAGTGAAAAGTAAAACGTGAACCGAATCGGAATCAACAATTACAATCACAATTATCCAAATATCAACATCATCAAATTAATCGATAAAAAGTTCAATCGTTTCTCATCCTGAAACTTTTTCTCTCTTTCTCTGTCTTTTCCTGTTCCTTGGTGCCTTCGAACAGATCAAATTGAACTATTCTCTCGTTTCTTAAATCAATCGGGATCCAATTAAAGAGTGACCATTGTCAAGATCGTTCTAAATTGTTCTCTACCCCAAATCGAAAGCCAAATTCAACAAGATGACCGACATCATTGGACAAGCGGAATCAGCGACCATCCACAAACCCGTCAAGAAAAAAGGACGAATCAATCGGATGCGACAAGTCCCTTGTTTGGGAATATTTTTTGCTATTCTTTATGCTTTCTTCATGTCATCAGCCGTCACCGCAGTTAAACTAATCACACTTCATCCAATCGAGGTTCTTGTCTTCAGGTGAGTCGATTATCATGATTACTTGATTGTCTTCATCATCTTTATTATCATCATCATCAACGATTAAACTGTTTCCTTGCTTTTTTTACACCAACAATTGAAAAGTTACTATTGTGTTCAAACAAGTTCAATTGTTTGTCCAACTTTTTCACTCGAAAAACTTTTTATTTTCAATTTGATTCTCGAATCGATTGTTGTTATTGTCTTATTATCATTATCGATCCCATTAAGATGTTAGAGAGTTAATTAGATTAATTAATCAATGCTAATTCCTCAATCTTTGTCTTTAATTTTGTCTACAGAACGAGAAAGTTAAATTGTTTTATTAATTGTCAAGGTTAATGATTAGATTGTTGTGTTTGTCAATATAATTTACCCATCTGAGTAAATTGGACTATGAAACCAATCATTTGTTTCCATACTAAATTGTTGATTTAAAATGATTAACTTTTGATGGTTTTGATTAAATTGTTTAACTTTTTCTAAACTAATGACAATTGTGACTGATTGTTGATCAAGATCATCATTCAATGATTATCAAATTGTTAGACACTTTTTACTTGAAAATTAACAGAAAAAAGTTTCACAACTTAATATGAATACTTGAGTTTAATTTCAACATCAATCATAATTGTTAATTGTTGATTAGTTTTTGTTTGATTTAAAAAAATCAATGTTTAAATTAACTGATTAGATCCGAGTACTTGATTTTAATTTCAATATTTGATTTAGATATCGATCTAATCTTATCATTTAATTTTCAATGGCAATTTAAATTTAAATCACTTGATAATCTTAATTGTAACCATATAATAAACTTAATTATAAATTGTATCTTCAAATAATTGGTTAAACTTGTCAAATGATAATGAACAATTAAACAGAATTACAATTAAGTAATTAACTGATTACCTACAATAAGATCATAAAAAGTTAATTCATAAGAAAGTGATGATTAGATGATGAGAGTGAGAGAGGTAATTAACTTTCATCACTCAGCTGATGTAACTAAATAATGATAAAGACAATCAAGACAATTAGACAACAATTATATTGATTTACCTTTGTAATTCAAATGAAAATGTTAATCATGATTGGATTAAATCAATAAACCAGTTAACGAAAAAAAAAACTTTTTTTTCCTTTCTCAGGTCAATCATTCAAACGATAGTTTTTGGACTGATCGCTCTTTATAATAAAAGGTCACCTTGGGGCTTACCTCAGGAGCGATGGTCACTAGTCGGTCGAGCGGTAACTGGTGCTATCAATCAGGGATGTTGGTACATTTCTGTTCGTAAAATTTCATTGACCGATTCATCGGCTGTCTATTACAGTGCCCCCGTTTACGTGGCGCTTTTGGCCTACGTTTTCCTTAAAGAACCTTTCGGCATGTTCGAAGGTGTCTCAATAATCGTTACCGTTATCGGTGTGATAACGATATCGAAGCCCTCATTTATTCCCATATTTGGTAATGATTCTGAATCTCTATCCGGTGAACATTTGGAAGGCCTTTTATTTGCCCTTGGCGGTGCTTTAACTTTCGCATGTTCAAACATTTTTGTTCGTAAATTACAAAAAACGTCAACCGAAATCACGACAAGTTGGTTTTCCATTGCCTGTGTTGTCCTTGGTTCCATAGTGGTTGCTTATTATAAAGCATTTCGCTTTCCAACTGACCCATTTGAATGGTTCATCATTACCGCTTCCGGAATATCGGGTGTTCTTGGTAACATTTGCTTTGTCACCGCTCTTAAAATTGAGAAAGCGGGTCCCGTCTCAGTGGCACAAACATGTAACATCGTCATCGTCCTTATTTATCAGATCGCTTTCTTCAACGAACCTCTATCAATATTCACATTGATTGGTGCCTTTCTCATCGCCTCATCAGTAGCATTAACAGGTAACTCAATCAATTTCTCTCTCTCACTCGATCAACTCACCTACGAACAATTAACCAAACAAAAATTGAGATTGTGTTTGTTAAATCAGTTGATCAACTTTTCTTCACCATTATTTGGACTGTTTTACTTTTAATTAACAATAATTAATCATAGAAATATATTTGTTCAGGTAAATAATATGAATTTGTTTTCTTTGATTAATTCAATTTGAAGGCCAAGGTTAATTTTTGTTGATTTAGATTTTGTTGACTTTTTGTTTATATGATTAGTTTATGAATGTTAATTAACTAATTTAGTAGCTTGATGAACAGAAAAATGATTAATCACATTGACAATTAATCATTAACATTTTCAATGATAGTAATTTTTGTTTACCATTTTGATTGAGGTTTTTTGTTTCTCAATACAAATCAAATTAAAGTTAATCAATCCAGTTGATCAGTCTATGAATTTGTTTATTGAGAAGTTTAAATTGTTACAATGATGATGATTAAGTTGTTTTAATCACCACTCGAATTGTTATAATTATATTTATTACCCAATAGGTGTTAATAACAATTAAGAAAAGGATTAGAGTCGGAACAATCAAGTCTAATTAAGTTTAATTTGGTTTCTCTCTTTCTCTATCTGGTTAATTGTTTGAAGGAAAATCTAAAATCTAAAACATTCACTTGGAATCATTTAATTACCTAATCATGATTGTAAATGTTATCGTCTCAAATCAAGAGGTTGTTAATTAACAGTTATTACTAATTATTATCTAACAATTACCAAAGTTAGGTAAACAATTAAATCACCACTACGAACCTCATCTTACATAATAATCAATCATCACCTCATTGTTTAAATTGTGAACAAATCAACAAGTAAATCACAATTAATCTTGATGATTAAAAAACAAAAGGTAGGAGTTGAAAGTATATAGAAAATTTAATTGATTATAATAAATGATTAGTGATAATTAAACAGTTAATTGTTTCTAACAATCAAATTGACTCAGTGAAACCTTTGATCTGAAATTGATTTGAATAAACTTCAACCTATTAAAGGTAAATTAACAATAACAATTAGCTAATCATTAGTAATAACAATTTAATGATTAACTATCTACAATTAACTGATTGATTTTGAGGTTAAATTGGATAATATTAATCAACAATTAAACAGAAAAATTTAATCTAATTGTTGGTGAGTTTGTTATTTTTTTTTCTCATCTTCATTCACTCTGATGATCATGATGCGACAGATACACTTTTAATTGTATACGATTAATTTAATTGTTGTAAATGTGAGTGCAAAATGATAAAACAATTAAAGGTAAAAATAAATGGAGGAAAATAACTGATTGATTAATTAAAATAAAACAAGGTGATTAACGGGCTAAGACCGGATTTACCTCGACCTCTTGGTGATTATTGTTTTGCAACATTGATTAACCAACTCAATCAACTTGTGGATAAACAATTAATTATTAGTTAATTGTTAATTGACTAGGAAATGATTTCACCTTGGGTGATATTATTATTAGCTGATATCTCTTTACCTGTATTTGTTAATTGTTTACCTTAATTGGTGTTGATTGTTAAGGTAAAATATGATTTTATCAATTACTATCATTGATTAACAGTAATTGTCACTTAATAATTAACTTGATTAACACTTTAATTAAGCACAATACTCAATGGAACATGAAAATTGATATCAACTTGAAATCTTAAAATGGTTAATTGTTATTCATTTACCATCTCACCTAATCAATAATTTTGCTTTATAATTAAACTAATCAACTAATTGTTTTCTTTTTCCATCTCTTAATTGTCCAGGATTGAAAGACGTTTTCAAAGAGACTCAATTCTTGACCAATTTGAAAAATTTTGCCTCCAATACGGTTTCCTATCAAGTGGACAGTAAATTGTCAACAGTTAAACCATCAACACAATCAGTGGCTGGTAAATACATCCCATATAATAAGGACGACATGTGATTGACCATCGCTGACCAGTCCACTTGATGTTAATCAATACTAACTGTAAATCTAACGCTGCTTATCACAATTGCCATCATCATAATCATCGTAATCATCACAATCACCACTGGTCATCGCAATTTTTTTCCTCATCTATGTCAACACAATTATCTTACCCACACTTTGCCATCATGGTCTTAATTGTTCACACCATAAACTAAATCAATGAATAAGATGAAAGTGAAAGAGAGAGAGAGAGCAAATTTTAAATTGTTCAACTACTACGAAAAGATGGACAAACAATTAGAAAGAAATTTAATTTTTTTTCCTTTTAATTTTGTAGTTAAATTTATATACAAATTAATAATTATTCATATTTATATACATAGTATTTAGTATTGGAAACACTTAAACATGATTATAAGCATCTTGATTAAAAAGTCGTAACAATCAATTTAATAATAGTAACAACTCACAATCAGTGGCTTATTTTTAATCCTGGACAATTAATTAATTGTCAGTTGTTTCTATTATTGTTTACTGATTGTCATCATTTCTACACAAAATGTTCATCTATTTTCACAACTAAATCATCATCATCATCACCTCCAACTCTCCACCAAAACAATATCATCATCCTCATCATCATAAACAACAGCATCATCATTGTGATTATTTTGCTCTTGGTTAATTTTTGTCATGTTCATCATAACAATCAATTCACTCATTAATACAACTCTCTCTCTTTCCATCCACAAACGGAACAATTAACAAAAACAACAACAATTAGCAACAATTTCTTATTCAATCATCATCGTACACCAAAAATAATAATAATTTTCCATTAATTATTGTTCTCATTTGATTATCAGTTCTTACAGATTCCACAGCAATTAAGGAGACGCACACGACTGTTGTTCAATTTTAACAATTAATTTGCATCCAACATTATAAATACACATCAATCAATATAAAAACCCATCAAAAAAACCAAATGACAGCAAGCAAATCACAATCAAAATCAACGAGCAACTAAATAATTTGTTTCTTTACCAATCTAAATTATTATAAGCTGTGTAAATCATGATTAAACTACCACATAGACAATTATAATATATATTTAATAACAACTGATAGATTCAATTTAGTGTGATAACAATTAAATGTAAATTGATGATTAACTTTGATAAAAATCAATTCTAAAATGTTGATAAGTCTCGCAATTTACAATAATGTTATTAATTTTAATTGTTGACTAATCTTTAATATCATATCACTATGATGGACCTTTCAGAACCCGAAAATTGACCGAAATATCGATGTGGTATAATTAGAATATCGATAATGATAAAAGAGAAAATTATTGTTTTAGTTTTGTTTATTATTCCAACCTTTTTATCAACTGTAATAATTATTGATTACAAATTGTAAATTCGTAAAAAAAACATAATTATTTTCATACATCGTGTGTTGGCTTACGTCTGATAAATGAGGATTCAAGGTCAGTGTTAGCGAGATCAAAATCTCTATTTCTTATCCAAATTGCAAGATATTCATCACCTTTCAGTTCATCGAACTTTTCAAAACCCGAAGTTAAGATGAGATAATGAGATTTTACCTCTTCCACCGTCCATAAGGGACTTTCGCTTGTATTTCTAAGCATGTTGACAAAGGCTTGCGCGACTTTCCAATTCACAAGATAATAACTTTTTGAGGTGAAAACATTGATCAAATTTCCTTGCTGAGCCACATTCAACACTTTAACCTCATCCAAAGTTTTCTGGTGATAATGATCAGCAACACATTTACTTAGAGAAACTTCCAAGTTTCGAGAGAACTTCCAACAATCTAAACTAATATGAAGTTTAATATTCATTTTAAATTAGAATTGAAAACTAATTTAAAAGTTATTGAAAGACGGAAGGAAATAAAGAAAACAAAAAATTAACCAAAATAAACTGAATTTCAGTAACTGAAATTACCGATTAAGAATCGGACTGTTGAGAAAAAAAATCGATCCCAAAAATTTCGCCTCACCAAAATTTTGGCGCTGCGATACGATTGTATGTCAGGTCACTTTTCTTGCCTTAAGCCAACATCTGGTTCGGCTCGAGACTAATCTTCAGCTTAAATATTTCGCCTTAAACTTTAATAACTCAATTAATTAATTGTCTGATTTCTACACAAAATCATCATCAATTTTTTTACTTCTTCATTCATAAATAAACTGTTATGTTTATTAATACAAACTTTAATGATTTTTTTCCTGAATGAAATAGTAAATGATTACATTTTGATCGTATATTAAATTTTATAATCTACAGTTTATTGTACAAAGGGGTGGTGATTTAAGATTGTTTTACAAGGTACATATTAAGAATTTGTCATTTTTTATCAAAATGTGATTTTTCTGTGTGTTGATTTTTTACATTGTGATTATGATGGAGATGATGATGATGGTTGTTTAAAAAGTCAATGAAAAATTAATCCAATTGATTCACGATTGTGTTTACATAAGAAATTGGTATTGTAGCAATTAAAGAGGGAAAAGTATTGGTTGGTGAAATTAAATTCACCTTACAGAGCTAACATTAAACTGATTAAAAACAATTAACAAATTTTCTTTCAACCATTTGACTGAAGACGATTTTAATCAATTTTTCAGGTTTCACAAGTTATAATCGTAATAATAATCAACAAGTCGAATTGGGACCTTTCTTACGTTTGAATAACGAGGAGTTAAGCAGGTCAAGGTAAGTGTTTTCAAGGTTAAGATCTCTATTTCTTATCCAAAGTGCAAGATATTCATCACCTTTCAGTCCTTCGAATGTTTCAAAACCCGAAGTTAAGATGAGATAATGAGATTTTACCTCTTCCACCGACCATAAGTGCCTTTGGCTTGGATCTCCGCGAGATTGGACAAGGTATTGCAAGTCTTCCCAATTCATTAGAAAACTACTACGCTGGCTAACAAATATACGGGCCAAAGTCCTTTGCTGGAGCACATTCAACACTGGAACCTTATTCAAAGTATTCTTGATATAATGGTCACTAACCCGTTCAGATAGAGCATCTTTCAGCTCTTGAGAGTACTTTTTGTAAGCATATAGTTTAATTTCAAGTTTATCCATGTTTAATTTGAATTGAAAACTTACAAACAAAATCAACTGATTTAAAAGTTATTAGTAGAGATAAAAGGATATAAAAAACAAAAAAGTAACTCAATATAAACTGAATATCAGTAACTGAAATGATCGATTGAGAATCGGACCGTTGAAGATAAGAATCGATCCAAATGTTCAAAAACTTTGAAATCAACTTGATCAATTCTTCCCGTTTCGGGAACAAATCCAATCAAAAAAATCAAATGACAGCAATCAAATCACAATCACAATCAACGAGCAACTAAATAATTAAGTTGTTGGTTTTTTATTTCTTCATTCATAAATAAACTTATGTTTACAAACATTAATGATTTTTTTCCTGAATGAAAATAGTAAATGATACATTACATTTTGATTGTGCAGGGCTATTCAGCTATTTTCACCGATGTTTCCAGATTTTCTCATCAACTAAGAATCAAAGAGACTCGAGACTTGAGTGGTATAAGTTTGAGCGATACTCAATTCTCATATTAAAAGATGTAGGTCATTCAGGTCGTTGTTGAAAGAAAGCGTTTCAAGGTCATCTCAAGGTGATATAGTTATTCTCCACATTTTTTAGCCCTGGAAAATGAGTTTAGAGATTGTTGTTGTCGCAAATCTTGAGATATTTTAGTTTAATTGAATAACTATTACAAATCTTCTATCCAACTTAACGCGCACAGCAAAGCTCATGGAAACCAAAAAACTTGCCATGGTACCTTCCGGAGCAACAGAGGTCGAAATGGTGGTCATCCGGTGATTAAGATGGTGATGATAGTCAACTGATTCCATGTTGAGAGAAGAAGAGATCAGGGAAAAATGGAACACAAATCACGAAAAGAAACAATAATGGAAATACACAATAGAACAATAATTGCCTTGTTCATCAGAATCAGAGAATCACTTGGAATCAATTTGGTGGAAAGAGGAACATGAAAATAGAGATTGAATAAAAGTAGTCCAATTAAAAGAGTCTCTTGTAAAGATCAACTAGAATTTAATCAATTCTATTAACCTAAATCATTCTCACCGATTGATTGTTGACTCAGATTAACCCAATACACGTGAAGATCGTCTAATGATGTAAATCGAGAAACAAATTTAACCCAAATTTAGAATTCAAATCCAATTTAATCGCAAGTTTAATCCACCATGTATCTCTGAACATTGTTGAACATTTTTTGTTGAATTACCTTCAGGTGACCTTGAAACGCTTGCTTTCTACAATGACCTGACAATGACAATTAGTCTCTTTGACTTTTAGTTGCTAAGAAAATCGCAAAAACATCGGTGAAAATAGCTGAATAGCCCTGTATTTTAATTTTTATAATCTACAGTTTATTGTACAAAGGGGGTGATGATTTAAGATTGTTTTACAAGGTACATATTAAGAATTTGTCATTTTTTATCAAAATGTGATTTTTTCTGTGTGTTGATTGTTTACATTGTGATTATGATGATAAATAATGAAAGATACAATTTAAAAAAAAGCACACACCAACCAAAATTATTAATCAATATTAATTAGGTGGTAATGAGATCACATTGATTTCCATATAATATTTTTCATAATAATAATATTTACATTTTGTTATATTAGTTATCATGGATTAATTAATTAACAACATTTAATTAGCTTTAATTTTCCTTAGAATATCGATAATGATAAAAGAGAAAATTATTTTAATTCTGTTTATTATTCAAACTTTTTATCAACTGTAAAAATTATTGATTACAAATTGTAAATTCGTGAAAAAAACATAATTATTTTCATACATCGTGTGTTGGCTTACGTCTGATAAATGAGGATTCAAGGTCAGTGTTAGCGAGATCAAAATCTCTATTTCTTATCCAAATTGCAAGATATTCATCACCTTTCAGTTCATCGAACTTTTCAAAACCCGAAGTTAAGATGAGATAATGAGATTTTACCTCTTCCACCGTCCATAAGGGGCTTTCGCTTGTATTTCTAAGAATGTTGGTAAAGTTTCGCTTCGATTTCCAGTGTATACGATATTTATTTTGTCTAGTGAACGTATCGATCAAATGCTTTGCTGGGTCACATTCAACACTTTAACCATACCCAAAGTTTTCTGGCGATAATGATCAGCAACACATTTACTTAGAGAAACTTCCAAGTTTCGAGAGAACTTCGAACAATCTAAACTAATATCAAGTTTATTACCCATTTTAAATTAGAATTGAAAACTAGTTTAAAAGTTATTGAAAGACAAAAGGAAATAAATAAAACAAAGAAAATAAAAAAGTAACCAAAATAAACTGAATTTCAGTAACTGAAATTATCGATTAAGAATCGAACTGTTGAGAAAAAGAATCGATCCCAAATATTCAAAAAAACTTTCGACCAAAATTGACATAAGTAAATAAAGATCTCAGAAGATGATGAGCCATCTTCATCCGCTCTTCCCGTTTCGGGAACAAATCCAATAAAAAAACCAAATGACAGCAATCAAATCACAATCACAATCAACGAGCAACTAAATAATTAAGTTGTTGGTTTTTTTACTTCTTCATTCATAAATAAACTGTTATGTTTACAAACTTTAATGATTTTTTTCCTCAATTAAAATAGTAAATGATTACATTTGATTGTATATTAATTTTTATAATCTACAGTTAATTGTACAAAGGGGGTGGTGATTTAAGATTGTTTTACAAGGTACATATTAAGAATTTGTCATTTTTTATCAAAATGTGATTTTTTCTGTGTTGATTGTTTACATTGTGATTATGATGGAGATGATGATGATGATTGTTTAAAAAGTCAATGAAAAATTAATCCAATTGATTAACGATTGTGTTTACATAAGAAATTGGTATTGTATCAATTAAAGAGGGAAAATTATTGGCAGTAGGTGAAAGATGTGTGATAATTGTGAATGATAGTTAAATTATTCAGTACACTAATTAGCTGTGTTTCAAATGTAAGGCCAAGTATCCGGTGATTTAGTAACTTTTGATATTAATTTACATAAATAGAAATGCTAAAGATTTTAATTGTTGGCTCATTTCGTTGGTGACAATTGTTTCCTTATTCAGTCCATCAGATTGATTGTTCTCATGCGTAAAATAGATGATTTAACTTTGTTATTGTTGATCGATGAAAATAGTTAGTATAATAGGATGGCCACAAAAAATATCACGAATAATTAATTGTTGCTTTTGACTATGATTGTTAATATTGACTATGAAGATGATGATGATGATGAGGTGCTTCAGATCATTTATTAAATAATTGTCGAGGCACTGATATAATTGCTGTGTTGATGTTTCTTTTTGTGACTTATTGTTTGTGTGTGATGGGTAAAGTTGCATAGCACTTTTGTTGAAATTAGTTGATTGTTTGGCATCAATTAAAAATAGGAATTATCGATTATCTAAAACAATTTCAAAGTTCTTCGAAAAAGGCAACTCGAGCTTTCGTTGATCCAGATTTGGTTCGTTTTAATGTTGAATATTTATTATCACCACGAGTTGTATTTTCCTCATGAATTCTGTCCATGGTTGTTAATCGATCTTCAACTTTAAGAACTTCAATCTCCGATTTAAGATCTCTTAATTGTTCCTGAAGGTGTCGACTTTTCTTTAAATATTCCATCCTTTCCTTTTCGATTTCTAGAACCAACTTTTCTACATCAGTGTCACTAATAAGGTCACAAGAGGTTGGACTGGTAAGTTTACTATTTACACTCTCAGGTCGGGTTGTTATTCCAACTCCTATTCCAAGAGGTGGTGAAATTGTTGTCGTTGTGTTGATTGTAGGATTGTTGTTGTTGGTTAAGGTGAATGTTTGAAAAGAGCTGTTTGTACATGGTGGTGATAAATTGGTTGGACTTACAATAATAGGATAAGTATCGTTAACCGCAACATCGCTAATGGTCAATTCCTTCAATTTACTAAGACACACTTGATGATGGTCAAAGGTATCTAGATTATTGGTTATATACAGAGAATCTGAATTGATTAAACCGGAACCACCGTTGATTATTGGTGATTTGGGACATTTTGTATCATTCAACTGATGAGATCCGTTAATGTAAATTGTCGTTGAATCGAGAGATGGACTTTGCGAAGGTACCCTTAGAATTTCAAACAATTTTTCTTTAGCCTCTCGTTCCGATAATTTAGCTTTCAGCAATTCTTCTCTTAATTGTTCCGCTTCTTTGGCTCTTCTTTCACTTTCCTCAACCATTGTGGTTGCCAAAAGTTCAGCTTCAGCGGCTTTTCTTACCATCAGCATCTTCTCCTCTTCTGTTTTAATAACATTTAATTTCACCCTTTGAATTTCGGCCTCGGTTTCTGCTGCTTTTTGTGATAAAATGATAGCATCTTCTTCAGCCAGGCGAGCCTTTTCCGCCAAAAGTTCAACAGTTTCTTCCGATCTTCTTAATGCTTCCTGAGCAACCCGAGCTTCTTCCTGATATTGGAATAACCTTTGCTGTAGATCACGTTTCTCCCTTTCAGCTTCTTCTCTTAATTGTTTTTCCCTAATAAATTTTGACCTTTCAGCTTGACGGCGTAACTTTTCCTCCTTGGCTTGAGCTTTCATCTGTTGCATTTCCATGGTATCAGGACGGCGTCTTTTCATATAGAGATCATGATTTCCAATACACAAATCCAAGATTAACTTGTTCATCCGAGTCTTGGAAGAGTAAAAATGAAAAGGTGGAGCATTTTTGTCCACAGGTTTAATGGTAAACTTTTTATCATCATATGAAATATTACGAATCTCATTCCATGGAAATGTAATCTTAGGTGATAGTTTATTGTCCTTCTCATAAATGTTCAATCCCATGGCGGTAACACCTAACCAAAGTTCAGATTCTTTCTTATTACTTATTGGGAAATAATTAACACCATACATGTCAAGATCTTGAGCTATTTTCAAATATTCCATTTCCGCTTCATCTCTGGCCATTCCTCTATGATCAGCATACCAAACTCTGATTCTTTCCTCCCACATTTCTGGTGTCATCTGATATTGATCAATAACCCGCTGAGGTAATAAATCTTCAGCATCAGCTAACGTACCAGGCTTGTAAGTAGCCTCATCATAATCACCATATTTGGCCTGAACAGCGTAACTGGCCAATAAAACGGAAGCTTCTGGTGGACAGTAAATATCCTCATTGAGAATTGCTTGTTTAACTTGTAGAAAGAAAAGATGTTGAGTAATTTCTTGAATCAATTCTTCAGCAACATCTTCAGGATAGAATTTGGCAAGAAAAAGAAATGACATTTGAGGCACTGGTTTGTTTTTGTTTGACGATGAAAGACTGGATGAAGATGAATTCGATGAGTTACATGGTTTGTAGGTTAATCTAACTTCTTGATCACAGATTCGTTTATCCATTTTTAACCAAGCAATATAACCTGTTGATTGGGACAATAGAAACAAATTAGGATCTTCAAAACAAACACCTCCAAACAGAGTATTCTAAGTATATATGTAAATTACCTTTCACGTCGACATATTGAAGACCAAAGAAACACGTTTCTCGCAAGCCTAAGGTACGAGTGACCAGTTCAAAGAGATCACCTCCTGTTGCCTTATGTAATATATCAAAATCCAATTGAGCGTCCATGGTGATCACCTCAACGGACATCATTTTGCTTTTAGATGCTCGTAATAGACTTTTCATGGTGACAAATGGTTGCCGATGATCCAAAATATATTGCAAATAAGAACCGATAAAGATGATGAGTGGTTGTTGTTTTCTTCTTAAATGATGAGACCCAAATTGTAATCCAAGATAACCAGGTCAGTATTGTCAAGAGAATATTGTTTTAAGTAGCTTTGGATGGAAAAAGAATAGAAAAAGAGATGAATGAGCAACAAGTTTCCATTGTAAACATGACAGTAAATGGATAGAGAGAATGGAAATGGAAAAAAACATTAGAATTAAACAAATTAACTTACCTTAATACTCCATTCATGGTAAATTGGTTTTCTTTTTTGTTTCAAATCGATTGAATAGTTGAAGATTATTAGAAATTGGGTATTAAGGTGAAACAAAACATTCCAAAGGCATTAAAAAAAATACAGAAAATAGAAAGAGAGTGAAAGTGAGAGGGAGAAAGAAAAGAAAGAGATGCTATGTCAGTGGTTATATATAAATTACAGAGAAATTCAGCTCAAGAATTTAAGCTCACATTTGAAAGAATCTCTTGAAGAATATGATTCTCCTTGATGATGATGATAGATAAAAGCTTTTAACACACCGATAGGATGGCCTCAAATGATCAATTCTTGCTGGAGAGAGAGAGAGAAGTTGTTTGACCAGGGAAAGGCTAGAATAGAAGGTAAGAGAAAGAGAGAGAGAAAGAGAAAGAAAGAAAGAAAGAAAAAGAGAGAGAGAGAGAGATAAAGTATCGGTTGATTTGACGAGCTCTTAATTGAATTTCCTAATCAATTTGTATCACTTTTGGTATTTAATCTTCCAATCTCTCTGTCTCTCCCTCTTCAAATAGATAAATTCAATGAATGAGATGAGAAAACACCAGAGGAATGTAATTGAGAATAACAATGGAAACTTTCACACAAAGAATATTGAAGAAGAAGAAAAGAAGAAAATTCCGGTCAACAAATTCAACAAGTGTCTCTATTTCCATGGAACACAAAACGATAATAACAAAACTCTTCCAAAAGATTATAATAGTCTATTCGCGAGATGGAGACACTGCAGGGAAGAGAAAACCATTGAGATCAATTGAAACTTTTTCGTTTCAATTTGATGTTTCGTTAGCCGATAATCGATTTATTAATTAATTATTTCCTTTGATTGCAATCGGTAAATTTTGATAAATCCAAAAGTGACAAATTGTTGAAATGTAATTTTATTAAATCAAATGTAACAATAACTTTTTTTTTCTTAGAAATACCTGATTGTTTATTCATCTGAGAAAAAAACTCTTTATAAAATCATAATAACAAAAAATTGATAAATATTAACTTCCTTTAGAATCAAATAATTAGATGATTACTTTTTTGTTTGTTCATTTTGGACAAAAGTTGTTTCCTTAGGAGATCACACAATTTTTTTGATGACAATCAACGTTAGTTGAACTACTACATGAAGAGTGATGGTGTTGAGCTTGTTGTTGTTGTTGTTGTTGTTGTTGTTCTTGTTGGGGATTAGGGTGACGGTAAATGTACTGATGTTGATGATGATTGTGATGGTTATTATGATGACCGATACCTCGTACATTATGAAGTCTATTAGATGAATGAGATTTATTTGTATCACATGAAAAAAGTGCCTTAGCTTTTCGTCGTAAGGTATTGTTAAGATCTTTATATTTGTGGGATGAGGATGAAGTCGATGAATGGGAGTGGTGTGTATGAGATCGAGCCGATCTCATAGTGTAACTGGTCAATGATGAATAAGACTTGAGGTAACATTTTAGTTTCGGTGGTAAAGGTAACTGTTCAACTCCATAGACGGTGGTACAAGCGACAATGGATCGACAGCAAATTTCCCGTAATGAAAGAACTGTAAACAAGAAAAAAAAGTAAACAGAAAAGAAAAAAATCATTAGAAAATAAAATAAAATATCGAAAAAAAATTCGAAGGTTATAAAAGTTATTAGAATCGTTTGAACAATTAAGTTTAAATTACTAACTATCAAATAACAACAAAGTGAATATTAAATATTGTGATTCATGATTTAAGTAAATGATAATCAAAACTATTCCAAAGTAATTGAGATTAGAGTTTAAATTAAAGATTAAGGACAAGGTTAAGATCAAATGGATAAATCGTAACAATTTTCATGTTGATTTGGTTTAAATTGTTATTTAGAAAAATCATTTAATTCTCTCGCTTAATTGTGAAAGAAGGACAAAAGACTATTATAATCAGTAAACAAGGAGACTTGATTAACTTTGATTACTTGAGGTTTTTTTTTCACTTCGTCATCTTCATCATCATCGTTTTGATTATCATTTCAATCATTGGCCTTGGTAAAGTTCAGTTATCTGGATTATTATTATTATTTCAACTACAAACATTTAGATTTTATGAATTAAATGATGTTGATTGTTTTAGCTATTAAGTGAATTAGTGGAAATATGATGAAAATCTTCAGAAAATGAAATGAGGATAAAAAGGTAAGAAGGGAAAGAGGATTAAGAATCAACAGGATTTGATGATGTTCAACTACTTTAGTTACAGATCAAGCAAGTATAGTGATAGAAATTAGATATCAATTAAGTAACAAGATTATTTGATTTACTAACCAGTATTACGCCTCCAAACGTTTTCCATTCCATTGCGAAGTAAAACCATTCGGGAAAGTTCAGCAAAAGATTCACGAATGTTATAATTACAGAGAGGACTCACCTCAAAGAATGACATATTATACCTATTTGCGTAATTTTCAGCTGAATGTTCATTGACTTGACGTTGGAATGCTAGATGAAGTCGATTACCAACCAGAATTTTGGGTACTCCGGGTGCATGCTTTGGATAGATGAGAAGGCCAATCAATCAATTCATGTTGATATTCATTAAATCCAGAGTTTCAAGTCATCATTATTTATGTGTGTGGGATAAACAGATAGAAAAAGGAAAAAATTTATCAGATTGAAATGGAGGAACAACAATTTACTAGGAATTTTCAGTGAGTTCCATTTAGAGTATTTGATTTACCTCTTCGACTTCACGAAGCCATCGTTTGAGACCAGAGAATGACCACTTGTTGGTTATATCATACACTAAAAGAATACCTTGAGCCCCTCGAGAATATGAGCGAATTATTGTGGAGAATCGCCCTTGTCCAGAAGCATCCCTATTGATTTTAGAATAGAGATAGAGAATGGAGAAAGAAATGTGAATGTGACAAGTTTTAAATTTAGATATTAAATTGATGCGGAATCGGATGGAAAAAAGGTAAAGAGAAAGAGAAGATGTGATAGATAGAGAAGAAAAATGAGGAAGAAAAAAAAAGCAAGATTCAGATACATAGTGGATAGAAAAAGGAAAAAAAGTTGCTTAATGATGAGGATGAAGTTTGTTGAAGATGGAGACAAGTGAGAGACAATCTTTGATGCGGGAAGGGAAGAGAAGGAGAAAAAGGAAGGCAGAACGATACAAGAGAGATAAATGGTGAGGCCAGAGAGAGAGAGAGAGAGTAAAGTAGGTTGATAAGAATTAAAGGTACTGATGACTTAATGAGAATCATTTTTGATGAGGGCAAATAGGAAAATGAAACAGTAAAAAGTGTAAAAAGGAAACACTTAGAGGGTAAAGAGAAAGATGACAAAAGCAACGAAGAATAAAGAGAAAAAGGTGGTTATAGACATGGAATAGAAGAAAAGAGCAATAAATACCATAATTGAAGTCTAATTCTTTTACCATCAAGTAGAATTTGTGTTGATTTAAAGGCAACACCAGGAGATCCAGAGAAATGTTGTTCATAATTAGAAAAGGACGAGGAAGATGTTGATACATCCGAATCTAAACTGTTCATTATTTCATCTTTGCCAACATCCGGATCACCGACGAGTAAAAATTTAAGCAAATAATCATAACCTTTCAGTTGATGATCTCGTGTTGTTTCGAAATTACCTTGGTAAGAAATACTAGAATCTTGATCACTAATCATATCATAAATCACAATAAAAAAATCACTAAAAGTAACAACAATTTAAAGTCACAAAACATAAACAACAGTTGGAATGAAATAAAAAACCAGAAAATCCAATCAACAAAAAAAAAAGAAAAACAAAAACGAGCGCCATCAACAGGTGGAAAAAACAACTAAACGGAGAAATTAAATTTTAGAAATAATTTTTATTAATGAAACTTATTCTTTGATAATGTTTTTCTTTCATCTTTTAATTAGATAAAATTTTAATTGCTTGGCCCAAATTAGTAGATAATGAGGATTATCAAAATAAAAAAGAAGCAAACATTGAATGAGAGAGAGAGAGAGAGAGAGGAGAGATGATGATGATGAAACGCCGATGAAACAATTTTGTCATTTGTTAGAATAACTTTTTGATTGTTTACAATTAAAATGAGATTTTGTTTCTTCGTTAAATTGTTGAGTAATTGTAATTATTATATATTATTGAAGAGATAATAATAATAATTAAAAACCAATACGATTGATTGGTGATTGATGATTAGTCTTTTGTTTGATTTTTCCTCATTTTTGATGTAGTAGTATAAAAGATTGCAATTGGTTAATTGCTAGACAATCGGAGTTAATTGTTGTCTTCATGGTGATGATGATGATAAATAATGAAAGATACAATTTAAAAAAAAGCACACACCAACCAAAATTATTAATCAATATTAATTAGGTGGTAATGAGATCACATTGATTTCCATATAATATTTTTCATAATAATAATATTTACATTTTGTTATATTAGTTATCATGAATTAACTAATTAACAAGGGAAATTGATAATGAGTTGATATAACAAATTTAAGAAGATAATTGTTATATCATCATGAGATGATTAAAATAGTCAATTTGTCGTGATGATGATGATTATTGTGGTTGTTGATTGGTTGGTAAAATTAAATTTTCCTTACAGAGCTAACATTAAACTCCTCTACTTCAGATTCACTGTGAATTTCACCATTAATTAATTCAGTTTCATTATCACTATCATCCATGGCCAATTTATTGAATCCTGATCGTTTAGGATCGTTAAGAATACGACCAAGATTTAATTCATTTTTAGTTGATCGATAACCAGTAACCCAGCCTTTAATTTCTTGTAATGGTGAATAACTGTTAGGCCGATAATCTCGACGTCGATTGATTAAAAAGGCGATTAAAATGATTAATATAATCGTCGAGAGGATTAATATAATAATCACTGAATTACTTGATGAAAAAGACGTTGGAATGAGCGGTAATTTTGGAAGAAAAAATTTTCTACTTTTGTTTGTTGACAAGGCATCAGTTGAATCTTTTAATGGTGAAGCTAATTTAGTTGATTTATCGTCGATATTAATTTGATTATCTGAAGATTGAAGCGTATTAGTTAAATCTATTGGCACTTCTATTGTATATTGAAAGAGAAAGAGAGAAAAACAAATAAAAAACAATTAGTCAATCTGATTGATTGGTAGACTTAAATGAAGAAAAAGTAAATTAATGTTTCAATGATATTAATCAATAATAATCTTTGAATATTATTGGTTAATTGTTCATTTCCTGAGTTACAATTTACCTTTATCAAATCTCCAAAGGTAATTTGGTCCAATTTCAACTACATAGACATTTTTTGCATCCGCAGTGGAAACAATATCATGAGGCTGTGAGAAATTCTGAAAGAAAATCGAAAAAAAAATCAGATAACAATTAGTTAATTGCTAGAAGGATAAGAATTAGGTATGATTAGTATTCTCAGATTAAAGATAATTGTTACACACAAAGGAAACTATTGGTATTAATTAGATGTAAATGTAGATTGACGTGCAATTGTTAATTGATAGCAGATTGTTGGTTAATCATTAACAATTAGCAATTCATATGGCAAGAGCATGTTGGTTAGTAATTAAAGATTATTTAAAAGGTGTAAAAATTGATCATAAATTGTGATTACTTTTTTTCTAATGAAAATTAACAACAATTAGAAGAAAAAATTACTAGTAACTGTAATTGTTTTTCAAAGTCTCTCAACTTAATCATACAAATCTTTTTAAATGTTTTCAATGGGAAAGATTAAGATGAGATTGAGAAAATTTAAGTCAACTAATGTGAACAAGGTAATGATTAAGAAGACAATTAGTTGGATGGAAAGAAAAGAAATCTCAATTGTTACATAGTATGGAGATGATAAAAAAATTCTGTTCTCTTTATCATCTCTATACTAGAATCTTTTCTTGCCAGCATTTGATAGCTCAGGTGAGACGAAGTGTTTAAATATAAAAGGTTAGAATGAAAAAAGTACAGGTAACATAAAAAATCAACAATCAAGATAGAGATGAGGATGAGAAGGTATTAGAATGAATTGGATTTAGAAACAGAGAGAGAGGATAAAGTTAATGGTTATGTTGATTATCCAAGGTTTTGATTAAATCACTTACTCCAAATGAAGTTAATAGTTCACGGGTTGTTAGGTTGAAGAGAAATCCTTTCACTGGATCTTTAATTGTGAAGGCTCCATTGACGGCGAAAAGGACTCCACCTTGATAAGGTGAATACGAAATTGAGAAAAGTCTACCAGCGAATTCATTGTGAGTTATAGAGAAAGCGAATTGGCCATTAGGTGGAGTGAAACATTGAATTCTCCCGTGTTCTCGATCAGCGACACAGACTAAATTCAATTCCTCGGCCAGGATAACTTTATGAGGAATACTGAAAAAATTGGGCAAAAGTTGACTGGAAGCTGCGAATTTGGAAATTTGGAAAAGAATAATATATTTTTAGAATTTCGGATAATTTTTATATAAATATACTCGATAAAAAGACTTACTTGTATCAGCTTGTCCCCATTGATTAAGAAAAACACCCGCAGAATTAAACCTTGCAATTCGAGAGTTACAATATCCATCGGCTACATAGAAATCACCGTTTCGAGAGTCAATCGCGACACTTGTTGGTTTACAGAAATGTTTCTCATCGTTTCCGGGAACAAATCGCTCTCCTAATACCAATGTTGGCTTGTCACTTCCCTCAGCAGGAAATTTGAATATCTGATGAAGGGCAACATCGGTTAGCCAAACATTTCCTTTAGTGTCAAAGGTTAATCCATGAGGTAGAAAGAAAAAATCAGCACCCCAACCATTAACACTTTGCATTGTTTTAGGCTCAATTACAAGAACAGTACTAATATTAATCGGTCCATCTTCAATTGGTTGATATTTATTGGTGAATATATTGAAACTCCTAATAGAATAAAGAAGAAACGGAAACAGTCAGCAAATATACATACATAGAAAAGAACATTTTTCCAAATAGAATAAGAATTAAAAAGAATAGAACAAACTTTTCATTCCATACGTGTGATCCTCGGTGAAAAATAACAATATTGCCCTTTGAATCAATGGAAACAGCGGATATTTGACCCAACTGATGATCTGTGACCGGCCATTTTGGAGTCACCGAATATTTGAAAGAATTAAGATTCTTCTTAACAGATTTAGTTAATCTAGACTCTCTAGAATTTGATAATATAACTGAATTAACGCCATCACCACCTTTACCACCTCCACCATGACCAGCAACATAATTCAGTTGATTAACCGATGATGATGATGGTTGATCCAAGTCATTCAATAATCTTGGACTAGAATCACATTTACATATTACCACAATTAGAATTAAAATTTGTTTCACAATTGAACACATATTTAATTCGATAAATAAAAACAATTAACAGTTAAAACTAAATTAAAATCATGATAAAAAAACACAGAATGAAACAATTATGATGATGATGTTGGTTAAAAAAAAGGTGATGATGTTACAAGATTAAGACTTGAACAGATGGAACCTTAATTATAATCGAAATGTAATCACAATAATTTAATTAATTGTTCCAATATGATCTACATTAAGTACTTAATTACATTGTATAATTAACAGGGTTTAAAGATGATTAAGTACAACTGTAACCATCAATTTGTTGATTGTTACTAAGTGTCAACAAAAAAATGAATTCATTTCTTTTCAAAATGAAAATAAACTAAAGGGGAGATCTCATTTTCTTTTCTAAATTAGGAGACGGTCCCTTCGCTCAGCTGAAATTTTGGCTTTTTCATTTTCAAATTTTCCATTCAATTAATTTAATTGTTTGATTACGTTTTTCGATAAGTTAATTACTTTGATTGTTATTTTATTGATTAACAAATTGTTGTGGAAGCTCTAAAGAGTAAGTTGATTTGTTTTTTTGAATTTAATTTTTGTTCAATCAATGAGAATATGATTGATTTATGTTAATTGGTTTTTCCATGTGTTTGTTTTTTTGTTTTTCTATTTTTTAATTGATTTTGTGGTTTAATTTTTTTTCTCTTTTGTTTAGATTGATCAAGATGCCGTATGCTAACCAGCCTAATATTACGATCACTGAGTCTAATCGGGAGAATATTAAATTTTCTATTGAAGATACAAGTTTAAGTGTTGCTAATGCTTTAAGACGTACATTTATCTCGGAGGTTCCTACTTTGGCTATTGATTGGGTTCAATTGGAAGCCAATTCAACTGTACTTTTTGATGAATTTATCGCCTCAAGATTGGGTCTTATTCCTTTAACCAGTGATGAAGTCGTCGATAAAATGGCTTATTCACGGGATTGTGTTTGTACCGATTTCTGTCAAGATTGTTCAGTTGAGTTTACCCTTCACTGTAAATGCAATGAAGATGCGACAAAAAATGTTACTTCAGCTGATCTAAAGAGTAAAAATACTTATGTTGTACCTGCAACCAAGAAAACCGATGACGAAGATGCTGATTATGGAGTTGAAAATGAAGATATTCTAATTGTCAAACTTAGAAAAGGTCAAGAATTACGAATTCGAGCCTATGCAAAGAAAGGTTTCGGTAAAGAACATGCCAAATGGAATCCGACCTCAAGTGTATCATTCGAATACGATCCAGATAATGCTTTTAGACACACAACCTTCCCAATACCAGAAGAATGGCCGAAAAGTGAATATTCCGAACTCGATGAAACAAAATCCGAAGCCGATTACTTACGCGATCAACATCCATCTAAATTCTACTTCAACTTAGAATCTTCTGGAGCCCTAAAGCCCGTCAACATTGTTCTAAGTGGTCTTAACGTACTTAAAAAGAAACTCACAGATCTACAAACCCAATTAAACCACGAAATCGAAAACGATGCTCTCGCCATCATGTAGACAATTAACTCCATCAAATCGATTCATTTTAACTTTTAATTTCGATCTCTTCTTTCAAATTTCACCTTCAAATTACTCATTAATTGTCATTGAATAGATTCAAATTCCAGATCATCTTAAATTTGTGAGACGTTCAATCAAATCTTTCTGTTCGGCCTCATCTCTAATCAACGATTGCTCCAAACTGTTCAATCTTTCCAGTTCTTGTCGTTTCTCGTTAATCAACACAATTAACTGTTGTCGATTAGATTCCTTTTGCATACCAACAGATTTAAGTGAATTACGTGATCCCAATGCCTGAATTTATACAAAACAGAAACAATCAAAGGGTTACAATTAATTCTTTCACGTTCGAATTGTTCAAATTTACTTTGATTTTCTCCTTTTCAACTTTCTCCTTAAGATTGGCAACAATTTGGATAAAATCATCAACAATTTCTTGAAATTCCAGTGTACCTATTGAAGGAACAGAACAATCAACAATAATTAATCAAATTCAAATTCAAATTAACTTCTTACTTTGAATAAATTCTGAACATTCTGAAGTTAATTCAGTTGTAGTTTGATTGGCATTTGGATCAAGAATTCGGATCCGATTTTGATCATCAAAATATAAACCAAGTCGACTTAAATTATAATCAGACATTTTCGATAAGTTAATCGAAAATATAATGTTTATGATTAATTAATTACCGTTACCTTAGTTACCTTCAAATGAAAACAATAACAAAAAGATTATCGGGTTACTATGATTACAATTGGATCAACAAAATAAATTGTTTTTTTTGTTTTAAATTGTGGAAATTATTTCTCTTTAATTTGAATTACATTAATTGTACATATAAATTTAATGACCATTGGTTTAGTTTTGATTACAATTATGTGCAATTAATTAATCTCTATTATTATTAACAGAAAAATGTTGATAATATTAGTTGATTTATCTTGTGATGAAACTTTGGACGAGTTGATGATTTGGTTATTGTAACTAATTGTTTTGTAGTAAAAACAAAACAATTATCTTGATGACATTTAAATCCAATGTTGATGAATTAATTGGTTAAACTTTGTATAGCAAAATCAATTAATGAAATTTCATTGATGATGTTAATTGGATGGATAAATGCAAAGATGATTTTTACTAATACATAATAATGATAAAAAATAATACTAATAATATAATCAAGGAATAAGAAAAATACTAACTACTAATGCTAATACAATATAAATATAATCACTGATGAAATAATCAACGATGATAATATTATTAATAATAATAATCATAATAACAATAAATATAATCAAAATAAAGATAATGATGATAAATAATAATAATAACTGACCTCTAATGATATTGGTTGATGAAGATAAGGGATGAAAGATGATGATGACAAAACTCATGTGTATTATTTATATAATGTGAATATCTATTGGTAATTGTAACTGATTAACTCATTGATGATTTGGGCTTTTAATCAATTTAATTTGTCACCGCAACACTTTGATTGTTTACTATTAGTTTAGCTTATTGGTAATGTAATATTGATGATGATTTGCTTTTGGTTGTTGATTTAATTCATGTTACGATTTTGTTTTTGGTTTTAAGTTAATTGTCAACTAATTTTCGTGTTCATTGATTAGATGATTAGGTTTGTGTTTGTAAGTTGTAGTGATTAGTTGATTTGAATGAATGAACTTTTTTTTCTGGTGAGTATTATTTTCCCATCATCATTGGCATTGGTGATCCTGACCACATCATCTTGGGCATCATCATTGACGATGGACCGGTCATCATCATTGATGATGGCATCATCATCGGTGTTGGCATCATCATTGGTGATGGACTTCCCATCATCATACCACCAGAAGTGGGCCAGGTCATTCCAGGTGACATCATCATCCCTCCGCTCATCATTTTTTTACTTCCATCCATCATTTGATTACTATTCATTTCCGTTGACATGGTCATCGGCATTGTCATGGACATTGAGACAGGCATCATCATGGACATGGGAGATGAGGCTGGAGATGGAACCGGAATAGGAATTGGTATCGGCATTGGCATCGGCATCGGCATCGGCATTGATGACGGCATAGACATGGGCATGGACATTTGTCTAATATTCATAAAATCAATCAATAATCAAAAATCAATTCTATTGTAATATTAACTTGCTCAATAAAGAAACTGATTGTCAACAGGTAATCACATTTACCTTGACAATTTATGAATAAAATGAAAAGGAGATGAAAATGAAACTTTCTAATTATTGATCTACTTACGGTAACATCATGACCTGGACGCTGGGAGACTGAGGAGCCGGTGGTTGAGCCATTTGAGCCATCGAGGGCGATTTCTCGGCTGAATAGACTTGCATTACTGGACAACAACCCCTCCCTCCACCTCCTCCATCGCCATCGCCTCCTCCACCCATTGATTTTTTCATCATCATCATCTCACCTCCATCATCCATATCCATCATTGGCATCATCATTGACTGACTGCTCATTAAATCAGCCATTTTATCATCTTTGTCACATTCTGTTAAAAGTAAAACAAAAACAAATTGATTTACAATCAGATTACATCACAATTAGAGTTAATTAATTGCTCTGATTACTTTAGCTTGATAAGTTGTCAGGGTTGATAGACAAAAACAAAAGACAATTTTAGCTTATGATTAAACAGTGAATATTACATTTAATGGACAGAAAAAGAAAAGGAAAACAATTAAAAAAAGAATACAATTAAAATTAATGAATTAACTGTCGTTATTTAAGTTAATTGACATCATTCTCGTTCTGATTAAAGTTAATCATAAACACTGAGAGTTTTTTTAAATTATTATGACAACATAACGATTACATTTATTTAAATTGTCAACTCAAGTTATCATTCAATTAATTTAGTTTTGTTTCTCTCTCTGTCTGGATAGTTAATTAACTAATTGCTATTAACAAATGAATCAAAAATGATGAAATAATTATGATAATCGAATAGAATTACGATTAAAAGAAGATGAGAATAGAAAATTATAACTGTTCTTATGAAGAGAAAAAAATCTTTTCTTCTGATCGAGATTAATTGAACTCAGAATAACTAGATTAAGGAATTGTTGGAACGATAATTTACTAATCACTGAATCAGATTAAATTTCTTTTCTCAGGAATAATTGGAAGTTCATTAGTTATGATTAGTTGATTCACTTTGGATAATTTTGCCGATTGTTGAGTTGAAGTCGATGAATGATTTTTCCTTGATTATTATTGATCGATTTTCTTAGTTGTTGTGTTAATTTGGTTAAGGTAATCAGAGGAACAATTAGTTAATCACTTACCCATCTTCTCGAGCATCTTTGAAGCCATTGTTTTACCATTAAGAGGATGAATAAATATAATTGATGTAATAGAAGCGAGGAAAACTGTAAACACAATCATCGTAATTAAAACGATCCAGACAATTAATAACTGAGGAAAACAATCATAGGACAATTAAGAAGTTAATTGTGACCCGAGTTTTGACTAGAGGTTTGTTAATCTGATCGCTCGGTGATTTGTTCTTGAAAGAATTTGAAGAAAATGATCTTAAATTGAGTGAGTGAGAATATCGACTCACTAATTAGGACAAATCTTCCAAATTGTTTTCACACATCATGATTTCGATTCCATGAATATGAATAAGATGAAAAGAGTTGTTTTCATGAAACAATAGATTCGTTGGCAGACTAATAGACTAAAGCATTTGAGCCTGATAATCAATCGGCGACAATTAATTCATTTTATCAATTCGAAAGTGTCACATTTATGATAAACTTTCGATCAATTTAATAATCGAAACAATAAATCAAAGGCTTAACTCAATCTCGCCACAAATACTCAATGAACTTTCTCAATCTTCAGTTCGTCAATTTCTTTTAGGGTGAAAAATTTTCTCTTTCAGTCAAATAAACAGAATAAAAAATCGAAATTCAAAGCTGCAAAAACAAAAATTCTTTTTTTCGAAGTTTCGAATTTAATCGTTTGAATTTCCCTCATTTTCATTTATTCTCTTTCGTTGATTAGGTTAACCAGAAGGTGTCACCAGTTTCCATTAGAAGAAAATTGAAAAACGATTGATAATCAAACTTTGTCAAAGTTACTTTGATTCAATTTCTATTGGAGAAATTTTTTTGTTTACTAATTAACTAATTGTTTTTCTTAATTTAATCGTTTACTTGATTAACTTTTCAACGATTTAATAATTGTACAACTGTTTGTTTGTTCATCTTGAGGGTTTATTCGGGTGTTTTGGTTCTTTTTTGCTTTTGAAATGTTTTCTGTCCCATCAAAAATTATCAATCGATATTCAACATTATCTCTGTTTAAAAGATGTTTGAATGATCACAAATTACCTTATCCAAAATTGTCCAAGGAGGAAAGAGAAGCTCTAACTAGTCTATCGTTGACCGAAAACCTTCACATTCAGCTCGAAGGGATGCCTGCTAAAGAATTCGCTGATGTTGATCCAGATTCGGAGCCATTTAATCACATCTATCAAGGAGTCGATGATAAAGGTTTTTTCACGAAAGTTGAAAATGTTACCGATAAAGATCCTGATCGATGGTTTTGGGTTGAAAGGTTATTGGTTAAAAAGAACATCTCATCTTATCCAACATTAACTTCAAAGGATAATAATCAAAGTAAATCATTTCCTTCAGGTTATCAACCAGTTAATCAAATTATACCCGATTTACCTTATTTTATTGGACGAACAAGAAATGGCCTTTATCCCGTTTTCAAGATCGTTCATTTCAATCAGAACGTATCAACAGTTGTAAGCCATATCGAAGGTGATGTTTGGTTTGCTCGAAAACAAATAGTCCAACATTTGAAAGGGAAACTTAAACCCGAAAATCTAGTTACTGTTAATGAAGTACATGGATCATTAAGCATAAGGGGTGATCACGTTCTCGATGTAATTAATTTTCTAAAGGAAACTGGTTTCTAATTGTCTTTTCTTTTTTGTAGAATAAAATAATAGTTAATTAAAGCTTAATTTGATTTAATCCTTTTTGCTCTGTAAGTGATTGAGAGAGAGAGACAAAGTTGATAGTTGAATGAGCCTTAGCTTTTATTCTAAATCATGAACCATTGAATTAAATGAAAATGTTTTTTCTTCTTTAAAGTTGTTGGAACAAATTAAATGAGGTCATGTAGCTTTGACAAAAAAGGAGATTTTGGATAATGTTGAGGTTAGTTACCACCACGAAGACGGAGGACCAAATGAAGAGTTGATTCTTTTTGGATGTTGTAGTCTGAGAGGGTTCGACCATCTTCAAGTTGTTTACCAGCGAAGATTAAACGTTGTTGGTCAGGGGGAATACCTTCCTTGTCTTGGATTTTAGCCTTGACATTTTCGATTGTGTCAGAAGGCTCGACCTCAAGGGTGATGGTTTTACCAGTTAAAGTTTTCACGAAAATTTGCATACCACCACGGAGACGAAGGACCAAGTGAAGAGTAGATTCTAGAAAAAGTAAAAAAGGGTGAGGCAAAAAAGAAAGATGAGAAATGAGAACAAAAGGGGGTTGCGTAGGAGAAAATCTCTAAGGTTAAACCATTAGAAAAACGCTAATTAAAGAGAACACAAACCTTTTTGAATGTTGTAGTCAGAGAGGGTTCGACCATCTTCGAGTTGTTTACCAGCGAAGATCAAACGTTGTTGGTCGGGTGGGATACCTTCCTTATCTTGGATTTTAGCTTTTACATTTTCAATGGTGTCAGAAGGCTCAACTTCAAGGGTAATTGTTTTTCCAGTTAAGGTCTTGACGAAGATTTGCATACCACCACGAAGTCGGAGGACCAAGTGAAGGGTAGACTCTAGAAAAGATAAGCAATAAAAGAGGGTGAGTCCAAAAAGAAATGAGAAAAAAAAGTAGGGCGTAAGATGGAAGGTGAATTTCAACAAGACCAAAGGAGAAAATCACTAAATAGAAAAAAAAAATAACCAACCTTTTTGGATATTGTAATCCGAAAGAGTTCGTCCATCTTCCAATTGTTTACCAGCGAAGATCAAACGTTGTTGATCGGGTGGGATACCTTCTTTATCTTGGATTTTGGCTTTAACATTTTCAATAGTATCAGAAGGTTCAACCTCAAGGGTGATAGTTTTTCCTGTTAAAGTTTTCACGAAAATTTGCATGATGATTGCGAGAAAGTTGAGACGTAGAAATAAATTTCAAGAAGAACAAAGAGAAAATTGGAAAGAATTAACTGTTAATTGATGTAACTCGAAGTAAACACAAAGAATGAATAATTGGTTTAGTGTTGCCGTGAGAATTTAGAGAAACTGAGAATTCTCGATATATTGTCATCGATTTCTCATCGATATAAAATTCAATTTATCGAGAACCAAACGATTGTCTTTTGTTTACATCTTATGCTCTTCAGTTGAGTGATAAGTATGGTGAAAATGTTAATGTATAATTGTGAACTTTGTTTTAAATTGTGGAAATTATTTCTCTTTAATTTGGATTACATTAATTGTATATATAAATTTAGTGACCATTGGTTTAGTTTTGATTACAATTAAATTGTGAAAAGATATTTCACAAAGTCAATAGAACTAGAATTTAAACAGGCTAATAGTTGAACTACATTTCGAATTGATTGAATTGATTTACAATCGTTAGATTCGGTGAGGGTTAATCTTAATAACTAATTAAGAAAATAGGTCACAAAATTTAGAACTACAAATGAATGATATGTGCAAAAATTAATCTCTATTATTATTAACAGAAAAATGTTGATAATATTAGTTGATTTATCTTGTGATGAAACTTTGGACGAGTTGATGATTTGGTTATTGTAACTAATTGTTTTGTAGTAAAACAAAACAATTATCTTGATGACATTTAAATCCAATGTTGATGAATTAATTGGTTAAACTTTGTATAGCAAAATCAATTGATTGTTGTTGTTGTTGATAACCATAATGAAGGCATGATTCAGAAGACAATTTGGTTAATCGTTTTTGATGGAATAGATTTTTTTCTCCTTGTATTTAATCAAATATAACTTCAATTAATGAAATTTCATTGATGATGTTAATTGGATGGATAAATGCAAAGATGACTAATTTCTCCAAGGTTGTAGTAGAATAGATTAAATTGTCGACATTTGATTAGGGTTGTTGATGATTTATATTCACAATTATATGAAGAAAAAAGTTGAAGTAGAATAAAAATTTAAGCAGGTTCATGATCAACTTCAAAAGTTGCGAAATTATTTCCTCTTTGTTTAAGATCTTCACTGACTGATGCATTTTCCACTGCCACCGCCGATAAACCAGAAGCTGAAATTGTGAATCTAAATAGATTGGCCACAAATCGAGTGGTTAAAATTGCAACCAAGGCTCCCTGAAATAATCCAACAAGGACATCAGACCAATGGTGTTTATAATCAGAGATACGAGTGAAACCAGTGTAAATAGATAAATAGATTACGAGGACTTGAAGGAAAGCTCTGGGTAGAGCAAGTTTTTGATGTTTAACACGATTTTGGAGGTAAATCTAATATCAAATTAAGAGAAAACGAAAAAAATAGAGTAAATTAAGAGCAATCAATCAATGACAGAAGAAGAAAAATAACAAAATTTCCTTTGTCATCATGGTTACATTTTTTTTTCTTCTTCTATGAAGGCAAAAGTGTCATGTACTTACAGCAATATAAACAGCACAATAAGCAGAGAAAGATGAATGTCCCGACATGAAGGATAAACGGGAATCTCTTAATCGATCACTAGTAAGGCAACTGTAATCTTCAATGTATCTATACTTGTTTCGAGGTTCATCACAATTAACATTTGGATCGCAAACACTGATAAAATGAGGTCTTAATCGACCAATAGAATATTTTGCAATGTCGGTTAATGTTTGTGAGGCTAATGCACCAAAAGCGAAGACAATTAATTGATGGTACAAAGTCCAGATAAATTGGATAATCGGTTGGCCGCCATTGTTTCCACTTCCTCTTTTCATAATATTCATACCAGGTAAGGACATAAACTCAGTGGTCATTATCTGTAGTCAAAATAAAAGAAAAAGTCAAACGATAATTAGGTGAATTATTCTGATAGAAAGAAGGTCAACATAATAAAAAAAAGAAAATCTATAATTCTAAATATACGAAGCTATAAAAAGCTTCTTTTTTGTTGACTTAAAGTCGAAAAAGAAAAGAAAGAAGATAATAAAGATGGAAGAAGAAGGTGAAAAGTAATTAACACTCTATTTCATCTCCCTCTCTTTCTTGTGATTGGCACAAAAGTCACCAAAAAGAGTAGAAAAAATTAGAAAAGGTTGACAACAACAATTATCGAGAAAAGGGCGAAGATGAAATTCAAAATGGTGGATCAGGTAAAGAGAGAGTGAGAGAGAGAAAGAGAAAAAGATTTTTCTACTGACCACCAAAAGTGATGTAATAATTGACACTGAGAAAAGTAATCCAGAGGAAATGGTTGATTCTTTGAAAGGATAGCGAATTGATTCATCGTCACAATAGAAGCCACGTACATAAGGATCACCAATAAAATAGAAGAGAAAAAATGGAAGACCAACTAAGAATATGGAAGAGAAAATAGAATAGAATAAAATTAATCAGAAGATAATGTAAGAAGAAAACATGGCTGATAAAGAGAAGAGAAAGTTTTTCTTTCAAGAGAAACAAAAAGGAAAATTAAACACCAAAGATTTTAAAAAAAAGAATTGACAATTTACCTAATAGAGTGGCCAGTAAATCTAGTCCCAATTTAGCGATTAACTTTTTGTTGTCCGGCATGATGATGATGGAATAATAATTAGTTGATTGTTATTGCTGAGAATTAGAGTTAATCACAGGAAAAGAAAACAGGGAACAGTTGAGAATGGAAGAGATAAAGTCAATTATGAAATCATATCTTAAACCAATTGCATGTTTAAAGGTGGAGTTGAAGGAAGAGAGAGAAGATGAGAAGAAGAGAAAGAGAAAAGTAGAAAGAGAAGATAAATGAAGAAACACAAAGAAGAAAGAGAGGGAAATGGAAGACAGATGATGAGAAGGAGGAAAAGTTGATTGTGAAAATTGTTCGTTTTATGGACAAAATTTGGATGATTAAAGTAAATTAACTCTGAACATGGAACCATTTTCATGACAGGAAACAGTTTTTTTATAGAAGAAATTAATTCTTTCCTTTGGTTAATTTCACCTTCACTTTAATTGTTTCCAAGATTTTCCTTTCCTTGGATGTTAATTAAACATTAATTGTCTCCAATTCTTTGATTAGACATCAAATGTTGGTAGAATTAAATCTTGAGGTAAAGCGGAGTCCAAACGCAGGTCACTTTGAATAGAATTTATAATGTTGTTAAAAGCTTCTTTCCATTGATAATCTCCACGGGAATTTATGGCGGAATAAAAATCTTGTATGACTGAGGCGAGAAAAATATAATTTCTCTCCTCAATTAGATCGTAGAAAAATTTTAAAATATAAGCGACATCTTCGTCAATCAGGTCAAGTTCCGTTTCTACCCATTCACGGACGATTGATGTTACATCGGAAAGTCCAGTTTCCCCACAAACATTAGCATATTTGGTGCGAAAATTTTTATTCCGATTAGTATGTGACCGAGTTGATGATGAAACATTAGAAACTGTTGCTGATTCGGTGACTGTTGTTGTCGTTGTCGTCGTTGTTGTAGTTGATGATAATGATGTAGGTGATGATGAAGATGAAGAGGATGATGGTGGTGGAGGAGGAGATGATGGATTTGTTGAAGTTTCAGTCCGTTTAACATAAAAATCCATCGGTCCCAAAACTGTGTTTGATTTTGAGCTTTTAGAATTTGATTTTTTCATCTTCACACTTTGGGTTGATTTTTTACTCTTATTACCAGTAGATGAATTCGATCTCACCATTTTTAACCTTCTTCACACCTTTAACCCAACAATTGATGGATAAAAAAATGATTAAAATATTTAAAACAATTGGAAATTAAATTAAAAAACATTTTCGCTGATGAAAACAATTCCATTTACCTAACATCAGCTGAGGGAATTTACAATTCTAAATGTGTTAACTTTCCCTTTTGTTACTTTGTTTTTTCTTCTTCTGGTGATCACGTTTTTGATCGTTCTTTTTCGGTCAAATTGGTGCTAATTAACACGATAAACGGCAAGTAGAAGGACAACCAACTCATCAGTAAACCGTTTAGAGGACCAGACGACAGATTTGACTGACGAGAACTAAGGCTACCAATGAAACTGCTGATACCAAGATCACAAGAATATTGATAATTAACCTGACTAATGGTAAGTGCCTAATTAACGTCCACAATTGTTCTAACAAAGATCTATGAACTATCATAGAGACAATTTGAAAATCCGATAAAATTCATAATGAAACAAACGGAAATAGATCAAGATCCCAAGGGAGACAAGTATAAGGATATCCGTTATTGATAACGGTCTTATCAAAAGATATTTAAATCAAATCAATTGAGTAACTAACTCATTTGAATATAATCAAGTGAACCTAGTACAACAATTAGTATTAACTTCATAACCTCACACCTTATTATTATTTTTTTTACTCCTATTATTCTTCATTACTAGTATAATCAATAGTGAATCTCAAACAATAATAATAAAAATGACTGGAAAAAACCAAAAGAAAAACGAATGGAATGAAAAAATAGATCTAATCCAAAACCTAATGGAAAGTGATATTAACCCATTTTGTGAAATAACACCAATCGAGGAACTACAAGAACTTCAAAAAGACATCAAAACACTTCTCAAAAACAAAAAATTACTCGAAAAATTTGGAAATACACCGGAAAAAGTAACTAAACTACAATCACTAGGAACAAGCCTAGCCCAAGCAACCAGATCTAAGGAATCATCACAAATGATAGCTGAAATATTGAATATCAACCCAACAACAACTGAAGACACCCAAATAAACAAAAGAAAAAACAACGAAGACAATGAACTGATTCCAAACAAGATCAGGAAAACTGATGATCCAATACCATCAAGCTGGATAAAATGGGAAATGAGAACACTATCACCAAGTGCACTAATTAAACACTCTAACAAAACTCCAAATGAAATCTTCGAACTCATATCAGCCTGTAAAAGAGAAGATAAAATGGAAATTGAACAAACCCACTCGTTCTTCATAAACAACAACAATGTGAAAATAAAAGCAAAAGACGAGGAAACTCTGAACAAAATCATTAATATTATAAATAATAATATTGATGGATGTGAAATCGATGTCATGAAAATGAAACCACCTAAAATCAAGATTCTCAATGTACCAGGACTTCACAGAAATGAACAAACATTTGAATTGAACTTCATGAAATATAACAAAAAACTGGATATGGCTAACTTCAAGATACTAAAAGTCATGAAAAAAAATAATGGAAATAATAATGACATCATTGCAAAAGTCAGTCCAGCCCTTAGATCGGACATTCAATTAGCAAATGGAATAATATCGAGTGGTATGCGGACACATAAAGTGATCGATATTTTCGATATCACATATTGCTCACGCTGTCACTCACTACAACACTTCCGCAAAAATTGTAAGAACCAAGATATTTGTGCCTTCTGTGCTGGTGCACATAATCAATTCTTCTGTGTTGACCAAAATGAACAAAAAATCAAATGCGCAACCTGCAATCGAAAAGGTCACAGACCAGGTACTATCACCTGCCCAGATTACAAACAAAAATTAATAATCGAAACCGGAAGAACAGCTTTCGAATATCAATATTTAATGATGTAAACAAAAAAAAAAAAGTGTTACTGAAAACAACTAAATATTCCGGCCAATTAAAGATAATATAAAATCGCATTTCAACTGCAAGTAATAATCGAAACTACACCTCAATGAATTAAATTGTATTTCAAAAAATTTAAAAATTACATTTCAATAATTAAAACTGCATTTCAGTAGTCAAAACGTGCCTTTCAATAATAGAAACCACATTTCAATGAATAAAACTGCATTCCAATAAATAAACTGCATTTCAATGATTAAAACTGCATTTCAGTAGTCAAAACTGCATTTCAACAACTGAAACTACATTTCAATGAATAAAACTGCATTTATTGAAACTGCATTTCAATAACAAAATTGCATTTCATCAATTGAAATCGCATTTCAATGATTTAAACTTACATACATATACAAATACAATTAATTAAAAATTAATTTTCGATGAAAATTAATTGTGATTAAACAAATTGCACGTTAATGTAACATTGACGCGATTACGAAAATAATATTAGTTTAATTGTTCAGAATCAATTGATGAATGATTTATCCTTCTGCCCCCAATTAATCTAATTTGTAATTTGCATTTCAATAAATAAAATTGCATTTCAATGAATAAAATTGCATTTCAACATAAGAAATTGCATTTCAATAAATGAAATTGCATTTCAATATAAGAAATTGCATTTCAATGAATAAAATTGCATTTCAATAAATAAAAATGCATTTCAATGAATAAAATTGCATTTCAACATAAGAAATTGCATTTCAATAAATGAAATTGCATTTCAATATAAGAAATTGCATTTCAATAAATGAAATTGCATTTCAATGAATAAAATTGCATTTCAATAAATAAAAATGCATCACAATATAAGAAATTGCATTTCGATACATGAATTTGCATTACAATAAACAACTATTATCTAAATATTGCAAATTAACTAATCAAATCTAAATCTAAGTTTCTATTAATATCTATTAATATTAATCAATTATTAAACTCACCCAAATCTTAAGCATGAACACTTACATCCGAATGAAAGGGTAAAAATAGTTAATAGATCATAACAATGGTTAAGAAATCCCTTTATAAATCAACAACAATTTATAATCAACATTATCATTAACAATAAATTCAATCTTATCAATGATTGCAATGGTGCCTCGACTGTCCAAACGACTAATGTAACAAATTGCATAAAGTGAATTGTCAATTGTGAATTGATGAACAATTAATGAAATATTAGTGAAATTTAATAATTTTGTTTGTTGATAAATCTTATCATACTCCAAGGTTACTATTAATTGTTGATTAATTGTAGCGTAATTTAGTTTTCGGCGATGATTCTCTCTCTGGTTGTCCTTCAAGAGCCTCTTTCTCTAGGAAACTAAATTACAATAGAAAAGATTATAAAAGGAAATGTATGCTTAGCTAATTAATGGAAAAAAGTAATCTTTCAATTGTAAGTGATTAGTTAATTTACCTAAACCATAAACATGGTAGACGAATTGTTTCAAAATGCCAAACTGAATGAACATCCAAAATAAAATAGATTGGAGGGAAATCGTTAATCTCAAAAATGAGAAGACAATTAACTAGTAGAATCAATTCATATTCGGATTCAATCCAAATTATAACCCCAGATGGCACTAGTCAATGAAGATAAAGGAAGGAAATTAACCAAAATAAGTAAATCACACCAATTAACACGTGCAACCAACGTTAATCTAAGTAAACAATTAAAATATTATTAACTTTGTGAATTATGCTAAATTGGTTAATAACAACGATTAATGACAACAAAAAATATGTTGATTATTCATCTATAATACCAATTATTGAAGCAATACAAAAAGATCAACATAACGAATACAGAATCGACCAATTAATCCAATTATTGAACTTAATCACTTGCCAATGGTTAGAAGACCCAACAAAAGTAAGAAACGATATTTTCGCCGTGGAAAAAATAATAAAAATAATAAAAGAAAAAACGAACCAATCATCATCAGTGGAAAAAGACAACTCTAACAACCCAGTAATCATCGCATTCAAAGGACTACTACAACAAGAGAAGATTAAAGAAATAATCACTGAAAAGTACTTGACGGAAATTCGAGGTGAGAAAAGTCAAAGGAAACAATTTACCCTTTCAATAGACACACCTGAAAACATCATTCACGAGATAATATCACTAGAAGATATAAATATAACGGTGATACATATAAAGTGGAGATACTACGAGATAATCTGTAACGACAAAGCCGAGGCAAATAAAGTAAAAAAGCTATTCCAGGACCAGTGTGATCAACAATCTATCACCATACAGATTAAAAAGAAGAATGAACAATTTCTAACGATCATACAGACCAACAACGTGAATATAATCGATAAAATAAAAAAGGAAAAGAATATTATTATTATCAACAACAAGCAGCTCAGAATATCACCAAAAGCAACATACCTACAATGCAACAAATGCCTACTGATCCACACCGGATACCATATCCAATGCTCGAACACATGAATGTGGGGAAACGTCGCCAAATAACAAGAACAATAATCGAAGGAATAAACAAATCGACAAGAAGAATCATTTCAATCAACGAACCAAATACATCACAAATATTTACAGCGAATGAGAAAATCAAAGTTAATAATGCAACGACCATCATAATATCTAATGACATTAAAATTGAAAAAACTTATTATCCACAGAATGATATTATTATTATTGATCTGGGGAACCCATTCAATGGTTTACGAATAATTGGCTCATATATACGAACGAATGAACTGCAAAAATGGCAAGATATATCTGCTTTTATAAATGACTTAACAATAATAATAGGAGACGTAAATTACCAACACCAACTATGGTCACCAAAGCCGCAAAATAACTTCATGGTAGATCAAATAATAATTAACAATAATATTGAAAGTGTCTTTTCACCTCAATCAGAAGAAACATTCAACCGAAATGACTGTAAATCATGGATAGATGTTATCCTAATCAATGGTGGCATAAAAGCAACGAGAAAAGAGATAATTGATGTGAAAACAAACGACCACAAGTTATTAAAATGTGAACTAATAATACCAACAATAAGTAAACCAAAAACCTTCAAAAAATTACATCTAAATAACTGGCACCTTAAAATAAAACCAATGGATCTTAGACCATTCAATAAAAATCATTTCTTGATAGAAAACTGTCAAAGGATAATCAACTTCCCGGACAAACATGGTCGATGGCGAATCACGAAAAATACAACAAAAATCGACTGAAAATGGAAAACTAAATTACAATAAACTAATGGAAATGGATGCAAAGAAAAAATGGAAAATAATAAGAAAAACAATAATATATAAAGAAAATCAGTTCATGTTAAATAATGATCAGAGATACGAAGAATCATTGAAAAAAATAATGGAAACAATGTCGACATCTAAACCTAAATTCACTGAAACCGAAGAAAAAACATTCAAATTCAACGGATTAAACACTAAAGAAAAACAGATGATATTCGATATGAAAATGCAAAAATCATCGTTAAGTGGAGATAAATATACAATACCAATGTGGAATGAGTTCTTCAGACGGAATAAGTTAAGAATAATCAAAATAATAGACATGATTATGATGATGGGATATGTTCCCAAATGTATCAGAATCTACGGAATTGGCCTGATCAAAAAACCCGATGGAATGAATTTAAGAACAGTGAAATCACCAAATTATCTACTCAGAATAATAGATAAAATATGTGCGAATAGACTACAAGATATGATACCATTAATCATTGACAATGAATCACAATTTGCTTTTATAAGAAAAAAATGCAGAGAACATCTACTATTTGAATTATTATTGAAGAAAAACATGAAAAACCGATGGATGGTACAACTAGACATCTCAAAAGCATTCGACGAAGTTAACATTGAATCTACAATAACAATAATAAAACAAAAAGACGAACAACTGGGCAACTTACTTGAATCAATGAATACAATAAGATGGACGAAAATGATATGGAAAAATCAAATATGGTGGGAAAAAATGAACAAAGGTACAAGTCAAGGATCATCATGTGGACCATTACTCTTTATACTGGCAATTGATCAAGTGATAAGAGCTATGAAACAAGAAACAATCGAGATACTTGCATTCGCTGATGACATTGTTATTATTGTTGATTCTGAAATCGAAGCTAAAAATGCATTAAAACTCATGGAAGAAAAACTGGAAAAGATAAACCTGAAAATAAACAAAGAAAAAACAAAAATTATAAAAGGTTCGGAATGCTCAAAGGTGATGGGATGTTACAACATCAATAAACAAAGTGGGAAAAAACGGAAAGAAGTGATAAATGAAATAATGGTAAAAGCGATTTCTCCATTATCACATGTAACGAAGTTCATAAAAAGGATGCCGAAAAAACTACAACAACTTCTGATGAATACATATGTCAACTCAGTAATGAAAAACTACGATTATTCATGGATAATAAGTAAAAAATACCTGAAAATAGGTAATAATATACAAGGAATAATCCAATGTAATTTAGCACCAATAATTGGAACTAAGTTCATGGAAAGATGGTCACAAGAAATGCTACTGGAAATTCCATCAATCATAAGAATACAACTAAAAACAATCATCAAATGGGACATCTACGAAAATGAATGTAAATTACTAATTAATCACTTCAAACTCACCAAAAACCAATACATCCCGATAAAACCAACAAGAACAATAACCGAAAACGAAATCGCCAACATAAAAACGACATGTGAATGCGAATTTCCAAGAATAACGATATTCAGAAATGATACCACGTTAATCATCTCGATAAAATTACAAGAACAAATTATTAATATTAATATTAATAATAGTAACAATAGAAGTGAATTTGAATCATGGATAATTACATTTGCTGTTGTAATTGAAATTACCAAAAAGAAAGGATTCAAACACGTACCTATTAGTAAAAAACTACTCAAAACAATTTACTCCAAATCGCCAACAGGCAATGATCTAAGAGGACTAATATCACTAATGGATCACAATGAATGGACATGGTGTGTGAGTGAATGGGAAATCACGAAAGAAAAACCAAAAATATCAATAAATTGGGACATCAAATGGACACACGAATCGGGAATAAACAAAATAGTGGACAAACTGGTTAATAATATTATTATTAAAATACGAAAAGAACACCAAACAATCGATACAATATTGAACCCAAACATGAAGATAAAACCCTTATGGTACCAACCGTTAACACCGAGACAATGGTTTAGCCTATGGAAAAGATTCGAAATAAAAAGAAAAATTAATTGCTGTGGAATAAAAGAAAAAGTAAATATAATCACTCACACATTAAAGGAACCAAAACACATCGAAGAAATTATCGGCCGAAAACAGAATTGGAATTGGTCACTAGACGAAGTAGATATAATATCAAGAAGGAAAAAAATAGAATTTGTTATTAATATTATTAATATTATCACCGAAAATGAACAAATGTTAAAAACAACAAACATCATCTTCATGTAAAAAGAATAGAATTTATTCTATTCTTTAGCACATGAGCAACGACTCATGTGCATGATCACCTGTATCGCCATCAATCTTGGTAAATAAAATTTCTTTCACTTGGTTTGGTTTATTTTTCTGGTGGAAATTAATTGTTCACATTAATTAGGATTAATTATTCTTCTTAATTTGATTTTCGACTGTTTAACCTTCTAGAATGGCTCGTAAGTGTTGATTTGTTTTTCTATGTCCCATTTCAATGGAATCAAAGTTGTTGATTAGATTGTTGTTTATGTTTTGTGATGAAAATTGGATTGTGATTGGTTTTTGTTATCCTTTTTGTTGTTGGTTTGTTTCTTTTGGTAATTAATTTTTTTTTCTTTAATTGTTTGCAGGTGGAAATCAAAGGGATTTAGCTCGTCAGAAGAATCAGAAGAAACAACAAGATCAGAAAAAGAGCGCTGGTGCTGGTGCCAAGGATGGAAATAAAGGGTTAACGTTGGAGGAACGGAAACATAGGTTAGCTTAAGGAATTTGTGATCATTTGATTTTCCAATTTATTTTCACTTAAATTGATTGTCATCTAATCATCTGTAGATTGGTCTACACAGTGAGACGATTAGATGCTGGTGATTTGGGTAATTTAATTGGTCTATCAAGGGATAACCTTTGATACTAAATGAAAATCTTACCTTTTTGGTTTTGTGAACAATAACAAATGATTTATGATTTAATTGTTGCAACTTGTTTTCTTAATTGTGTTTGATTTTTTTCTTCTTATTTTTGTGTAGAGATGCCGAGATGATGAGGCTTAAGCAACAAAAAGCTTTGGAAAAAAAGGAAACTCAAGCATCATGACGATCTAATTTCTACTTCGATCTATTGTCTTCTCGACTTAATTGATTTACTGTGGAATGTGAATATTATTAAAACAATCAAATATCCAGAATATGAAATGTTATCCAGTTCGAAGACAATATTCAGTTCTTTATTATTGATCATCATCATGAGTGTTTTTCTTCTTCTTCTTCTTCTTCTACTTGAAAACTAATCATCATCATCCGATTACAATCAACACCAGAGAATTTAATTATACACCTGAAAATTGACTTGAGCAAAGAACAAAAGGAAAAAAAATGATAATAATACATCTAATTAACTTGATAACATCTAAACACTAACAATCAGTTGAAAACAATGTGGCTTGCATTTAATCAAGTGGAAATATATATAAATACATAGAAATATGTATTGTGTTACAATCAAAAAGAGATTTTTAAAATCCTTGGAAGAATAAATTTGATATTAATAATTATTCAATTAATGATGATCATTTAATTGTCACGGTTATCTAAATCATTGTATTCAGCCAATTTCATCTCAATTGATGATTTAATTCGGTCAATATTGGCTAATCGATTCATTCTATCATCTGAATCATCTGCAAGATTATTAATCTCTTCCTTAATAGAAACGAAATCATCTTTAAATTCCTTGGCTTGATCACTTAAAACTTCAATGTCTCGATTTAATTTAGGTAAATTACTGATAACACTAAGAGCGGTTTCCTCCAGTGATTGATTGATTTCCTGGATAAACAATTGTAGTTTAAAGACAATATTAGAAGCATAACTTTCTTTATCCTCCTCTTTTGGTACCGAATTAAGAGTATCGTTAATCCAATCAACTGAATCAAAATTTTCCTCTGTAAAAGCTTTAAAATCCTAGAAAAGAAAAAAAAATCCAACCGTTAAACATAAGCATAAACTTAACCACAAAAGAAATCAACTAACTTACCATAATAACCAAAACCTAACACACCATCCGAAAATGAAACACGTAATTAACAAATTAACCTAAAAAGACACAAGACAATCAACTAAATTATCAACAAAAAAAATCACAAAACCAAATCAAAAGATTGACAATCAAATCACCAAGGGGAAGGCAGAGAAAAAGAACCAAAAACAACAGTTAACCATCCAAACAAATCACCACAATCGGAACAGGAACAATCAGATAAACAGAATCTAATATTCAACAAGATTAAAATTTAATTCCAAGTAAACGAAGAAGAAAAAGTTAATCAGTAACAATTAATAAGTAAAAAAGGTAAATGAGAATTAAATTAAATTAAAAGAAAAAAAGTAAACAAGAAAAGTGGTGACACCTTTTGGAGAAAAAAAGAAAAAAGGTAAACACGCCTTGGAAAAAAAAGATTTTCGTTCGTTAGGAAATCCAATAGTTTGAAGTGAAGTTGCTGTTGATCAGTAACTCTAATTTTCTAAGTTGATTGAATATGTTTTTCTTTCTAGTTAATTGTAAGTTAACTAATTACAATTGGATTAAATCTCTGCCTTGTTAATCTTATGTGAATAATTAATTGTCTTTATAAAAAATTCTATCCAAAGAGAGAGAGAGAGAAGGAGAGAGAAAAAGAACAAAATTTTTCTTCTCTTCTTTTTTTCCTCCATCTTTTGTGTTGGTGTTTTCTCTTTTTTTTCATATTCTGTGAATTCTATTCTCTTTTTTATACCTTTTCTTTTTCTCCTCTACAATTTGTAATCTATAATTAACATTACATACAATATATTCTTATTGCTGGTGTGGTTTTCTCTTCATTTTTGATAATTTATTGTCTTCTCCAAGGAACCGGTAACATTTAAACGAACAAAAAAAAAGAATAGAATATTTGACTTGAAGATGGTTCAGGCCAGCGTATCAACGCCTGGTCTTATCAAACATGATAAGAAACACCGATTGAAACAAAGATTTGAAGTTAAACACAAATTGGGCCAAGGAACTTATGGTAAAGTTCAATTGGCCATAAATAAAGAGACTGGACAAGAGGTAAGAAACCAAATCATCGTTGATTTATTTTCACTGATTAACAATTCCAATGATTGTACAACCGTTTCCTATGTTTAACCTGTTGTGTTTCTTTTCCTTCCTTTTTATTTTCTCTTTTCCATTAATCTTTAATTTCTTCATCTCATTCACTCTCTTAGGTTGCAATTAAGACAATTAAAAAGTCAAAGATTCAAAGTGAACAAGATCTGGTACGAATACGTCGAGAAATTCAAATAATGTCATCAATACAACATCCACATATCATCCATATTTATGAAGGTGAGGCAAATCAGTTCAATTAGTTCAAGGTAATCTAATCAATCTGTTTAATCTTACAATTTTCTCTCCTTCTCCCTCTCCCTCTCCATCTCTCTCTCTCAATCTCTCCTTTCTCATGTTCTTCTTATTCTCTCTCTCTCTCTCTCACTTTGCCCAACTATTAATCATCTATCAATTTCATATAATTTTCATCTCTTTTACAACTTACACACTAACTAAACTCAATTTTCTTCCCTTCGTTACCATTCATATCTATCCATCTTATTTGTCTTCATCATCATCATCATCTTCGTCCTCTTTTCTCTTTTTTGGTTTTTAAACTTTGGGATGAACGATAATGATGATAATTATTTTCTTCTCTCTATTTCTGACTCTTTAACCTACTAAAACCACCATCCCAACCATATGATCACACGAATACTCGATCACATCTCTGCCCACATGGTTTAAATATTCATCATCAATGATAACAAATTGATGAATAAAACAACAACAAAAAAACTCTCAAAATGATTCAGTTTTTGAAAATAAGGAGAAAATCGTCCTGGTCATGCAATATGCCAGTGGAGGTGAACTTTATGAATACGTTTCAGACCGGAAAGTGCTTTCAGATAATGAGGCAAGACGATTATTTAGACAAATAGCAACAGCGGTTTATTATTGTCATAAGGTTTGTAATCCTTTTAATTATTACAAAACATAATCATATAATCATCATTCCCAAATCCACAAATAGCAACAGTTTTAAAAATTGTTCACTTTTCCTCAAGAGTCTGATAGCTTTTGATGATGTTGCTGTTTAATCTCATTTGTTAATTGTAAATAAGTAACTTTTACTCTCTATGTGTTTTCCAAATGATCTGTTGATAAACATTCCCATCCCTCCATCTTCATCACCATCAGTATCTAATCATATTATTGATGTCGTTAAACTTATATCTTGAGAATTAAGTATCACTCTTTCTCTCTCTCTTTTTTTCTCTGTCTTGATCTTAACACACAACCGGAAGCAAAGTTTTTTTCTGCTTTTCTCTGATTTCATTGCATATATTACATTGCATTTAGTGAAAATTTTCCTAAGAAAGATCAAATAGAAAGAGAGAGAGAAAACTGATGATGAGGATGACGATAAATACGAAGATGATGAGGTTATGAATGTACAGTTAAAAACTAACTTTTTCTAAAAATAAGGTTCCTCAAGAGCAAAATATCAGAGAAAGAGAGAAAGAGAGTGATAATAAGTATATTTATTTGAAAACATAGGCAGAAAGGGATGAAGATGAGAGGATGACGAAGAAGATGATAAGGAAGCAGAAATTTTTCTTGTCTTGTTCATATCCAATGTAAACGGATGTAACCAGATGATGGCGATCATCCAAAATGATGAGAGAGCTTCCAAATTGATGGTGTTTGTGTTTTCTCCCTTCTCTCTCTCTCTTTTTTTCTCTCTTCATCTTTCTTTGTTTCTAATGTTTTCAATTAAACAAAAGAAAAAAATTACTCTTTTCATTTCCATCATCATCATTATCTTCATGCTTATTATTTAACTTGGATAACAAAAAAAAATCATCAATAGAGGAAACATTTTCCCATTTGATACAATGTTGGCTAACAAACGCAATTGGTTTTAGCAAACATTATCATCATCATCATCATCATCATTCAACTCTCATCATGTTTACTCCATCTCTAAATGTTCATTTTTCTGGATTAGAATTAGTCTGACAATTTGCCTATTATTTAATATTATGTTTAACTGATTATGACTAATTACTTAATTTATGAAAGAAAAACTTTCTATTTAATTACTCAAACAGATCATCACAATCACCATCTCTTAATCTTCATGATGGTGATAATTTTTACCAAAGTTTACTGAAAGTTACTGTTTCTATCATGAGTCTTAATTATCTTAATCATGTTTGATTTATTTTCTCAATCCAAGTCCAAGGATGATAATGATACCAGTCTACAAGTAGGAGCACAACAATAATTCACAACATTACCACCGAGAACAACAAAGATCATGAAATTGATTACGTTTACTATTACAAAATAGTGAATATTATAAAGAAGATGCTGATTAGGATAGAAAAAGAAATAAACCACAAAGATGAGGATAAAATTTTCGATGCGTAGAATTTATCAAAAATTCTGGTGTTATCGTCATAGGAAGAGAAATTTCTTGGAACCAGATCAAGAAAACTGTTGAATCCAACGAGCTATCCATCATCTGTAGGCTTTATCATATCAACCATGATGTTCAAGATTCCATTGGGATTTCTAATGATGAATCCTACCGGAACAAACCTAAAGAGAGAAAGAATCAAAAATGAACCTTTTACCTTCCTTATTGCAATTTTAATTATCCTACTATCACATCATCAGAATCGCTTTAACCCTTTCAGATTGTTGCTCATTCTTATGCTAACATGATAATCAAATGTCTATGAGATTTTTGATAGAATTCAAGTTTATCATGTTGGTAAATCGAGACAGAATTCTTGTTTTAATCTCAGATTTTCTTTCTCCTAATTCTTTGATGATCATCTTCTGAACTTCGTCACAGAATCTCATGAAAATATTCACTTTCTTTCCACTAATCTCTCTTTCTTTCTTTTTCAGAGTATTCCATAAATAGCTGAGTTACCATCATCATCTTTCATTAGAACCTTGTGAACATTTATCCCTCTTTGTCTTCCCTTTCCTTCTTTCCCCTTTTTCTTCTCATCATCATCATCATCATCTCTCTCTCTCTCCATCGTCTCTATCAATAATATTATGATTATCTTTACTAATTTGAAGTTCGATTCTAAAGATATTAGGGCGTTTTCTTAACCTTAAATTTTTTATACATTCGAATGTCTCTTCAGGTATTCATTATCTTCTCTATCTTCAGATTATCTTCATTATTATTCACTGTCTCTTTCTTTATCTTCTTCGTCCTTCTCTAATTGTCAAATTTCATTGAGAGATTATGATAACTTGACATCGAAAGTTATGTTATTACATTTTCTGCTTACTTCACTCCTCGAAAATTTCGAGTGACGTTTGATTTTCGAGGAAATATTTTTAGTTCTTAAAAAAGATTTCTAAACTTTCTTTGTCTCTCTTTCGGTCTTTTTCATCATCATCATTCCCCACCCTCAGAATTCTGGTAATCACCATGATGATGATGTTATTTTGATTTCAAGTTCTCTCCCCAATCACCATCATCATAATTACTCATATTCTCAAATGATTATGTTTAGATATTAAAGAAAAAAAAAGCTCACAAACTTAACCAGTTTTCTCAATTATAATTAACGAGTAAAATTATGCACAATCTTCACATTACAATTAACTAAATTTCCACAATTTGATTTACACTTTTCACATTCTGTTGCTATTCCAAAGATAATTAACAATATTGACTATCAACTAATTGATTTATTCTTTTTCTCTAATCATCAATTTAACAATAATTAACTAATTATCCAGAACAAGGTTTGCCATAGAGATCTGAAGTTGGAAAATATTTTATTAGATCATAATGGAAATGCAAAGGTAAGTTAAACTTTTAATTGCTGATGAAATTATGTTATAATTAGTATTGTGATGTAACGTTAAATCACTTGAAAAGGTTCAAAATTACGTCAAGCAATCAATTTGATTGTTCTCAATCAAAGACTAACGTTTTCATTTCTTTTCCTCATTCAGATCGCTGATTTTGGTCTTTCAAATGTTTTCGATGAGAAACATTTTCTTAATACATTCTGTGGTAGTCCTTTGTATGCATCACCCGAAATCGTCAAGGGAATACCTTATTATGGTGCCGAAGTTGATTGTTGGTCTCTGGGTGTTTTACTTTACACCCTCGTCTATGGAGCGATGCCTTTTGATGGAAGTAATTTCAAACGATTGGTTAAACAAATCTCTGAATCAAGTTACTTTGAACCTAAACAGAAATCAGGTAAATGATTAGATTTGATTATAAGCTTTTCAGTTGTAGTATTTTATTCATTGATTGCTTTTACTTTGTTACAGAGGCATCTGGATTAATTAGACGATTATTGGCCGTTGATCCAACTAAACGAGCAACAATCATCGATATTTGTACCGATTGGTGGGTCAATAAAGGTTATGAACATTCATTACTTCAGGTAGCTGAAGATTTAGCTAATCTTACACCGGTTCGTTTGGATGTACTATTGGCTTTGGCTCCGATTTCACCTCCAGTTGAAAGTGGTAATGGTCAAAATCCATTATCAGGTCAAGAAGGTGATCTATCCGTTGTTAGTAGCGGTGGTAAACCTAAGCGAGTTAAGAGTAAATCTTCCCGTTCAGATGAAAATCTTTATCCGTCATCAACTGCGGCCATAGATTATCAAGCTGATACTTCTGAGCTTTCCAATGATATTCCAACTTATCCTGAAGAAGAGGAAGAAGAGCTTATTGATGCAAGTGAAAATGTCGACGATGGCGATGAATTTTTACCTTCAGCAGTGGCCGCTGCTCTACAAGATGAATGTCAAGAGAGTGTTAAACAACAACAACCATTACAAGATAATATGGTTACTGGTGCTCAAGATTTATCGATGGATTTACCAGAGGAAAATAGCTCAGAACCTGGTAAATCAAGTAAAAGAATTGCTGGTTCATCGATTGATTCTAATAGTGTAAGTCGAGTTTCAAGTCATGTGATGAAACATAAAAAGCCAAAAAAAGGTTCTGAAGATGCGATTGTTACTCAATCTGAAGATCATCAAGTGACCTCTTCGGGTTATATAAGTGATGGTACCTCAGTGACCGGAGGTACTTTTCCACCGAGTCAAATTGTCACTGATGATTTAACTCAACCAATTATGTTAACAGAGGATAATGAAAGTGTTACTTTAAGAGGTGAAGACGATGATACAACGATGCTCAATAAAACATCAACAGTACCTTACGATTCCTTACCTGATGAAAATGTTTCCATATCATCACAAATTTCATCTTTACCAGAAACCGGAAGAGATTCTAGAAATGCTAAATTAGAATCTGTTAGCGGAATAACAACTTCAAAGACTCAATCAAGTGCCTCCATTGAAACATTAACAGCTAAAGATGATGAATCAACCCCATCATCTCAAATTGAAATGAATTCATCTTCAAGTACCTTAATCGATGATCAGCAAAAATTAACTCGACAAAATTCAATTTCAAGATCAAGTGTAAAGAGTAAAAGTAAAAGTGCAAGTCCTAAACGTCCAACGCCTTCGAAAACTTCATCATCCTCTTTTACCTCTACTTCGTCCTCCTCAACGATAATCTCAGGTAAACAACCTCGTCCATCATCTTCATCATCACCATCATCATCTACCACAGTTTCCAATAGTAGTAGTACCATAAACTCCTCGAAATGCCGAATAAAATCAGGAGATAAAATTGTTAATCGTAAAAGTGCCAAAGAATCACCGCCTAAAGGTATTAAGGGAAAACTTGAAGGTTCGACAACAACTTCACCATCAACATCAACAGTTACCACAACCGAAACATCATCAACACTCAAAGAATCACCATCAACATCAGCACCAGGATCGGAGGCCAGTGAATCGGTGCCCACAACTCCCGATGCAGATAAAACTAAACCTTGGCTAGAAAGGCGGGCAAGTGTTGATCGTAAAGTTGGTAAAATATCATATCCAAAGTTTCTTGAAAATAAATCGGCACCGGAAAAGAAACCCGTTCCAACGTATGGTAAAATTTCAACGGCCAAAAAGCTATTTGAAACACGTCGATCAAGTGTAGATAAAGACAAGGAAAGAGTCATTCCCATGGTAAAAGTTTCCGATGCTAAAAGAGCGTTTGAAAGACGAGCATCAATGCCAGCAAGTCAATCGACCTTATTGAGAAACGCTTCTGAAAGAAAGGCCAGTTTAATTCAACAATCATCGCTCGATGAAACATCATCAGCAATTAACAGTGAACGTAATCAAAATCTATCTAAAGATAAATCATCAAGTGTGGAAAATAATAACAACTCTAAACCTTTAAGCTCTCGACCCAGAAAATCACCTTCATCTCCAATTAAAAGTAGATCACCAAATAAATCACCAGTGAAAACAATCACAGGTAAACAATCAACTGATTCTAAAACTGATCAAGTGAACAAATCAATCGAATCAAAACAATCTGAAACAATAAAAGATTCACAAGTTAAACCTAAAGTTAAAAGCACAAGTTCAATAGTAATTGATAATGGTACTAAAAAGATTGGAACAAGTTCCGAAGTGAAAAAGGAAATTAAATCAATCGATAATCAGTCAAGTGAAATGAGGCCAAATGAAAGTGTTTCTGAACTAATTGAATCTCCGTCTATTCTGGATAATAAAGAGGAGCGAAAATCTCTTGCCAAAGATGTAATTAAGAAGCAAATTGCCAAAGCTAAACTACAAGAATTAAGACAATCATCAATAGAATCACATGAATCTAATTTATCGGTTTCATCTGATCAACATCATGGAACTAAATTAACTTGCCAATCAGGATCAGAAGAGAAACCAAAATCCTACGTAAAGTCACCAAAACCATTTATCAAGGAGGAAATTAAACCCACTCCGGTTCGTAGTGTGGCTGAAATTAAATTATCCTCAAAACCTAAATTGGGACTGGACATTGAAGCGGCTCATCGAGGTCAACAAAAGCATCAACAGTTAAAACATCAAGAGGAAATTGAAGAGATCACACCAACCAATATAATTGAACCTCCATCAACGGCAGGAACTGTTCAGAATCAAGAATCTAATCCAGGAACACCATCAACCGCAGCTACAACTGTTACTACTCAAAGTAAAGCCGCTCCGATCACACGAAGTTATAAAAAGGTCACTTTTACCAAGGACGGAGCTTGTATCACGGAAACGGGGAAAATAATCTCAGAGGAAAGTGCTGATGGTTCATTTAGCCGAATCGAGAAGAAGAGTAAAGTTACTCATTACCCGGTGGCCTCTGGTAGCGGTGCTCCAACCACCCGATCAGAGTCAAGTGAGGAAACTCGGACTATTAAAAATTTCGGCGGAAGTGTAAAGAGTAGTAGTGGTGGTGTTGGTGATGGCGATTCTTTTGATGAATCTCGAAATGGTTCAGTTTCACCATCGCCTGTTTTATCTTCGACTTCTGGACTATGTCGGTCGGAAAGTGCATCTTCTTCTGGGTCAACTGATATTTTCGATGATATATTTGACACTTGGAGCGGTGATCCAGTTTTCGGTAATATAAGTGGTCGAATGAGATCAATGTTATCTTCAAGTCGATCTCCTTTTACCAGTTTATGGGGAACAGGTCGAAATAAGAAGGGAAAGAAAAAATCTCGAGCCGAAAGTGCTGAAAGAAAACCAACAACGGAAACTTTAACCGGTGGATCAAATCGACGTCGAGTCGCAGGTCATGGTACCGATCAAGAGTTTAGTGACACTGATACAGATACTGAACCATCGATGGGCTTTGGAAGTACCGGTTCAGGAGGTGGACTTTGGAAATTTCTTGGACCCACTGCTCCATCTTCAAGTAATCTAATCGATCGTCATAGATCATTGTTATCACGACACTTTGGCTCAGATGATTTTTTCTCTGATGCTGAACCTTTCGGATCGTCTTTCCGACGCTCACTTTCACGTGATCGAGGTTCAACATCCTTCGGTACAACTCGTAATTCATCGGCTGCAGGTACACCCACCATGCGAATGGTAGTAAATCCACTTCGCAATCCGAGATCATCAATTAATCGGATGACAAGTACAACCACGAAACAAGATAGCCTTGATTCTAATGAAAGCGGGGGCAGTAATACTCAACATGTGCCAACTCCATTCAGTTCTCAGCCAGTTACCGGAAGACCATATTCTCGAACCATATCACGGGAAAGTCAACGGCAACGCGTAGGAGGAATTGATGAGAAATCAACTGGAGGTGGTAACTCATTTGATCTGGATGACGGTTCAGTTGGACCTTCATCCCGTGGTCGAGTTGAACAATGGTTGGATATGAATCGTGATGATGAAGAGATTGGCACTAATCATCCAATAAGTATGTACACAACTATCCGTCCACGTTCAGCTAATCGTTATGGTAGATCAGTTTCATCTCGATTTGGTTTTGACCTTGGATCAGTTGACTCACCACGAGACACATTTCAAGGTCCATCAGGAGGATCTAATTTATCTTTCAGTACAACACAAGAGATACAAATTGGATCTCCAAGCAGCAGTAGCCGACCAGAAACACCAACACGAACCTCAACCAACACCACCACAGGTAAACCAAGAGCAGAGGTGATTATACCTGTTGGTCGTAGTAATGTTTCATCACCTTCAATGGCCACAAGCTCACAAGGTAAACCATTAATCACCATGAAATTATCACTTGGAGGTGGAAATGAACCACGGGAGGTACGAACTTTTATTTCAAGTGGCTCAGGAGGAGGATTAGGAGGAGGAGGATTAACTGGGTCAACATCAACAACGGGAATCGTAGAAACCCCAGGAACAGCTGATTCATTCGGTGGTGATTGGTCAAGTTCTATCTTATTACCTGAAAGCTCATCTCTTTTAGATCAACTTCGTACCCATGGTTATCGTAATTTGGTCTCACAGCGTTTATCCGGTCTCAGTGGACCCACAGTCGAATCCAGGTACGATAATCGCGACAATAGTTGTGTTTCTTCTTCTTCTACTACTACTACTACTTCCACCACCACAACTCCAACCACAAACACCACCGTCAACCTTCCTCCTCAACAAATGAAAAGAGGTAAGAGTTTAACGGGAGACTCTTCCTCAATCCGGAATCTTGAGAATCTAATTGTTAAGAATGGTCAAAATTACATCGCATGGTCAAATCCTGTTAATGGTCAATCAAGTACAATAATTAAATCAACTAATAATAATCGCATGCCCAACAAAACAATGGATCAGTCAATCACCACTAACCCTGATAGTGATAATATTATTACCGTTAATCATAATGATAAACAATTAAATAGTTGTAATCGGGTTGTTAAAGTTGTCTCAAAACCTGTTGTTGTTAATGATGATGATCAAAGTGTTGGTGTTAAAAATAGTAACAATCAAATCAATTGGATTGATAAAAATGATCAAATCAATCAAAATTATGATAATATTCAATTTATTGATGAAGGTAATGGTGATGATGGTGATGATATAAATAATATCAGATTTAAATCTACAATTAATTTTAATCCAATCAATTGTGAGACTGGAAAATTAATCAAAGACAATGATGAAGATAATTTTGAAATAATGAATAACAAAACTAATATCAAATCAAAATTTGATACAAAAAATGATCAGAAAGAAACTACAACAATTAACATACCAATTAACATAATTAGTAGTAGTCAAAATAACGGTAAAAGTTGTACAAGTTATTTTTCATCTTCCATCACAAAAGTAACATCCTCTTTACCACCTAAACCTAAATCATTCAATACAAAGCATGATCTGGATGCTAAATCATTGATTGACGAAAGCCAATTAAATCATCATCACCATCACCCCAAACTAAATCGTAAACATAATCAGGTTCACCCTTTTAACTTTGCTAAAGGTGAACCCTTAACACCATCACCACCACCACCACCACCACCACAACCAACCACAACCAGTAAAACCTTCAACAGGGAGGGAAACCATCAACATCATCATCATCAACAACAAGAGCATCAACAACAACCTGAACAAAATGAGCACCAAAACCGCAAGAAACAATTTAACGATATTAAAACTTGTAATAACAATAATCTGTTATCGAAAGATGAAAACGATGAAACAATTAATAGGAAAAATGTTAATAATAATGATGATAATTCCCACAGATCGTTAAGCAATTCAACCAACACCAACACCACCACCACCAATGACCCACATCACAAAGAGACTCTTGCGGAAAGGATACTACGAAAATCATATTATTCGCGATTTAATCACCCACTCGAAAGGAGAGCGTCTTCAGTTCGTAGACGAACCTCAATGATTGAAAATGGTGATCGATTGATGGACTTTTCTTTATTCGATAATTTCTCTCGTCCTCATTATCCATCATCAACGCCCGTAACTCCAGCAGCCACATCAGGAACATCTCCTAACCATTCATCGCCATTTGATAATCATCATCATCATCATAATTATTCATCTTCTAATCATCAAATGAAACCACCAATTTATCTAACAAATGATCAGTTTATCGAGAGAGTTCAAATTCGAGCTCAACAGCTTATTGAAGAAGCTCGAGAGCGACACTCACGAATTAATTCACAATTAATGTCTTCTTTCCGACCAATTACTTTGGATTTTAATGGCGATTCAATTGGTCATCAACATCTTCGTAATCATTCATCACCAACACCTAATTCATTTCATGTTTCCTCTTCCCATCGATCCCGTGAACCCTCACCGATGACTTTCCTACGTCGAACAAGTTCATTCTCAGATTCAGATGAATTCTACCTGAGTAATAAGTTTCGTCGACCCTCATCATCATCAACCACAACTACACCAACGACATCAACAACCAACCGATCATCGGCTATCGGTACAATTTTCAATGGATCTACACCGACAAGTACTAGAAGCTCAGCCAATAGCTATAAATCAGCTCGAACATGTTCAACACGACTCACTAATGGAAATAGTCAAGAATTAGATGATGACGAAGATGAAGATGATTTTGATTACAATAATACACTCAGGAAGATTAACGGTGAAAAAGACGATAATCTTGGCGATGATTTAACTTCCCGTGCCCAAGTTGTTTCGGAGGCCTTACAAAAACTCAAAGAACGTGCCTTACGAGAAGATTAATTAATTTCTCTCTCTCTCTCTCTCTCTCTCTCTCTCTCACTCCCAAATCTTTTCATTTGTGATACAATTTTACGCTTTACATATTAATTAATTTAAAATCCAATTACAATCAAGAAGGAAACGAGAAAACGTCCGCTGAACCAGTCAAAGGAAAACAATTAATGCAATCAACAAATTACTCAACTTATATATCTCAACAGTATAATTCAACAAAAAGAACAATTAACTAAATTATGATTAATGAAAAAGGTTTTCTTGTTTAAAACAAGAATCAAATCAAATTTAAATGATTAATTGATATTTTATGATGTGAATCTGATTACGAGAAAATCATAACAATAAGTTAATTGTTTATCTTACATAAGAAAATGAACAAACTATGTATTAATTTCTAGTCTATTGTTGAAAATCAATTGAAATCAATCAATTAAATAACTTTAAACAATCTTGTCTATTAAAATAATTTTACTTTGGGCAGTGTTTACAAAAGTTTTTCAACTAAAGTTTAGAGACTTGGACACCCAATTTATCACGAACTGCAATCAAGATGTAATTTTGTCTTTGATTAAACCATGAACAATATTAGCTGGTTCGATGACCAAAGTTGACCAAGTCTCCGAGGTTAGGTCACTTTCTACCTGTTTAAGCCATCGGTCAACATTGGTAAGGTTTGAAAGGTCAATTCCAACAGCGGAAGCCAAGGTGATATTAACACTGATTGTGAGATCGGCTAAAGTTAACGAATCACCAGCAACATATTTAGTACTTTCTAATGATTTATCAAGATCTTTAGCTTTTGTTTTGAACAGTTCAGCAGCTTCAGGAACTGGGGAATTTCCCCTGAAAATAGTTTCCAAATGAGTAACTAACAAAGTAAACAAAGTACCAGCGTCCCAATATAACCACCTGTTGATCGTGGCTCGAGCCTTGAGATCAGCTGGATAGAGTGAATTACCTGGGGCGAGTTTATCAACGAGGTAGGTCAGAATAGCTCGACTATCAACAGACGAGGAATAAGAATAAGAATCAAAATCAAAATCACATTCGAAATCAACAAATAATCAGCTGATTGTTTACCTTTCCCAAAGAGTGAAATCGCCATCAACAAGAGTTGGAACCACATGGAATGGATTGATCTAAATTAAAACAGAAAAATCAAACCAATATAAAAGGAAATAACAATTAAGAGCCTTTACTGAAATAATAAGATCGATAATGAATTTACAAATCGAAAACTCAAAGGATTCGAAAAATGTTCTTTTATCAAAAAGTTTAGCTAAAATTCGTATGAAACGAATAAAATCGAGCCTCATGAGAAATTCTGGAGTTGAGATTTCAAACTACGCGGAAAAAATTTCTTGAGAACCGAGATTCTAAAGGAAAGGGAAGATCAACAGAATCTCTGAGCGATTCTCTGCCCACAGTTTACCAGAATAATGTTTTCGATCTCGATAAGTTTTGCCTTTGCGATCTTGCGGCAGATCTCTGCTTATCTCTATCGTTAACGAAAATGAAATTTTCACCTATAAGCTGCTCATTGATTTCTGCTTGTTGGCACTTACCGAGGTAAATTCTGGCTTGAGGTTGTCACCAGCAAATACATCAATCTCCTTTTCTTCAACTTTTACACCGATAAGTTTAATTAAAACTCGAACTGACCGAGAAGGTCCAGATATTTTACTATGGTACAATTGGATAACCATTGTGGAGATTTATCAAAGAAAATAATTTTAACTTGGACATCAAATTAGAAAAAAATTCTTCATAATTTCGAGTGGAAAAAGTGATAATGAAGAGACTTTGATCCTCTATTGGAGATTATCTGATGTTATTGAATCGATTTATCCGATCAATTGATGTCGAGAAATCAATCGATAAAATTGAAAATTTTCGCGGAAGAAATGAAGCAGAAATTTCAAATTTCTCTTTCTTTTTCACTCTTTCTGTTTTTCTCAATTCGTAGACGATTTTAATCTTTCAAAATTTAAACTAAATTGTTTCGAGAATTAAAACTTGGACATACAATTAATTGCGAACCTTTGATTTAACAAACTGACCGAGATCTTTATTAGGTTCAACTAGTAAACTGAACCAAACTGATTGTGGTAAATCATTTTCTAATTGTTTCAACCATCGATTAACATTAGTTAAATTGTCTAAGTCAATTCCAACAGCAGAAGCTAAGGTAATTGTAACACCGATTGAAATGTCAGCGACTGTCAATGAATCACCAGCGATATATTTTGTCGCTTCCAGTGCAATGTCCAAATCTTTGGCTTTCACCTTAAATGCTTCGGCAACTTCAGGGACCAGGGAACCACCATGGAAAATGGGTCCATAATAAGCACCCAAAGTCGCATATAAAGTACCAGCGTCCCAATATAACCACCTGTTGATCGTGGCTCGAGCCTTGAGATCAGCTGGATAAAGTAAACTCCCTGGGGCGAGTTTATCAACGAGGTAGGTCAGAATAGCTCGACTATCAACAGACGAGGAATAAGAACAAGAATCAAAATCACAATCACGATCGAAAGCAACAAATAATCAGCTGATTGTTTACCTTTCCCAAAGAGTGAAATCGCCATCAACAAGAGTTGGAACCACATGGAAAGGATTGATCTATTAATAGTATAAACCATAATTAGAAATGAGAGTTAATCATTTGCTTCAATTTTGTGAAAATTTGATCAGTTGATTGTTGATGAACTTTAAATTGTACTTACGGAGATAAATTCTGGCTTAAGATGTTCACCAGTTGATAAATTAATCTCAATTTCGTCAACATCCAGATTAAGAAGCTTAATTATGATCCGAATAACTCGAGCGGGTCCAGATAGTTTATTATGATACAATTTGATGGACATTTCGAGGAATCGGTCGATCGAGAAAATTGTTTAAAACTTTGATGTAGATTGAAACTTTTCAATTTGTTGATTGTTGATCAACTGGTAAATTGATTGAGTATTTATATTAGATTTTAATTGTTTAATCACTTTCTGGGACCAGAGTCTGGGAGTGTTTAATTGTTAATCAATGCTCAGGTTCATCAGATTAATTGTATCAAAATGATCTTAAAGATTTGTTGTTCACTTTAATTGTTAATATTTATGATGTAATCTAGTTGATTCTTCATAATATCATATTAATCAAGAATCAGAAATACCATTAATTTGATTAAATCCAATAACAATCAGAAAATTGTAACTAGTAGCTTATGTAATGATTAACCTAAAAATAAACAATGTAATCAACTGAGATCAACATTCTTGAATTGATCACAATCATGATCTTAATCAAATTGATCAACAATCAGTTGGCTAATTAAGTATATAAATAATAGATTATGTTAATTTCAAATGAATTTTTTTGAGGCACAAACCATTGATTGGAAAAGTTTGTTATTTAATTGATTTACAATTCATTGATTGATCATGATTATCTAATTATGAGCAATAATTGTGATTCATTTCAAGTGTCATTCGTGTCATCAATGTTTCTCATTCATACTTGATAAGTGATTGATTTCATCTGATCATTAACAATTTGCTAACTACTTTTATATTGTAAATCAAAATCATGATGAATTTGTCATGAGCACAACAATCATTTCAACGATTAATGTTGAAACATTGATTGAGAAAAACTTTGCTAATTACCTAATGATAAAAAGTCTCGATTTGTACTAAGAATGGCAATTCAGAAGTCAAAATATATTATCAAAACGTTGGAATCTCAATATCGACACAAATTTGCGGTAAATTGAAATGAACGAGAAGTTTTTTATTAAGATTGAAACTTGAAACTTTTTAATAACAATCACAATTAAGAAGATGCGATTTTGGCTTTGATAAAACCACCAAGAGCATTAGCTGGTTCGATGACCAAAGTTGACCAAGTCTCCGAGGTTAGGTCACTTTCTACCTGTTTAAGCCATCGGTCAACATTGGTAAGGTTTGAGAGGTCAATTCCAACAGCGGAAGCCAAGGTGATATTAACACTGATTGTGAGATCGGCTAAAGTTAACGAATCACCAGCAACATATTTAGTATTTTCTAATGATTTATCAAGATCTTTAGCTTTTGTTTTGAACAGTTCAGCAGCTTCAGGAACTGGGGAACCGCCTCTGAAAATGGGTCCGAAATGAGCAGCCAAAGAAGCAAACAAAGTACCAGCGTCCCAATATAACCATCGGTTGATCGTGGCTCGAGTTTGTAAATCAGTTGGATAAAGTGAGTTTCCTGATGAATGTTTATCAACAAGATAAGTCAAAATAGCTCGACTATGAATGAGAATAGAAAAATCGACAATTAAACACCCGAAAAACAATTCGAAATGTAAACATTAATTCGTTACCTTTCCCAAAGTCCAAAATCACCATCAACCAAAGTTGGAACCACATGGAAAGGGTTAATCTAAATCAAAGAATAAAAGAAAATCAAAGAGACAATTAACAATAGAATCGAAATTGACAATCAAGAGCTTAACCAAATCGGATCGTTAATAAGTTTGCATCGTTAACTTTGAGGTATTTTCATCGATCAATATGATTAGCTGATCATTTTGGTTAATTGTTGTGATACTTACAGAGGTGAATTCGGGTTTGAGATGTTCACCAGCCATTAGATTGATCTCTTTTCTTCAACCTTTAAACCGAGAAGTTTAATTAGAATCCGAACAACTCGAGATGGTGGAGATAAATTAGCGTGAAACAATTGGATGGACATTGTTAATTATTGGGAGAAATTAACTAATTACGAACAATTGAAATGTTTACTGTTTGTGAGAATAAAGAAATTGATTGGTGACAGTTTACTAATTGAAAGGAATCAATGGAAATCAATTTGTATTTATTTCCATTATGGGAACAAAAATTTAATCATTTTCGGGCGTTTAATTGCTGGTGGAAAAAGAAAATCTAAATCAAGATAATTAAACAATCATTAACAATTTACTCTCATAAGGACAATTAATCTTCATCTTATCTAATGTACTCAACAATTATCCAATTGCTGGTTTACACGGATACGATGGTTAACTAATCATCTCCCAATATACACTTATTAATAGTAAATCAAATTCAATTCTGGTCAATTTAGTACATCTGATAAATTGTCCTCATAATAATAATCATCACAATTAAATTGCTCATTAATTTGATATTCTGGTTGTGATATTAATCTTCTAACCGATAGTTAAATTTTGCACTTAATTGGCTCAATATTGTCCAGAAATCAAGTTATCTTTTCATAGATTCAATCGTAATGATAATTACAATTAGTCCTTATTGTTGGTTATGATTAAGTTAACTATCCACACTAATAGTCCTAATTAAGGAATTGATTGTAATAAATTTCTGGTTTTAATTGTTTCCTCAATTTGATTATCATTGTAATATTATTGAGAGTGATTAATATTTAGGTTGAATAGATTATTATTTCAACCAGAATGATAAAAATAAACAGTAATTAATTTAATCTTACCTGGAAATTGCTGGCAATTTAATCAATTATTTGATTGCTAGTACTATCTCAGTCTAATCAACAGAAATTTTTGATATATTTTTGTGACAATCAAATTGAACAGTAATAATCAAGGTGACAATTTATATTGGAATCAGTGATCACCGATTAATTTGGCTACGAATTTATTTCATTCATTATCAATTGAAAACATAGTCAACTGTTGATAATTTAGGTTATCATTACATCAAGAGATTAGTTGATCATTAATTAGTGAGATGAAAAGATTGATCTTATTTTGAAGCTTTGGATTTAATAAAACCAGCAAGAGCGTTATTTGGTTGATCGACCAAACTTGACCAAGTGTCGGCCTTTAGGTCACTTTCTAACTGTTTGATCCACCGATTAACATTGGAAAGATTTGACAAATCGATCCCAAGATCGGATGCAAAGTTAATTGTGACTCCAATTGAAAGATCAGCGACTGACAATTTATCACCAGCAACATATTTGGTCTTCTCCAATGAACTGTCCAAATCTTTGACCTTATTCTTGAACACTTCACTGATTTCAGGGACCAGGGAACCGCCATGGAAAACGGGAATATAATAAGCACTCAATGTAGCATATAAAGTACCAGCGTCCCAATATAACCATCGGTTGATCGTGGCTCGAGCCTTGAGATCAGCTGGGTAGAGTGAATTACCTGGGGCGAGTTTATCAACAAGGTAGGTCAAAATAGCTCGACTAGAAGAGGAATAAGAAACAAAAATCACAATCGAAATCAACAAATAATCAGCTGATTGTTTACCTTTCCCAAAGAGCAAAATCACCATCAACAAGAGTTGGAACAACATGGAAAGGGTTGATCTAAATTCAGTAATGACGAGATTAAATCATTTGGAAATACCAATTGAGAATAAGAAGTTAATTGTTGTGATACTTACTGAGGTGAATTCGGGCTTAAGATGTTCACCAGCCATGAGATTGATCTCCTTTTCTTCAACTTTCAGTCCAAGATGTTTGACCAAAACTCGAGCGACTCGAGATGGTGGAGATAAACTAGTGTGAAACAATTGGATGGACATTTTTGAGTTCGAAAAAGAATCGAAAGTGGAAATCAAAAGGGAATATTAACCACAACGTTTATTAACGAAAGATCTTAGGTTCAACTTGGTTTTCTATCGAAATCTCTGACTATTTATATACTGAACAATTCTAATCTAATCTTGACGGAGTTTCACTTTAATTAGTAATTCTAATTCACCCAAATCTAGAATCTTCATAATTCTGAAATCATCTTGTGTGAATTTCAGGTACATCAAGATTAAATGTTCCAAGTTGAACTTGTAAGAAATTAGTTACAACATATCATTTGAAGATTAATTATCCTTGCGTTCAATTTAATAACAATTTATCACTATTATTGTGAGTTGTTTACATCTTATCACAAAATATTAATAATAAACCGATAATCATGGTAAAGATGTCAGAATCAATATTGATACTTTTGTAACGAGTTTATTTACATAAATTATTATGAAAATGAACAATTTTGATAACTTAAGCTATCGAAATCTAATCAATTGATTAGATTTTCACAATAACAGTTGATAAATTTGCTCTCTAAATTTGTAAAGCCTTTAGGTTGAACTAAACTCGACCAAGTTTAGAACGTTAGGCCACTTTTTAATTGGAATAATGAAAAAAAGCTATGAGTGAATGAATAAACTCTCACCGAACGTCACCAAAACTGTAAAAAGGTCACTTTTACCAAGGAAAAGGCTTGTACACGGAATCAGAAAATGATAATCTCAGAGAAAAGTGCTAATGGTTCATTTAGTAGATTCGAGAAGAAGAGTAAAGTTACTCATTACCCGGTGGCTTCTGGTAGCGATGCTCCAATCACCCGATCAGATTCAAATGATGAAACTCGAGCCGAAAGTGCTGAAAGAAAACCAACAACGTAAACTTTAACCAGTGAATCGAGTTGCTGGTCATGGTACCGATCAAAAGTTTAGTGACACTGATACAGATACTGAACCGTCGATGGGCTTTGGAAGTACCGGTTCAGGAGGTGGACTTTGGAAATTTCTTGGACCCACTGCTCCATCTTCAAGTAATCTAATCGATCGTCATAGATCATTGTTATCACGACACTTTGCTCAGATGATTTTTTCTCTGATGCTGAACCTTTCCGAACAATCTTCCACCCCTCAGCTGAACTCTCCCTGATAACAGATTCTCTTTCATATTAACAGATGACACCAGTGTTATTAATGAAAATTGTTCCAATAATATGAATAGTTGGATAATCATCTAGTAGATGGAAACTCTGGTTTACACGCAGAATCAATTGAATAGGGAAAAATATTCTCTGACTTGGAATTAAAATTCTGATCTAAAACTGTTACTGATTCATTGACAATCGACATCATCAGCAACTTCTCAAACTCCATCCTAATTGCAATATATAATTTCTGCGAAAAGTAATCAACAAATTAACAATTTTCTGTGCAATGGATATCGATTTAACTGATCCTGAATTGGAAAAAGCTGCAACCAGAATTCAAGCAACATTCAAAGGATACAAGGTTAGGAAGGAAGTTAAGGAAAAGACTCCTGAAAATGAGGAACAACCCAAAGAAATCCAGCGAAGTGATTCAGTAAGTTGTTAATTGTTCTATTATAAAAAATTCCAAATTCAATAGAAGAAAATTTATTCCATAAATGACTAGAAGATTTCGCTTTCCAACTAATTGGTTTGGAAAAGAAGAAAACAAATTCGAACATGAAAATGATCCCTAGTTACCTTTCACATTTAGAATTTTGTTTTTCTCTTTCATTTCATCTTTTTTTTTCTTCTCTTTTCTTTCACCAAAGAAAGAGAAAAAGAAAGGATCATGAATTCACATGAAACTCGAAGAAAAAATCTATTATTCGAAAACATATATTAATGATAATACTATTATTCTTTCTGCTTTGGTGGATCGATATTTTCTCTCTCTACTTCCCATGTAACTATCCTTTTCTATTACGATGTTACCTTTGTGAAAATATCAACATCCCAACAATGATGATGATGATTTATTAATATTAATCATCAGAATTAATCTTTAGGTAGTAAAAGAGATACATGGTTATCATGAATCTCTTTTTCTCTCTCATACTATTAACCAGAATTTTCATTTCGAAATTTTTTTCCTCCTCTCTTCCTATTCCCAAGAAAATTCTGGTTCAGGTCAGAGTTTTTGGTGAACTTCCCATGGAACATGATAACTTTATTTTCTGCCAATTCTTCAAAATTTTCAATTAGTATTCTCATAATGATGATAATCATCATCATCATCATCAGATGAAGATAATCACCATCAATTGATTGATTGATTGTTGGTCAATTAGTGGATTCGTGACTGACTTGATTCATTTTCATTAACCAATATCGTAAATGAATAAACAATCAACAAATTGATTAGATAAACAATTCTCAAGGATTAACAATTAAGAATCATTTCTTTCATTTCATTTTCAATTTGTTTATTACCATCAGATGATTAACCTTAATTGTAATCATTTAATTTAGTTAATTGTTGTTTTCCATTTTCTCTCCCTATTCCTTAATTGCTCAATATTTACCTCTAATTTTAATGCAATAATTTGATTATCAACATACAAATTGTTATGTGACTATCACAGTTAACCAATTGCTTCCGAATTTGATTAATCATATCAACATGCTAACAATTTAATCAGTCAGCATCATATGATCAACACAATCAGCTAATTTCATATCTATCCATTAATAACAAATAATCAAATTAATTATAATCTTAACTTGATTCTTAAATCAAGGTAATAATTTAGTTAATCATTATTAATGCAAACTTATGAAAAGCTAATCATTAAATTGTTTCATCGTTTATTAGTTAATATAAACAAATTCAGCAACAATTAAACATTGACATTTACCTGCAATTAACTAATAGCATTAACATACATACATATATGCCTGATGATTACAATTAATCATCAACAATTTAATATCTTATGAGTCTTACTTTTAATTGATCAAAACAACAAACACAATCACAATTACAATGAGTATAAAATTAAAATTATCCTTATCAAATGGATTATAACAATTAACTCTAATTGTAATTAGTTGATATTGTTTTTCAATGTTCTCATTAACAATTTCATCCCTTCATTTAACAACAATTAAAAATCAACCGGAGACAATATGATTTAGATGAATTAATAATTTTTCCTTAGTACCAGTTAATTGAGTTGTGTTTGTTTTTATTCATGATCATAATCAGCTGATTATCAAATTGTTGTTAATCACAATTAAACAACATAAACAAGTGAAACAATTTGTTGCCATGTGAACAATTAACCTTATTTCAGATTTTGACATTAACCATTGTAACTGAAACTTTTTCTGCTTCATTATAATTAAATTAATCTAATACATTAACAATTGTAATTGTTGTAATTATCCCTTCATGGTAATAACAACAACAACTCAAGACTCAATTTATGTTTTAATTAATTAAATTTAATCAACAAAAACAACAACAAGAAGAGCAAAAAAAAACTGGTCAAGTTGTCACATAGAAAAAGTTTTTCTTCATTCTTTTGCTTTTCCAAGTTGACAATTTTTCCCTGATTGTTAATGGTTTTTAATGATTACGATTATTATTGTTTCTGACAATCAACTAGACTATGATGATTAGTTGATTGTTAAATTAAATCAACTCCACCCAAACATCATTGAGAATATGAAAATTTGTTTTTTTCACCCACAGACTAAATAATAGTAACATACAAATATGATATATGTTCATACAACTAGGCGGAAACTATTCAGATTCATACACTTGATAGTATTTAAATTGTTCATTATCATGATGATGATCATGATGATGATTATCATCATCATTGAGTAAAGTAGGTTATTGTTATTATTGGATGATAGTACAACAATAAGATGTCAAATGCAAGGTAAAAAGTTGTATCAAAAGATGATAACTTTTGGGTGTTATCATTGATCACTATCAAGGTAATGATAATAAGATGAGCAAATTGACAATTAACTGTTACACGATAATAATCAATCTGTATGCAAACAATTAAAGTTAATCAGGTAAAAGTGGAGACTAAATATTTTTACTCTACTTTTTGTTTAGTTAATAGTGATGATAATTGATTCTGATTAAGCTTCATGTCGATGGATAATTGTATTCAAGACATGATGATGATGATGATGATGATTTTGATCATCATCATGATGAACCTTAAAACTAAATTGGTTGATTGTTTGCTTGTTAATTCAAATTAGTTGAAATACAATTAGGGTTAGGCAAATACTACAAGGCTACTTGGATTTGAATGGAAACTGTTAATGAGTGTTTACTGAGAATTACATGAAATGGAAACTGAATCAATGTTTAGAATACCTGAGAAAAAAAATCTCATGGTTACACTGATTTCTCATCAGTTTTCATCATGAAACATTTCGTGATGATAAAATTGATGAGAAAATGGGAAGATGCTAAAAAAAGAGGATAAAATCAAAATCTAAAATGAGAAACTTATTCATCCATTGATTCCCAATTTAATGTAATTTTATTCAGATTAAATGTTCACAATTCACAATCAAACATTTACCTTTATTGCATTTATTTTATCAGGTGATTATCATCATGATCACATAATCATCATTATCTTATTGAATTTCTCACTCTCACTCACTCACTTTCTCTCTGTCTGTCTCTCCCTTTACTTTTCAGATCGATATCGATTTAAATGATCCTGATGTTGAAAAAGCAGCGACCAAGATTCAGGCCACTTTTCGAGGATACAAATCACGTCGAGAAGTAAAAAAGGATTGATACCAATTCCAGTTAATTAATCATAATAACAAAAAAGGTAATTAAACTAATTATCTTCACTTATAATTACATATCAATTGTAGATGATCATCTTGCTCATCATCCTCGTGATAATTATTATCCATCTTGGTTAATGTTTATTATTTTTTTCTGTTAATATTGTTTTGCTTTTTACCTTGAACTGAATTTCATTTCCTCATTCTGATCATGATTATCATGATATTACATCAAAATCCTGTCATCTTTATCTTCATCTTCATCCTTTTTTTTTCCTCCCTGGTAATTATCAAAATCTACATCTTCCTTTCATCTATTCACCTTATAACCTCTTCACATTTCTGCTCCATGATTTATCCCCTTCTGTTCATCAGAATCAGAATCATGATAATCTTGAATCAGTCAAGGCTCTACTTTTTTTATCATCTTCTTTCATCATCTTCTTTTTTTTTCAATTAAATATCAAAGTCTAAAGATGCTGAGAACATGTTAGTCTATCGTTATTTCATTTTTACTCATTCGTGATGCTCACAAAATCTTTTGCATCCTCATCACTTTTACCACAATTACCATTACCTTTTCCACCTCCACCATTATTATCATTTCAAATTCTCAATTCCCTCCCATTTGATTATGAATTAACTGGAAATTTCCTAAATTCTCACAATTCAAATTCTCAATTGTGATCGAAAAACTTTTCGTTCACAATTGAGAATAAAAGAGAAAGAAATTTGTTCCAGTTCCAATTCTCATTGAAAGGAAGAAATATTTTCCACCGTTGATTAGTTGATCGAAATTACTTTTAATTATTGATTTAATTAAGAGAAAAGAACAAAAAAATCACCATTAGAATAACTCAGAATAATCTAATAATAACTGAACAGGAAGAGAAAGTTCAACAGATTGAGATTCATGGTGATTCTGAATAAGAGATAAATACAAACATTAGTTACTATTAACCTTTCATATCTCCTAACACATTGGCAATTAATTTAACCAGAACTTTTTTTTTCCTCTTCCATTATCATAGTTTAATCATTAACTTGATCAATATTGAATTATTCAATTACCCATGACTATCATGATGATTATCACGATTACCTTTACAAATTAGAGTAATATAATCAATAAATTTCTGTTACTCTTTTCTTACTGATTATCTTGATTACTTAAAATAATCATCAACAATATTATCATTAATGTTTACTATTATTTTATAAGATTAACGGTTAATTATCATTACATTTATAACAATTTTTATCTTGGTAACATTTAGTTATTATTACACTTGGATTTCAATGATATCTCATCATGAAATCATCTCATGATTATTGAATAAATTTCACCAATGGTTAAATATTAATATTAATTGTTCAACGTTACAATTTATTGTAATAAATATCTAGAGATGAGCAATTAGTTTGATTATTATCTAGTGTTTGTTATTGTTGTTGTTGTTGTTGTGATTAACAATATAACAGATCAATGGTTGTGAGATAGTTAATTGTTGTTGATAATGTGAAAGTTGATCAACTAAAATTCATTGGACCAAAACTGATTATCACTGTTTGGATATTGTATTGATACATGTGTAAGGTTATTAGGTCAATAGGTTAATCATTAATCATTGATTTAATTGTTGAAAAATTAGTTAATTTCTATGGTTAGTAAATCAATTTTCTTTACATCAACTTCAATGAAAAGGAAAAGCAAAAAAAAAACCAGAAACTTTAATCCAACTCGGTAAATCTATTGGTTGATTGTGTTTTGATTATCATCAAGTAAATTTGATCAACCGATTTTGATTGATGTTGATAAAGTTCAATTAATTATCCATTGATTTTCATGATGGTAGTTTTATCGGTGAAGGTGTAGATGATTGTTGTAAACTTTTGACTATCGATTAGTTTTATCATGATAATAATGATGATGATGTTCAAAAGGTAGAATCAGTTGAGTGAGATGAAACTGAAATGAAGGAGAGTGAGAGAGATGAAGATAAATTATCATCTCTCTCTCTCTTCTTTGATTATCTCTTGATTCCAACTCAGATTTGGGTGATTTTCATGTCATTCCAGGTAGGAACAGGATTGAGGATGGAAAAGTAAACCTCAGATTAATTTCAATTTGTATCCCCTGTCATTCACAACTGAATGTCCACCTTGATGTAACATCTCAAAGATAAATAACTGTCAACCTTATCCATCTCTCTCTCTCCTCCTCCTCCCATTCACTCACCATCATGATGATGGTCATCATGGTGCTCGAAACAATTTGATAACAATTTAATTGTAGTTAAAATTGTAACATTACGTTGTAGTATCATTATCTAAAGGTAATAATGATAATGTAACAATAATAATAATAAAAAAACAAATACAATAATAACCATGATAAATTGCGATAGGAATGATTATGTTGATGGTCAATAAAGGATAAAGTGACCAATGCATTAAGAAAACCATTTCAATCCAATGGTCATTTTCCCATTGGATAACAATTTCATCATAATATTATCATCATTGATTGTTGATTTCTTATTAAAAGCTACGTTTAAATTTGTTTTTCCCTCTATGATTTTGTTTGTTATTTTACTTTTTTTTTTGATTGATCGATAATCTCATTGATTGAAACTTGTCATCATCATGTAATATTATCATGATTGTTATGATTAAGATCATTATGATTGTTGTTACTTTTATTGTCTTTGCTTATTTATACATCTTCATGTTATTATCTGATTCTGGCATTTCCTCTGAATCTTGAGCAACTTTTTTCTTCCTTTTTCTTTCCTGATTCAATTTCTGTTATAATCAAGATGAAGAAAACCATATAATCTGATTAAATCTATACAAATACATCCCCTTGAATCCTCATCCTCATCTTCATCTTCATCTTCATCTTCATCATCATTGAGCATTCAGAATAGTCTAAAAATATTATTGAAATAATCACATTGATTTGTAATGATAGCAAATGAATTTGAATCAAACTCAATCATGATGATAATCAATGAACTTGAGATATTTATCATCCTCATCTTCACCTTTATTTTCATCCTCTCATCATCTTAGTACTTGATCATCCTGATCATCATCAAGTATCATTTGAAATCAATTTGCATCAACATGTAAGGGAAACGCTTCGATTAGGCTTCTCTCTCCCCAAATTATTTAATTGTAAACAATTAACTATTTAAATTCTCTCTTTTCCCGCACAATTATTATTAACCAATTACAATTGTTTACCTTCAGTATATTTACCTGTTCTTCTCACCTTAAACTTCACTTGAAGATTTACTCTCATTCTCTTCTAAGTCAACCCTTTTTCTATTTACATTGGTTACTCTAAAGGTTAATCCCTTTACTTCCTCTCTTTCCGTTTCCTCAAGTTATTTACCTGACCTCTACTCTCTCTATGTGTTTCTATTGTTAAATAAAAGTGATTCGAATTGTCAAACAATCTCTCAACTACATTAGCGCTATCGGAATCACGGTCATCAGACTATGAACCGCCGCTCTAATTGTTAGGCCTTAGCAGTCGATCGTTACTTCGGTGCATTTTTGTAAGGGTGCTGTACCTCATCCCCGTGAATTAAATTAGACCTTACAAATGGTGGAGATTCCTCATTTACTTTTATAAGTTTTGACCATTTCTTAACTTGTAAAAGGCGAACGTGGTCAATTTAAACAACCTCGTTTTCTACTAATAATTAGTGTGTATCTGAAAGTGCTATAAGTTAAATGAATTGACAATTTATCAAATCACGAAAGTGGATCTTTCATCATCATCCTCATCCTCATCAACTGAGTTAAAATATCTCTCTCTGTCTAAATCAAAGTCATTACCAAATTTGAGTGAGTCATTCATCGAATTTTACAACCATCACATCAATTATAAACAAAGTATTCTCGATTGGACATTCAACGATTCAACAAGAATGATTGATCCTGAATCAACAGTTACTGTTTGCGATTTCATTGCTGATCCAGCGAATCGAGAAAAATTGTGTAACGTTTATGGCCTCAAATTCAATGACGCTCAACAAGGCAAAGCTTACATCACAAGAGTCATCCGTGAAGCGATGACTACACAAGCTTACATTTGTGGTTCGATTGATTCCTATTCCCTCATCGATAAAACCTTAAAAGTCGACCCTAAATGGCTTGACTGCCCTGAAATCTATCGTCGCATAAGAAGATGCGGTATTACCGAAGAAAATCTAAGAAAATTGATCAAAGAAGACGCTCTTGATGAAGGTAAGAGTCTCGAAAAAGAATTTTTGAAAGATTTAGAGTTCTCGGCAATACAAATTAAAAGGTATTACGAATGTTTTCCAGAAACTCCTAACCCACAAGGTCAAGTCAATGACGACGAAGATGACTTTAGTGATGGTTATGAGTCTCCAAATACTCACAATCAATCATTTTACAACCACAATCAAACTGTTAATAATCAAAACAATGATCAACAGTTTATTAATCGCCCAATTAACCCAATTAGGTTAGCCTCTAAGGCCATTCACAAACCGTCTCCAATCCCTGAAGGTTTCAAATTCAAATCAGTTATTGAAGAATTTGCAGAAAAAGGTAATCTTACCTTTTCTCAATGGCTCAATAAATTAGAGAGAAGAATTTCCCTCATGGAAATTCCCGACAAATTAGCAATCAAAACTCTTTGCGCTCAAGTTACTGATGAGATTCATAAATTAATTGATGAGATCCTAAAAATTAATCGAAACATTAGTTTCAAGAACCTAGTAAAGCTAGTGAGAGATAGCTTTGTAGGAGAAAGAGAAATAGCTGACGCTACTGAGAAATTATTTAATAAGAAATTTACCAAAAACCTTAATCCAAGTGATTACGTTTTTGAGCTCACTGAAGCAGCGAGATTAGTTATACCTGGTATACCAGATAAAGGAATTATTTTCCTGATTTTTCATTTGTTACCAAATGATTTAAGTTTCTCATTAAGACACAATAGCGCAATCAGTTCTCTTGATAAATTAACAAAATTTTTGATAATTTATGTTAATAAATTAAAACAAGAAAATAACCTCGATGAAAGTCACAATTCTGGTTCTTCTAATAGAAGAAACCAATCTTACAATAACCGAAAAGGTTATAACAATTCTCAGAATTCAAATAATGATTCAACCCCCCGAAGAGACAATTCCCGTTCATCTAGATCTTACTCAACCCCTCACAATAACAATAATAATTTAGGAAGAGTTAGATCAAGTCCTTCGCAAAGCCAAGATCAAAGGCAAAATTCATCAAATGGTTACAACAAGTCAAATAGAGGTCGTGCTCAAAGCAACAGAGGTCGACGATCAAATAATCAAGGAGCTAATCAAGGTCAACCTTATCAAAATCGTCAATCAAATCCTCAACAACCAATCAACAACGAGCCCAATGTCAACAATAACAATAATACAAATAACAACGGAAATGAGTATTGTACATATTGTACCTCAACGGGACATTCAATTGTAAATTGTCCAACAAGAATCAATAATGAAAGGAATCAAAGTTTCATGATTCAATCAATCAATCCAAATCAAATTCTAAAGAAACCTAGAGTAACAATTGATATTGATTCAACACTTGTTAATCGAACAGAAGCCCTATTAGATTCTGGTTCTGGTTCGACATTCATGAGAAAAGATCTCGCTATCAGATTAAAGATCCCGATTTATCAAAGTCGTCATGAATTTCTTGGTTTATCAGGAAGAGATAAACCTGTGAGAGCGGTTGGTGTAACTCAAATAGTCTTCAGAGTTGAAAATCCATTCAAACTGGACCCTCTCAGAGTTTTCGTGCTTGAGGAATTACCTGTGGAAATGATCCTAGGTAGAAATTTCTGGTTCTGGTCGAATACAACACTGGAAGCTGCCCCTAATCAAGGTTGGAAACCGTCGAGAAACGGATATCCCCTGAAGGTTACCTTGCGGATACCTGGTATCGATTGTTACAACTATTTGTTTAGCACTCAATTCCCGAGACTCTATGGCCCAGCAGAGAATTACCCACTCTACTGCGAAAATAAACAATCACAGTCCATTCTCTTCCTCATCAAACTCAACACAATCATCAAATACGCCAAATCAAACAAGGTCATATGACCTTGGTTCTCATTCGGCTCACCATCAAAAAATATCATCACCAATAAATGACCAACATCAACAATCACCTAATCAACAATCAACCTTCAATCACAATCAACAACAATCTTCATATTACAATCAACAGATCTTCAATTACAATCAGTCACAAATCAATCAACATTCATCAACTAATCAACATTCACCATTGTATAATAATCAACAGTCACCTCAAAAATTAGACCAACATGATAATCAAGCCCTCTGGTCAGATGAGCAGTATAATCAAGCAATTAAAAACGCAAAATTAGATCTACGAAAAGATGAGTTCCCTGCCGATATTTCCGATTTACAAGCAACAATCATTAAAGGAGTTTCATCTAATTTAAATCATCAACAAAAACAATCAATGATCAGCTTTTTAAATAAATTTCACGGAGTCTTTTCAACTCACAAATACGATTTGGGATGTATTCCAGCTGAAATGATCAACATTCAAATTGATTTAGGTAATCATCCCATTCCAAAATGCAACCCATATCGCCTTGGTCCCATGAAAAGGGAAATTTTGGATAAAAAGATCAAAGAGTTGATGGCTCATGGAATAATTGAACCATCGAATTCACCTGGAGGTTCACCTGCTTTTCTTGTTGAAAAACCTAATAAAATCGATTATCGATTAGTCACATCATTCAAAGATTTAAATTCGATAATGAAAACTCGAAGCTACCCTATGCCTAATATCGAAGATCATATCCAAGCATTGGCCGGATATGAATATTTCATAACAATCGATTTCGCTCAAGGCTTTCACCAAATAGAGTTACTTCCGAAAGAAAGAGAAAAAGTCGCTCTAGTTACGGAAATGGGAAAATTTCAATATGTTAGACTACCGATGGGATTAGCTGATTCCCCCGCCTATTTTCAACAGTTTGTCAACACAGTTTTTGGCGATCTACTTTACAAGGCCTGTCTAGCTTATATCGACGACATCATCATCTTTGGAAAAACTTTCGATGAATTAATCGACAACGCTCATGCTGTTTTTAACAAAATCAAACAAATCGGTTTGAAAGTTCAGCCAGACAAGTGCAAATGGGGACACAAAGAAGTGAAGTTTCTGGGACACATAATTAGTGGTAAATCAGTGCGTCCTGATCCAGAAAAAATTAAAAGATTGAAAGAGTTTCAACCCCCTAAAAATGTTAAAGGTCTACAGAGTCAATTAGGACTATTCAATTATCTTTCTAAATTCGTTCCTAATTACGCTACAATCGCATCAATTCTTTTCGAACTATGTTCAAAGAAGAATAAAGGTAAATTCACCTGGGATAAGAATCATCAAAAAGCCTGGCAAACGATTAAAGATGCTCTTATCAAAGACTGTATGTTATCACAATTTAAACCTGAAGCACAACACAAGCTAATGGTTGATGCTTCATCAATTGCTGTCGGTGGAATGTTGTTACAATTGGAAAACAATGAATGGAGAGCAGTTTCTTATTTTGGACAGAAACTTGCTAAGTATCAACTTGCTTATACAATAACAGAGAAAGAATGTCTCGCTGTTATTGTCGCTGTTAATAAATACTCACACTATCTAAGTGGGAAAAAATTTACGATCGTTTCCGATCATTGCGCTCTTTGTGCTTTGCCAAAGATCAATTTTAAATGCGCTCGATTACATCGATGGGCTGCGTTAATGTCCCAATACGATTACAAGATTGAATATGCTAAAGGAGATACTCATCCTGCTGATTGCTTCTCCAGATCAAGTGAATGGCGTCACAAGAAGATTGGAGAAATCAACGAAGAAGATTATTACAAATATCTACTATTTGCCTATGAGGACAATTGTCATGTTCTTTGCAACGATTTGCATCAAGTCCCTCATCAACTCATTCATAATCACGATTGGATGAACAAAGAAGAATCGCTAATTAAAAATTTCGATTGTGATGATATTCAAATGATCAAAGATGAAAACAAACAAGAATGGATCTTGTTTTCTAAACAAATTGCAAGAGAAATTGGTGAACAAATCGGTCAACCAGAAATTATTGATGATAAATTAATTTCTAAATTCATTATTTATGGTGAGAACGATCATGAATCTAATGAGAGCGATAATTCTGAAATTAAAAAGCAACAACAAAAAGATATCTACATTAAACAAACAATTAGACAATTGGCAAAAGGTCTATTGGCAAAACACTTCGTAATGAAACATGGTATTCTTCATCGTAAATCATCAACAAATAAATTAACAATTGTGTTACCAGCATCATTGCAAGATAAAGTGTTCAAGGAAATGCATACTGAAACAATCGGTGGTCATTTTGGTTACAAATCAACCTCAAGGAGGATGAAAGAATTATTTTGGTTCCCTCAAATGGACGAATGGCTCAAGTCCAAAATCGCTAATTGCGAAACGTGTATAAAGTTTAAACACCCTACAGTTAATAACCACAGACCGCATCAGATGCCAATTCCCACTCAACCTCTGGAAAGGTTACAAATAGATATTGTTGGAAAATTTCATTCCTCAACTCAACGAAATGAATATTTGTTCACTGGAGTTGATTATTTTACTAAATATGTTTTCGCTCAACCATTTAAAAAACAAGAAGCTAAAGATGCTATCAAGTTTTTAAAATATATAATTCAATTCATTGGTCATCCGAACACAGTTCAAGTTGACAATGGACCATGTTTTCGGTCAAACGCTTTCAAGGAGTTTTGCGATGAACAAAAAATTAAATTACAATTTACTTCTCCTTATCGTCCTCAATCGAATGGATTAATTGAGAGACTCAACGGAATTCTTGGTAACAGGATAAACATGTATACTGTTCTACCTAAAGATTGGGATCAGTGGATCACTGATCATGTGTTAAGCTACAATTCAGCTTACTCTGAGAATCTTCAAACCTCACCTTACTATCTCTTGTTTGGAAAATTGCCTAATACCCCGTTGTTGAATGAATTGGACATTCAAACTACTACAACTTCTCCTGAAGAACTGCAACAGTTAAGAAAAGACAATTATCAAAGAATGGTTATGGCTCAGCAAACAAGACTTGATCTAACTCAACCCAAACCACTTCCTTTTAAAATAGGTGATAAAGTTACTTTAAATGTTAAAATTCAAAATTCTCTCAGAGGTAAAAAGCTAACAGCCCCTTATAAAGGCGATTACATTGTAATCGACACTTACGATTCAGCTGCTCTTATTGTTAATCAGAAAGGTAAAAGAATCAAAGTTAATTATGAGAATTTAAAATTAGCTGGAGAAACTCAAGAGACAGAAGATTTAACAAATCTAGAAGATGATGTTGACGAGTCAACACCCGAGATAATTAATTGATTAATTCATTCTCTTTCTCTCTCTCCTTTCTCCTAATTAAGCCAAGAAACAGAAATGATTTTTTCAAATCATCTCTTTCTCTTTATTTTCTTTTAAATTTAAAAGAAAAAGTTCTCATCAATCGCATCCAGAGTCAGATAACTCTGAAATTGACAAATTTACGAGGTAACAAATCAACCCTTTGGTCGATAAAAAGATCAATGAAAAGCTGAGAAACAAACAGCGGTCAGATGACCATTGTTTTGTCCCTGTCAGTACCAATCAATCGCTAAGAGTCAGATGACTCTTATGCATTCTTTACACTTCCTTCCTTGTGGACAAAATTTCAACTGTTAATTCCGTTGGTTTATTGATCTGAATAGAGAAACAAAGTTAAAACAAGAATTAGTAAAAATTCATATAAATTAAACAAAAAACAAAAGAAAAATTTGACAACTTCGAATTCAATAATTAACAATAGGAACAAGATCATTAATTAAACCAGCAATTAACAAATGAAAATCTCTACAAGTAATCTGTTAACCTCAAGGATCCACATTTAATTTTTAAGATCCACATTTAAGTCAATCCTTCAATCCAATTCTTCTCTTTCCTTTCATTCAAATTCGATTTCAATCATTTACTTAAATAGCCTAGAATCGTTAAAAATCTCTAAATTAAATTGATTAATTAATTCTTAAATTCAAAGTTGAGCAAATTCAAAATCAAAGTCAAACGACTTTTGATTGAGTAACAAAGACAAGAAAGAAACGATACGAATTTGAACTTAATACTCATCACCTTATATTCTCCATTTTAGTTTCCATGTTTCCAATCAAAACTCATCGCCATATGAAACACATGAAACAAATAGAAACAAATCAATTAGCACAATTTGAAAATCTGTTCATTGATCAATAATCAAAAAGTAAGATTACTCTTTTGATTAAGATCTAATTAACAATTTAAACAAAGAAAAAATTCTTACCCTTTGTATTTGCCATTGAACCAAATCATCAAATTTTCTTCAAGAGATTCTTTCAGAATCATACGATAGATTTTCATAAATTTAGTATCAAAATGATGAGCATCGTTTAATTAACAATAATCAATAAGATTCAAATCACAAAAATTGAAATTAATTAACTAATTAATTAATTAAAAAAGTAAAAGGTCGGATGACCTTTTTGCCTTTTTAATTAGAGAACAATAGATTTGCGCAGTCGCAATAGAAAGAAAACTCTTTCCCACCAAAAATGTTCTATTCTATTTTATTGTCTTTCTCTTCTCTTTCTTTTCTCTGTCTTTTTCTCTGTCTAATTAGACATTTTATTTTCTTCTTCAAAAAGAACAATTAATTTCTCTTTGTCCACCAATGTGACAACAACGTGTTTCTGTTAGAAATTTTTCTTTTTAGAAAAAGTGATTTTTTTTTCTTAATTAAACAATCAATTAAGATTAGTTATTTAATTGATATTAGGGTAAGATTACCCTAAACAATTAAAAGAGAATTCAAATCAATCAACAAATTTAAATCAATTAGAAAATTTAACAAGTGAAAATTTCAGTTAACCTTCAAGTGCTTTTCAAATGCTCTTTAGAAATTGATTTGATTGATTTTCTTTTCTGGTTCACATCACCAGAATTCACATCACATCACCAGAATTCACATCACATTACCAGAATTAACTTCACATCACCAGAATTGTTCAAACAATTAAATATTCAGTGTTTCCTTTTCCTCTTCAACAAATCGTTGAATTAACACTGAAATAGATACAAAGGAAATCTTTCCTTCGACTATCTCAGCCATTAGTTTCCCTTTGTTATGTTACAATTAAGGTAATGTTACCTTAAACTGACATTAACAGTCCCAACATTTCCCAATATCGACCACAAGTGTTAAGTGAATGTGCTCATCCTTCACGGAGATCATCGGATATTGGTGGTGGACTTGTTAAAGTAATTTACCTGTTGTTAACTCGGAACTAAAAGTTAAAATGGCCAAAGAGATGTCAACAAATGAACATGATGAAGTTTTCGAGGTTAATAAAACTAATAACAATATTAAAGAGTTAAATGTTGGACAATTTAAAAAGTTAATTTCTCTTAAAGTGTTAAGTGTTTTCCCCAAAATTACCGAGAGACAATTATCAGTCGCTTTCGACAAAGTTAATGTTACTCCAGGATTCACCTTAAAGAACCAAATAGAAGAGCAAGTTAGTCAAATTTGTCTCTTATGTGATCAATTGGCAAGAAAACCAATGAAATGTGTCGACTGTGGTTTCTTTTATTGCCGTTACTGCTCCTATTTTCTTCATATTTTATCTCAAGCAGTTAGAAATTTACCTTTAACCCCAAATGTGACACAACAAAAATTAACTGGAAAATCTTTTATGTGTCAACTTGGTTTCTGTGGTCCTGATGGTGTTGGTTTTTCTTCACTAAATCCCTTAGATAAAGAAGAAAGAGATTTTCTTTTATCTCTCAATGTAAATTGTATATACAAGAACTGTCAAATCGAAGACAATTATTTATCAATCGACCAACATTCAGAAAAATGCTCTCATCAAAACACTTCATTCAAATTCGACTGTACCAATGTCGCTTCAACATTTTTAACCAAAGATGATCAGCGTCAAAATGACGATTTGGAATCGTTTCTCATCGATAAAAATACTCAAGAAGAGTTTACTGAATCAGATATTCAAGCCTTATTCAGACAAACAGCTGATCAATCATTAAAAAATATGTATTCCGATAACGATGAATCAAATTTATCAGATTCATCTTCTTCTTCATCTAAACGATCATCAGAATCTGAATCAACTCAACCAAGAAAGAAATTAACACCAACAGAATATCTTCAACGAATAAATAAAAATAAAATTGATCATCAAATTCAATCTACCAAAGCTCCAACAAACTCACCAGTTCCTTCATCATCATCATCAACCTTAACCTCAACAACAACAATTCTTCCAGAAAAACTATTAATTCAACCTTCATCATATGAACTTCTCCTCGAAAAATTAGGTTCACCTTTGGAACCTCGTTCAACTAAATCATCTACATCATCAGAAACCGATATAATTACAGCAATAAATAAAACTAAAGAAATTTCATTATGTACATCAGATGATCGAACATCACAAGAAGTTCGAACATCACAAGAAGTTCAAACATCAAAAGAAGTTCAAACATCACAAGAAGAACAATCTCAAGAACTAGATTGGGATACATTTTCTAGTTCCCGATCATTAAAAGCGGAAACTCGACTTCGTCGAAAGATAAATAAAAGAGCAAGAAAACAAGGAATATTTACTCCTGTGATTCTTCCTCCTAAATTTACATTTATCAGACCAACAGATGATCAGTGTTGTGACTGGAACGATCCACCGCCTTCTTCATCAATTCCGTCAATTGAACCAACCAATCGACCAACAACAATAATTGAAAGGATCCCAAGTCCACCACCAATTCCATCATCAAATAAACAATCTTCTCCTTCTGCTCCAACATCTACTCAATCTGCTGAATCTACACAATCTTCTCAATCATCTCTTTCCTCATCTCAACAATCAAATAATTCTGATACAAGTGATTACGTTTTTAGTGATCTACGAACCTACAAACCAATTACGAAAACACCTTCCGCTCATACCGATGAAACTAAACAAACTCTTAAAGGTAGAGCGAGATCTCGACTTTTATATCGAACCAAGTACAGCAAAAGAGTAAACAAAAATCAAAAGAACAAGAGAACCAAGATTTATCAAGAAATCATTTATCAAAAATCTTTACCTGCTCTCAACCTGATGTCACCTCCTTTTAAATTTTCAAAACAAATCGCATCAGCTGTTGACAAATTAAAATATTTTAATTTGAAAGTTTGTTCAATGGACATTGAGAAACAAACTATTATAATGAAAAATGGTTCTTATAAAAATGTACCTGTTTGGATATCGATAATTGATCAATATAATCGAGTCGTTTTTAATTCATTTATCCGTCATCCATCATCAGCAAATAAAGACTTTCAAACTGTCTTTCATGGTTTAACATGGGATGATGTTAAATATGCTCCAGGATTTTCTAAGGTTCGAAAGGATGTAATTGAAATTCTAAGAAGATATGACCGAATTGTTTTGGCTGGTCATATAGCTGATTTATCCGATTTATTTCTTACACCCAAAGATCATTATTATTTTCTCCCACGAATTGTGGATGTTTCTAATTATTATAATTGTCGTATCAGATCTCGAGATGCAATAGGAATAAGATACAGTGTTTTTATCTTGTTTGGAAAAATTTTTCAGGACAGTTATCATTGTCCCATCATCGATGCAGCTTTTACCCTTTGGTTGTATCTTATTGATATGGTTCGAATTGAACAAACTTTATTACAATTATACCAAACGAAACCAAGATTCACCAAAACAGGATATCGAGGTTACCATTGGCCTCTTAACTACAACATGGGCGGACTTTTAAAAGATGTTTTAAAGCAAATTAAAGATTGGCCTGATTCTATCAAAGTTAACCCAAAGTTATCAAAGAGAGATAAAGAAAAAGCCCTAATGGATCAGAAATATTATTCTGAAGATTTCATTGATGGTGAACCATCATCAAAACGACCTTTTCCTTATCAGTATGATCGAAGCCTTTTCTACGCTTACGAACGTCATTAGACCTATTTAAGGTCATAATCGACGCTTTGTGAGGGGGCTCTGTAAGGGAAACGCTTCGATTAGGCTTCTCTCTCCCCAAATTATTTAATTGTAAACAATTAACTATTTAAATTCTCTCTTTTCCCGCACAATTATTATTAACCAATTACAATTGTTTACCTTCAGTATATTTACCTGTTCTTCTCACCTTAAACTTCACTTGAAGATTTACTCTCATTCTCTTCTAAGTCAACCCTTTTTCTATTTACATTGGTTACTCTAAAGGTTAATCCCTTTACTTCCTCTCTTTCCGTTTCCTCAAGTTATTTACCTGACCTCTACTCTCTCTATGTGTTTCTATTGTTAAATAAAAATGATTCGAATTGTCAAACAATCTCTCAACTACATTAGCGCTATCGGAATCACGGTCATCAGACTATGAACCGCCGCTCTAATTGTTAGGCCTTAGCAGTCGATCGTTACTTCGGTGCATTTTTGTAAGGGTGCTGTACCTCATCCCCGTGAATTAAATTAGACCTTACAAACAATTCAGAAAACAATCAATCAATTCAATTAGATTCAATTTGTATTTCCACTTAATCAAGTAATTGTAATTTTCATCAATCCAAATCTAATTGAACAAACTTACAATCAAATTAATGACAATCTCAAAAATACATGATACAAATTGTAATTTATTTAGAGAAAGAAAAATTAAATTAACACTTAAGGCAATTTAGTCAAACAACAATTTAAAACTCAACTCTAATAGTCACTTGATTGTTTAGAAATATTTTCCATTCAATATCATTATTATCAAGACTATTCATTAATAGTTAATTTTAAATTGTTCATTTCAAATTATCTCACCAAAGTTGATCATTAATAATTAACTATTTTCCAAAAAAAAATACATAATAGATGACAATTAAATTAGAACCAATTGAAACATTGATTAACAATAAAAAAAGTTTAATCAATGAAAACGAGAAATAATAAATTCAAATACAACAATTACCTTACAAGTGATAAAAAGCTTTTCAGTTAATCATAATACAATCAGTTAATTGTTGTGAGTTTATTTTCTTGTATTCCAACTGATTAACAACAAGTCTCAATGTTAACTATTTTCACCTCAAAACTATTATCAATTTAATCACAATCAATATTTCAAATCAGTTGAAAGGAAATTAAAACTTTTTTTTGCTCGAGAAAAAAAAAACTTCATCTTACTTTTTTTCTGCCAATCTTTTAGCATCCTCATCCTTTTTTCACCGATAAATTTGATCAATTCAATATAATCAATCTACTTCTGGGAGTGAAAACCTCCCTGAGTGAAGGTGGTGAGGATTGAATATTTTATCATCATTAATATTATCATCTATTGAAGCATCAAACTGTAACTGTTTTCCTCTTCATCTTATTGATATTAACATGGGAGATGCTGGTTGATGGGAGTGGGTTGAGTCGGTGGGTAATTCTGAGGATTCCTGTTGAGGTTCAGCGTTGATCTTACTTTCAGAGTTATATATTTGCCTCTCTCTCTCTCTCTCTCTCTCTCTCTCTGAGTGAATCTTATCTTTATCTATCTGAATTCACCTTCTTTGCTTGAGTAACTCACTTAACATATAAGATGAAGATGGAGATGAAGATGATGAGATAGAAATCAATAGATTCTGGTTTACTGGGAGGGTGGAAAAAAATTGTAAGTGAAATACAGGAAAGGGAAATTAGGTTAAAGGAGGAAGATTTTTGTGAACATGTTAAAGATACACTTTGAAGATGATGAGGATGAAAGATGAGAGAGAGAGAGAGAGAGGGATAATCATAATGAGAACCTGTGATTCCTATGTAGACATTTTTACTTCATCTTAAGTGACAAGTAAACGTTTCCATCCTCATCCTCATCTTTATTATCTTATTATTTTTTTCTCGTCTTCTTTTCCCATATTGACAGATCCAATCAACTTCTACCTGGAATGGAAATTTCAAATTTAATTGTTAATTAGTTTCTTACCTTTCTCCCAACAGTAATTAACTTAATTTCTTGATATCATATCGATTTAATTAACTTTTAAAAAGTTTTTCTCAACATTTGAATGATGAGTGAAAAATGTGATTCCAAATTGTCATGGTGATGATTTATTAATATTTCACCTTAAGGTTAAAAAATATTCATTTCCTATCTTCATGTCAGAATCATGATGATTCAATGAGCTTTAATATTAAGTAACAGCTTATTTCAATCTCATTAAATTATCTTAATCTTGTCTTGAAACTTTTCATGATGATTTTTGGTGAAAATTTAGATAGTTTATTTTTATTTTCTTCGGGAAATTAAATCAATCAACTGAATGGTAATTCTGGTTTTATATGATATATATAATAGATGAATTGAAAGTTGTATTAGAAATCAGATTCATCATTTTTTGTTGTCATCTTCATGATGATGATGAAATTTTCATGATGATACACAAAAGATTTCATTCATCTTCACTTGAAAAAATGAACAGGAATGAAAAATGAAACAGATTGAATAAATTCACATCTCAAAGCCTATTGAATTGAAACCGTTTCATTTTCAGATGCTCATGATTATCATGATAATATCATCAACATCATCCTATTGAATGAATGATAATATTATACAAGATGATGATGATGAGGATGAAAAATTCAGCATCAATGAAGGTGAAAATATCAACCCAGACAAATGTTGACCCAATATCAGGTTATTATATTGATTACTTTTGATTATCATTAATAATCAACTTAACTCTCAATTCACCTTAATCAATAATCAATATCATTAATCATTATCTCTTGATAATCATTGATCATTCACTATGAACAATTAGTTGTTCAAAGTGAGGAGCAATTTGTTGATTGTCGTACACAAAGTTAACGATTTAATCGTTAACATCATTGGACAATTAATGTTAACAATTAACAGGCTAAATTGGTTATTCTAATCACGATTAGCCCTTCCTATTATTACAGTTAAGGGTAAATGTAATTGTCTCTGGTATTGGCCATTAAATGGCCAAGTAATTTACTCTAATTACTTGATCATCAGAAAGTAAATATAAATATAAATTTTCATCATCGTTGATTATTATGATTAACCTGATTGTTGGTGATTAAACCTCAAAGATATCAATTACAACTTTGACAACAATTAACACTTGATCAATAGCTAAATGTCATATATGATTAACTGTTAACAATCAGCAGATAATCATGATGATAATATCAAATTTCAATACGTTTAAACCAATGAAATCTACTAATTGTTAACAATCAGCATAAGTAAATATAAACTCATTCAATGATTTACTTTAAATTGTAAACAAATTTGTAATGATGATCATAACGATGATTAATTGATTTAGATGTGCAAGTAAAAAAAAATGAGGTCAAATTTTAAACAAAACAATCAAAGTTTTGTTTATCACAATTTAGAATGAAAAATTTAAATTGTCAACAATTTCCTGATTAGTTAACCATTGAAAAGTAATTTAGTTAAATTAACTTTGCTTTTGTTGTTGTTTTCATCAAGATGATTAATAAAAATCAACAACATTAATAATCATCAAGTTACAATTCAGAAAATTAGGTTAATCAAATAAAAACAATAATCAGTGAGAAAACAACAATTGAATTAAATGATAACACCAAGAGAAAGAAAAGTTTACAATTAGAACTTTTTTCATATTTGCTTCGAAAATCAAATCTCGAATTTGTTTGCAGTAAAAATTTGGAATTCGGAAAAAAAAGTTCCAAGGAAAATGTTCATATTCAATTCTTTAATTGTGTCATTAAATAAGTAATACATACAAGCTGAATAACCTATTATGAATTGTAATCATTTTCATGAGAAATTTTCCCCCACCAGGTATTCAATTGGATTATTATTCATTGGAACTTTTTTCCTTATCAGAATTCATCATGATAATGATGAGATATCATTCATGTTACATTTGCATATTCACCGAATTGTATTTAAATAATAATACGAGATTATGATTATTATTTGCAAGAGATTTTCAATTATCTCTCACATTGAAAATTCTGTGAGAATTTCAATTCATTCATTTTATTTTTTTTCTTCATATTCTGATTTCCATTGATAAGAATTCGTGTTGATTAAGTATCGAGTTAATGATTTACCTTCTCAATAATATCATCAGGAAATTGTTACGATATTAAGTTTCACTATTTACTATCGATTCCAACAAAGAATCAAGAATAGAAACAATCAAGATGATGAAGAAAAAAGTTCCAATAATGATTCCATTGGGATAAATATAAGAGAGTTAATGAGTTTTGATAAACATAATTAACTTTTTCTTAATCATTGTTATCAATTAACTGACATCTTATGTAATCAGTTTTCTTTATTCATTTTAATCGTCATCAGAATGAATCAATTTTCCAATCCAATTCCATTCCAACAATATGTTCATATCGTTAATCCAATTGTTAATCGTAAATCCTTAATCTCCAGCAATTAATTGACAATTTAACTAACTGTTGATTTATTTTTCTCTTTTCTTTTTATCTAACAGATAACAGTTTCCAACGGGTTTCAATGATGATGATGATGAGGATGAGGATGGAGATGAAGATGAGGATTAAGATGGCAAGGATGATATTTACTGATGATGTTGATGATTAATCAATCCTGATGATACAACTAAATTTAAACTGCAATGATATTAATAACATTAATGGTAATAGGAGATTTTCAAATCAACTCGAAACTTTTTTTTCCCTCTCACAATTGAATGAATTATAATAATCAATCAGATTCATTCTTGTATTGATCTACTAACAGCAAATCATCATCGTAATCATCATCTTTGTATCTTCATCCTCATCTTTATCATCTGATCATCATCACCATCACCATCACCACCACCACAACCACAACCATCAATCAAGTTAATCATGATTAACTTGAACAATTTTCTGGCTACAATTTTTTTCCCTCTCAATCTTTTACAATAAGAAACAATTTCCAACAAACAAACTAATCAATTCCTAATCTTTAATCATCAACGATTTAATTACACACACACAATAACCAATTTTAATTTTATCTTTAATTAACTTTACCCAAGCAAACAACAATTAACAAGAAGAAGACACGAAAAAAAAAACTGATCACAATAATGGCAACAATTAACTTAATCATCCTTTTTACTTATAAATCAATTTCAAGAAACGACAACAACAACAACAATTAGATTGAAACAATTGATTACTATTAGTTAACAACCAAACAATTTAATTAATTTGAGTTTTATTCATTGATTATTATTATTATCGTTTAGTAATTAACTCAATTGTATCTTATCATTATCATTATCATCATCATCAAAATCATAATAATCATTATGATGATTATTGTTGTTACCATTAATTAATTAATTCCCAACTTTTTTTTGTTCAGTTTTAATCATTTACAATTAAGTTTTATCCAAATTTGATTAAAGGTTAACATTAATTACGATTTCATTGATGATTATTAATTGTCAGCGTTATTATTATTATTTTAAATTGGGTATCAAAAGCATTTTCATTTAAATTGATTGGTTAATTGTTCAACAACAATCAAATAAACAAACAAAATTGAATCGACAATTATAACGATGATAAATGATAATCATGATTAAATCACCAAGAAAAGCCTTTTTCAATTTGATTACAATTAACTTTCCCTAAATTAGATAATAATAATCAACAATTAAATGCTCTGCATGTTAACAACAACAATTAACTAATTAATCAAGTAACAACAACAACAACAATTAGATTGAAACAATTGATTACTATTAGTTAACAACCAAACAATTTAATTAATTTGAGTTTTATTCATTGATTATTATTATTATTTTAAATTGGGTATCAAAAGCATTTTCATTTAAATTGATTGGTTAATTGTTCAACAACAATCAAATAAACAAACAAAATTGAATCGACAATTATAACGATGATAAATGATAATCATGATTAAATCACCAAGAAAAGCCTTTTTCAATTTGATTACAATTAACTTTCCCTAAATTAGATAATAATAATCAACAATTAAATGCTCTGCATGTTAACAACAACAATTAACTAATTAATCAAGTAACAACAACAACAACAGTTTTTTGATTTTGCTTTTCAATTACAAACTAAATCAAACAATTAGATTTGATTACAATATAATGATAACATGATAATAATAATGATAATAATTAACTAATCATCATTGATTTTATGATTAAGTTGAACAATTTTAGTCGATAATTAATTTTGTTTTTCTGTCTCTCTAAATTTAATTAAATTCACTGATTTAATTTAGTTAATTTAGTTGTTGCTTTTGTTTATTTCTCATACAATTTAATTGATTATTGTAGTTGTTAATTGTTACAATTATAATATTATTTTAACCAATTGAAAATCTCATAAACTTCATCAAGGGAACATTTAATTGTGCTAATTAATTAATTAATGATAACAAAACAAAAAATTTTGCACCAACAGTATAACAACAATTAGTGAAAAATAATTAACTAATTATTGCCTGTTTTTTTTCAAACTTTACCTTATTAATTAATTGATTGTTTCCTTATAATTGTAATAATAAATATCGCAACAATTTAGTTTAATTTATTTGTTAAATTGTAAAATTATGATTTCTAGTTGATTTAATTTTAACCAAACTCATTTAAATGTATTAAGTTATTAAGTTAAGTCTTAAATAAATATTATTAATTACAATCAAAAGTATTTTCAAACAATTAACTTGCAATTTATTTGTAATAATTAAGTGAAAATCCACAAGTCGCAATTGTGACTCAGTTAAATCGAAAGTGTAACAATTAAGGTTAATTGTGACGGAGAGAAAAAAAACCCACCGAACCAGAGGAGGGAAAATTGATTTGGAATGAAAATGAATTTGATTGTGATGATGATTAGATTAATTTGATTATCATATGAGGTGAATGATTAAAGGAAAGTTGATTAGTTGATTGTCAGTTTGTGGACAAAAAAAAAGTTTTAAGTTTTAAACCGCAGGAACTTCACTCATGTTGAGAGTTTTGTTTTTGGCCTTTTCGATGAATTCGGGTGCGACTTTCCTGAGGTTATATGCTTGACCGAAAAGTGCAAAGAAATCGATGAACAGTTTGGAGATGTTGAAAGTTTGTCCGAACTCGGAAACGGTGTAATCGTAGGGGAAAGTGTGATGGAAATTGTGATAACCTTCACCAGCAGCGATCACTGACATGAGGCCAATATCTCGAGCTGTGATCTTATTATTGTATCGTCGTTGGCCGTACATGTGACTAACCGAACCAAGGAGACCATGGACGAAAATCACTCCACAAGACTTAGTACAAGCACCGATCAAGAAAGCGTGGAGCAAACTGTCACCCCAACAGTAGTAAGGAATCAGAGTGGGGAGTACAAAACCAAGAATAAGAGCAAGTGGAGCGAAAAACCTGATCAATTAAAGAGAGAGAGAGAGAAAAAAAAACAATTAGAATCGAAATCGAAATCGAAATCGAAATTAGCAATTTAGTTTCATTTTCGATCACGAGATGGCGCTGCTAATCCTTCGCGATAACAATTAAATTGTTGCGAATTAGCAATTAACTGGTAACAATTATAATCTCTAAGATTATAATTAGAATTAAAAAAAATGGGATATTAATGAGAAATTAAAAAGAAAAGTTTTACAATTGTGAATTGGATTATCAGTTATCGTTCAATTTGATGAAATAAATTTCTGATGAAACAATTAATTAGTTGGTCATTGGTTTTATCTGATTAAAAAACTAAACAATTGTAACTTTTAACGATTAATTTTGATCCATCAGGAAAGTTCATTGTATTACCTTTTATCATGATAACCAGAAATCATTCAGGTAACATCATCAATTTTTGAACAGCGAGACTGTTTTTTTTTCATCATTTATCTTTATCCTCATCCTGATGATCACAATGATCATCATCACAAGGATGATAAGGAAGATAACATAAAACTGTATTCTATTTGATGTAAAGAAAGCAACATGAGTTCAGAAAATAGTAAAGGAAGAGAGAGAGAGATTGAGTTCTGAACTTTATCATTTCTATTGAACTAAAGTTTCAGTGATCTTAACTCATGGAGTGAGAGATGAAGATGAAAAGATTGAGAACTGAAAAAAATCATCCTGAATCGAGATGATATTGAAACTTATTCTCATCTTTCCTTGTTTGATAATCATCATCATGTTACGATTGATTATCAGGGTGAACCAAATGAACCCAGATGTAACTGTACATGAAGATATCATGACATTAGTTTCGATATTGAATAAAAATGAATCACAAGAGTTCAGAACTTTTTTCCCACTTCCAATCTGAAACTTATCCTCTCGATGATAATCATGAAGATGATTATTTCCAATGGCATCGTCATGATTAACATCACTCTCAATCAATTGAATAAACAATAAGCTCTCATCTCATAAAACAATCAATCAATGATGTTATTACCTTATGATCATCAGTAATTAAACCAGTACAATCAAACCCGGAAATGATTTAAATAAATGTTTATCATAATGATCAATGAAAATGGGGAAAATTTTATATATCAGTAAAAAAAAGGAATTCACCTCATTGATCAACTTAATTGTTAACAATTTGATACTTAATTTCAGCTTTTTCCCATTTAATGTTAATCTTAATTACTTACGTTTTAGTTACAATAACTTACACTTGATAATTTTTGATTAAATTGTCAAGTTAATCTGTTGATCGAGTGATGGTCAGGAAGAGATGACAATTAAATTGTTTACCTGTTTCAATTGTTTTCATGACAATTTTTCATCATCTTTTTGTATGAAAACGTATAAACAACAATTCCTGTCAATATAACATGAAATACCTTCAGGGTAATTTCATGATTCAGATTGTAAAGTAAAAGGGAAAAATTTAAATTTCCCCAAGAATAAAAATAATCAATAATCGATATCATTGATGTTGATTAGCTGAGAAAATACAATAAGCTAATCGGTACTCTATTAATAATGAGCTTAATTGTAATCAATCTGAACCAATTTAGATTCTAACTAAAGAATGACGATCATTAATAGCGTTAAAGTTAATCAAATTGTTTGAACTAAACTGAATTGATTGACAGAATCGCCTCAGGGAGATGGACTGAAGACTCGTCAGTTTAATGGCCATCATTTCATGATAAGTTCAATATGAGAAATCAGCCACTTGATGGAAGTGAAAATTTGGCTTCTTGTTTGTAAGTAAACTAATGAATTGATCAGTGATGATCGATGATAACGATTAATGAACAATTAACTTACATCTTTTGATATTTAACAACAGGATCGGAAAGAGCGTCAGTAAAATCGAGGGTTTTAACTTTGGTCCGATATTCAGGTCGAGGTTTCATGAATCGCCAACCCAATTGGGCGAAGCAAAATCCTCGATGAACATTCTGAGGATCAGCATGAGTATCAATGAACACATGATGAGCTCGATGGTGTTTAACATAGTAATAAATTGTACTCTAAATTTGGGATGAACAATTAAAAGACAAAGCGATTAGCGATTGGACTGAATTTTGACCTTGCAGTTGATCAGAACTCACCTCGGCCACTGAGGTAAACATTAAGGCCAAAAGTATTCTCATGAAAAGTTTGGCCTTATACGAGTGGTGGGACCAGAGCCGATGACATCCCGCCGATAGACCGATACTGCCAAATATTGCCAAGGTGAAACCTGAGTGAACAATTAAATTTAATTGTTATAATCGACATTTGATTGTTGGTTTATATTTTCTCATCAATTCAAAGGTTAATCTGATTAATAATTTGTTTCGACTGAACTTTCACTTTCTTAGACTATAATTGTAGTTAAATATAAATTATATATAAATTATTCACTATTTTCAGTTTACTTAATTGAATTAAATTTAATCAACATTAATCATGATTGATTATCTTGTTATAATGTTGATCAACTTCATGTCAATTAGTTATCATTGATCAAAGGTTATCAATGAGTTGATATTATAATTACAACAAGAGATCAATAATCAATTGTAATTAGTGATTCACTTTAATTGTCATGGTCTATTGTGATAGTCTAACAAACGATTAGACAATTTAATTGAACAATTAAGGAAATGAGAAAATTTTCAGGGAAAATTTCTGAGAAAAAAAATCGTTAATAACTTATTCTAATTTTTTATTTTACTGATTGTTTCATTCTTGATTAATTGATTTAATCGAAAAAGTTACAATTTAATTCTCATAATGAACATTAATCAAATCAACGGAGCAATTAAATGATCATCAAAAGTATCGAAAGTAACAATTAGACTTTAATATAACAATCGAAAGGAAAAATTTAACTTTTTTTCATTACTTTCTCTTTCCAATTGATTAATAATAAACTCGAACAATTAAATCAATTTTTTTCTACTAATCATCTCATACTTGATAACGACAATTAAACTTGATTGTGCTTCATTGGTTACAAAGTATATAATCAAATTTATGACAATAATCATGATTAAATATACGAATAATGATCGAGGTAAAATTAGTCGAAAAAAATTTTCGAAACAAAAAAAAAGTTTCAACATTAACTTCGTTACCTGAAGATGTTATATTTTCGTATGAAACAAAAGATGATGATGATGATAATGAACAGAAAGTGTACTGATAATGCTAATAGTTTTTTCTCATCATCAGAATGAGTTTCATCTTAAAAACTTCATCCCTATGGAGTAATAAAGAAGGAAAAAGTTTCTCGGAGAAGATGAAGATGAATTGATGATAAGGAAGAAAAGAGAGGAAAGAAAAAGAAATGGGACTTGAAATGAAAGATTCACATTAAGATGAAGACAAGGATGATGAAGATGATGACAAGATCGAAAGGAAAAGGTAAAAGAAGACACAAAGTAGACAAATAAAAAGCAGATTCGATGCCAATGCTAAGGCCTTCAAGGTAAATTCTCAGGTAAAAGAAGAAGAAAAAAGTTCTTAAAGTTATTGTTACCATGTTACTTTTTTCCCCTTCTTTTCATCATCATCATCATCATCTTTTTCTTGTTCATCTCTGGTGTTTACTTTTCTACTTAAAAAAATATTACCGTTATCATCTTTTCATCTTCACCCAAATTTTCAGGTAGATTTGAATTTTATTCACTCGTACACTTGGAATTAGTTAGATAACTTTTGCTTGAGAGATTAGTTAACTCATCTTATCGGCGGATTAATTATCCATTTACTTACCAAAGGCCCAAGTATATAGTCTTGGTGTTACCTGGGGATCATGGGGATTGGTTATGAATAAAACGGAATCTCTTGTTATCCCATAAAGAGTTGCTCCAATTAACGATAAATGATAAATCACTTGAACCCAACGAATATCAAATATTATATATTCAATTGTAGATGTAACTTGATTACAACAAGTTAATTGTTTATCGTCTACATGATTGTCTCCTGATTGATCAACATTAATTACACTTGAATCACCTTTAGGTTGAACCTTAATACTTGGTAGATTAGAGTTAATCTTTGAACTTGTCTTAATTTCAACAACCATTTTGCTACTTAATTGGTGATTAAAAAAAGTCCAATGAGAAATTAAAACACAATTTATCAGTTAATTATTTAAACAAACACTTAAATGTAAAAGTTTTCATGAAATAAACAACAAATCAACAAAAGTTAATTGTTAAGTCAATAAGTCAATCAGTAAGATAAGATTGAAAGTTTGGTAAGAAAAATAAAAGTTTGATAAAAGTTTTTCAATTCGTTGCAACGAAAAACTTTTCTCAAAGAGGAAGAAAGAGAAAAAGAAAGAAACATAAGAAAGAGAAAAGGGAGTTTCAGGATATCATGTCTATCATCATCATCATCATCATCATCATCATCTTCGTCTTCATCTCTATCATTATGATGAAAGGTTATTTTCGAAAAATAGAAAGAAAAGAAAGAGAAAAAAAAGTTTACGACGTAAAGAAGAAGAAAAAGTTCTTAAAGTTATTGTTACCATGTTACTTTTTCCTTCTTTTCATCATCATCATCATCATCTTTTTCTTGTTCATCTCTGGTGTTTACTTTTCTACTTAAAAAAATATTACCGTTATCATCTTTTCATCTTCACCCAAATTTCCAGGTAGATTTGAATTTTATTCACTCGTACACTTGGAATTAGTTAGATAACTTTTGCTTGAGAGATTAGTTAACTCATCTTATCGGCGGATTAATTATCCATTTACTTACCAAAGGCCCAAGTATATAATCTTGGTGTTACCTGGGGATCATGGGGATTGGTTATGAATAAAACGGAATCTTTTGTTATCCCATAAAGAGTTGCTCCAATTAACGATAAATGATAAATCACTTGAACCCAACGAATATCAAATATTATATATTCAATTGTAGATGTAACTTGATTACAACAAGTTAATTGTTTATCGTCTACATGATTGTCTCCTGATTGATCAACATTAATTACACTTGAATCACCTTTAGGTTGAACCTTAATACTTGGTAGATTAGAGTTAATCTTTGAACTTGTCTTAATTTCAACAACCATTTTGCTACTTAATTGGTGATTAAAAAAAGTCCAATGAGAAATTAAAACACAATTTATCAGTTAATTATTTAAACAAACACTTAAATGTAAAAGTTTTCATGAAATAAACAACAAATCAACAAAAGTTAATTGTTAAGTCAATAAGTCAATCAGTAAGATAAGATTGAAAGTTTGGTAAGAAAAATAAAAGTTTGATAAAAGTTTTTCAATTCGTTGCAACGAAAAACTTTTCTCAAAGAGGAAGAAAGAGAAAAAGAAAGAAACATAAGAAAGAGAAAAGGGAGTTTCAGGATATCATGTCTATCATCATCATCATCATCATCATCATCTTCGTCTTCATCTCTATCATTATGAGTAAAGGTTATTTTCGAAAAATAGAAAGAAAAGAAAGAGAAAAAAAAGTTTGCGACGTAAAAGAAGAAGAAAAAAAATCCTGACGAAGAAAATGAAATAAATTCTGATAGAATCAAAAAAAGATGATGATGATGAGGAAGACAGAAGATGACTTTTCACTTTCGCTCTCATCGTTACGCTGCAACGGGTTTTGTCCCTCGAAAAGAACCGGAAGTAAAACCTCAATTTCGATTGGAGATATAAACAAAAACTATTACTTTCCATGAAGATAACGACGATTATTATTCCTCATCATTTGAATATAACTTTTTAATAGTTTGTTGTCTGTTGATTATGATGAAGATAATGATGATAAAGTTGTTTGGTAAGTGTTGTTTCATTATTTACAATCAAAGTTAATTTAGTTCTGTGCTCCGATTTAATCAAGGAAACCGAAAGGAAAAGATTTAAAATTAACTTTCTACTGGTCAAGCAGCTTTAACCTAATCACCTTAATCACTATTAACCTAATCATCTCATTTAAATTGTCCTCTTTTTGTTGATTACAATGAAAATAAATTGTCATCAAAATGTTTATTATTTTCATTTACTAATCATCGTTAAATTGCTTTCAGATTATTTAATATAATTAATTAATTGCTTCAATTATCAGTCAATCAATCGACGATTTTTTATTCAGCCTTTTGTTTATTTCTCAATTATCTTGAGCTCAGTCACGTTCATTTGTTTCATTTAATTAGCTAATTGGTAACATTGATGAGTATTATTCATTTAATTGTCACTGTTTAATAGGGTTATTGGTGATTAATTTTTTTCCCAATGCTTTCAATCAATCAAAACTCAATCATTGTAAATTATCAATGGATTTAGAATTCGAGTTGATTTATTGAACCTTCGAATTATTAATAAAAAAAATATTCGCTTATAATCAAATTAATCAACTGAAGAAAAATGTTGATTAAATTGATTAATTTTTTCTCTCAGAATCTACATGATCATCAAGTGATTTATCGTAAATTTTACAATTTAATTGATTAATTGGTAAGAAAAGTGAGAGAGAGATAGAGAAAAAAAGTTCTAAGAAAAAATGAATTCGATCAAATCGGATGATCCAGATAAAAGATGAAGATGAAGATGAGGATGAGGATGAGGATGAGGATGAGGATGAGGATAAGGATGGAGATGGAGATGAGGGTGGAGATGATGACTTGATGCGCACGAAAAGTTCTGATAATGAGAAATCATGTGTAACTTATTTCTCTTCGTGTTCATTTATTTACCTTTCATTTTCGTTCACAGGTTAACATTATCATCTCTATTTTCATGGCTTAGTTATTGACTCTCGAGTAGTTTATTCATTTCAATTGGATCTGATAACTCTCAATGTGACAACTATTCATTAGTGTTACAAGTAAAGGTGAACGAGCAGAGTGGGAAATGGGAGTGAGGTGGATTTTCATGGTAACAAGTATATAATAAGATGAAGGAGGAAAAAAAATAATAATGAACTTGAGTTTGAAGTAATGATGATGATAATTTGAAGATAACAAGATGCATTGAGTGTGTATATAAATTCACGTAAAAATAATAGCAATTTGTTGATTGTTATTATTACTCTTTGATTATGATTAATGTCTCTGTTAAATTAATAGGATTGTTACTCTTGACATGATTTCGAATCAAACTGATTGTGTTACTCAAAGACAATTAATACCATATAATTAAACTGGTGAACCAGAAACTGAATTGTCATTAATCACCAATCTAATGGTTTAATTGTTGAAAATTGGTGTGAATTTAGTTGATTCTTGATTAATGGTTAATGATAAGGGTTTTTTGCAATTTGGGTTCATGGGTTGGCTGAATTATCAATATTTATGAGAAATGTTTTTTATTATGATTTAATTTAATTTGGGTGTTAAAGTTTAGGGGGTTGATTGTTTGAGATCAATTCTGAAAATTAGAGGTTGGATGATCTTAATTGTTTAAAGGACTATGATTTTTAATGGGTAGGGTTTAACCTCGTCCACCTCGACCACCTCCGAAATTGAAACCACCGAAGGAGAAACCACCTTCACTCTCTTCATCTCCATCACCTCGGCCACGACCTCCGCCGCTGCCTCGGCCTCCACCTCGACCGCCACCGTTACCTCCGGCACCACCTCGGCCACTACCGCCGCTGGAACCACCTCGGCCACTGCCACCTCCGCGACCACCGCCGCCGCGACCTCCCATTTGACCCATGGCATCAGTAACCATACCACCGATACCTTCGAAAAGGTTACCAAATCCTTGAGCGGCAGCACCAAGGCCCGAGGCTCCGTTTGAAACAGCACCAGCCATTGATCCTAATCCACCACCACCAAGATGAACACCGGTGGCAGTACCAAGAATACCAGTACCAACATCAGCCATAGATGAGGTAAGGGAAGCGATAAGATCGCGATTACCGAGAATCCGACCGGATACTTTAAGCATGGTTCCTGGTTCGACACCATTTTGTTGAAGAGCGGACATAATACTTGAGAAATCAGGTCTTCCACCGTTAGAAGCCATTGAAGAGACAACTGAGGCCATAACACCGATTGGGTTAACACCTTCTTCTTGTAAAATTTTGGGAATTAATGAGAGAGCACTAAAAGCTTGACCACCGGCATTAGCCAAAGCACCAAGAGTTGAAATAGCTCCAGTAATCCGACCAGCTCCAGAACCAGCACCAGCGGCAGTACTTAAACCATTACCAACAATCTTTGAGAAACTACCGCCAACACCTTGAGCGGCACCACCAAGACCAGTAAGTCCACCAGAGATGAAGGAACCCATTCCATTGGCGATACCTCGAGCACCAGAAGCAGCGGCATCAGAGAAACCATAACCACCGCTCAATGAGGGGACAGGGTTAACAGAAGCAGAGGGTCGTTCTTGAATGGTGGGTAAACTAAGACCACCGCTACTACTACTACTACTGCTACTACCACTATTACTACTGGCACTGCTACTAAGGCCACTTTGACTTGATGAAGCTGATCCTGAGCTTTGGCTGCCAGCGAATGAGCTGAGAGCGTTAGCTGCAAGACCACCAAGACTTCCGAGTCCACCTGAGCCGAAACTTGAACTTGCAGCTTGAACCAAACTACCAAGACCTGAGCCACTGCCGAAACCTAAAGCCGATGAAAGGTAAAAGTTAAAGCAAAACAATTAACAATCAAAAGTAAATAATCAGTGACAAAAAATCAACAACTTACCACCAAAGCTTGGGAATTGAGCTGATTTGGTTAATAAATAAATCGAAACAAATAAACAATTAGAATTAAATTAGAATTAAATTTCTTACAATTAAATCATTCGTCTAAACAATCAACTCACCTGAGCTTAATTGTGAGCACAAAGCTACAATTAAGACGAAACTGATTCTCGTCATTATTTTTTTTTTCTTTAATTGTTGTTAATTAATCCAAAGATAAAGTTAAACTAAAGATTGATCAACCAACTAAACAAGACTTTTAATTGTAATGAGATTTTTATATAATTACCACATGATTTAAGTTAATCACAATTATAACGATAATTGATCATCGTCATTTAAAGTGATCAACAAACAATCAGTTAATCATTTTCATGTATTACAATTTAATAACTTAATTTACTTTATTTGATTTATTAACTAGTAGGAAAAAACGTCAATTTATTAATTGTTAAACCATAACAATCAACATCCGATTGACATTGGTGTCAAAGCCAATTACAACTCAACTGATAACAATTAACTAAATTAATTGATTAATATTTTCATTGTCGATAAATAAAAGACAATATCACATATAAAGGCTTATTAATTACCAAATTAATTGTTCAACCAATGGAAACAATTAACTAATCAATCACCTTATTAATATAACAATAAGATTATGAGAAACAATTTAACTGTAATCATGAGGGAATCAGAATACAAATATGATTAAATTTAATTCACCTCGTTGATTCTGAGATAATGTGATTGGGGAGCAATTTATTTCCAATAATACAATTAACTGATTGTGAAAAGAGAGAGAGAAATCTTGAATTGATTAGATAATAAATTATCTTCATTATGGATTAGGGATTAATCCATAAAAAACTCAGAATTTGAATTCGAAGAGGAAAAAAAATCATGTAGAACTTTTTTTGTTCATTCTCCATTCAAATCTCATGTGAATTTCTCCCCCTTCCTCGTAATCATTGAACTACAATCGAGACGATTTCATGATAATCAGGGTAACAATAACAATCTCTCCCTGAACAATTGAAATCTCATCTTAATGAAAAAAAAGGAAGTGAAAATATTTACAGGAAAAAAAGTTTCAATTCGAAACTTTTTTTTCTTTGTTTAATCTTTTCTCCTTCAGGTAAGCAGATTTTTATTACTATTATTATCATGATTATTATTACCATAGGATTCTTACATTATTATTATGGTGAAAAAGGAATATAATAGAAAATATTCTGAGAAATTCGAAATGTTCGAAATGTTCGGATTAGTTTAGAAATTGAAAAAAAGAAGAGAAAAGAAAAAAAAAGTTCTCATTCTGTTCCCTGGCTGTTGCTCTTCACAGTTGTTGCTCATTTCCCCATTAATTGTATTGATATGATTATGTTATCAGGGAGATTCAGGATAAAGTTCTGAGCCACGAATAAAGTTCAATCTGTTTTATCGTTTCGATATTTATGTTCTAAATTCTCTTAAATAAGTTTTTTTTTATTTCTCTTCAACCTTTAAGTTAGATTGATTTTTTTCTCATCTTCTTGGATGTTTGTTTATTTTCAATGTTCGCAATGATCAATCATGTTGGTTGATCGATGAAACTGAAAGATATCGAAGCTGGAATGACAATTTGTTCATTATTAGTTCGATATTATCATGGAACTTTCAAAACTTTCAAGTCTTTATCCGTATCTCACTTTCACCCTTTTTCATTAATAATTGACTCGAGAATCAGATTCATTAATCTGAGGATAACATTTGAATATTATGGTGAATTTTTTTCATCATAGAAAACAAAGTTTATCTCAAGTAAAAAAAACTCTAAAATCGATCAATCAAAATTCAAACGAAAATGGAATCAGAAAAAAGTTCCACAGTAAAATTCACCATCATTAGCATGTTGATAAAAGTTTTAGCATCTTTTTATCATCATCCTGAATTCATGATGGAAAAATGTAGATAATCAAAGTTGGAAAGTTTCAATTTCATCAATGAATCATATTTATTAACAGTAAGATTCAATTTTCACCACAGAGGGAAAACTTTTCCTTAAAAAGTTCAGTAGGTTGGTTGAGAAAGAGATAATATCATCAAGAGTACATACAGAATTCTGTCAATTGTCATTTTGTACAGATTAAGAAGATAAAATTCATCACCATGAAGAGAGAAAAAAAATTGAGCTGTTCAGATAATTCTCATGTTTCCTCATCATCATCATTATCTTTTTGTTACCTGGAGAGATAAAGAGTTGAGAGTTTTAGGAATCCCCCTGTTATCATGTTCACAGCTTAAGTTGCCAATTATTTTCACTGCGAAGTGATGATCAACTCAATTGAAACTGGATGACAAGGTGGATATGATGATAAGTAGAGAAGATGATGAACAACAACAATAACATGAAAAGCTTATCAATGGCGATGACAGGGTCATCATGATGACCATGAGATAGTCCATCATCTGAATCTCTAGACTTCAGTAATAAAATCATTCCAATTAACTCTCATCATCATTACCGATGAATATTCACTTCATGAAAGTGAACTTTTTCCTCCTTGTTCATAACAATTACCATGAATTCACACAATTGATCATGATTGATGATTGGAACAAAAAATCTCGATTCTTTTCGGCTTCCTGAGTCGTCAGAGAAGAAGAAAAAAATTCCAAATTCTTTTTCCGGATAAATCTTACCTTCCATGAAAATCTCACCTTGGTGGATTTACTCGTGTTGATAGTGTTTAAGTTACACTCAACAATCAAACTGATTTCAAGCATGACGCTGATGATTAACTGTAAATCCTTTTATTATGATTAATACTTAAAAAAGATTCCCATGTAAGACAAATCTGAGTTTCTGAAAGTTCTGAGTTTACCAAATGATTTACTGATTGATTTTATTTTCTTTCAGAGGTTTTAAAGGATTCCAAGTGAAATTGAATTGAAAACTTATCATGTTAATGTGGTGAATTGAATCAAAATTTATTGAGACTTTTTCTGTTCAATTCCTATTGTAAATATATCACTTTGGTTGGACAATCAAGATTAAATCACATATATATATCTCTCTCTCCCTCTCTTTCTTTACATGATAAACATCATGATGACAGCTTGAGATTATTGATACAAAATGATTCAGTAAATGATATGAAATTTATTCAATTTACTCAATCATCATGAAGGAAAAGATGACAAATGTTAATGACACATGATTGCGATAGGAATCAGATGATAAGTATTAAAATTATCAATTTCATTTCCACTCATGAAATTTGCACCATGAAAACTAAATTTCAGGGTTAAGTTCAACAACATTATCTTGAATTGAGTGGATTCAACCATTTTATCATTGTTTATTGGTCAATTTGTGTAACTTGATTCAGTTGTTTATGAATAAATTACATTTTGAGTTTTAATTACAATTCGAGGCTTAGTCTCTCTCTACTATTAATATTATGGAATGATAATAGAAAGTGATTCCTATTAGATTGATTCAGTTGATTGAATTTTGTATTTTACTCTTTGCAGCTCTTGAATCTGGTCACTAAATGTCCAGTTCTATATTTATGAGAAAGGGAAAAGATGAAATTGTTAAGATGATGAGGAAACATGATAATCGATATGTAATAAAGGGTTAAAAGGGGAGGTCAAAAGTTCAATATCAGGAATGAGACCATAAATCATTTCTTGGATATTTTCATCATGATGACCATAATGATGTACCAGTGGTAATGATCAAGATAATGAATAATTTCATCATTCTCATGATTCATTTTGAGATTGACAAAAATTTTTGTCAAATGTGTATTGTGATTGTTGTTGTTGCTGTTGTTGAATAACAATCAGGTCAGAACTTTTTGTTAGAACTGTTTATTTTTTTTCTAATATCATGAAAAAAGGCAAGAAATTCAGAGGATGATGAGGATGAACAAGAAATATGTTCAAACCCCAGGGTAATGTTGAGAGTGAGAGAGGATAAGAGGTGGTGTAGGGTGAGAATTGCTGATTCCTATTCATTGATTTGAAAATTCAGAGATTCTCTTTGAGTTGTATCACAAATCGTATTAGCAAATTACTGAAATTCAGTAAAAGAGTAACAATTTATATCTTCCACCAAGAATAACATCCACCGGTGGGAAAGAAAAGCATTCCAATTGTCAACAATTTAAACTCCATGTTAAGATTAAGTGTCCAAATTGAATCGATTGACAATTTAAAGATGAACAAAACAAAAATAGAAAGAAACAATTAGAGACAATTTAATACTTCTTTTGGGTGTAATTAGTATTGACATTTAACTTTGTAATGATTAATTTAATTACTAATTTAGTTTATCAAATTAGGAATAAAAATTTCATCAATTCAACTTGATTGTTAGGAAAAATTAAATGTAAATACATCATTGTAATTGTGAATTTACATTTGAAAGTTTCAATTTGAATTTTAAATTAAATATATATATTATTTTGATTAATTTAATCAATAATGATCATCATTACTTAATCATGTTGGTTGAATTATTTAAATATTAATCATATTAATATCTTTTGATTAGATTTAAATTGTTACGTTTCTATTTAAAGTTATTGTTATTTTCCTATTATGTTAATTCAATATGATGATTAAATTTTTTTACCGTTATTTTTATCCGGAATTGTTTTTAATTAAACATGCGACTAGTGAATAAATTTTACTGTTAATTGTTGCTGATCATTTGTTTTACAATTAACATCTTATTTAATCACTTTTGTGAGATTAAGATTACAAATTAGCAAATTTTGGTGAATCAATTTGAGTTTTGTTTTGGTTTTTTGTTTGTTTTTCAATTGTGATCCAGCAAAATAATAATACAATTGATTAACAATTGAATTAACAACAATTGGGTATAATAATCAACATGATTAACATCATTGATTAAGTGGAATCCTTTGAGTGTGTTTAATCAAATGAATGATGATAAAAGATGAAGAGGAAAAGAAAACAAAAATGATTACAGTTGATGAAATTGGTCCTTGGTTTGTTGATTGTAACAATAACAATCAACAATCAGCAATTTAATATACGATGATGATGATGATGAATAATTGTAACAATAACATTCAACATGATGAAGACGATGAAGATAATGGTGATTAAGGATGAGATGATAAGGGGGAAAGAGAGAGAAGATGATGAGAAGGTAAAACAAAACTTTTCTCCCGCCATGTTACATATTCAAGGTAATCTCAGGTTCTTTGCTTTAATTTTATATCATTTGGAAGATAATATTAATCATGATACTTCAATGCTCATGAAATTAAAGTTAAGAGGTTTTCGATGTTCATAATAACATGGGGAATGTCATCCAGTGGATGATAAGGGAAGAGATTATCACCCTGAATCAAGATGAACATGGTAAAGGTAGTGGTAAAAGGAAGAGAGAGAGAGAGAGAGAGAGAGAGAGAGAGAGAGAGGAAAATGTTGATTCTCTTCATGAAAATTAAGGAATCATTCTAATGGCTCATAGAATTAAAATGATGCGGATAATAAAGGATGAAGATGAAGATAATGAAGATTCGAGTAAACAAATTAATAAATTACACTGATAATCAATAGTGATTCTATTTACCATTGATTTCTCATGATTAACTTTCGCATCCTCATTGAACAATTGGTTTGATGGTTTGAGGTTTAGTCTTGATGTTATTATTACAATAATATTTCCTTTCGTTCACTTACTAATTAATTTGATTGATTGATTGTTTATTACGGATGGTTAATTGTTGTATTATTAAATATGTGATGTGTAAACAGTTGATTGATCAGAAACTATTGGTACTATTGGAACCTTGGTTTGTTGTTGTTGTGGACAAGATAATATTAATTGTTGACATGAATTGATTCCAATTGGATCAATAGTTGTTGTTGGTGGTGGTATCACTGTTGTTGGTGCAATAATTGATGATGATCTTGATTTGGTTGATGATCGATTGGGATAAGAATGGGTTGGATAGGGATGTTTATGTTTATGTTGCTGTTGATGAATTAAATGATGACCTGACGATGCAGATGATGAAGATGCTATTGATGAAGCAATTGATGAATGTGATGGAGGAGGAAGGGAGGTTGAGGTGGTTGTGTTTGTTATCCCTCCGGATGAAATTAATGATGAAGTTGATGATCGTTGTTGTTGTTTTTGCTGTTGATTAACAAGAGCCTGATAATGAGGATTAACTGTTGATGGTGATGATGAAGATGATGAATATAAAACTGGTTCACAAGATGATTGATAAGATGATAAACTAAGTCTACCTCCCCCTTTAGGAATGATATTTAAATTATCATCGTTACTATTTGCATCATTTACTAATGATTTAGTTAATCCTATTATTTTACCTCCACCTCCCCCAATAGATGAGGTGGTTGCTGTTGTTGTAGTTGTTGTTGTTGTGTTGATGTTTTTAGATGATGTTGTTGAGGAAAATGCTTGAGGCGATACCATTCCAGCTGATGTAGTGATCGGGTTAATTGATCCTCTTTGAATTACAGTTGTACACTGACACGATTTGGAGGTGACACTTATCCCACCCTCTCCATCATTAGTTACAACCGGTTGAACAAACATTTGTCGTAACTTGGGATAGAAGCGACAAAAACAAATTGATAAAAATAATCCCGTTACAATGGCTAATGTAACAAGGGCCCAGGTCAATTCTTCAGCGTTATAGTTATCAGGGCAATCAGGACAAACTAGAAAGAGAAATATAAACAATATCATGAATCAGATACAAAATTCATTCCATTGGGAGGTAAACAAAAAATACTCCACATGATAAATTGTGAAAATAAGATGAACATTATAATCAAATATGATAAAAAATGATCATTATTATGATAGGAGTAAAGAGGAAGAGATTGATGATCATCAGGGTGGGGTGGAAGTTTAGAATTGAAATAAAACAGAGACAATAAGATACCTTCTCGGTTTCCCTTACCACCGATAACTGCTAATCCTTTACCATGGATATAACCAAATCCATCTAGAGCTAAGATGATATAAGATGATGTTATGAATCTCATGGTATTTATCCGTTTGAATGATTCTGAGAGGGAAGATAAAAATCATCAAAGTGTATCAACATGAAGATAAATATATTCAAGATGATCTGATTGTTAAGGGTAACATGATGAATCAATTTCAATAATAACATAATAATATTCATAAGTTTAGAATCAATGTTGAGAGAGGAAAAAAGGATCAACTGAGTCACTGAATTTGTTACAAAGAAACAACTTAATGATCAGTATAATTTTCTTGGTGTAATTGAATTAAAATTCAATTCAAAGTGTTAACATTACAATTGACACTATTTAAACAATCAACTATCAAAAATAAGATAATAATTGAATGATAAACTTTCAAGTTTTTCTCTGTTTGTTGAACAATTTCATGGTGAAGTTCATTAAAATGTGAACAATAATCAAAAATTGTTGAAAACATCATTCAACCTCTTTCTCAATGTAATAAAAAAAAGTGATGATGATGATTACAAATAAGTTATCAGTTGATCTTATTGTTTTTTTTCCTGTTGTTGACTGAACATACCTGAGTTTAGTTACTGAGTTATTCAGAGGAAAAGTTCAAGAAGATGAGGATGAACAAGAAAACAGCGCATGGATTTGGAAATGATGAGGATGATGAGAGAGAGAGAGATTTCTTCAAATTGTTCTGGATTCTTTTCTATCTAAACATTTAGGTAACCATTGGCATCGATGATAAAACCTAGAGAGAGAGAAAAAAATAAGAGATGAAGATTAGAATGATGATGAAGATGAAGATAAGTATCGAATGTCTTCTTACCTGTCAGAAAAAGAAAAGAAATTTTTAGCTTCTCATTTCAATCTAAATGAAGGTAAAGTGTTTCTCTTGTTGATTGTGTCAACAATCAACTTATATATTCAAATATTCAAGGTCAAGATGATTATTATTATTACTCACCCATCATGAGTATATTCTGATTCTGGTCATCATGATCATCACTATCATCTGAACATCTTGTTCAACATTCAATGCAATCAATTCAATCAGTTAACAAATGATAACAATTTAGTTGATTCAATAAGACTCAGATAACATGATTACTTTACATGAGGAAGAAGAAGATGGAGAAAAAAAATTCCAAGTTCATTTATCCATGAATATTCAGAGGAACATTATTTTCGCTGGATATCATTAATATATATTAGATAAATCGAAAGGATTTTGACCATTGGTCAAGCGAAAATTTTTCACTGGAAAATAATTGAAATCAACTTCATTCCAATTTCAATCTTCTTCTCGTCATCTTCTCCTCCCACTCTTCATATGATTAAAATTTCATGTTATCATGAAGGAGAGAAAGTTTCAATTCATGTGTATGTGATACTCTGGTTATACATTAGAACTTTTTTTTCTACTTCTTTTCGGAGAAAAAAAAAATTCTTGATACAGAAAAAAAAGTTCAATTTCCTGATAAGATGGAAAAAGAAAATTTTACTTTCGAATTTAATATTTCATTTAAAAGAAGAGAAAAAAAAGCTTAGCTGGTTTTTTCGGGAGAGAATAAGAAGAAAAGTTATTATTATCATGATAATATACATTTTATCTGATTCAGAACTTTTTTTCTCATCTCATTGAAACTCTGAATATGATGAGTATCTTGAAATGAATTCGGGATTAGAGTCATTGTGGTAATTATTGTATCTCCCTGACTCACTCTCTGTTTCTCTCGTGAGAGATGTTGATTATTCATGCAAATGATTATCATTTTCCGGGTGTGATGATATGATTATCATTAAGGTAGCTTTTCAGATTCATCAGATATCATCATGATTTCCTTTGTTTCTTTGTAGTTTTTTTTCCTTCCTTATTTCAGATTCCAGCTGAATTGTATTAACACCTCATGTGGTGGGATGAGTTTAATGTTGGTTTTAATCTCAATGTTCTGAACATCATGTAGATGTTGAGGATGATAAAGATGAGGAAATGATAACTCGGCTCCATGATGATATAATATAATAACTGGGATTGAATAGTAATTTTTGTCCTTCCATTGATACTTCACAACTTTGATGCTATCACAATATTTGTTAAATTGTCAATAATCTTGATGACAAAAATTGATCATCAACATCAATTGATTGTTGTTTTCATGTTTTCGGTGATTAATTCTGAACACAATAAAGTTCAGTAGGTCCAATTGTTGGATTGAATTGAATTTAAATCTAAAATAATTGAGAGAGAAAAATAAAAACTATTTGATTAATAATTCATCTATGGCAATTAATTTGTTTTTTCCCTAACGAATTATATTTTAAACAATCAATTTAGGTTAAATCATTTTCCATTATTGATCAAGAAAATTGATTAATTGTTAATGTTCAATTCTGATTGAACAGTAATATCGAGATGGTTAAAGATGAACAATTTTGATTTAATCAGTTGGATGAAGAGATATTTTCACTTTTACTTCTGAATAATTCAGAAAATCAGATGAGAATTATATTAAAAATGAGATAACTGTTCATCTTGGAATTAAATCAACAATCAAATCAAGTTAAGAGAAGTGGAGAATTGAATCAAATAATTCATGTTGATATTAATACGTTTCTGCTAATACCTAGAAGGCTTTTCAATGAAATGATCAATATTTCGCCTCAACAGATTAGATAATATTAATACATATATTATTGGATTCACAATTTTTGGCTGATTGTCAAGAATTGCGAACCACTGACATGATGATGACGAGAGAAAAAAAAATTGTTACCTCATTAACATTGAGTAAGAAGAAGCTAAATGTTTATCCTCATCTTTTTTCCCTTTGATTGTTTTGGTTAAGTTTTTTTCGCATTCATGATCATCTTTTAATCTTCATTGTTGTCGACATCATTATCCTCCATTAAAGTAGTGATTAAATTAACTGATTACATTGTCAGTTTACCTTAAATACAGAAAAGAGAGAGAGGGAGAGAGGGTTAGAGTGAGTGAGAGGAAGCTACTTAAAGATCAAACCTGATATAATGGATTAAGTTAATGATGATGATGAAAAAGTAAAGGGAGTTGTTATTGCTTTTGAACATTGAAACAAGTAAATGGCTCGATGATGATGATTGGAGATGATGATGATGATGATCTTGCTGATTACCCTCTCGATCCTCTGTCATTTTTTCGCTCGCTTTCTGTAAATTGGAAGAAAAATGTTAACAAAATGAGAAGAAAATGAATGTACATACAAACCTGAGAAAAAAAAATTGCAATTCTTTTCTATCACCATAACAGAATCTGTGGTTTTCCTCCTACACAATCTAACCTCTTCTTCCTCTTTATCTTCTCTATCATCTTAAAAATAGACACCTTTGAAGGACCTTTTAAGGTAACTGTTTACAAATATTCTATTTAAATATTACCAACATGAGAAGATGATAAAATTGATGAGAAAAGAGAGACATTGGATGAATAGTAACTTGTTGTTATTCCTTCTGGTAAAATCTCAAATCAACGGTTTTCCATTTACACTTTTCGTCATCTCTCTTGTGTTTAAATTGGAAGCTTCTTTTTTTTCCGTTAACACCTAAAGACAGAAAAGAAATTGACAAAGTCAATCAACTAAATTGAAACACTTAATCCAGTGATTAAAGAAAATTACCTTTACATTTAAATTGTTCCAACAATTAAACAAATTCCACCATGGCAACAGCTCACACAGCTCCAGGTCTCCATGTTGAAGTAGCTAAGGCGGTAAGTAGATGTTTCTTTTTCTTTAATTATTCCAACTAAAAGAGACACAAATCAAATCCAATTAGAGACACTTAATTGTTCACCTTGTTAATTAACCATTTTAAAGAGAAAAATAGAAAATAGAAATACAAAAAGAACTTAATTTTCTCACCTAATTAATATTCCAAAAGAAAATTTAATTCTTGTTCCCTCCATTGTCTCTATGAGATCAACGCCATCTTTAGATTTATAAGATTAATAGAAAAAACAAATTCTATTCTCTTTCATTTTGATTAATCCAAATCGGATTAATTGATAATCTTTTGTTTCTTTTTCTGTTTAATTTATGTTTAATCTTGTTTTCGATTTGTATTAATAATATAATAATTACTCTACTTCATGTGGATTATTCTGTTATTTTCCTTTTCTATCTGAGTGTTTCCATTTACTTTTCAGTCGTATTGTTATTTACCCTTTTTGCTTTTTGCTTTTTATTTTTCTCTTTCTCTTTCCCTTTGTTATCATTTGGAATTAATTAATTGTTCTTCTACTTCAATCATGTTTAGATGTTTGCCAAACGTAATCCTGATCTAGAAACTAAAGTTCTCAAATGGATAAGTGAAATTATCGGTGAAAAAGTTCCCAAATATCAAGGAACTCCCTATGAAGAGGCTTTGGCTGATGGTGTTTTCTTATGCAAGTAAGTTGACAACAAGAGAAAAGAAAAAAAAATTTTTCTTCTTTTCTATTATTTAAAATCACAAATTCTATTCAATTTTCTTACTCTTTCTTCCCTGTGAATATTATACTTAGATATATGTATTATATGTGCTATATATTTCCCCATGAAGCTAAGTGACAACCTTTAAACGTTTTTAATGAGATGGTAATAATGGTTGTAGAAAATGAAGCTCCTTTTCCCATTGATATTTACAAATTCTCATAAGGGAAACAAATAGAATTGAAAATTAATTCCTCATATTTCACCTTCTTCTTCTCATACATCAACAGTAATTCAACTTTTTGGTGTAAATTGCTGAAGGAAAATGTCTGACAGGAGAGATTAAAAGAGAGCAAATAGAGAGAGAAAAAAAATATTGTGACAAACCTTCAATATTGAACAGAATTAACCTTCAAGAATTTGTCCCATATTATCATGATATTGAATTATGGTGAAATATTCATATTCAGTCAATCATCTTGATATACTCCCAATGGAAGTGTAATAAGAGACCAAGAGTTAACCTCTTTCCTGATGAACGATGTTAATCAAACCTTTTTAAAAAAATTTCCTCACTCAAGGTTATTATTCAATCAATCAACAGATAATCAGAGAAAATTCTCCATAATTAAATTCTCTATATTAACTCTAACAATCAGCAGAGAGAGAGAGAGAGAGAGAGAGAAAAGGGTTGACTTAATGAATTTTTCATTCTCTTCTCAATCATTTTAATCAATCTACTAACGATAATCAAAACCAATATGCTCATCATTATTATGATCATCTTATTAATATAGCACCAATAAGATAATCTTAAGAATCGTTGATATATTTAAAAGTTGATCACAATTGATCCTTAAGGGATAATACAAAAAAGACAATATCAACAGACGAATAATCAATTTGAAAGATTTAATATTAAATTCAATAGACAATCAAATCAATTTGATTTATTATTCTCTATGTGTTGATAACCAAGTCAATCAACTAATATCCAAACAATATAACAAGATAAATCTAGTTGACTTTGTATCTTTAAATTATGTACATTTATTTATGAACCGAATTGAATTTTCCTCAGATTCTGTTTCAATCTTCGGTTGATGATAAACTATCATGATGATGATTGTCATCATCATGAAATTGAGATAAGAAGAGACACATATTTACACTTGGAAGATAAGCCAAGATGATGGATCTCTCGTTATTTATATCAAGTGAGCGAGAGAGAGAGAGAGAGATCGAATAAAAAAAAAGAATTGATTGTCAAAAAGAGATTTTTTTTTCTAGAAATTCAGAGATATTCTTGCTTTTAGATTACAATCTAAATCTATCTATTATCTTCCTAATCATCATCTTCGCCTCCTATTTATCCTCATCTCTGATAAACTTGTATGTGTATTGTGATTATCATCATCTTATCAACACAATCAACTAAATGTAATACAAATTGCCAACAATTCAGGTTCTTGTATTGTTATTAAATTGTATTACTATTATTGTCCAACTTTTATCGCAATCCTATGAGTTTAATATGTTATCTATTATATAATTTATTTCTTGAAAATTGAATAGAAACAACTTGAAATAATTGTTGTAACTACAACTACCACTTAGTAACTGGACACAGAGTGGACAAGAAGAGTGGGAAGGTAACGAAGGCGGTAAAAAATGAAATGATGAAAAGCTACAAAAAAAACTCAATATCAACAAATTTAATCGATTGATACTTTTACTGACTTATTATTATTACCAATCAAATACAGAGTGTTCATCATCATCATGGAAGATAAAATTTTCTCAACCATTTTCATGATACTTTTACTTTTTTCCTTTGCTTCCTCATTCAGGTTCGTTAGGTTTTCCATCTTGTTTCATCATTTTGTTTACTTGTTCTCATCAATTTTATCACAATCAAGGTGACACCAAGATGATGATGATGATGATGATGATGATGATGAAAATTCTGGTAAATAATTTGATTCTAGTTTGAAAGTTGTTATAATCATCATTTGTTTAGATTAGTGATTAATTTTATTGCTATTCTGGTTTCTGACATAACATGATGACCAAGTTGATTCAGTTTATCGGATTAATAATTTATCCTTTCGCATTCCAGTTTCCAACTCAGATTCATGATTCTCTTCACAGTCAAATAATATATTATTATTACAATTTGTATTGCCAATTTGTTTTCGAAAAGTTAAACAAGTTGACCATCAATGCTCATTCTTGACCCTTTACCTTTTCTATTCTCTATTGCTTCCTTAACTCTCTCTCTCTCTCTCTCTCTCTCTCTCTCTCTCTCATCAAAAAATTTAGATTAATGGAGAAATTAAATCCCGGATCAGTGAGAAACATTGACCTGGAACCTAAACACGCATTCAAAGCGGTTGAAAATGTCGCCAAATTTTTACGAGCGGCTCAAAAATATGGAGTACCTGAAGATGACCTTTTCCAAACCGTTGACCTGGTCGAGAAAAAGAATACACCTCAAGTGACCGCTACAATCGTCGCCGTTGCTCGAGCAGTTAGTTGAAAATTCTACAGTTTTTTCCTTCTTCTTTTCTTATTCGATTATTTAAATCTCTTAATCTTCATTCTCTAACAATCTTAATTGTTTTTTATTTTCTTTTCTCTCTGCTAATTAGACTTGGCTCCATCCAGAATTCAAGGGACCTCATTTAGTTGGTAAATCAGCTGAACCTCAACCCAGACATTTTGATGAGAAACAATTAAAAGAAAGCGCTGCTCTTGGATCACTTGCCTTATAAAATCTAATTAATTACAATTCCCTGTTACTAATTAATTTGATTACTACCTTCACCTTCCCCTCGTCAGCTTAAATTTCTGATCTTTACATTGGAACAAGTGAAAGGAAAACAATCAATTGTTTCAATTAAACTCTCCAACCAATCAACTTATTATCATGTTAATTTGTTTCTTGTTAATCTGAATTTGTTTTTAATTTTGTTTGCTCTTTGATTGTTATCGTTTTTTTTCTGTCAATCCTTACAATTAAATTTATTCAATTGTTAACTAATTGTGAATTTGTCAGGAACAAAAAAAACAACTTTAAACCTTTAATCTCAGTGATTGATTAACAATTAAATTAATCTCATACAATGGTAATAATCATCGTAACAATTTACTAATGGTAAAAAAATGATTTGGAAAAAAATTAAAAAAGTTCAACAACGATTTAGAAAATTGGACTTTTCGACATTGGATGTTCATTTAGAATCATATTGTCAACAGGTAAACAACAATTAACGAGACAAATTAACTTAATCGATTATCGTCCGTTGAGTTAATTTTTGATTCTCGACATGAACAAAATGGCGGATTACAACAGGGCTGCATCCATGGTTTCCAAATGAAGTTGATTGTTGAAAATTGTGATTCGATTGATGGATTAAGAGTTGATTGGTGTTGGACAATTTGTTGATTAACGTAATTGATTAAACTTTGATTATTGGGAAGAGGTGAAGTTTCCGTTGGATCGACGGCAATGTTATATATTAAGGGTGGATCATGGCGGATAACATGTTTACCGAAACACTGACAGATAAAGTTACACTTTTTTTCCGCTGGTTTATCATAATTTGGAGTAAAATAATACAATTTATAAATTGTTTCAACGTTTAAAATTAAACGGACACCATGAAGGTAAGTACCACAGTAGTGAAACAATATTCGTGAGGATAAATTGTTATCATTTGGAGATGATTTAAATAACCATGGAGTCCAAGTTATCCCATCTAAATGATGATTGTCATCAACTTGATATTTAGATTCCATTAGGTCAATAAGTGTTGGAACTAAGTCCATTTGAGATGTTGGGTGGTCATAATTAACACCGCTTGGAATTTGTCCAGGCCATGAGACTATACCCGGTACTCGGATTCCACCTTCAACTGCCCCGTGTCCCTTTCCACCGGGAAATTTACCGTTATAACCACCGTCAGGTTGACCCTTTATGTTTACCTCTTCAATATGACCGCCGTTGTCCGATGTAAGGTAAACAAATGTTGACCTGGTTAAATTTTTTTCTTCTAGGGTGGCCAATATTCTGTTTATCGAGTGATCAACTTCCATAACACAATCTCCGAATTTACCATAATTCGAACGTCCGAGAAACTGTTCACTTGGATAGTGAGCTGAGTGAACTTTTAAAAAGGTCACCATTAGGAGGAAAGGTTGTTGTTGTTGCTCGTTAATTGTTTCCGTTGATTGTTGGATGAAGTTAATTGATTCGGTTACGATTCTGTCAGTTAAAGTTGGTAGATGAATCGGTTGTTCGATTATGGTTCCGTTTCTCATGAGGAATAAATTTAATCGAACCAAAGATTGGACGAAAATCCAAGTTCCGCCAAAGAGCGTTAGGAAAAATAACACAATTAGACAAGCGATAACTCGATGATGGAGGAAAAACCAAAAACCACCTCCAATAGAAAATCCCAAACAAACACCGGTTATTATGAGCTTATTGAAGTTCGGGAAGTTCGAAGTGACCACAGAGTAGCCATCTTGACCAGAATCTTTTATATTGGTCATCGGTGTCCCATAGAAATAGTCAAAGCCATGAGAATTGGGATGATGACAATGGTCACCAATCGATGAACACGAAAGGCCAACATGCCATTTACCAATCAGGCCAGTTCGATAGCCAGATTGTTTTGCAATCGTGGCAAAAGTGACCTCAGTTGCAGGTAGACCACCAGAAGAACCAGCAAATAAAATGACTCGATTAAGATAGGGTGAGGTCATTCCTTTAGCGAAAATTCAAAAAGATGAAGAAAAAAATGATCGGTATGGATAACAAAAGCCCGTTAATCGATAACTAGGAAAGAAAAGGTCACTAACCGTAACGAATTGGGTATCGTCCTGTCAACAAAGCCGCTCGACTCGGTGTACAAACGGAAGCTGCCGCTATGTGATGAGTCAATTTGACCCCACGAGCTGCAAGTTTATCAACCCCGGGTGTTGGTAAGGTTGTATTGCCGAACGGACCAAGGTCACCATATCCCAAATCGTCGACCACGAAAATAACGATATTCGGCCTTGAATTTGTTACCGATGAACATGGCCCAATAATAGTAACCCAAATAAACAAAATCTAAAACGAAATAACAAATTTTTTCCAATTAGAATTAAATTTAATCAAATGGAAAATTTTGACGTTTATTACGAGTCTTTTTTCAACTTTGATAAAATATTGTGGAAACATTTTCATATAATCTACAGGGTGGAGAAAGATAATTGTTGTTGTTGTTTGAATATATTACAATTGTCAACAATCAACTAAGTTAGTTATCTAATTTTGTTGGTTGATTTTGTGATTTAGATTTGATTAATTCTCTTTGGTATTCCTTCATTTCTGTTCTTGTCATCGTTCCTGGTCTCACATGAATTGGAATCATGTCAGCTCGTCTTATCGGTTGTTCGGCGGGTTCTAAACTCTTCAGGTACGCTAAGTGTTTCTCTAATAGATCAACTGCTGGATCGTAAGCGGGTTTCTGGGTTAGATCATCGAATTGAACACCAAGTGTCCAAAGAGATTCAAGGTCATATTTCTCACGAGTTTCCGACATGAAAAGGTGAACCATTATAGTCCTCATGTCCAGAGTTTTCCAATCGGGAGTATCGTCACCTTCAATTTGAAGGAAAGGATCTTTAGGATGTTTTTTAAGTTTCCACGCTTTCACCAGGAAATCGGCAACTGATTCAAGGTGTTTAACTGATTTAGCTGAAGCAATTAACATATAATCAGTGTAACGTAATTCCCTTGGCAGTGAGATAACAACGATATCTTCCATGTTTTCATGGCGTAAAAGTGCCACCAGTTCATCAATATCGATAACCTCTTCTTTTCCTCTTTCCAAGTTAATCGAATCAAATTTAGATTCTCTCTCTCGGTGAGGAAAATTGATTCCATCGGAACTCCAATCAGTTATAATTTGATTCTCTTTTGATAACAATTCTTCCCGATAATCAAGAATCAGCTCTTCTTCACTGTTCTCAAATAACTTGTATTTACCAGTCAACGAGGGAGCTAATTTAACACTGGAAGATTTTTCTTGTTGATCATCTGTTGATTGTTCCAAATTGTCATCAGATTGTTTACCATCTCCAGAATCGCAAGGTAAATCACTTTTACCTCTTAAACATCCATTGATTTTTAATCTTTCAAACTGATTAACTGTTGATGGGAACAATTGTCGATGTGATTGTTGTCTACTTGCCTTGAACAGATTAAATAAACTGTAGCTTCGTTTTGAGGTTAATTGTAAAGTTAATCGTTTAAATAAAACTGGAGTCGCCATGATAATGATGTGAAGATGATCAATTTATTCACTAATCCAAAGTAAGAAAAATTAACTCCAAGAAATTATTGTTCAGCCTAAAAAAGGAAAAAAACAAAATAAAATGGAAAATGAATGAAAAATTGTTACAATAGACTAGTAGATCTACTTACCAATCAATGATCTGATTCTCTAATCAATTTAGTTAATTGCGTCGACCATTTAAAAGAAATTAAATTAATCAAATTAAACATAAACAAGAAAAATCTTCAGATATGGTCACGTGATTGGAACATGTGTTTGGAAAAAGAAAACAGAGTTTGGAGTTTGCTCAGAATAGAAAAATTTTTCCAACAATTAACTGATTGAATACAATTGATTGGGATGATCGGAATTGGGAATTGATATTTTGAGATATTGACATAGAAAATTAAATTTACAGATTAATTGGCGTGAGTTTGGAAGTTGATTTTTTGCTATAATCTGGTGTGAGAGTTAATTGTTTGAGGTGTTGATTTAATGATCGTCATTGTTGGTGTTTTGTTCATTTGAATTGGTTGATGATTTACTTTTAAATTTGATTCCTCTTCGAGCTGCTATTCGAGCTAATCTTTGTTCAATTGCGATTGATTTTTTCTCCTTCTCTTTGGCTTTCACTTTAATCTGTTCAATTGTTTGTTCACGTAACTGATTTAATTGGTCCAATTGTTTGGTTCTTTCCTCTGATTCACCAGAAAGTTTATAAAATCCAACACCATGATCACGAACTTCGTTGTATCGAACATCAGTATAATGAACTGGTCCTTGTTCATTTGATTTTTCTTCCTCTCTGTAATTATCTTCATCGTCTTCATCACTATCGATTAATTTAAATTTCTTCAATCCACTTGATTGTGGTTCTAGTTTTTCATCTTTTTCGAGATGTTTATCTGCATCCACAAAGAATTTTAAATCTTTTCGAAGACATCGTCTAGTTCGACCAAGAGAATCTGTAAATTCGACCCAATCTTCAGAATCTTCTTCATCTTCTTTCCGCTTGTAACCTCTCAGCCGACTTTCAGCTTGACGTCTCTCCTCATTTCGAATTTTAATCTGCTCCAATGCTTTTCCATCGAAATTAATAAGACACCTTTTATCTTCATCTTCCGATTCTTCATCAGAATCTTGGAAAATACCTTCCATTGCTTTACCCATTCGAGCCTCATAAATGGCTGCTTTTCTTTCCAAGGCTTCTCGAGATAATCTCAACTGTTTTTCAATCTCTTCATCGATGATTTTCCTTTCGTCTTCATCCGATGTCCTCTCCTTACGAGCTTTCAACTGTTTAACTTTATTTTTAACATCAATTTTATCGGCTAATAATTTCCACTTTTGACCTCCTTTAACGTTAACCTGGGGATCCCGATCAGATTTAGATTCTTCCCTCTTCTTTAATAATTCTGCTTTCAGGTCAATCAATGAAGTAGCTAAACTCATAACTGTCTCTCTTTCTCTTGAGGCGCAATTTGGTTCCACAAATCAATCTATAATAAGTAGATGAAGGGTGAGAGAAAATTAGAGTTAAATTAAGTGATCGTCACAATCAAGAAAAGTAAATCACTATAAAAAAACAGGAAACTCACAACTCTTACTCTTTTTGGGGAAAAGATGAAAACAAAAGGATACAGATGATAGCCAGTGACGAATTATCAATGATTAAATGAATCATGAATATGAATTTAATAAATTCAATTTATCTAAATCAGACAAAATAAAAAGACAATTATTAGTTGATGTTGAAAGAAAATCTAAGAGAAAAATGTAAACATAAACATATGATCAGTCACATGACCAGAAGAAAGGTGAGCTCATCATAAAGAGTCGAGATTTAAAGCTAAACTAAATTAAAGTATAAAACTATTAATCTAATTAATCTAGAATATTGAAAATTAATCCTTTCATTTACCTGTTAAACTGAATAATTGGTCGCAATCAAAATATAATGTAATCCAGGCTCAGAAAGATCATCTCTTTGCATGGCAACAACTTCTTGGTAAATGTTTGGGTTATTTTGAGTTATCATTAAATCAGCATCTCGCTGATAACAATTAGTAGCTTAATTACTTCAACATCTCCATAATAAATTGACCTTAATATGGTTGATTAGTGAATCTGATTACTTGGAAAATCCGATATTTCAGTTTACCCTGGTTTTTAAAGAAAGAGAGAAAAATTCAAAACGAAATATTGAAATTAGTTAAAATCTAATCCAAAGCAAATTAATATTTACTTGTAATTAGCTAAATTAGCCAATAAACTAAACCAATAACACAATTGATTCTTGACGATTGATTGTCACAAATGAACCAACCTTTTTGAATCCTTTTTTTAACCGTCTCACTTTCACTTTGATATTTAGTCTGATAGAAAATAATAGAAACCAATTGGTACCAGAAGAAAAAAACAGTCAATAATCAGCAAATCGATTAATAAATCACAATCACTGTAAGAAGATAAAAAAGTCAATTAGACAAATTAAATTGCAACAATTTAACGAATACAACAAAAAAAAGAGATCTCAGTTCAGGGTTAATTGTTTACTTTTCCAACAAAACAACAACCGAAACTATATTGATCCAAATAACCAAGAATCTTTTTTTTGTCACAACAAAAATTTCATTTCAAGGTTAACACCAAACAGAATTTAACAACAATTTAACATTTAATCATTAGAGAACTTACCTGATTCCGAGATTAATTAGCAACAATTAAGCAAAAAAAAAGGTAAATATTGAAAGAGAGAGAGAGAGAGAGAGAGAGAGAGAGAGAGAGAGACAAACGATAAACCAAAAGGTGTCACAAAAGTAGAAAGAGGTAAATGAAACTGGTCCATAATTTGATCACTTCGGTTGATTAAATTAGTTTAATTTTCCAATTGCAAGTAACGTGTAGTTAGTAAATTGTTGAATTAGTGAATTAATTGTGAACTTAAATTGTTTAGAATAGAAAATAAGACAAAAGAAACAAGAGAATCACCAGAGAGCAGCAGCAACAGAAAAGAAACTCTGGTTACCAAGAGAAAATTTTTTCTTTCTTTTCTCTTTCTTGTCTTGGAGAAAGAAGAAAAAAAAGAAAACAGTTTTTCTCCATTTTCGTTTCTCTCTTTCTCTCTCTCTCTGTGAATGTTTACTTTCTCTCTGATTACATTTGATTCCATCGCAAAGGAATAAACAATTAATTATTATTCTACCGATTGTCCAATCTAATTAATTGTTAGAACTTCGTTTAATTATTGATTTGTTTTCTATTCTCAATCTTTACCTTTTCCTTTCTTTTGATTTTCTCTCTGTGTCTTTACCTCAATTTTTGGTTTTTTTTTCTTCTTCTTTTGTTGTCAACCATTTTATTCTTTCATCATTTTCTTTTATCATCATCAATGTTTCTAATTAATTTAATGTGATTCCAATTCTCTCATCTATTCCCTGTGGCAATTTACTAATTGTTCATCTTATCCTTGGTGGAATGATTTCTTTCTCAAATTTGGAACAGAGAACAAAATTCTAGTGTTTCTAATATTCCATCTTTCTATTCCTCCATTTTTTTCAGGAATTAGAAAAGATTATTGAGAGAATAATTTCTTTCGATACATTTACATGATTAATCAATCAATTAATTCTAATCTGTTACTTGTGATATATGATTTATCCTTCAGCGATAAGTGATTCATTCGACATTTGTGATTATGTTTCTAACTGAGAGTCAATTTCGTGATGCTTTACATTGGTATCAGAAGAAGGTGAGTATTGATTACTTATACTCCATTGTTGTTGTTGATCGAATTTTAATTTGATTCTATTTGTTTTGTTTTATCAAAATCTTTTTTCTTTGTAAAAACTGATGATTGTTTCATTCTTTAACCCTTTGTTTCTTTTAATTCTATTCCTATTTAGATTGGTTCATATGATCAGCAGGTTTGGGAGAAATCAATTGAGGAACGAGTCCTTCGAGGTTTAAGTCATGCAATACCGAAGAAAGTTGCTCGTGTTAAAAAGGAATCAATTGATTTAGATTTAGATTTGATTCGTGGATCATATTTTGCTAAAGCTAAACCACAGCAAAGTTGGTTAACTACAACTTACCTTGGAATTGTGAGAATCCTTCTATTTCCCTTCTATCTAAATTGGTGGACCGAACAAACCAATCCCCTAATATGTGCCATTCTATTTATCCTTTATTGTCTCCAAATGATCTCAATGTACATTTACTTTAATTCGGAGAAAGATGAATTCGATGAAATTCCCATTTCAGAGGTTGTCTCACCTTTATTCATGTTCTTTATCCTGGGAACCATGCAATCGCAGATCGGTGCCTCTTCGAGCAGTAAAAATAGATCATACAGATCACGACTTAATCCAACAATTGAAACAATTTCTAATCCAATAGCATCTTCACCTTGTTCATCATTATCACCAACAATAACAATTCCTGAGAAGCAAAATCATCATAATAACAACATCAACATTTCGTCAAATGATAACTATGGAAATGACTCTAATTATAATGTAAATTCATCATCATCATTTAAATCAACTCCATCATCATCATCTTCTTCAACATTAACAACATCAAAACGGCGAGAATCAAGAAATCAATCTACTTCCAATAGTGATAATAGTAATTTAATCATCGGATTGTGTAAAAATTGCTCTAAACGTGATACTCTTAAAGAGACAATCATCTCATCACCAAATGTACAAAACAATTTACCATCAACATCAACATCATCTTCATCCTCATCAATTGATGTTCCTGTTGATAAATTACCATCAAAGTGTAAAAAATTTAATCCAAGAGATGAGACAAAGGTATCAGATGATGAGAGTGGATTAGACTCTATGGAAACACCTAATGGTACTCCCAGGGAAGAAGATGATAATGATGATGAAGATGAAGATGAAGATGAACGGGAAACCCGTTTAAGAAGGAGAAAGGTGTTAACCAAACATATTACCAATGTAAATACTATTCTTACAAAAGAAGGAGGGGAAGATGAGGATGATAATAGTGACAATAGTTCCACTCAAGAATCATGTTCACCATCAGCTGATCAATCAACATCAACCCCGAGTTCAACTAAATCAACTCCCGGTTACTCAGGTAGACGGAAGAGTTTTCCCCAGAAAATTTCTAATTCTGAATCAGTGAGTATTCATCAACCTTAATTGTGATCCTATGAAAAGATAGAAAGAGAGAGAGAGAGAGAGAGAGACACTTGAAACAATCAGTTGATTGATAATATATTGAAATAATCAAAGATGAAACTTAAATGTCATATTGATTATTTTTAATCACTTGATGATTCCCGGAAAAAATTACATCTTCTTTAATTGTTAACAATTATGCTAATATTTTTAGCTCAATTATGTAATCATCCCATATGATTACATCACTAATATCTATCAAAATCTTTATGATTAAGATTAGGATTAGTTTTTTTATTATTATTTCCTCTCTTAATCTTATGTTTCTATCCATCATTACGGAAATGATTGAGGAAGAAGATGAGCCATTCAAATGTTTAATCTAATCTTTTAATCATCATCATTAATGAACAATTAATTAACTTCTTCACCATCAAAGGCTCAATCAACTAATACTCAAACCACAATCGTTTAATTATTGCTAAATAATTAAGACTTTAGAGAACATTTAAATTTAAATTGTCCCAAATATTTTCTCTCTCTCTCTTTCTCTTGATTAATTAACAATTAACCTTGAATTTCTCATGAATCTTATTTAACCTTTAATATTATCAACTAATTTCTATCTTAATTAAAATTCCTGTTGATTTAAAATGTTAAGATTCAAGTTCACTATGTAATCATTAGTATTTCACAACTTTTTCTTAATTAACTAACAGAAATAGTTAATTGTATCTCCATCGTTTATCGTGTTAATGACCAATTTATAGTTACCATGAATAGATTAGTTTGATTACTTGAATATCGATCAACAATTAACTTCTTTGTTGAAACCAATGAGCGAGTAACGATTACATTCAATTAAATGAAAGTTAATTAGTCAAACATTGTTGGTATCATAATCTTTAATTAGCTAATTTAATGATCATTAATTGGAAAATTTTGATTTCATTTGATAAACTAAATTGATTCTGATGAGCAAAAATCAAACTTTAACAAAAATAACATTGAAGTTTCAATTAACTGCAATATTTTGGCTTCATCATCAGCTATTAACATGATTAAATCACAAACTACTACGTTATCAGACTAACAATTAAACACTATTTGGCAAACAATCAAATTAAAGACACATTACCTAAAGCAGTAAAAAAAGTTACCAATGAAACAATTAGAAAAATCTTAACACAACAATCAGAGGAAATAAAGGATTAACAGTACTAGACAATTAACCCTTTAATTGCAATTAGAAATGAAAATTTGCTATTTAGCCAGTTAATTTGATTTCTAATAGGGTTTAATTATTAAAATTAACTCCATCATAAATTTTTCAGACAATTTAACCAATCAATATCAATAGTTGTCTACGATTTCAACAAATAAATCATTTGAAAAAATTGATCATGTTAATTGTTATTTCTCAATCATGAGATGTTGATTGTATCACAACCTCATGGCTATGATAGTTTCCTAACTCTGATATTATAACATTTAAATTCATATTCATTACAATTCAATTTTCATGATGATTCAGAATTCTGAGAATTGAATTGTTTGGATTATTAGAAGTGGAATTTTAACTCTTCCGTTTACCCTTTGATATTATAAATAATTGAACAAAAAACTATTGTATCCAAATAGCAATCGAATAATATTGAAATTTTCATACAATCACCATGACAATATTTTCATGATCTTTAAGCCTTAAGGGTGAACAAAGTAAATGATTATTTGCTACTCGCTCAATCTGTCATTGTCAAGGTTAAATTTCATGTTATTTTTTCATGATTATTCACTGAGAAATCATAAAAAAAAAACAGGAGATGAGGATAAATTGAATTTATACTTTGATCTGTTTTCCTAAAAAAAGATAGAGAGATGAAGATGAAGATGAAGATGATAATAATAATAATGATTGTCCTTGATTCCATTTCAAGGTTCAGGTTGCTGCGTCAATAAACTTACTCTTTCTTTACTTTGGTGACATTTTGCTTAACATTCAATTTACCGTCATCATCTTGATCCTTATCATCATTTTGATCCTCATCATCATCATCTTGCAATTTGTAATTCTTTGATTCCATCGTTCAATAATCAATGAAACAAATTCTTTCAGTGTATAAACATATAATTTGCCAATGTCATTTTCTTTGCTTCCTTTTTATCATCATCACTAATCTTTGGCTCTCATTCATTTACAATCCAATTGATTTTCTATTACATGAATAACAGATCTTGGATTCTAATCCTATGGTTACCTAAGTTTTTTGTTCCTCATCATCACAACAATTCATTTGATCATTATTATCATTCCCAAAGGTCAATTAGCTGGTCAACCTTGACTACAACCTACGCTTTTTGATCATCACGCTAATATAATAATTAACTATATCTTTGTAGTTGACAAAATGACCATTATCATCTTGATGATAACCATTAACGGTTTATATTTATTTCATTGTCATAATCAATTGATTGTTATCACATTTCCACGTCCAATGGTTAATAATCTGTATCTTTTGCTTCAATGATCTTAATCATAAATCATTGATCATATTTACCAAAAATATTAACCAGATAACATTTCCATTCATATAATATCTCAAAAGCAATTTAATTATGATTAACATTCAACATGATTGCTAATCAATATTTTTCTTTCATTATTATATTGCAACTCTTAATATTAATAGAAAATATCGTCAACTCATCTCAAGCATTGGTAATTTTTACTTCCGATTATCATCATCACTTTTACCAAGATTATTTTAATATCATAATCTTCCAAATGATTTATCAATTTAATCACTTTCGTACCCGCAAAAAAAACTCCCAGTCATGGATCAATAAGATGAAAGAAAAGCAATTTGTCAAATTGAAAGAGTGATCCTGAAAATCCTGGAATATGAATTTTCATGATTGCTTGAATTCTGATAGTTTCAAGGTCAACATGAACTGATAATTCACCTAAGAAACCATAATAATAATAATAATAATAATAATAGTGTCACGACACATCATCATGATGGAAATCTGTTGATGTGGATTGTCGAGAGAGAAGATGTGAAATAACAAGCGGAAATTATCTCGGAATTAATCTGAAAATTCAGTGATATTCACTTTCGTTTATCTTTAATAATCTGTTATAAGTTCCATCATCATTTTCGTAGCATTTTGATAAACATCATGTAACTGAAAGCTGAACTTAATCCTTGGAAACTCATCATAACCATTATCATGTAATCACTACTTCTGAAAATAATAATACTAACAAAACATGATAATGTTCAGTTTTACCTTATCATCATCATTTATCTTCCTCTTAGACTAACATTTTTTTCCCATCAACTTTCATGATAATTCAAGCCAGTTTCCTTTCATGACGATAAAGTTCAGACCTCAAGAATAACAATAACAATCATTATCGACCTGTATTCTCAACCTTGAACTCGATCGTTGCTATTTTATTATTATCACTTTCCTTTCAGAAAATTAATATTGTAACATTATTTCAGGGTGATTTTAATATTCACTCAATGATCCTTGAGTTTTCATGAAACGAATATTTTTTCAACATAAATGCTGATTAATCATGAACATACTAAATGAGAAATTACCAGTCTCTCCCTTCAAAATGTTCAATTATGATCAAGTAAATTGTATTCCATTAATAATGTTAATTGTTAGATGATGAAATATTTCACAATTAGCATAACATGCAGATGATTAGCATGTCAATTTATTTGATTATTATTATTGCTATTAATATTAATCAATCATTCAAATTGTTCCATTGATCTGAAGGTATTGATTTCAATACTAAATATAAGCAGTTATATTTTGGAGTTAATTGTTAGTTAACAATTATCTCGAGCTTTTTTCCCTCTCGTAACCATAGATTATTTGATTCGATTGAAAATCTATTATCAATTGATTTGGTATTGATTTTCATCGTTGATGTTGATCGATTTCTCTCTTTTTTTATTCAATGGTTAAAATCAATGAATTTTGTATGATTATGAGATTATTTTGATGGTCAGTTGATTGTCATGGTGATGGTATTTTCGTAGTAAATGAAATTGAGTTGATTCTGATTGTGTTTTTTTTTTGTTTGACTTTCAAGGCTCGAATTGAATATGAGGTCAAAAAGGAGGCCAATACAGATACAGAACCCGATGGAACCATTGGTGATTTAAGTTCAGCTGATGAGTGTTCACCTTATTCAACAGTTGATTCCAATAATCGTTTTGAATGGTCTAGGTAATTGTTACGTTCAAATTGTAATAATTAATCTTAATTTCAACAGTTCATCTAATTAGTGTCTTATTTTTATCTCCAGGAAATATAATATCACTTCACCAACTACAGGGATTCCAATTGATGTTCAACGTGATTCCCGATGTAAACAAAGTCCGGTCAACTTTTGTCTCTCTCAAACAAACACCAATGGTCAAGTTTCTAGTAATGGTAAAACTATTAAAATTAGCAAAGATCCAATAATCGATAATAATAATATCGGTAAAATTAGTAAGGATCAACGAAGTATCATCATTAATAAGACAAAACTGTTATCATCATCAGCAACAATTCATCACCCACCTCATAGACTTCAATTTTGTTTACCTGTTTCTTGCTCTAAATCAATAGTAGTTGGTAGAGGAGGTGGAGGTGTAGATGGCTGTTCATCTTCAGGTGAATCTGAATGCTCCATGTCCCCAACATCACCAATAACAAAATTAGCCTCTGACCTTGACTGGCCTTCAATTAACTCAGACGGTACCTCTGATGATGAAGGTGAAATGATGATGGGAGTTGATGTTGATGTTTCTAATGAAGCTTTAAAAAAACTCAATGACAATCAAGAATTTTTCAATTTCAGTGAACAATCATCTAGATCATTATCCAATCATCATCACCATACTCATACTCATCATCATCACCATCATTCCAATCATCAATCTCATTCCCATCAGCATCATCATCGCGAAGATCATCATCATCATCACCATCATCACCACCAGTATCACCATCATCATGCTCCGTCCATTAGTTATAGTCCAGAAGAGTCTAACCCATATAACCAAAGAACCGGTAAAACCCTTAATGACAAAGGTACTAACATAATCACACAATAGAGAGAAATTAATATTAATTAACTAATTGTTTTCCCTTTCCTTCAGTGAGCTGTGCTATTTGGCAAACGAGAGAATGTCAAAAAGTGGACTTATCGGTTTTGGACATTTCATCGGCTATAATTCGCAAAGTTGAATCGGTTAAACACTCGAATGAATATTTTTATCTTGGTTTCCTGCTCTCCCTGGTTTTGGCCTTTATTCCAGTCATCTTCCGAATCCGTCAGTTTGCCACCTCTCAACGTTTCTCTGAAACCCGTCGAAGAAAAATGACCCCAGCCCACTTTTCCAATCCCAATTCATCAAAGGAAATATTATCCGATATTATCCAAGAAATACCGACACTGGCCACTGATCTGTTAGCGGAAACAATGGTTCACTCATTTTCCTCTTTAAGTGTACAATTCGTTGTTCTTGTTGCAATAATTGAAAGATTTTTCTTAAGTTTATGTTTCTTTTTCCTTCTCTGCGTTGCCGAACGAACATTTCGAGAGGTAAATTAGAACATTTAACATACAATAATTAACGAATCAAATTAACTCTCTTTTTCTATTATTATTACAGAGGTTCCTTTATGCAAAATATTTTTGTCATCTAACATCATCCCGACGAGCTCGACGTTCTGACCTACCTCATTTCCGTTTGAATAAAGTAAGAAACATAAAAACATGGTTATCAGTACGTTCGTACCTACAAAATCATGGTCCTCAAAGGTCAATCGATGCAATTGTTTCATCAAGTTTCATTGTCGAAGTTAGCATTTTAACCTTTCTATGCATTCAGGTAAGTAAAAAACACTAAAAACAAATTTCATCTACCAACAATCAACTAATTGTTTCGATTTTTTCTCTCTTTCTAATGATTTAGCTTCTTCGGGACAATGAAATTTGCTCAGAAAAACTTTATTGCTGGGAAATGGTTTTCTGGAATCTTGCCATTGGATTATACATAATGAGGTTAATCATCCTTGGATCGAAGATGAATCGTAAAAGTCGAGGTTGTTTGACAATCTTATTATCGGAACAAATTAATCTTTACCTTCAATTGGAGCAAAAACCTCACAAAAAGGAAGACCTTACCCTCGCTAATCAATTAATCAAATCAGCGGCTGATGTATTGAAACTACTCGAAGCTCCATTCAAAATCTCTGGTTTCTCAGCTAATCCCTATCTCTACAATATAACCAAAGTTATTGTTTTATCGGCTTTCTCAGCTGTTCTTACTGAACTTTTGGGCTTCAAGTTAAAATTGTACAAAATTAAATTAACCTCTTAAAAATTGTAGTCACTTTTAAAAGCAATTATTATGAGATTAATTTAATTTTAAATTTCCTCTCTCTCTCTCTTAGAATCCTGATTGTTTGTAAAACTATTCAATCATAAATTGAAATATATTTACAGCAATTAAGTTTAACCTTAATATTTAAATGATTTAGCGTTTGACTTTGAAAAACAATCAAATCAAAGTTTAAATCAAATTGATCATCATGATTACACTTTGATTGTTGAGGGAAAATTATTATTTTTTTTCTTTGCTTAATTGTTATAATTGAAAATATATTTTAATTCTGTTTGGGTCCTAATTGTCAATAATCAACAGAGAAATATGTATATTTTAATTGAATGTTTTAATCGAAACAATTTATTGATTATTGAGATATTTTCAGAAAATTGATTAGTGTTAATCAAAGTACTACAATCATTATGATTCAATTGAATTAAGTTTTATGTTTTCTAATCATCTAGTATATCTAATTGAATCAATAATATTAACACAATGATTAACACAATTAATTAATAAATTGTGATCAAATGTCACTGATTAATAATCAACATACATATAAAAAACGTAATCAAATTAAAGATGAACAACTACAATTATGATATTAAATTGATAGAAAAACAATTGATTGTTAGATTATTACAATTTGTATAATAATTAACTAAATAATTAATTAATTATCATTTATCTTTATTTTGTCAATATGAATAAAACAAAAACAAACCAATTGAAAAAAAGTAACAAATTTTTTTCCCTTTTAATTGCAATCAACATTTTACTCGACGTGTTTACTAATTAAGGTAAATTAAATTCAAATCGCTTCAGGCTAATATTAAATTTAGAAACAAGTTAATTGTGATTAAATCATAAATAAGAAGAAAAAATTTCTTTTCATCTTTAATTATAATTGTAATCACTTTTTACTTCAACATTTAAACGTTTGAAAAGTTTTAAAATTGTTGATTTATTTATGGTGATGATTAAATGATTGTGATGGCAATTTAAAGTTGATTTTTGTTAATTGTTACCAACGATAATGATGATTATGATTATGATGATGATGATGATTATGATGATGATGATGATGATGATGATGATAGACCTAATGGACTAGAATCATTAATTATTTGATCTTAAATTGTTATTAATCCGATTGCTGGTTCAACAAAAGGCTTAATTGTTCATGTTGATTGTGGTGGTTGTCGTCTTAATGATGATGAAGTTAATGATTAAGATGCGGATTAGGATGATGATTAAGTTGATGATTAAATCAATTTTGTCTTTTACGGTTTTGAGCAAAAAATGTTAACATTAAAATAAAGCACTTTTCATGTTAATCCGTTTGAACAATTAATTGATTGGTCACTTGATTAACTTTTAGTCTTTTTTTTGTGATTATGTGTGTTGATAGTGATTAAAGGTGATGATTATATTTAGATGATTTAATTAGATCAGCGGCTTTTTCAGCGATCATTATTGTTGGAGCGTTGGTGTTTCCCGAGACGATTAGTGGCATGATGGAAGCGTCAACGACTCTTAGGCCACTTACACCTCCTAGGACTCGGAGTTGAGGGTCAACAACGGCTGAAGGGTCGAGGGGTGAGCCCATTTTACAAGTTCCAACTGGGTGATAAATAGTGGCCGTGAAGGAACGGGCGATACAGGCCAGATATTCGGATGACCATTGAAGGTACTCTTCACATCCTGGGAACATGCGATCGTATAATTTAGGACGAAATTTTTTAAATGCGTGTGAGTATCCAAGTTGAATCGCGAATTTCATTGAATCAACGACCACGTGGATATCGTTGTCCGCCGTTAGATATTGAGGGTCAATCAAAGGAGCGGCAAATGGATTGCGAGATTTTAGACGAACCCAACCTCGACTTTTAGGTCTCAATAAAACGGGATAGACTGAGAATCCATCTTTCTCCGTGTAAGGTTGATAATATTTGGTCCAAATTTCTTCCTTGATACCAACTTGATCTCGAAGGGATTTCCCATCGTCGGACATTGGTCCACCAGCGATAAAATGAACCTCAACATCCGGATAATCATCGGTCCAATTTGCGAATCGAGAATTAACAAAACCAAGACCTTCGATGGCACCGAGCGAGGTTAAAGGTCCTTTGCCGAAGGTAAAATAGGTCAAAACGTTTTGTGGATTAGCGGTTCGCTCCTCGACAATAGAGACTGGCTCTTCGAGAGAGAAATGAATTCCACCCGGATAAATGTGATCTTGAAGGTTTTCACCGACCGGAAGATCAGCAACCACTGGGATACCGAGTGATTCAAGGTGATACCTTGGACCGATTCCCGATAACATGAGTAACTGAGGTGAATTGATTGCACCCGCTGAGACAATGACCTCACGTTTGGCAGTTACTTTGTGCATGATACCAAAGTGACTGAATCTGACACCTACTGCTCGTTTGTGAGCGTTGAACAAAATTTTGGTCACTTGAGCAAAGGTCACAAGTCGTAGGTTAGCTCGGTGCTTAGCGGGTAAAAGAAAAGCTTTAGCGGTTGAACATCGAGCTCCGTGACGAATGGTACCTTGTGGGTACATGAAACCCGTTTGTACGGGTCCGTTAACGTCACGAACTTCATAGCCCAACGGACCTGCAGCATCAAGAAAAGCTTTAGCTAAGGGAGTGGGCGAAGGTGGAGTGGAAACTGTCAAGTAACCACCTCGAGCATGCCATGGTTTAGATCCTCGAATCGGATCTTGATTATCTTCCGATTTTAAAAAGTACGGATAAATTTCGTCCCATGACCAACCGTAACACCCTTGGTTGTAAGCCCAATTATCGTAATCCCGACGATTGGCACGCACATAGAGCATAAAATTGAGAACTGATGAACCACCAAGAACTTTACCTCTTGGCCAGTGAGATCGACGACCTCTCAGGCCAAAACACGAGGCAGACTGAGGTTCCGTTTCATATGCCCAATCAAGGGGAGTCTTTTGTAACGATGTTGTACTAAGCGGGACATCGGTCACAATAGATTCACTTCCACCCGCTTCAAGAACTAAAACTGAAATACTTGGATCCTCGGTCAGTCGATTGGCCAACACTGACCCAGCTGAACCCGAACCGATGATAATATAATCATAAACTTGATCCCAGGTCGGACCTGAGACTGGAACCGAATGATCAATTTGCCGAATCAATAAAACCGTCGCTAGAGGTAAAAGAGCGGGTAATACTGGACTGATCACTTCGAGGGCCATTTGAACACTAAAACTAATTTCTGATGACGATGAAAATAATTAAGATGATGATTAAAAAAAAAAAGGACGAAACAAAATAAAAATCCTTTAATTGTCACATAAATGGTTATTAATTGGATTAACCCAATGAATAAAATAAAAGGAAACAACAATTAACTAATAATCATCAATCCAAAGTGGTCAACGTATCAAACTATTTGTAAATCAACATGAAAGTGAGTTGATTACAAGGATGAGAAAGATGATAAATATAAGATGATGAAGATAACGGTAAAAAACTGCAACAGAAATCAGATCAACAGGTAAGAGAAGAAAATAATTTCGTATTCAAAGTAAAGAAATTGTTTTCGAAATATTAATTTAGTTATCATCCTCATCATCATCCTCATCTTTATCATCATCATCATGGTATAAAAGTAATAAATAAAGGTAATGAAATTAGCATCATGTAAAAGGATGAAGATGATGATACATTTAGTCAACGGTGAAAACCGGTCCATGTTTATGTTTAGAGATAAAATTTACCGTTATTTTAGCTTTGGTCATCTAACTTTCATCTCTCTCTCTCTCTCACCCTCTCTTTCCTGGCTCCCTTTATCTCCTCCGGCGTCCGGTTTTTAGATACTGACCTAGTGAGAGATGGAGATAAGTTTAAGTTCATTAAACGCAAATACACAAAAAGTGTGATGATTAGCCTACTCTTCATTTATCATCCTCATCTTCATCATGTTTTTCAAACATTATATTGGCTTCTTCATGATTAAGATAATTTCCTGTCAACTTTTCAACAATTTAGAAACGTTTCCGTTTTTACTTTCATCAAAACAAACTGACCTCAGGTCAAGCACCTAACACGAAGCTCATGATGGCGATGATAATTGTCATGACACTTTTATCATTAAAAGTAAACTTTAAATTGTTGTGTCAAGTTTAAATCTAAATTAATGTTTATAACATTGGAAACAATTTATATAAATTGTTACACTTGATGGTTTGTGAATTTGTTTAATCATTTGGTTACTTTGAATTAACTAAACTAATTCAGGGCAATTGATTAAATTCATGGTGATGATCATCCTTGATTAAGAGTAAAAATCTCATCACAATTAAATTGTAATTGATGTTGAGATTTCAATCAATCAAAGTTAAAATAAAAACTGGATTAAAATTAAGGGTTTAAGGATAGAGGCGAAAGTAATAATTAGAGTTAATTATTAATAGCTGATTTAAAGGTGAATTAAATTTGGTTGATTTTTGTTATTTTATCAAGAGTTTAAATTGTTAATCCTTTGATTGTTGTTCTTGATGAAAATATCTAATCAAATAAGAGAGTTTAATTTGATTCCAATTCTGTCAGAAAGATTAATTGATTGGATTGAAAGAAGAAGAAGAAAATTGATTGTTGATCCAATAGAATAGAATTACAATTAATTGTTAATCCGAACAGATTATCAAGAATGATTAATGTTTCATCTCATTACAATTAAATTTGATTCTTGATTATCGAGACAAATTTAAATAACAAAAGAGAAAGGTGATTCATTCATTAAGAATAATTTTAACTTTTGTCTTCACTATTTAATCGTTTTGTATTAAATTATCGGTGTAATTTGTATATGATATCAACAACACAGAGAAAAAAATATAATTAAGCAGCAAAACGATTGATTGGCTTATTGGTCAGTTTGTTTTCGATCAAAAAATTTGTGTGGTAAACATCAATTGATGGTCAGTTCATCGTGGTAACAATAGTTTAACGGAAACCAAATCGATATTTATACTTTGCGAATCTTTTTCAATTCTCTTTTCTTTAGTCTTTTTAGTTTGGCAGTTTTTTTAATCTGTAATCAAGAAAAACAAGAGATAATTAGCTTTGGAAAACAGAAAAGGATAAAGGAAGATCGAAATCACGATTAATTAGTGATGATAAAAATAATATTCTATTAATTCAGTGAGGAAAGTGATTAAAGTCTACTCACTGGTTGTACTATCTCAGCTTTACGCTGGTTTTCCTCTTTGCGTTTTCTGGCCTCCGCTCGTAATCGTCTCTCTTCCTGCGGAAAAGGTAAAAGAAAACATTCACAAATAATTAGCTATATATTTCGAAATCAAATTAAGGCCTAAATTAGAATAATAATAGAGAGAAAATTTGGACAAAAGAAATTAAATAACAACCTCCAACTTCTGTTGACGACGTGCTTTAGATTCATCATCTCGTTGCTTGATTGCTTTTCGCTCCGCTTTAATTTTCATCTTTTCTGACCAATTACTACGAGCCAAACTTGTCTTAATTGAGCTAAATCGTTTCTTCTTTTCGGCGTTTTTCGACTTGATCTTAGAATTGTTTTTCTTGATGTTACCAGTACTAATCCACCAAAGAAAACAAAAGTCAAATTAATTATAAATATGTACATTGATGGATTAGTGATTTAAATGAGCGATGCAAAGAAAAAGCCAAATTGAGGCAAAGGGATAGAGAGAAAAACGTTATAAAGGTCAAAAAAGTGATTTAAATATCAAATATGATAAAGAACAAAAAATTCGATTAAGTGATATGAAGATTGTGTGTGTCTTTCGATGTTGTGATAAGATGATGGATTTATATATGGATCAAAACGGTGCGAGCAAAGCAATCAGTGGGCAAAGATTTGTTGGCACAACTCACAGTAAGTTGAAGATTATTGTAAATTTCATCTTCGAAAACGGGAAAGTGTATTGATTTCTTTCTGAACATAACTGAAAAATAAAGTATAATAGGTAAGATTATATTTATGAGAATATCAGAAAAGATAACCAGAGTGTTTGGAACACTATTATTGTTAATGGATAGTTTTTTTAGTAAATTAAATAAACTAATCGAGTAACACTTACGAGTTACAATATAAAAATAATAGCTCATCGTTAACTCGTTGAGTTGGATGAAGTTTAAATTTCTCCAGGGATGTAACAGAGGCGGGAATGGATAGAACCCATTTTGCAAGGTGGGAAAGTTTCGGGAAATCATTTTGATGCTCTTTCCACCATTGGAGTAAATTGGTTTCATTACATGAAGTTAACATGGCGGTGATGTATTTTTCCACTTCGTCCACAGAGTCAACTGCATTATCTTCCCAATCTGAGAAGTCAGATCTTGCTTTTTTAGCTGAAGCTGCTATTCCCTCATCGGTTGATAATCGAGTATCAATGTAAGACCGAACTTGGGAATGAACTTCTTCCCGTTCTTCGGTGGTTAACATTTTAAGGTACCTAAAATTGGGCCATAAAAAGGTTGCAATTTTGTGAAGATGGTGAAGACTGAAATGCTGTTCGAGACCAAGTTTGAGGAAATTTTTTATCGATCCCAAAAATGGTGTCTCTTCAATTGGATCATTGGTTGTACTTGTTGTGGTGGCGATTCCAATTGCAGGAATCAATGCTGTAACTACTAGTGAAGATGATGATGATGGAGATGTTGGTGAAGTGTTGGTTGTATTGGTTGGTGGGATTTTCGTTGTGGTTGTGCTTGGTGTTGGTGATGATGCTGCCGCTGTTGTTGTTGTTGTTGTTGTTACAGTTGATATGGTCGAGGATGATGGTGAAGGTGATGATAATTGGGTTACATTGATGGTTACATGGTTTGTAGATACATTGAAAAGTGAGGTTGCATTTAAAACTTTTAAAAGCTTATGGTACCAAAGTAATACATGATTAAGGGTTGGGTATTTGTTACATTGTCTCAGTTCAACAGAGGCTTCTTTAAAAATAATTAAAAGATCGACAATATTTTTAATTAAATCAATGTCAAGGGTTGAATTTTGCATCTCAAAATTATCACGATTCAATAAAACGGTATTCATTAATTCCCATTTATAAATCCAGGTAACGTTTATGGTTATCGGGTCAAGTTTAATTTCCGCTTTTAACTCGGCGCAAATGATGCGGCAATTTTCAACCAATTCACTAATCATTTCATCATTGAAAATTGTTGTCTCAATAAGTTGATCAATTGTATGGGCAATTGAGGGTAGACAAATGTTAACACCATCAAAAAGTCCACCTCTGGAGACAAAGGTAAACTTTGCTAATCTTTCCTCTTCATTTAAACCATAATCGTTAAGAGCAGTTGTAATAAATGAATTAATATCTTCATTGGAAACGGTGGCACTTAAAATTGATTCAACTAATTGCCAATCACGGTTAATATAATAAGCGGATAGGATACAAAGGGTTCCTTGGGTATCACAGACAAGGGAACCTCCCATGTTACGGGCAATTTCATGGTCTAATTGGATTCTAATTGTTTCCTTGACTTGGAGAAAATGTTGATTCATGTGAAGTTGAAGTTGATTTACATCGGGTAAGACTAAAGTAGATCGTCCATATTGTGATCCAAGAGAGACCAAACTTTGAGCAAGTCGTTTAAAAGATTCACTGGTAACCGCTTCAAGACCAACCAATTCACTGTAACAAAATTGGATAACTTTCTCTCGAAAATCTGTCTTGGCATTTACAATTTTAGATGATGATGGTGTTGATGATGATGAGGTACTTGAAGGTGCAATTGATTTATTTAGAATTGATGATGATGAAGGTGGTCCCATTGGCGATCTTGGTGATGAGGTTATCGTTCGGGTGGGTGATTGTTGATTAGATGATTGGGATGAAGATGCATTTTGTTTGATGGAACCAGAGGTTAAGGAATTGGTATTATATGATACAATTTGAACAATCGCTGAATCGATTTCAGCTTCATTATCATTTGGTAATATTATTCCCGATTGATCGTTAGCCGGATCAGCTGGACAATTGGGAATATGTTTTCTTAATACTGCAGGAACTGATTTAGGATCAGTGGCACGAATTATATTTTTACATTGTTTACAACGAACATAACCAAGGACTATGTTGGTGGTTGGATCGATAATCTCTTCGAAAATTTCCCAAACTGGAGTAGCTCGACTTTTAGGCTTTTGACGAAATAATAGAAGAGATGTTTCAATGTTTGATGAATTTTTCCTTGCAATGTCTTTAGATTTACAGGTATGTCCGGTTATGTTACGAATATCTCGTTTAATTAGAGCTTTACATTCCTTACATGAGAGATAACCAACAGACTCCGAAGTGAGAGCATCTTTAACTTCAGTAAACTTTTCGTAAACTAAAGACCAGCTGATAAATGAGCAATCATCTCCTCCAGATCCTATTGTTGTTGTTGTGAAATTATTTATTCCTCTTTTTACTAAAGGTAAAGATGATGCTGATGGTGATGGTGATGATGATGATGATGATGATAATGGTGATTGGGAAATTCCTGGTTTGAAATATTTTTTACTATAAGTTTTTAATTTAGTCCCATCAGGGAGAATAGTAAAAGAAGAATCATTTTTACCTAATCCTCCTCCTACATCTCCATCAACACCACCTCCTGATCCTCTTAATCCGGCCAATATTCCAGAATCAGATGAATGGGAATTGGCAAAACAGGGATGACGCCTCATGTGTGAGGTACCAGTTATTTGACCATGATAACGGGTCATAAAGTGACACATTTTACATCTTACAATACCAGTAAATTCTGAATTCTCCGTGTAGGCAATCTCATCAAAAAGAGACCAAACCTCGGAAGAGGCATGAGAAGTTCGGGTTCGGGTGAAACATTCTCCAGCTTCAAGTTTGGCCAAGATAATTGGTATCTCTGGAAAAGTCCTGGGAAAGGGCACATATTATATATATTCAAATTCTTGAATAACAAATTTAAAACCGCAAAAGAAAAATTCTCGTATTGTAAAACAAAAAAACTGGAAAAACTTAACAAAACAAAAATGATCCATATCCATATAATCGCATTGAAAATCATGTTCATCGATTGCATGATGATTTCATTTCATCATCTCATCACAACAGAAAAGAACACAAAACCGAGAAAAATAGGAAGACAGAGCGAAAGAAAGAGGGAAAGAGAAGTAGAAATAAATAAACTTACGCTGCTAAAGTCCGAGGACTAGTTATCGGTCTACCAACTTTACCGGCCGTTTTTCTGCGGGTTGGGATCGTTTCCACTTCTATCGGTGTTGGTAAAGTAACATGAGTGACAGTCGTCGCCGCGTCTTCTTCAACGATAATTTCACCCGTATTCGGATCAGTTAGATCATCTGGTTTATCTAATTCCATAATTAATTACCTTTTATCGCCAATAATCAAAAATAAAACAAATAAATATTAATATCAAAACAGAAAATCGGTTAAAAGAAATGAAAATGTTTCTATTTCCGCCTCCGAGCGTTACCATGGAAACGAAAAAGCGCCATCTGGATGTGGAAAACCGGTAATTACAAATAGCGAAGTCGAAAATTATTTTCTCTCAATAAAAGTTAATCAATTAATAAAATTAATCCGCAAGCAAAAAGTAGAGAAGAAAATTTATTTCATTAGAATGGAAAATTTTTCTCTTAATCAACTTGATTGATTACCAAGTATTAGCCAAAATTTCATTGGAAAACTGGTTAATAACATGGAAACAAAGAGAATTCGTAAACAATTAAGAACTTTTAAAGTTCTTGTAATTTAAAAAGAGTAAATTATTCAAAGGGTAAGAATAATTTTCTCCAATTAGCTGAGTAAATAATTGCGGAAGAATTTGAATAGACTTTTAGGAGAAAAGAATAACAACAAAAAAAATGACAATTGAATTCGAACTGCGCAGTTCTAATCGAGTTCTAACTTATTATTATTACTTTTTAGGTCCAACCTTCAATTTCGTATACAATCAAAGCAGATAGACTTGAATTTCCTCCTCCCACCGAAGCTTAGAATCCTCTCTCTCTCTCTCTCTCTCTCTCTCTCTCTCTCTCTCTCTCTAGAGGTAAGGGAGTGGGAAAAGGAGGGAGGGTGATAAAGTTGATCTTCGAGTTATAGGATTTCAAGTTCTAATATGAGTTCTAATCAGTTGTAAAGTGAATGTCGACTAAGTGAGAGTTGAGAAAAAGTTTGTTAAAAAATAAAGAAAATCCCTTGATTAGATTTGACCATTTAAATTGATTTCTTTGTGAAACTTTCAACAATCAACTAAATTTTCGAGTTTAAAAAACTGTTGATAAATTGGTTGTAATTTCTTTCAACAATTGGTGACAATTAACGGATATTAATCATGTCAACTTCATCTCATATTGATTCTGATGCATCTTCATCAGATACAACAATCACAATTACTAATCATGATTGTGTTAATAATGAAAATAAAGTGATTAACAAATCATCATCATCATCAAGTATAACAACCACAACAACAACAACAACAATTAACTCAATAAATTCAACACCTTCATCGTTAATTAAATGTGATAATGGTAAGAAAGAGTTGTCATTTGGAATTGATAAGTTAATTAATCAATCAAAAAGTAAACCAAACAATTTGGATAACAATAATAATCATAATAACAATCATGTTAATCATCATCATCATAATCGTTCACCATCACCAATCAATGAAAATATGAATTCAGATCATTCAGATAATTCTGATGATGATGATATTGATCAAGATGATGATGATAATAATAATGGTGCCGGTGGATCATCATCTCGATCATCATCTGTTAATACAACAACCGATCATCAACTTAATCATCTTAATCATCATTCTAATCATCAAAGTAATTTGGTTCGTTCAATGAATGTTATGCTTTATGAAGGCGCTTTCAGATCATTTCTTAATCATCCTCATCACCCTGACAATTATAGTCATTTACAATCTTCGGGAGCAATTAAATTTGATCAACTTCATCCTCATCCTCACCTTGGATATCATCCTCATCATTTATCATCATCAGTTAATCATTTAAATGATTCAGATTCACCAAGGATTAGTTCATCCTCCTTATCATCATCTTATCATTTTGATTCAAACAATCAAGTTAATCACAATGGCACCAACTCTAAATCAGGTGATCTAAATTCAGTGTCACTAACTAATATCAACGGTGGACCAACAACGAGTGAGTAATTATCGATAATTAAATCGAGAAAAAAATTGTTCGAACATTTGGATTTCGAAAGACAAAAAGTTCTTTTTTTTTCTTCAATTTCATTTCGTTTTCGATAACTAATCGAAGATTATTTTATATTTCTCTCTCTTTTCGAACTCAATTTAGTATCGCTTCCATTAGTCCACGGATTACCCCCACTTCCACCTCGAAGAATAGGTCATCCGTATCAGAATCGAACCCCACCTAAGCGAAAAAAACCTCGAACTTCATTCACTCGAATTCAAATTAACGAACTAGAGAAACGTTTCCAGAAGCAAAAGTATTTGGCCTCAGCCGAACGGGCGACCTTAGCTAAATCGTTGAAAATGACCGATGCTCAGGTCAAAACATGGTTTCAAAATCGTCGGACAAAATGGAGGTAAGATGATTAATCTTAATTGATTAGATTACCATCAATTAGTAACAGTAGAAAATAATTAAACAAAGTCAAAGAATCAATTCTCTTCCTTAATTAATATCATAATCAACTAATTATCAATTTAACGATCAAATTATAAACCATTTGAATTAACTTTATATTTTAATTGTCCAATTGCTTGAGGATAATATTAATTATCAAAAACAATAATAATAATAATTAATATTAATGATTATTAAAATAATTGAATTGATAGTTAGTCAATCAAATGATTAACAAACTATTGAATTGTGACAATCAACAGCAATCAAATAGTCAGAAAAATTGCCTCAGGCATAAAATCATGAAAAAAAAAGTTGTTCAACTTAATTAAATCAACATGCTAACAATTTAATCAAATTATCACTCAATCACTAGATGTTAATAACAATCAATGAAGGAAGCAAAAAAAAAATTGTTACAATCAAATTAAATCAATATAAAAATTGATTATTATTCTTGCAACAGAAAACAATCAATGATTAATTAAATTGTTTTACTTTTTTATGTTGCAACAATTAAGGTACCAAGCATTTAGCAGACAGACAGATGATTTAGTTAATTCCCCTGGTTTATTTAAATTGTTACCTTAATAGTAACAATTTAAGTAAAGTTAATAACTTTGTCGTCTCCAAAGTCACACAAACATGATTATTATTATGGTTGATTATGATTGTGATGATTAAAGAGCAGCAACAAATTGTAAAAGGCTTAAGATGATCAGTTGAGGCTTAAGTCCTCATCCTCATCCTAATCATCATCATCATCATCATCATCATCTTCATCATCATCTTCATCTTCATCTTCATGACAATAATCAATTGCTACCCTATTATTATGATGAGAGAAACAAAATATCAATTTGTTGGAGTAAAAGTAACAATCAGTTAATAACAGTGAGCGAAAGACTCACAATTATGGCCATCAAGTTGTACAGGTAGGAAGATGACAATGAAGAAGATGATAATGATAATGAAGACGAAGATGATGATGAAGATGATGATGATGAAATCGCTGTTAGTGATAAACCAAAAGGTTTATTATTAAAACAATGTTATTGTTTTTTGAAAGAAAATTTTGTTTTTGTCTAAATCCAATGTTAATCCTCACTCACTTGTGAAAGATGAGGATAAAAGGAGGATTGAGATACAGATGACGATGATGATGATGATGATGATGATAATAATCAAATGATGACATTTTTATTCCCAACGGTACATTTTTTTTCCTCTGGATAATAGTTTTATCAAACACAAACTCGAGGCTCACAAAGACTTTCAAAGTTGCATAAGTAGTTAAGTGTGTGTGTGTCTTTATGGTTGATGATGATAATGAAGATAATCAATTTTTAATTGTTCATCATGATTAAATAACAGTTTATGATAATTACCACTGATATTGATCAATATTCACCGTGAGTATTTTTATCAATATTTAAAGGTCCATGGTAAATGTTTCCAGTTAGTAAAAGTTTTCCCTTGACGATGATTTTATTTTTTTTTGCTCTGTTGATATTTTATTGATTCTGACTGTTGACTTGATGTAGGAGTGTGTGTGTAATTATGTGTAGTTGTTTCCACTCCTCCTGTTTATCATCATCATCATCTTTTTATCATCTTTTATCATCTTTTTGTGCTTCTTTTTTTATTGTATCTTCCATAGGCGACAAACAGCAGAGGAAAAGGAGGCTGAACGTCAAGCCGCTAATCGGCTGTTGATGTCTTTCCACGCTGAAGCTGCTTCGGTTGGCGGTGGTCCTGGTGGTGGAGGTGGTGGTGGTAATGGTGGTAACGGTGGGAGCGGTAATAGTGTTGGAGGCTCTGTTGGTAGTGGAGGATCAAAGACAAGTTTCTATGGTGGTTTCAATGGTCCCGATGGTTCATCTCTTGGTCTTTTATCAACTCATCCTCATCACCATCACCATTCACTTCATCCACATATGCATCATCATCCTCATCATCAAATACATCATCCTCATCCGCTTCACCATCATCCACAACATCATCATCATCTAATGACCACAACTCCAGTTTCTACCACTCATTCAACCTCATCCTCTGTAAGCTCAGCATCTTCTTCCGCTTCCGTTTCAATATCATCAACCTCATCTTCCTCTCCAGGTAAATCAACCAATCACGCTGCAGCCGCAACCGCCGCCTACCTGTCCAGTTTACCTTTGAATGCATTGAAAAATCTGCAACCATGGTCATCGGTGGCTGCTGCCGCCGCCGCAGCAGCAGCAGCATCCGCATCCTCAGGAGGAGATGGTGGTGGAGGATCAACCAATGGATTAACAAACACCAACAGTAACGGAGGAACCAGCGGTGGTGGAGCAAGTTCATCGACATCGTCATCATCTGATTCCTCTCATCATACACTTTCCGCCGCCACAGCATCACATTTAGCACTCTTAGGATGTGGTAATCCAATGTCGGAATACCTTCAACCACCTTCATCTATGGTCTCACAAATTTGTTAAGTAAACCACCTTCCACTCACCACCATCAACATCTTAAACCTTTAATATTAGTTAATCCTAAATCCTAAATGAAAACAATTAAAATTAATGAAAAAAATTCCATATTCAAAACTTTCACTTGCTCGAAAAGTAAAGTTATCACCTTGTTAACCCTCATCATTTCCGCTTCCGCTTTCGTTTCCGAGTTATCATCCTCATCCTTTGGATTAAAAGTAATCGCCATCAACTCTAGTCTGTATTTAATCATCATCATCTAAAATCATCAACAATTAACTTTTCAATTAATGTTCCTTTTACCCTTAAATAACAACTTTTTATTCAAATAATCAATTTTAATCATAAACAATTAGAAACGGTGCTTTGTTCCTCCAATAAAACAATCAATTTAATCATCAACAATATTTATTCCAACAATTAGTTAATTGTTATCCAATGTTATCAACAAAACTGAAAACAGTCAGTGACAAACAAAAACAAAAAACAACAATTAAAAATTAAACACAAATTAAAAAACTTATACATACTTTTTGTTTCATATATAATCAATTGATCGGGAACAATTAAGTTAACAACAATTAACGGTTAAATATCAAGTTAAGGTTAAAAGGATGGACTCTAAGGTTAGATTTAAATTGTTAACAATTGCAAAAATTAAAATTGCAAATATAATAACAAAATTATCATCATGATGGTTGAAAAGTGACAATTAGTGAAACAATTTACCTCTAATGTGACCACAACAATTTATTAAACAGCAACAATCAAAACTAATCATCAACCACTAACCCGTATGAAAGGAATACCAATCTAATTAATTCAGTTACATAAATACACTTAATTATATATCCACACACACAAACAGATAAGTACAAGTTGATTAAGTTAATCAGATTGATTGGAAAGACGGTAATTATGATAATCAACTAATTGCGAGAGAATCAAAATTATGGAGGGAAAATTTTCCAAATTTATCTACCTTTCCAATGGAGATGACAGGTTAACCCATCACTTTGAATTAAATCATCATCATCATCTTCATCTTCATCCTTATCTTATTCATCTTTTAAATCATCTTTATCATCCTTATCATCTTAATCATCATTGAAAGATGATGATGATCATCATCTTAAATATTATCGATGAAAACATTTAAATCTTTTTCCAATAATTTTCATCTTCTTCATCATCCCTGACATTTTATCAACTTTGACAATTTATACCTTTTATCATCTCCATCCTCATCCTCATCTTCATCCTCATCCTCATCATTTTCCCATTTAAGTGAGCATGATAAACTTTATCATCCTCACAACTTAAACAATTTGATATCAATTTTTTGTTTCTCATCATTTATATTGATCATATTAAACTCATACAAACAAAAAAGTTTATATCAAAATAATGTGATACTAATTTGATTGATCCTGTTGATTTAATAGTTATCATTATCATCAATTGAACAACCAACAATTAAGTTAATCATTATAATTTAAAAGCTCAAGTATAAATGTTAATAACCAGAGAGATGTAAATTGATGATGTTAATGATGATACTTGATTTGCATAATTATAAATCTGGTTACAGGTTTGGTTTTCATTTCATGTTGGTCACTTTGTTTTTCCTCATCAACTTGGGTGTGACTTGGACTCTCATCATCCTCATCCTCATCATCATCATCATCATCGTCATGATCTAACCTATAAAAAGGTAAATTCAATAATCATAATTATTATTATGATGATGATGATAAACCAGAAAATACATTTACTCATAAAGAATCAAAGGTGAACCTGTTTTTTAGTTATAATCATCATCATCATCATGATAATGATTATCAAATATAAAACAATGTATTAAGCTTATAGGTAATATTAATGATGATCATCATGATTGTTATCATGATAATCATCATGTTAATCTGGTAAAAGTTAATTCAAAAAGGTTGAGTTTCATTTATCATGAAAAAATTGAATCTCAATCTAATTGTTGTTGAAAAACAATCATTATTTAAATAGTAAACTATTCAAATTTGATTGTTTGAACAATTTAACACAAAGTAAAACTTATCAACTTAAATTATGATTATGATTATGATTATTGTGATGATTATGATTAGCATGATGATGATTAACCATCAATAATTTATGTTGAACACCTTGATCAAAATTAATAATCAACTTCAATTGTTTTCAATCAGAAACTTAACTTTGTTTCAATTGTAAATTATGATTGTTAACAATTAAATTTAATTTCGATTGGAATTAAAAACCAGTTAATGATAATATCTAAATAACAATTATCTTAATTGTTAGTTAACAAACACCTTGAGACGTTTTCCTTTTCTCGAGTAAAACTTATGATTAGAACTTTTTTTTTCTTGGTTTTTACAAATTCGAGAAAAAAAGTTTTTCTCTATTACAGTTTATTATCAGCACTTAACAATTTACCTTTCGGACTATTGATCTCTTTAAAGTGACCAGTACTTTCAGGTATAATTAGGACCACAAAGAGATGACCAAAGATGATTTGGTCAACCAAGTTAATCAACTGTCTCACCATTAACAATAATTACACTTAAATTATCATTGATACTAAATACTAATCATTTACCATCAACACTAATTAACATAAGTACGAGATGATTATATCAATGATTAGATTGTAAATTGTTGATTGTGAATATTTAACTTGATTGTTGACCATTAACTTTTTTTTTACTTTTGAAAATTAATCATGAATAATAACTAAAACTAATTATCTTTAATTGCTTCAAGTAAAACTTAATTGTTAATGGTTAGCAAAAATTGATCATTCAAATTAATATCATTTGGATGATTTAAAACCGGATTAATTAAACAACATTTACAGACAACAATTAATTTTAATCACTCTCTCTCCATTACATTTAAATCTTAATTGTTGTCTTTAATCAGGTTACCTTAAAGATGCAACAATCAAACCTTAATTTAATCACTAATTATGATGATTGGTCAATGAAATTTGATTTGGAAAGGTTTTAAATTGTTATATCAACCTTTTTAATCAATTGATTTTCAACAGTTAATAAGCAATTAAACTCTTATCATTTCTGATTGTTGCAACAAAAAAGCAACATTATCAATATCCTTCATCAATGATTAAAACTGTTAGTGAGACAATTAAGTTAATCATTACCACCAGGATGATTACGGAAAAAAAATTAAACTTTATGAAACTAAATTAAGTGTCAAACTAATTAGTTTAATTTGCGAAGAAAATTATTTTCGCTAAATTGTTTTAATTGCAATCAAGTTAAGACAAATTTTCCCCAAAATCAGTGTAAACTTTAATTGTGGTTTAATGGTAACAATTTAAGAAACATCAAAACCTCCCCTTAGGTTTGGTGATTAATTGTTAGATTCAATTAGTTGATTTAGTAAATAAACAGATGATCAATTAATAGATTAATATAATAATTTGTTAACTGTGTGTGATGATCATTGGATAAACATCATCAATTTGAAATGGTCAACAATTAACTAACTACTATTAACGATTACACTATTAATCCATGTAATTAACGCCATTTACAACACAACAGTTAAATTAAAAAAGCTAAATAAGTGACAAAATGATTAAAGATGAAAGTTTGATTAACTTTGATTTGAAAGTTTTCCAGCAATCAAATTAATCATTGATTAGAATCTTTTAGATTTTGATTTTGATTTTATTTTCTTATCCTTCACAATTTAAAACAATTTAAAATCTATTGCAATCAAATACACACACACTTTTACCCAGGGTATTGGTTACAATCATGATTAAGGTGAGGAAACTGATGCTCACCTTGATTGTTACAAATGATAATTGTTGGGTTTTGATCAAGATAATTGGTTTTTCATATTGATGATTTTAACTTGATTCTTTGCACTTCAAAACTAATTAAAGTGTAATGTGTGCAATTACAATTTACTATCAACATCTACCATCATCATCATCATCACCATCAAGAGACAAACCTAAGGTGAGAGAGGAAGGAGATAAGTTGAGAAGAGAAAAAAAGTTTTCGAAAAAAAGAAGAAAAAAAAGTTCTTTTCATCATCATCTCTCTCTCTCTCTCTCTCTCTCTCTCTCTCTTACCTTATCAACACCATTTTAATTTGGTGCTAAAATGAGAGGATGAGGATGACAAGAAAATTATCATCTTCTTTTATCTTCCAATGAAACTAGTTCCATGTTCATCTCAACACGAATTTGGAAAATTGTAAAGAAAATATTTCTCCTTCTAATTGATCATCATCATCATCACCTTTATCTTCATCTTCCTCATCAGTCTCATCATCATTGAATTTTGGTTTCCATGGTTACGTTCTGATAATTTTTCTCTATCAAAATTATTACTATTCGCAATTTCTAAATTGTTACAAAAATGAAAAACAATCGTTACTCTCTAATTGTTTTGATTATACGATTTCAATAACCGGATATGATTAGAAATTATTAGTTTGATTAATAATAATAATACAACAATTGTTAACAATCAATTGGAGATCAAGTAAATTGTTACACTTGGTCATTAATTTTACTTTTGTTGTTTCGGCGACAATTAAGTTATAGTAGCAAAAACAATCAATATATATCACAATACATTGAAAGGTGAAAGATAAATGGTCAGTTGTTGATGGAGTAGTGGTCAGTATATTATTAAGAGGAAATTGAACTGGAATAGCAAAAGTTTTGATTCCATTTTGTGAACAATATTTTTTTTAAGCTTCACTTGAGAGGAGAGAGATTGAAACAATTCAGTAGATAATCATTAGGTTAATTGTTGTTGATTAGAGACGAGAAATTTACCGAAAGGTTGACTAATTGTGATCTTTAAATTGTTAATAATCAATTTTCACAGTTGATTAGTTATCAAAGTTACATGATGATCAAGTTATTATCTGGAAAAGATTGAAATTTTCATGGTAACATTTTAAATTCTGAAAGTTTATTTTTCGTTTCATCTTCTTTCATTGAAATTGAATCAATAATATTAACAGATAAATGTCATGATTAAATTGTTCATGGTTAATATCATATCAATTGATGATCAATTGATTATTCATGATGATGATTCAATCAATTTTCAAACCATGAACGGTCAATTATTATTACACCTTAAGCTTGACCATTGACCAGCAAAACAAAACATTATGATTATCATTTGATAATTCAACAATTTGATTAATAGATTTTCATTTGATTTTCCTGTTCATTCAATTGCTTTGAATTGGTTTAAAACTTTGAAATTAAACAGATAACCAAACAATTTAATCAACTGATTACAATAATCATTTTCAACATTGATGACAATGAATCAACTTGATTGATCAAACATGATCACACTAATCAAATTAATTAATTAATCTCTAAGTACATATAATAGTAAACATGTAAACCTAAATAATTAATTAGTAATCAACATTAATCATTAAAAATTAATTCATTTGGGAATCACAATTTGTGAGCAGATTTGAAACAAGTCAATTGATCAACATTAAAAATAGTTCAACTGGACATTGATCAATGGTCAGTTTACAATTTGGACAGTTTTAGTTAATATGTAACCAAATTAAATAGCCTCCAACAAGATTGTAAACAATTAAAAATTAATGATCATGTTGATGATTAATCACAATCAGCTGAAAGGAAATAAAATAAAATCAACAGAATCAACAGAATCATGATAATGATAATTTACCAATAATCAATTGATAGGTAAATAAAAAAAAATATTGATTTCTCCTTGATTGTTATCAATTTATACAGAGAAACAATTTAAAAGGGTGATTTGTGATTTAGATTAATTGTTAGTTAAACCTGATAATTTATACTATTAACTTTTGGGTTAAACATCATTAACGATTAACATTAACTATTAACTGATTATCTCGAGGATGATAAATAAATGGGTGTAATCATCAAGTTTATCAGGTAAAATCTCAGGTAAAAATAAGAGAGAGAGAGAGAGAGAGAGAAATTCATGATGAAACTGAAATGATGAAGATGAGATAAACCAGAAAGAAAAAAGAAAAGAAACTTTTCTCAAAGATGAAGATTAAAGATGAAAGATGAAGATGATGAGAGAAGGATAAAGTTTATAGGCGAAAGATGAGAAGATGAAGATAAAGGATGAAGATGAGCAAATTCACAAGTGAAGAGATTTAAGATGAAGATATCATTAGATTTGACATTCGTTGTTTATACAATTTTCATTTTCTTTTTTTCTTTCATGTAGAAAATCAATAAAAGGATACGGAAGGAGGAAAAATGATGAAGATGATGAAGATAAGGCGTGGAAAGGAAGATGAAACAATGGTAACCAATAGAATGGTGTAAATGAGGAAAGAAAAAGGAAGAAAAAAAGAAAATTTTTTCGATTTTGAGGTTACAGGGTATTCGAAGGTAGAAGATGAAGTTTCCACCATTGTGAGAGGTTACAGATTACATTTGAAGATTAGCATCATCCTCATCATCTCTTCATCATCTTCATCTTAATCATCATAAGCAATTGAGATAATTACAAGAATATTATTTGATTGTTTTTATCTATTTACTTTTAGTTATTTTTTTCTCTCTACTTTCTTTCATCAGTTAACTTAATAAAAACTTCATCTCTCCCTCATCTTCCTCTTCCTCTTCCACCTCCACCTCCACCTCATCATCATCACCATCATCATAACACGTATCATCTATAATCATCTTCATCTTTTTTTCATCTTCTAAGTATTATTATCATTATGATCTATATCATCTAATCTCATCTCCAGGAGAAGAAGATAAAAAAATTCACTCATCTTTCATCTCAACTACTCCACCCAAAGAACCCACCCCACCCTCTACACTCTCACCTACTCTAGGAATCAAGTTCTTGAATATTTCAAGTAATCGTCAGCATGTAATAGGATGAAAAGGAAGATGAGATTGTGAAAATGCAATTGAATTACTAATCGGTTACATGTTTATGTGAATTGAATCAATGAGGAAACATGAGGAAGTGGAAGAGGAGGAGGAAGAGTGGGAGTGGGAGTTGAAATAAATGAAGATATTTAGTAGAGTAGGTAAAAGATTAAGATGATTAGCTTAATACATTTGAGAGTGTAAATTATTTACTAACAGTAACATCATCAGTAACCAAGTATTAGGAAGATGATGAGGAAGATAATACAAGATGATTACTATAAGGAGAAGAAGTAGATGATGATAGAGTTTTGATAAAGAGAAAAAAAAATCTTCTTTTACTTTTATCATCTTCATCATTACTCTAAATTTACCTGATCTATTTTACTACCAAAGGTAACAAATGGAATCAAAAATTAACTAACTCACTCAAATTGTTTTAAAAGGTAATCAGTTCAAATTAACTTTTATCAAGTGTAAACAATTTACCTTTATTATTGATGATTAAATCCATCATCAACCTGATTCACCACCACCACCACCAACAGCAACAACAAAACCACACCCAATCCACTTCCTGATTCACATCATCATCATCAACAACAATGAAAGATTGATGAACAAGAGTAAAACTTGAAATAATTGATTCCAATCAACTGATTGTATGGAAACAATTGAAATCTCATGATTAAGTGATAACAATTTAATTGTAACATGATAATGATGCAGATGATTAAGAAAATAAAATAACCCACAATTTGACAATTTAATCAATAAACTATTCCAAGGATAAGATAATATTGAAAACCTCAAGAGGAGGATTGAGATTAATATTTGATTAAGAGAGTGGGTCAGTTGATGAGGATGAGGGTGGACAATGGGATGAGGATGAAGATGAAGATAATGTAATAGTCTTTACCTTGTGCATGATATATTAATCTTGATCAATGTCAATGGACAATTATTAGTTAAATGGTAAAAGTGAAATTTAAATTTTTCAATGTAACAATTAACTTAACCGGAAACACTCAATTTGATATGTTTTATATTCAAGGGTATGATTTAAATTGCTTGTATATTAAGGTAACACACTCCCATTGGCCACTCTTATTTACTCCTCCTTATGCTCCTATCTGATAATCAAATTAAATCAACAACAATCAACCGTTAAACAACAATAACAGTAACAATTAACTCCAACCTCATGTAGCAATTTATAAATACAAATAATACTTAAGTATTGATGGTTATTATTATTATCATCAGCATCAAGAGACTTGTTTGTTGTTATTGTTACTTTAATAACAATTTATTGATTGTAAGCTCTTTTTTTATATATAAACAATTAACATGTCACACTAATGATTAAATTGATTAAATTGCTGGTGATCTGGTTTTTTCCTTTTCATTTTCAATTAACTGATTTAGACAAATATTAACTTTTACAACTGAATTGTTGTTTGGTCAATTTGTTGATTGTTGTTGTATCTTTGCTTCAATGAATCTTAATCACCACCAGACAAACAATTTATTTAATTTCACGGTTAACAAATCATCTGATTGTTGAAGGTGATTTAATTGTTTAGAGGGAGATTGTGCAATTGTAATGATGATGTTACTTAAATTGTGATTTGATTGTTTGATTATTGTTTGTTTTTTTTGTCACTGATTGTACAAGAAACTTAAATGATTGTTGATTGATGGACTTAATCAACTTTATTATAACAAATCACAAACAACAATTAGTTGATTGTGTGACATTCATTTGCTTAGATGAACCTTGATTAACTTTTCAATCACTAGTTAAACAGTTAATTGCTGCTTCGATTGTGACATTTATCCCAATCGACAAAATAATTAAACTAATTGTTACGTTAAGAATAGATAACAATCAATTTCAAGGTTAACTTTTAAATTGCTAACAATAAATCACCCAAACAATTAAGAAATAGCGAAAAAGTTATCAAAGTTTTGTGGTTAATATTTTTTTCATCTCATAACAATCAGAAAAATTGAAATCAACTGATTAACAATTAACTTAAATTTGGTTTAAACGGTCAATTGAAACAATTTAATAATATGATGATTAACCAAATTTGATTGGAAATTAATCAACCACAAGTAATCAACTATCAAAATGTTAAATACAATTTAAATCAATCAGTCAACAGAAAAATCAATTTTCTTATTTACAATCAAATTAAATCAAATAGTTTGAAACAAAAAATGATCACAATTTAATGATGATAATCATCATTAAATCAAATAATTATGATGTTAATAGCAAATTTGATTGATTTGTAATAAATGAACATTTTGATTTGGTAAATTGTTGACAGTTTAATTTCAATTATCAAATGATTTAAATTACAATCATCAAGGTGATGATAATTTACCAATGGTTAAATTTTATCAACCATCAATTGTAAACCTGTTTCATGAACAATTTAAAATTAAATTGTTGATTATCACGATGATACAATTTGTATTCAATTGATTGGTACTAATATTAGTTAATCATAACTTTCGTGTTGATTGTTACACAATATAATTATTGTTTATTATTTACCTGTCAACAATTTAATCAGTCAATTGTTACAGGTAACAACTTTTATATTGTTGTTGTAATAATAATGATAATATTTAATCAATGGGCTGATCATTATAATCAATGAATTTAAAAAAAAAATTATTGTCACTCAATCAACTACAATGGTTATAATTTAGTAACAATTAAGGTGACAAAAGTTAGACTGGTTGATAATTAATAACATCCCAATAGATATACAAACAATCAGTTGATTTGTTAACCGTGAAATTAAATAAATTGTTTGATGATTAAAATCCATTGGAGCAAATTAAAAATATCTAATCCCAATCAACAATTAAAGGAGAGGAAAAAAATCTCCAGAATTAAAAGTAACAATTAAGAAAACCTATATAAATAGAATCACAATTTAACCTTTAATTGCCTATTTGTACATAACGATTTAAGTTAATTGTCGACAATTTAATTTGATTTCTTCATGTTTAACCCTCTCAAATTAATTAATTTGATTTAACTTTACATGTAAATATAATGAATATTTTTTTGTTTCTTTCAACAATCAGCAATTAATATTAGTTGATATTGAACTTTAATCACTTGCAATTAACTTGATTACTTGATTGTAATCAATTTAATTATATTGCAATTTAATGTTAATCACTTTAAGCAATTTTAATAATAATTTAGCTTTGAAAAGTTTTTGATTTTTTTTGAAATAATAATAAATTGATTTGATTTAAGATTATGATTAGATTTAAATTTATTTTAAACTTCTTGGATGATCAACAATTAAGGTTTAATTGTTGAAAGTGTTAATAGAGACATAAGTTTGATATCTTAATTAATCAACAATCAACTTCCCCAATGGTCATGATCAACCATAAATCATTGATCAATATTAATGATAAACTAAAAGAAATGGTAATGAAAATAACAATTAACTAATTGTGATAACAGCAACAACAACCAGGCAACAATTAACATGATTATCATCAGAATAGTTAATTATATCAACAGTAATAACAGTTTAATTTGATTAACTATTCAATAACCGTGTGTTAATCATAAAATGAGTTAAATTGTCTACTCTAACAATTGAGACCTTAATTGTATAAACGGTTAACTTAATTGTTGAAATTGGTTTAAACTTAATAGTTGAAAAAAGTTTCATAATCTCTTGGTAATTGAGAGTATGTTGTGTAGAGTTGGAGGTTTGATTGTTTGTTGATTGTTTAATTTAATTTGATTGTTATTTTTGATCACAGGCGTGAGGTGAGGGTGGGATGAGTGTGTGTAGTGTGGGAGATGGTGTATAGTTGGAGGGAGGGTGGGAAATTGATGAGATGGTGGAAACTGATGGTTACCTTATTCTTGGTCTTCTTAATGATCCTCTTGATGATTAAGATGATTAGTTTACTTTATGACCTGATTAACTTAATGAATTAATGATTAACTGATTGCTTACTGATCCATTGGGGTGGGCAAGTGGTGGTGGTGGTGGTGGTTGATTAGAAAGAGAGAGAAAAGAAAGAGACTGTTTGATAATTGATGTTGATTGATAATCGATTGAGTTTTTGTTTAAGTTAATCTTTTAATCTTTGAATCTCTTTTAATCTGGGTAACAATTTAGTTAATTGTGATTAAACATTAACCATGGTTGTGACATGTTTTTATCAAGATGAATGGTAACCAATTAATAATTACAATTAACTTTTAATTCACTTAACATTTAACTTTCTAACTCTTTCCAACTATTTTATTACAATGAAAGATTATTATTATTACATTAACATTTATGTGTTAGTTAATTGTTTAAGAGTTAATTGTAATTAAATTATCAGAATAAAAGTCAATCTCATTGGCAATTAATGAACCATAATATGAGTTTAATTTAATAACTTAAACATATTGATTAACAATTTAAGGAGTTTGCTTAAAGATTAACTAAAATAAATTGCTACAATTAAACTGATTTCATTAAGAGACACAGAAACAACAATGACAACAATTTGATTGGCAAAATAATAGTTGTTAACAATGTTAATATATTGGACAATTTAATTTAATAATCAACATTCATCATGATTAACAATCAAGAAAAGGAAAAACATAAAAAAACAATTAAGGATAACAACAGAAAGTGATTAACGTTTTATTCAAATGATTATGTTGATTGTTGGAACTGTTAGTTAATCATCATTAAATTGCAATGCAAAAGAAAAAGATGATTGTGAGTAGAAACAACTAACAATTAACTAACAACCTACTCTTAACTAAATCAATTGAATATTAAAATGGAATCACAATCAACATAAAAGAGAGAGAGAGAGAGAGAGAGAGAGAGAGAAACTTAAAAAAACGCCCAAGGCGATTTTCTTATGGTTCTCAGGTAACAAGATATTTACCTAATTGACCACAAGAAAACAATCATCTCCATCCTCATCTTTATCATCCTCATCATTATCATCATCAGGAGGATACAGGTAAGATTATCAAGATGATGATGATGATAATAATGGTGATGATAAATACAAAGCCAGCAATTGAATCAACAACAACAATCAATGGTACTTACAATTAAATGGATAAGATATTAACACGATTTCCTTTAACTAACTTACCTTAATTTACTTAATCCAGAGTAACAATTTAAGACGAATCCATTTCAATCATAATCGACATAACGTGATCAATTTAATCACAATCAAATTGTTTTCTTGTTCATCATCATTATTATCATGAATACATAATAATAGTGGACCGGAGTGAGTTAATGATAACAATTTAACACACCGTCAACAATAACAACAATAAAAAAAAAATCCTACAATTTAAAATGAACATGAAAAAACAACAACAACGATTTATACAAAAGCAAATTGTTTGTCAAGTTGATTTAGTTTAATAATGATAATATTTAATCAGCATGATTGTTTGATTATAATAATCAGTTAAATCATCATTACATAGTTAAATAACCATTAACAATTTAAAATATCATATTTGAATTGAATACAATATTCATGATTATGTTGATATGATAATAACAATCAAGTTTATCATTTTTTTTTACAATTACAAAAAAAAACTGTTAATCATTTAATCATAATTGTTGACAATTAACAACACGACTTTTCATTATTATTATCATTTGTCCTTAATTATTACAGAAGTCAAATGTCATCCAATGGTCAATCCAAGGGCTGGGCAAATTATCAATCAGGTGAATTAAAGCTCAGTGATTAACTAATCATTGACTACAATTTAACTCGTGACTATTGATGATGTTAATAACATCCTATATGCTAACCATTGGGTTGGTTTAATTTTTTATAGTTTACTTTTGATTCTGTAACAATTTAAATATTACAAAAACGTGATTAACTAGACATTCACAGGGTAATCAATATGATTACATGGTGGTTGATGTACAGGGTGATGGAGGAGGTAAGATGAGAGATATTATCATGAATATTTGGTGAACATGAATAAGCAAACATTTTGAATAATATTCATAATTTAAGAATTGAGAAGTTAGTTTTTCATGAAACATGATTAACTTGATTGCTTCTGAATTGAAAGTACAGATTTTACAACAATTTAAAAAAATATTCAATAAAAGGATATTTTGAAACAATTGATTAATTGTGAAAATTTTTGTACAATTAAGAATTAGCAATTTCATTAGATAGATTCATCTAATTGCTGCATTTAATTAATGTTGACAGATATGTTTGGTTAACTAACTGTTACTTTGAATTAATTTTGATTGATATTGATTGATTAACTTTATCATCATCATCATCATCATCATCATTATAATGATTACCATTTGATCAAGTTAAATTGTGCTGTTTAATTTTCATTATGTAACAATTAACAAATTGTTTCTTTAATTTCTTGTTCCTGGTTGATTCAAATTAACATGAATTAATTTTTATCCATCACTTAATATTAATGATGATAAAATATGATAAAAACAAAAGGTATGATGATGATTATGGTGGTTCTGAGGTGTATGATGATAAAATAATATCATCATCATCATGATTAGATGGTGAAAAAAAACTGAATTATCCCAAAGGATTTCAATGGATTCTGTGAATATAATCAACCAGCCATGAACATGAGGATGACAAAGGATGATTGTTACTATTATGATGATGATGAAGATGAGTTTGTAATTGTAATGATTAAAATAACCAATCGAGACCAATTGCTTTTAATGATGATTAGTTAATGATAATCATAACAATCAATTCTCTTGATAATAATTAACCTTTAATTTTGTTTTCTTTTTATATTTAATTCTCTCTCTTCTATTTTCAACCTCTTGTAATCATTATGATTTTGCTCACAACTCATACAATTTACTAATTGTTAAAGTTGATTTTTAACCTGTGAGGACAAAAGAAAACATGCACTTTTAATCAATTTTAGCCCAAGAGTAGAATATTTTTTTTAAGTTTTATGAAACCTTAGTAAAAATGAATGAATACGTGTCTTTTTATTTGTTGATCTAACTTTTGCTTATCGAGATAAACGCTTAAAACAAAAAACCCGTTTAAATGGACTCACAGCCTTATAAGGTGATCAAACCTATTGTAAAAGGGGTCAAATGAAAGCTCTTGAGCTTTACTATTCAAAAATAATATCTAGAAAGAGAAATTGTTTGCCTGAATATGGAGATATTAACAAAAATCTCGTTTTACGTGTTCAAATGCAGATAAATGCCTCGGCATACCATGAACTTCATGGCATGAAGACCAACTTTTGACCTCAGTTCATTATAGTTGTCGATGCAGCCTAAACCTTTCAGGATCAGAGGGAGGACAAGAAGACGGACTCGGTTAGCTGCAGGCCAAAGAAATGAAGGGTAAGTTAAATCAACATATTTTATTCATCATTAACATTTTTGCTAGTCTAACTTTATCTTTTTCTATTTCCAGAAGAATAACAATAACTATTGATGGACGATCCAGGATATCAATAGATACATAGCTAGCCATCAGCGAAGATCATTCTGAGGTCGTCAGAGGCTCAACAACATGAACAATAGAAGGTGGTGGTGATAATAATAATAATGATAATAATAATAATAATAGTGATAATGATGATGAATAAATAAAAAAAATTGGACTTGAAACTCTCGTGACTCTTATTCTATCTATTTCTCAGATTTATTTCAGCTTAGATGAATTCATTCTAATCTTTGATGAATTTGCTTTTCTTTAAGAGTTGATATTTTTCATTTATCCCATCTCAGATTCATTCATTCTTTTAATAAGTTTGAGACAACCAATGCTCAACTATGTTTTTATCGACTTTTTCTTGAACCTCAGGACGAGGTTGATGATGAATTTTTGGTCATGTAGGAAATTCTATCGGTTTTTCGCAGGAACGTTTTCGTTTATTGGGCGTTATTATTCGTTTATTTAACACCCCAAACGGTGTGATAATGTGCGTTGGTTTATCATCTCACGGCTTAGCTTTATCACATGACAATCGTAAGTTTCAATTTATTATTTTGAAATTACAGCGTGACAATTCATATGTGCGCAACTTTTTTTTGAAATTGCCACCGTATTAGCTGTTACTAGGTGACAATTTTTTTGCTAATTAACATGACGCACATAAGAAATTGTTTGAGTATAATTTTGAAAATTTTTGTGAACTTTGAAAAAATGGAAAATTTAACACGTGTTCAGATCGCTTTTTTGCATCAAGTCATATTATATGAGAAATTGTAGCATGGCAGAAGCTGGCAGAGCTATGAGATCGAAATGGAACAATATTAAACTTCCTCATTTAAAAACTATGCAAAGGTAAGTCAGTTTTTCTATTAATTAACGATTTCTCCCTATTTCAATTCTTTTTCTCTTTTTCAATAGAGTCATTCAGAAATTCGAGGGAAAGGGAAAATTGATAGACTTGAGAAAACATCTCAGACCTTCTGTCGTGCTCACCGAGAAAAAAGATTCAGGAAGTTAAAGATTTTTTTTAACAAAACCCTAAGGCATCATTGAGACAGTCAGCTCCGTTACTTGCACTGTCTCGTGGAAAATTGAGAAAGTGTCTGCGGAAGATTTTACGATTATACCCGTACAAAATATCAACAGCTCAAAGATTGACTGAAGTTGCCAAGGAGAGAACAATTTTGTGGACAACTTTTAGGAGAAGTTGAAGGAGATATAGCGCCTTACGATAAGATCATTTTCTTAGATGAAGCTCATTTCTATCTTGATGGTTTTGTCAACAGACAAAATTACAGATTTTGGGGATCTGAAAACCCTCACTTAGAATTAGAGAAAAATCTTCACCCTGAAAAGGTAACTTTCTGGGCTGCTGTTTCAGTGAAACGTATCTTTTTAACACACTTCACTGAAACAGTTACTGCATCTCGATACATAACTCTCTTAAAAGATGAAATTGATTGTGGAGTGATAACCTGAAAAAGTTAGTGACACATCAAACATCAATCATGTTCATTCGAAGTCCATTGGTGTTGAAAGTTCAAGCAACTTTCACATTGACACCTTATCGTATTTCAAATCAAGTTGATTTATTTAATTAATTTAATTTCAGGAATCGATACGGTGTATTTCCAAGGAAGTGAATTAATTGGAATTCATATTTTGTGAAATATCATTAATCGTTTCCATTGCTGAAATTTCTGGCTGTTACTGTTGCTGCTGCTGTTCCACCTTATATACAGGGCGATTACGCTAAATTAAGAGATTTGTTTTCGGAATAACTTGAGAACGGCGAATCGTTGACAAGATCAGATTGCAGATATGGACTTGGGAGACCATGGGAATTTGTTTGACATCAAGTTCGAAACTGACCTTTCGGTAGGCCAAAAGTCCGTCCGAGTTTCGCTTTGAGAACAGAAATCATTTTTTTCTGGCTTTAAAAGAGCAAAATATTTCGCAAAATTTTACCAGATAATTTTGGCCTAGCGATTCATGGACTTTGGCCTACCGAAGGTCAGTTTCGAACTTGATGTCAAACAAATTCCATGGTCTCCCAAGTCCATATCTGCAATCTGATGTCAACGATTCATTTCTCGTTATTCTGAAACAAATCGTTTAATTTAACGTAATCGCCCTATATATGAAAGCATTTCAGCAATTCGTTTACTCTCATCGATACAAGATCTAGGTCCAATTGGATTAATGTTTCCCTAATAATCTTCCGATTGTGGGTGGACTTGAGGAGCTCCGTCAACTTCTGATATTGTTGCCACCAAAACTCTAGCACTGATTCGTTTGGCTAAACTAAGCATATTAATTGTCCCCAAGGTATTGGTCTTGATTGTTTACACTGGATTAAACATGTAAGGAGGAGGCGAGGCTGGAGATGCAAGTTGGTAAATCTGATCAACTTCAATGTATAAATGGTTAACTATTTCATGTTGGTTCAGTTCAAAATTTTTATGATAAAACCAATGATGTAGATTACGTTTTCTACCAGTGAAAAATAATCAACTACAGTTACATCGCGACACTTTTCAATAAAGTGTCGACCAAATGTGACCTCACTAATCCATAAACCTCTTATGTTGACGCAATCAAAACTCCGACACCGATTCATTTAACTAAACCTAAATATTAATTATCACCCAAATATTGGTTTGAATAGTTTTCACTGGACTAAAATATTCAATGATGTATCGAAATCCTTAGTATCTTGGTTAATTTCTTATCATAATCTTATCTTATTTAACTGCTTTAAGACATGTTATTCCGCTAAGTAAATTCCTCGCTTTTATTTCCATTCTTCTGAAGATCAATATCTCAGAAAGTAATGGTCATAACGAAAAAAGTCGCTTTTCTGAAATCAGCGTGTCAAAATTTCTACTCTAAAGCCATTTATCTCAGGAACTAGATCTTTCTGCAATCCCATGCTCGCACATAATATGTAGTTTGACATCAAGCCTCTAAAAGTGCGGACCTAATCCGAAGTCCAGCCTCACTTTTCAATATTTACTTGGTTATATTCCTTGTTGTTGATGATGATGATTAACATTAGATTTTAATTGCATAGCCAAATCTGACACTGATGAAAATTCATGTGCTAATAGGGATTATTCTCAAGAGCTAATTATTACTTGATATTAATTATACGTTTATATATATTATAGTATATCTTCATCATCAGGTTAATTTAATTGTTACCTTTTATTTGAATAATTATTTCAACATTTATTCATATTGAGCGTCCAGTAGGTAATCAATATAATCACTTTTAAATGCAAGCCGAACTGATCAAATTGATTATCTTTTCATATTAATAAGAACATCACTTAGACAACCAAGAGATAGTCGATGGATTGTCACAGGGACTAAATCAACCTCCAATTCCTATTCCGAACGCATTAAACGGCATCTGCATTTGAACTATTCCATAACAAGCAAGGGTATATCGAAAATCTATGGAAAGATAACGAAATTTACCAAGTTATAACTTCGAGTCTTAAAAAAGAAAATGTTCTAATCAAGTTCGAGGAGTGGTTCTAACCATAGATTATGATAAACAACATAACTTATGAGTTGACTGTTAACAATTAAATATTATCATTAGGTGTGGTGATTAACATTAAACTATTCCAACGTAACTTAGGATAATGATAGTTAACTGATTAACCGGATTAATTATTGTCTACAAAACTTTTTTTTCTAGTTTTATGTTAATCATTTTGTTTGGTTAATCATTTAAATTGATTTTATACTTGGAGGCAAATCTAAATTGTTTGTAACAATTTAAATAATCAAGATGGCCAATTAATTGCTAAGTATTTTAAATTGTAATTATATTTAAATTGTCATTCAAATTAAAATTTGTTTGCTTGAAACATTTCAATGATGATTATTATTAAGACACTTTGTTGATGATTGTGTTTTAAATTGTTAAATATTCAAATTTATTACCAACAATTAAACAATTTAATTGTGATAAACATGATAACCTGTTTATTGTTAATGATCAAGTTCAACGTTTGATTAGTTTAATGTAATCACGTTTATTAATTTAGTTTAATATTTGCTAAATGATTACTTTGATAGCCTTGATTATTATGATAGTTTAATTGTAATTTAAATATCAGGTTAGTGATTTAAATTGTTGATTTAAAGATGAAGAAAGTTTTTTTTTAATTTGTTATCACTATGTACACTTAATTGTTCAACTAACCAGCTAATTGTTGTTATATTATTTGTCGGTATTAATATTATTGCTTATTAATTAACATAATGATGATTAACAAATGATCATGTTAATCATGATTACGATGATGATGATGATGATGATGATGGTGATATTAATAGTTGATTGTTGTTATGTTATTAAATGGTTCAGTTGACAATTAATATTTGATTCGGTTGGTTGAATTGAAATCAATTAACACAATTAATTGTTAACCAGAGAGACACAGAGTCAAAAAACTGTTGGTTAACTTTAATAATCATTAACATGTCAACACAACAATTAACTTAACTACAAAGCCATTTAAATTGATAACAGATGAATAACACAATTAACAATTAAGGATTAGTAATAAATTTATGAAAATAAAATCGATAACAATTAAATTATAAATGAATTAAGCTAATCAAATATCTCAATGTGACAATTTAAAAGACAGAAAAAAACTTTTTTAAATATTAGTTTCGTTTTCATTATAAACTTTTTGATTGTTGATTAAATTATTATCTTGACAATTGATGGTGATAATTAACAAGAAAACAATTTGATTGTGATTAAGTTGATCACGTTATGTCGATTATGATTGAAATGGATTCGTCTTAAATTGTTACTCTGGATTAAGTAAATTAAGGTAAGTTAGTTAAAGGAAATCGTGTTAATATCTTATCCATTTAATTGTAAGTACCATTGATTGTTGTTGTTGATTCAATTGCTGGCTTTGTATTTATCATCACCATTATTATCATCATCATCCTCATCCTCATCCTCATCATCATCTTGATAATCTTACCTGTATCCTCCTGATGATGATAATGATGAGGATGATAAAGATGAGGATGGAGATGATTGTTTTCTTGTGGTCAATTAGGTAAATATCTTGTTACCTGAGAACCATAAGAAAATCGCCTTGGGCGTTTTTTTGAGTTTCTCTCTCTTTCTTTTTATGTTGATTGTGATTCCATTTTAATATTCAATTGATTTAGTTAAGAGTAGGTTGTTAGTTAATTGTTAGTTTTAATCATCTTTTTTTCTAATACGGTTTAATGTTCATCATTTAAATAATGACAATAATCATTACTGTTAACTATTTTGTACAACCAACGATTTAAAGTTAATTCATCATTAAATTATCTTTAAATCGTTTCTACCCTCACATTTAACAAGAAATTAATTCTTCACTCTTTAATCAACCATCTAAATGAATTAAAAGCTCAAAACAAAATCAACTTCGATTCTCAACAAATAAACGTAACGATCAACACAAAAAAAAATCCAAACCAAGTCCATCGAAACCATCAAATGAATACTTAACCCTAAATATAATCAACTTCTCTCAGTTGATTGTTCACACAAAATGATGAAAACAAGTCAAACTAATCGTAACAATTAAAATCTAATTAACAAAACAATAGAATTACTCTCGCCATCTATCGTCTCAAAAAGTAACTAAAAAATCGAAGGAATTTTTTTTCTATTGTAAAAATTTCCCCAAAAATCCAATAGATGGCGAAAGCTAAACCAACGATTTAAATTCCATTTTCAATAAATCATTTGGTAAATATTTCTTCATCACTCCCACCGTCACCATCACCACCACCACCAAAGCATCATCATCATCACCATCTACCACCACATACAATTTACCACCATCACTATCAAAGTATTTTGAATGAACAGTATTTCAACCAAAGGAAAGAGACAAAAAAAGACTCTAAGTAAAAAATACTGAGTCTGAGTCTGAATTTGTTATTGTTTTGGTTATGGATTTTTTTTTGTTTCTTTTCTTTCATCATTTCTGATATTAAACTAAAACTATAAGAAGTTGAGTTAAATATTGTCCATCGAAAAAGGTGAACAACTGAGAAAAAAAAACCTCATCTAAATTTCATCTTTTAAGTTTTTAAGTTAAGTTGTTTTGGGAAAATTTCTCATTCAAATTGGAAATCAAATAATTTGTGTTTACCATTTGAAACCTTTTCATCAGATACCTTGAGATCCTCCATTGTGTTTGTGTCATCATTGTCAGAATTTTATATTCCTATTCATAATCATGGGTTGTGCCTTCACTAAGAACCTAACCAATGGTTCAGGATGTAATTCAAGTGTACGTGCTAATAATAAATCAGGAAATGTGTCCAATAATCCACTGGAAGTGCCGGAACCACCGCCACCCGATCCAAGGCTTCCCCTGAATGCCAGGCAAAAGTTTCAAATAACCAAATCATGGAAAGGTATTCAAAGAGCCATGGAACCAACCGGAGTCTCAATGTTTATCAAGTAAAAATTATTCTTCTCTCTCTCTTAAACAAAACAGAAAAAAAAACAATTTAAATACAAAGAGAATTACAATTGAATCGATTTAAACATTTATCTATTTACTTTTCAATCAATTTATGAAGCCGAGTACAGAATTTATGTTTTCCCTCCTTTGTCATAATTTTCAAAAATTCTGATTGTTCAGTGGTTTTTTTCCTGCTAAATTCACAATCAACATGATGATGAAGATGATTATTATGATGATCGCCATGAAAATTACTCCAATAATGACGCATCATTTTTGTGATTATCATGAAATGATGATGATTATTCAGAGTATTGTGTGTGTGTATCATGAAGAGACAGAATAATATTATCATCAGATTATCTATGAAATTTTCAATTTCATATTCTTATTCTCTGTTTGCTACTCCCGTTAATTATCATGATTAACACGAGAAAAAGATATTTACTTAATTCATACATGTAATTGGAAGAAAAATTTTCCCACACTTTATCTCTTTTTCTTTAATCCTCTTCAAGTGATTAAGGTTTATCATCATTATTTTCTGATTAGGTTTCAATGGAAATCCGAATTAGGATTCAATTTGTATGAAATTTTTGCTTCTTCTGGTTAGATTAACAAAAAAAAAATACTCTCAAGTATAAACTTTAAGGGATAAGGAAGATGATGATGGAGGAGGAGGTTTAGTGATGATACTGATGATTGAGGTAGATGATGATGATGATGATGATGATGATGAAAGTAGCAGGTTGAATATATAAGAATGAGGTTTGTTAGGAGTGATGATGATAAAGATTATCATCATCATCTTACACTTGAAAGAGTTACTATCATCAGAGTATGTGAATCAGTCCACAAAATTGATTTAAGATGACAAGAATTACTAGATTACGTCATTCACCACCATCATCATGAACAAAATCATTATCATGATGAAAATTCAGAGAGATGATGAAAACTGTTTACAGTTTAATGCTCATGTCGTTATTATTATTACCATTGTTGTTGTTGCTGTTGTTACCATTATAAAGACCATATTATTTAGTTTCACATTTCATGTTAGTTTGATAATTAAATTGTTAAGCTTGATTAAGTTGATCACAATGAATCTGATTCATTTTCATGAAATCCAACCATATGAGCCATGAAACATCAACATGACTATTAACATATCAGCATATTTCTCTCTCTCTCTCCCTCTCTCTCTCTATCTTAATCTCTTAATCTCTTCATTAAATTCACTTCCAATTTCTAATTCTATCAATTGTGAGTTTCCATTGAATTTACCTGAGTTTTTATCTGATATGATTTTCAACACTGAGTTGCAACAATTTTATTCATGGAAATGACTCTTGAAATTATTGTTATTACTATTCAATTACCAGTTAAGAGATGATGATGATACATGTAATTATCATGATTTAATATGATTTAGAAAAAAAAACCTCTACAAATCTGACGAATTACATTAAATTGTCTTTATCAGGTTAACGAAAATTTTAGTTACCATTAGATAAGGTGAAGGAGAAAAAAGAGATTCTCAAGATGAAGATGAAATTTCTATTCATGTTATGATGATGATGAAGCTTTTTATCTTCTTCATCTTCATCTTCATCTTCATGATAATCATGATGCTTCGACTCTGAGATATTGTTGATGATCATCAGGAGTTTATCTGAATTCTGAAGATAATGTTCAAATTCTGATCAATTGTTTTCATTGAATCATGAAAATCTCGTTATCTCATGATGAGAATTTTTTTCCTCTTCTAGGAACTTGAGATTTTCGTCCTTCTTCACCTCCTCCACTTCCTCAACTTCCTCCTCTTACAATATCTCCACCTGAACTACAACCACCACCTCCTCCATCACTATTAGAGAAAAGGAAAGTGAGTTGGTTCTATGAATCATGAGGGTGGTGTAGGATTTTCATGGTGGCTATCGTAGTAGTGGGAAGTGATTATCTAAACATTAACATTCATTATCTGTTTACCTGGATTCTTCGAATCAAATTATTCTGATTCTTCAATTACTAGGTAATATTATATCCAACAAATAGCCTGAAGGTTTGAAAAAGAGGAGAAATGGTAAAGTAAAATAACAGATAAGATGAGGATGGAACCTGAATAAACAGCAAAAAAAGGTACATTTAGTTGAGAAGGAGGTGAAGGTAGAGGTGGATGAAGATAATAATATTGTTGTTTCTGTTGTTGTGTTACTATTGATGATGAAGAAGATGATGATGATCATCTTCATGAACAACATTTAACATGCTCAGGGTTTATCCTGAAGAAGCCAGAAAAAAATATCGATTGAATCGAACTTTTTTTCCGTAGAATTTTTTTTTCCTCTCTCTCTCTTTCTCTCTTTATTTTTTTCTCTTTCACTAACGATTCTTAATCTTTTTGTTCATAATGACGATAATGATGATGATGATAATGAAGATACGCTGAAAAATGAGACAGTAAATATATTCATCAGAATTCCAGGAAAAAGAGAAGAAAAGGAAAACTGAAATATCTCTTGATACTCTTTCTGATTCTGTAACTGAATCAATTCATTATTAATGTAATTTCCTATTTATGATATCATGTTGATCTAAATTATTGCTTAATAATCAGTTGTTACTCATCATCATCATAATCATTAGAACTTATTTTGTATTAAAATGATACAAATATTATCTTCCCGTAAAAGAATGAAAAAAGAAAGAAAAAAGTTTTGTTCGAAAATAAAACTTGTAACCTTAAATTTGTTAATTCTTTCTCCTAGTTTAATAACCATTATTGAATTAAATCAATTACTAAGTTGAAATTTACCAGCAAAAAGAAAATCAGGTAATAACATGGAAGAGAAATTATTGATTAAATTGGATAATAAAAATAACATGAGAATAGAAAAAAAGATTCTGACCAAAAGAAAGAAGATAAAAAGTTCTAATCGTCGACAAAAATATAAACACTTCGAAATCAACTATTCTACCTTATCTCTCTCTCTCTCTCTCTCTCTACCTCTCGGGCTCCCTTCAATCACCACCACCCACTTGACACTTTCTACAAAAAATTGTGATTAACATTAATTATTATGATTAACCTGATTCTTGTGGAAATTAAATGTTGTTATTGACAACAGTTAATGTTGATAATCAATAATCAACTTGGTGTTAATCTGATATCAGTGTTTATGACACAATGGAAAAGCAATTTTTATCCTGAATACGAATTATATTAATTCTTTTCGATTCTTATAACTGAAATGTTTTCTTTTCGATTATTAAATACTAATTGGAATGTTCTATTTTACTCTACTTCTCTTCGATCAGATTATTCGAGGAAAACTCTGAACTTCTTAATCTTTTCACCAAATTTCAATCATTAAAAACCAAAGAATCCCAAAGAGAGTCGATGGAATTGGCTGAACATGCATCGAAAGTAATGACAACCCTTGACGAATCAATTAATTCACTCGATAAGGTTGACTTTTTTATGGACTATTTACACGCAATCGGTCGTGATCATCGTAAGATACCTGGTTTCAAGAAGGAATATTTTTGGGTGAGTAATCATAATAATCATCATGATGAAGTTTTCCATGAAAATATCTCATCTTTACCACACCTTGAAAGTCTTTGTGAAAAATGATCACATCAAATGTAAGAAAGTAACGGTAACTTTTTTTTGTTGAATTTTCATCATCTTGATCATCATCAAAACAATTAACTCGATTATTATAATATTTGAATTTTAATTGTTTCACTTGTTATCTTCATGATTAATCATAGATATTCACTTTATATATTACACGTACAATCAGTTCATCTTCATAGCAGAAAAAAAGTTCTGATAATAATTTTTCTTTTCTCATTTAATATGAGGAAAAAGTTTCCTTGCAGTCTTGTTATCATGTTGATTGCTTAAATTAATTAATTGATTGTCATGGTATTTATGATAATTAGATGACGATGATGAGGATAATGGTCATTTGTATGATAATATTGCAATAGGTAAGTAAGGTTGTTACACTTATTACCTTAATCACGGAAATATTATCATGAAGAAAGGAAAAGAAAGAGAGAAAAAGTTCTTGGATTGAATGAGAAACTAGTGTCAACATTATCATGACAATATCATGAAAAAGAAGATGATAATGAAAGGAATGATGATATTATCCCTTTGGTATCAAGGAAGATTGTATCATGTATATTATTAACAATCAATCTGATTAATAGTGAATAATAATATGAAAGACATTGAGTTAATGGAAATACTTAATTATCTTGTAAATATTATCAGAGTTTTAATCAGAATCGCAATCAGAATCATGAATTACGAGAGAGATAGAGAGAGCAAGAAATTTTCGTATCAATCTTTGATTTCCTATTTGAAATGGATTCATGATCATGATGAAAAAATTGAATTTGTAGATAAAACTTTCTGTCACCGTCATCACAATAAAATGAACAACAATCAATAAAATCTCAGGTAAACAGTTAATTCAATTCAGTTTGTCAACAATTAGATTAATTTTGTTGGATTTTCCTTTTCATGTTGTCAGAACCTCTTTTTTTTACACTTTTCCTGCTTTTTTTTGGAGTAAACTTAACTCACTTTGATTATTTCCATGGCTCATGGTGATTCTGTTTCTGATGAATCAGGATTCTCATTATAATTAAATGCTCTCTCTCACACTCACTCGCTCTCTATCGTTGACATTATTAATTGAGTTTCATTTTGATTAAAATGAAAAGGTAGGATGAACAAAAAAAGATGTAAATTAATGAGATGAAGTACCAACCGTTTCCTGGTTGTTTTTTTTGTTCATCACAACTGAATCAAGAAATGAAAATAATCACCATGTTGTTTAATATGTTTATTCAGGAATTGAATGTTAATCATGATGACAATTCTCGTCTTGTTGATTTGATTATCATCGTCATTAATTAATCAAATTGTGAATAAATTTTTGTTCATCAATTGAATCATTTTGTATTACATGGTATCACCACAATTGAATTAAAAAAAAGAGGTTACATTTTCAATTGGAATGAAGAAAAAAAAATTTTTCTTCTAGCGTTCAGATTCATCATCAATTCATTCCTTTGAATCTTTTATCAGATTTTTTTTTCCTTCATACTCTTTGCATGATAATAACTTTTTTTACATGGTGATGGCTCATTTCCATGAGATAAATATTAATACAATTGGTTCAATATGAGTTTTACTTACTTTCCTGTCTTTCTCAGTGGGGTGGGTGAATCCTCTTCCACTCTCTCTCTTTTCTATCTCCTTAAGGGTGTAGGGGGAAATAGTCTCATGATATTTATTTAATGAAATTCTGGCAACACCATGATAATTTTTCAGAATTAAAGTATAACCTTAATTGCTTTGATTTAATAGTTACTCATATTGAGGTTGACATTTAAATGTTAATGTTAATCGTTGATGTTAATTGATATGAAATCTTGTTTGTCTCTTCACTTACCATGTAATTCATTCATTAGGGTGGAACAGAGAGAGAGAGAGAAAATTATTATTCGAATAAATAATTTTTCTCTTCTAATGATTGAATTGAAAAGTTGCACTTTCAGGGGAATATGTTTAACATGAACCTATGAACTGAACTTTTTATCATCATTATTAATCGATAATCATTCAATATCATGATAAGAATTTTCATCTCAAGTCAACTCAAGGATGATAAAGTGGGAGATAGAGTGAGAGGGGAAATATCATCTTGATCATTTTTTCAGAATCAATTTTTTTTCTTCTCTTCATCATCACCATGAATGTTTTGAAAAGTATGAAGATGATGATAAAGATAAGGTTGAATGATAATGAAAAAAATGGAGAGAAAAAAACACAGAAAATGAACTTTGCTGAAGTTTCTGTTTATTTTCAAGATTCTGATGTTTAGATGAAAAGGTTTCAGATGATGATAAGCATGATAAGCATGATAAGAATGTGAAGATGATCCTGGAATTAAAATCAATGGAGGTTTACTGAAGGTGGAGGTGGAGGTGGTGGTGGAGATGATGATGATTATGGGAGTGGAAAGTGGTAAACAAAAGGTTCTCATTAACTTGTTATTTAATCAGTTGCATCATGAAATTATCTCATTGATAAGCTTTTATCATGATCTACTAATTGAACATTCTGATAACATGATTAATCGCTCAGATTGAGGATAAAATTTTCCTTCTTGTCTAATAATATCTTTACAATATGTTCAATATGTTTCCGGTCTCTGTCTTTATAATCAACTTACATTAAATTAGATTGATAATCAATTGGTGATAAAAATCAGCCATTGAATATATTATAATGATGGTGATAAGCAAATTCAATTGTTTAATTGACAACAATTAGTGATGAAAACACTTAACTAATCAATTTAATCTAGTTTTTGTGTTACTTTTTTTTTTTAAAAAAAAAGTTATCATTAATATTAATAGTAACATTTTAAGTGATAATCTTAATGACTAATTGTTGGTTAAAGGAGATTAACATTACTATTTTTAGTGATTATAATCATTGATCAGATTAAATTTAATCCAGTTACATGTAGAGTAGCCATGAAATTACAACAGTTAATTGTTTAATTGATTTACTTGTATTTCTTTTTACCAACTAACTAAATCAATCAACGTTTTAATTTGAATGAAATTTTTTCTTCACTTCATCTCTCTTATAATGATGATGATGATGATTATCCTTAAGATGATTACAAGGATGACAAGGAAAGAGAGAGAGAGATGAAATTGACTGGTATTTATATTTATCTTGATATTATCCACCCTGAGCATTCAGTGGGAATATAATAATACCCAGTGAACAGGAAAATGACATTATTCAGCATTATTTTGATTCTTTGTGTTGTTTTTTCATAGATGATGAGGATGAATGTAAAAAAAAGCTGTCGAAAGCAAGATGAGGATAAAGATGAAGATGATGAGGTAAATGTTATTTATATAAAGTATTTTATTTGCCCTCCCTGTTAAATCAAATAGTGATTAAGATATAAATGGTTACCTTGAAATCATTGAAACTGAATAGAAGTTAATTATCGGCAAGATATTTATCATGATCACAATTTTCTTGATATTTTTTTTTAAATTCTTTTCTTCCTGTTTTTCTAAAAGATAAAATTCTGAAAATTCCAAACTGATAATTTATCCTCTCTTATATTATTCTTTCATGGTGATACTTAACAATTCATCCAGTATCTTATATGAGTGAGAGAGAGAGAGAGAGCCTCATGTTCATGATGATGTAAGTTATATTTCTGACAAGTTGATGATGATATTCAACAGGAATATTCACCCATGGAGGTAATTTGAATATTTTGTCAGAACTTTTTTCCTCTTTCTCTCCTTCTCTTACTTTAACTCGTGTAATACAATTTCCCATGATTATGATAAACTAATAATAATGTTAGATGATAAATTTAATTCAATTTGAAACATCAAGGTGAATAAGAGACTGAATTTTTTACATATTCATCTGGAACAATAATCATGAAGGTGTAATAAATTACAGTGTTTCAAAAGACGATCATAAATATGGACTCATTTTCATCAGGCTGATCAATTTCATCATGCTCATGTTGATTATTATTATTATCATGTCAGAACTTGTATCATGAAAGTGGGTGGAAGGGGAAAAAGATGAAGAATATTTTAGAAAAAGTTGAAAATTCCAAATTCTTTTTCGCTTCCTTCTCTCAGGATACATGAAGAGTTACCATGTATTTCTACCCACACCTTATCCATTGACGATGATTAATCCAGTTGAACTAAAATTAGCATCTCTAGTAGTAGTAACCGGAAAAAGGAAGTGGGTAAATTTGTTCCTCCTCCTACTTCTTGTAATAAACATGGATAACAAAATTTGGTGATAAAAATGAATCAAATTGAACTTTTCCTTGACAATTTTCGTATCTCGTTCACTTTCATGAAAAAGTTTTGAATATTATTTTTGGCTGTTGGTTCTGACACAATTCGGGGAGAGAGTTAGATGAATTCGGATTCTGATTTCATGTTGACTTACATGTATGAATCTAACTTGTGTTTCCCTGTAATCAGATAAACCCAGAATTCTGGGTGGAAAGATTTATCACTTTTCATGATAATAAACTTGAATTCTGAAAATTTCACCTAAATTTCCAGAGAAAGACAAAGAAATTCTTTCTTTTTCTAGTGAGATTGTATTCATTATTAATTTCATAAAGAATTCATTTCATAATGACAACAATAATTAAAGATGATTAGCTAAATCATCATCATCGATTAATGTGATAATCAATGAGAGCTTTTGTCTCAATGTTAATTATCAACTTCTATCACAGTTTTACCGTTAATCTGATTGATATTAATTGTTTAACACGAAATAAGTCAGAAAATTAAACAACATAATTGATTGATTGTCACAAGAACTAAAATTTACAAACAAATTTTACCGTTACAATTAAATTATCTCTTACAACTTGAATGGATTCGTTACCTTGACATGTTATTAATTTTTTGTTCCAAGTTCAATGTTAAAGGTTGGAAACTAATTAACTGATTCTCTTAATTGTTTCGATTTTTTCATCTCATCTAATCAAACAGAGGATTGAGAGGCCATTTTTGACCGCCGTTAAGGACACACTCGAGGATAGATACACCGAGAACATGGAAAACATTTATAAAATAACTGTACATTTCATCCTCGAAACTTTGATTGCCGGTTACGAGGAAGCGGAATCGGAAGATGTTAATAGTAACACTAAACAATTAGAGGATAATCAAGATGCTACAACGTAACAATTAGATGAACGAAACTTTTTCCTTCTTGATTCTCATGGATTTACAAACAATTAACTCTGATCAATTTACGTGTGTAAGGACAAAGTGTTAACTGTTGTAAATTGTTAATCAGTCAATGAGAGTCAATGTTTCAATCTAACAATTTAATTGGATTACATCTTACAATTTTCTAGTGTAGATGTTAATTGTTTTGTTTCTTCTCATTGTGATTCAACTTGATTCAGTTCTGCTTAATCACCATCATCATGATACATGAGGATTATTGTATCATCATCAGTGTTTGATTTGTTTCCTTCTGGCTAATCCTGGTTGATTTAGAAAAATTTATAAACAAAAAATTGATTCGGTTAAAATTCAAATCACAATCAACAATCAGAATCATCTTGTAATTTTAATCATCTCCTCATCAATATAAATATATTTATCTCATCAAGGGTAATTGTTAATAGTTTATCAAGAGCTGCCCGTTAATTGTAACATTACAATATCTTAATAATATTGAGTTAATTAGCTTTAATTGTTGACCCAATTAGTTAAATAATAATTTCCAGATTCTTGGTGCTTCATATTGATAATTATATAAATCATTTCATTCATAATTTAAATCATCAACATCATCATCAAGCTCAAGCAACAACAATTTGTGTTAATTATCACCACAAAAAGAAAACAATTTACAACAGAAAAAGAAACAATTAACTGGATTAATTAAAACTAAACACTAATCACACAATCGACTTGCGGATCATCAAAATTAATCATGACCGTCCATTGAGCTTAATCAACAATTAGTTGATCTATGAATATAAGGAAAACGAATCAAAATTAACAATTAGCTCTAATTGTTTACAATAAATTACACAATTCACAAGTGAAAGCCAAACAAAATTCAACAAATCTAATCAACAATTAAAAAACTAATTATTGTGTCAAAAGAAAAAGTAACAACCAAATGAAATATTATCTTTTAATGAACAAACAACAGCAATTAAATTACTCTCATGGTTATTACTAAATTGTCATCGTTATAATCATCAAGGTTTGATTGTTGTTCTGTGAATGTTAATTAAAACCAAAAATCCATGGGAATCAATGAATGAGAAATGAAAAGAGGAATAGAAGAAAAAAAAGTTTAATTCTAAAAAAAGTAAACAAAGAAAATCGAATTTCAATTGATGAGAATTTTTTGTTTTCTTTTTCGCATCCAAATAAATCTTCCTCATCTTCATCATGATCATTCATTCAGTTCAATATTCAGGATGAAGTCAGAATTGTGATAACTAATAATCATGAGAAGTTTATTCATATGGAATCGAGATCTTTGTTCAGAACTTTTTTTTTCTTTGCTCAGAAATTTTTTATCGAATTTTTTTCTTCTCTCTCATTCTCTCTCTCTCTCTCTATTTCTTTTCAAGTTATCATCATGAAATCCTCTGAATTGTCAGTTAAATAAACAGTTATGAAAACTGTTGAAAGGTTAGTAAACAATTTACAGAATTGACAGAAAACAAATATTATGAATATCCAACCAACTTTAAAAAATTTTTTCCTTTCTGTTAATTGTTGTCAGTCCATTTTCATCATTAACTTAATTGTGATCATTAAATTGATTATAATTGATGTTAAATTGCTTCATTTCTTTCCTTTGTTTACTTTTCATTCATTAATCATGATAATTAATCAACAATCAATTTCGGTTTTCTTTTTTCTCAATCTAATCAAATCTCAAACTTTTCTTTGCTTAATTGTGTTGATACAATGATTCAGATAATTTAACAACATTATCGTTTCTTTTTATATCTTAATTATGTAAATTGTTTCACCATAAATCATGTAAACATTAACATCTCTCTCATCTAACAATTAAACAAACACAATATGTACAATTAACTGATTATAATCAACTGTATGTAACACTTAATATATCAACTGATTAAATGTAAAACTTGTTGATTAGTTTTGATTAACATTTACTTTCATTTCATATACTCAATTGATTAACTTTTTTTTTTCGTCCACAATTAAAGTTAAATTGTTGACCGATTGATTTTTACATGTATAAGTTAATTAAATGAACTTTTAATTGTTAAGGTTTCCACAGTTTAAATGGCCTCCAATGAATAGTAATTAACTATTCAAACTGTTATGAATATCATAAAGTTTCATCAACCAATTGTTAGATTTTCAGATGATCACAATTAATTACAATTAATTGTTACCTTGATTAGTTAAATCACTAAATTAAAAATTCATTTGAGTTTATCTTTGTTTTTTGACAATTTTTGATTCTGATTGTTAATTAATTGACACTTGGCTTTTATTAAACACTTGGAAACTAATTAAAAGTTAATTAAAACCTTATTTTGATTTACTTGTTGATAATAAAATAAAATAACAACAATTAGTTAATTGTCGCTTCTGGAAGTTGTGTATGCGTGAGTGTTAATTATCACATTGAATTAATAAGCAATTATTGTTGTTGTTTGTTTTCTGAATCACAATTGATTTTAAATTAATATTATTAACAAAAATATATTATTAATTTGTGTTATTAATTATTTGACAATGATATTAATTGCTCTAATTGATTAGGTGGGTTTTCATTGGACTGAGTTAGAGACACTGATGATGTTTGAGATGAAGATTGAGCCTTAGATGATGATAAAGACGATAAAGATGATGGAGCTTTAATTGTTTCGGTTAATTGAGTATCCATTGGAAGAGCTGAAGGTAAGGTCAATGATTTATTCAATGAATTTGATAGTGTTTCCGTTAAAATATCATCGATAGTTGTATCAGCGGCGGTAAGATAGGCATTGAAAGCTTTAATCGGATCATCCATTGGTAACAATAAAGATTGTAATCTTTGTTGATTAGATTGATTATCGTTAATAGCTTCTGGGTTTTCTTGATTATCCTTTAATTTGATTATTCCACTGGCACTATCACTGGTCGATGTTGATTCACTACAAGGTTGATCAATAACTGAAATATCATCTTCATCACCGAAAGCGTCAAAATATTCATCAGCATCGGTCTCAGAAAATGTTAATCGTGATCCTCGGCGAGCGGTTGATTGGATCAGGGAATGTTCAAATTCATGGTGTTTTCTGGCCAATACTCGGAGTGATTCCTCGAGAACTCGAACCTTCTCCTGGTCCCGTTTAGCGAATAATTGTCGAAGTTGATCTTGTTTGGCAAGTAAAGCGATACAATCGGCCAGGGAAGCGCTTGTATGACTTCCGGATTCCATTAGGATGTTGAGGTGAAATTTAAGAGTAGGCCAATAATTTTTCCACTCTTTATAAAGCTCTTTGGAAGTGGAAGAAGAACTTGACCCACCACCACCAGCGGAAGAAGAGGTACCACCATAGAAATAGGAACCAAAACCTTTCGATGGCGGTGGCTCAGTTTCGGCTTTATCACTATCGATTCGTAAAAATGCCATATCCTCTTCGAAAAGTTGAACTAGCGCTTTAATGTGCTTCTGAAAGATACCAAGATGAGCTTGAGCTGAATTAATATGAGGTTGAACAGATTGAGTTGAAAGAATCTCTCTTAATTCATCTTCTCCGTCATTATCAACTCGAACTCCATCTTTAAGAAATTTGGTCGCATAATCAATATGATCGGTAATCGCATTGATCCACTTTTGCCGATCAAGTGAAGTGTTTGAGGTAACTGATGATTGTCCAGTTGACTGAGGAACAGCAAGTACAGTTCGAGTGTTATCAGGAAAGAAAATGGTAAAACTATTCTCATCTTTAGAATTTGGTTTGACTACAGCTGATTCCAGGTATTTGTAACCTCGTCTTTTAACACCGGTACTTGCATCAGCGAGGTTAGAGAAAAACGAGAGAACTCCTCTTTCCAGAACAGCCCAAACATTACGTCGAACCAGAAATTTACCTCGACGAGCCAATGGCCCCTCAAAACGACTGATCATACATTTGGCCAAAGTTTTTATGTTCATATTGAATGTAACTGGTTGAACATTGAGAAGTAATTGTTTTATGTGGACCGATGAGGCCAAAGAAGATGCGATTCGATCACTGTTATTCCTTATATTGGGATCGGTTCCATTTTGAAGTAGGAAGACAACGATTTCCTTATGATTACGATAAGAGGCCCAATGTAAGGCTGTATTTCCAGCTAAATCTTTACAATTAACATTAACCGGATTCAAATCATTAAGCAATTCTTTAACAGTTGATAGATCACCGTCTCTGGCTGCTCTTAAAAATTGAGCCTCTTTCCTTTTCATATCATTACATTCAGCAGCCAATAGAGCTTCCAATATCTCAGAATCTTGGCAAATATCTTTCGGTGTTTTATCTTCAGCATTTTTAATGAAAACATCAGCATCATGAGCCAATAAAAGGGTAACTATATCCAATCGACCAACGTATGAAGCTTTATGAAGAGGTGTATCTCCTGAATCGTTGATCACGTTAACGGAAGCCCGATGTTCCAATAAGATTTTAACCACCTCATAGTGACCAAAATAACAGGATAAATGAAGGGCTGTCCATCCATGATTGTTTTTCTTTTTACCTTTACAATCAATATTCAATTCAATTGTTCCACCTTCTCGAGATGATAATAGCTTACGGACCATTGATAGCTCACCATTTCTAGCATAATATAGAAGAAATTCTTCTCCATTTTCCAGATCTTCTAGCTCATCAATATTGACACCAACTTTGTTCCCCTCGTCATCAATGTAATAATAATTTTCCTCCAAAGGTTCACCACCAGAACAAACTTCGCCCTCAATAATATCTGAACCATTCATTTTCGATACAGTAAAAACACCGTTGAAACACAAGGAAGAAATAGTTAATTGACGTAAATATTAAAAAAAAAAATTTGATAAAACTCAGTTAGAATTAGAAAGATTGAATCAACAATTTAGTAAACAATCACAGGAATAAAACAAATGTCATCAGAAAGAAACAAAAATAAATAGAATTTATTAATAGTTAACTTACCAAACGATAGATGTCACTTATTTCGGTCGAGTTTTTTTCCTTTTAAATTTAAATTAGATTTAAATCTTTGCAATTAAACCGATTAAATTAAATTAAAAGTCAGTTTAAAATCAACTAATCAAACAGGTTAAATAAGTTCAAGTATTCAATCAGCTGATTGTGATTATTAAAAAAACAAAACAAAAATGAACAAGAAAATTATTCTAATCAAATTATCTTAATAATAATAAATTGAACAAGTTTAACTTTTAGTTTACACTAATTGTTGATCTGGTTAGAGAGGAGAAACACTTGGCAATTTAAAGAAATGATTAAAGATTTCGGTTAATTGATTAGTTATAATTAAAGTCGAATGAAAAAAAATATCGAATTGATAAAATTTGAGAAAAGAAGTATTAGTTCAATGGTCGAACACTAGATGTCACTAGAAAAAGAATTTTTGTTTTTTCGGTTAAGACCAAAAATTCATTTGAATGATTGAATTTTTTTCTCTCGCTTGTTATGTTTATATTTCTCTTTGTGATTAATTGTAATCATGGAACCGGTTAATTAGTGACCAATTTTAATAGCCGATCAAGTGTCTTTCTAATTGTGTTAAAATTAATCTGGTAAATGTTATAGTGGATGAGTAATGTGAGCACTTTATTGGTGTTGGTTACAAGAGAAACAACTGAACTGAATTGAATTTCCAAAGGAATAGAATAAATTTCAATTTGAATAATTGTAATTACATTGGAATTTTCTTCAATTTTGATGGCTTTCAATCCTCAACGATTACCCCCTCCACCTCCACCTCCACCGCCACATGCTCCATTTCAATTGATTCGTCGGCGAGATGCTTACCTACAGATCACAAGGCCTTCCTTTATTACTCTTCCCATTCAACATGCTCCAGAAGAATCATCAACTTTAATTTGGAAACTTTTGTCTGAATCAAATGCATTAACCCGTTACGATGATCCTGATTACTATTTATTTTCACGTTATAATCAAACAATTTCCATCACCCAAGAAGGACCAACGTATGTGTTGAACTTGTAATTTTCTCATCTTTTTTTTTATTAATCTGATCATCTCTTTATCCTTAATTCCCTTTTAGATGTGGACTAGTTGCCTTAATGATGGCATTGGATTGTCTTGGAATGTCAATACCAGATTTAAGTCAAATTTTACCAAGAGCTAAACAATTGGGCTATACAAATCATGGAGAAATGTACTCAGGTAAAAGTTGGAACAAATTTTCACACCTTAAGCATCGATAACAATGTTGAAAGAAAAACTTATTACTTTTTTGTATTCTTTTCTTATTTAAAGCTCTTAATCTTAGCCAACTTGTCGGTTATTTGGTACCCAATGTTCAAGGAATTCATGTTAACAATTTATCTGGACGAAAATCTCAATTCATTGAACATTTATCTTCAGGATGGCCAATCTTAATTCCTTACGATTCTGATCGTAATCATTATCCATGTCAGGCTAATGGTTATCATGCTCATTGGGCTGTTATTCTTGGCTATTGTATTGGAATGAAAAAGCCTAAAGAGATGAATATTGATAAAATATTATCTCTCTGGGAAAAAGATTCTTCTCACCCTAATTTGTATCACTTAAATTCACCTGATGATGCTTATTTATTGCGAGATTTTTTTAACACTCTGTTAAACAATTCATCGCAATTATTTCTCTATGCTAAACAGGGTAAAAGTATCAAGGTTCGTCTATTTGACTTTGATCAACTTCTCAAAAGTAATCATAATCTCCACTCAACTGCTCCTTATTCAACTCGAGATTTACTAATTCCAGAAGGTGGAGTTCGAGCTGGATTAAGTGATCAAGCCATTTTAATTAAACCAAAAAATGTTTGATCTCATCTCATTTTCATACCAACTAACAATTAACAATTAACAACGACAACGACAACAATTAACGTTAAACTAACTACTACTACTACTACAACTAAATCAACTCATGTTTAATATTCCATTAATCAATGAACGAGTTCATTTTTGAATAAAAATAATTTAAATCACAGAAAAAAAAACTTTTTCATCGAAAACAAAAAATTCAATCAAAAAAACAAAAACAATTGAAAAAATTGAGAAAAGAAAAAAAATGATTAGTTGAATTACCGAACGTTAGATGTCACCAAAAAGCGAATTTTTTTTCTCTCTATTTCGGTTCATATGAATGTGAGAAATTAAATTTTTATTTCTTCTCGTTGGTATTTTATATTCTTGTGATTAATTGTAATTATGAAACCGGTTAATTAGTGTCCACCTTTAATTACCAATTAAGTGTCTTTCTAATTGTGTTAAAGTTAACCTGATAAAATGAAATAGTTGATAAGTGATGCGAGTATTTTATTTGGTTACAAAAGAAACAACAACAACAACAACAAGAATCAAAATATCAAGAAAAAAAGATTGATGAAAATATTAATCATCTAATTAATGTGATTACAATTAAAGGAGAAAAAGTAACTCATCGTTAGGAAATAATAACCTTACCACAATTATCTAAAATCATCATTGATATTCTAAAAACAACATCACCAGCAAGAAGAACCTCAATGAGATTGATATTCTAACATATAAATTTATCATCATTCCAAGAAAAAAGAAATCATCAAACAGTATCACCATTATAAATAATATTTTCTTTTTATTTTGTTTAATATCTTCTTTTTTCTCTCTCTCTATCTTTATCTTTCTCTTTTACCCTCTTGATTGCTGTTGATTGTTTACCTTATTTTCTTTTGTAAATTTGATTGTTCCACAAAAGAAAAAGCAAAATTCTATTTCAATGGCAATGAATTGTTCATCAGCTGGTGGTCAAGATTCGGTTCTTGGTGGATCCTCTTTAAGCCCTTTAACCATTGGAAAAGAGGATACAGTTAAATGTCAATTTATCACCCGAGAGGGAACATACAAATTGTCCAAGGGTGATAATTGCAGAACCACTGTGGTGGGTTATACTCCACCTTCACCCCAAACCAATACACCGGTGAAATGTTCATTTGTTCATATACCTTCATCTCCATTCAATGGTGATCTTATTTGTTTCAATGTTGGAAAGGAATTATATGTTTGCAATTATAAGGGCATTAAGAAGGTAATTATATATTAATTAATTTCTATTCTATTCTATTCTTCTCCATCTCTCTTAATCTATTCTCTTTGCCTTTGTCAATCTCCATTTTCCACCAGTAATTAACCTGAAGGAAAAAAAATACATCAACTATCATCACAATTTAACTCGATTACAATTATATTTTTTTTTCCTCCATCATCATAACCATTATGATTCCTTATATTCATTATCTTTTTCTTGGATCTCTTTTCACTTTCTCTATTAATATTAATTTAATTCTCTATTCTCATAACAATTTACTTTTCTATTCAATTAATCATCTTATCAACATCTCATCATATTTTGTTCTCTCTCTCTCTCTCTTTATTATTGTTATGATTTATCCTTTTTCGTTTCCATTTCAATTGTAAATACTATTACATCTCACTCATGGTTATAATAATAATAACGATGGAGGGAAAATTTTTTAGCTCTAATTGATTGATTGATGATGAGCGTTTAAATTGCTATCATATTTTTGATTGAAGAAAAGATCATCTTTTCACCGCTTAAATTGTTGATTTAAATGTAGATGAAAAGTATATAACAAATGATGAGAAATTAGTGTAATCATACAAATGAATGATCACAATAAGTAACATGATTATTTGTCCATTTCCCTGAGAACTGGGCAAACAAAATTAACTAATTATTCATGAATTTTCTTGTAATTTCATCTAATTGTCATTTTTTTTTCTTCTCTTCCTTTTTCCTTCCTATGTTGACGATGGTTCCATTGACTGGTGAAACAATTACAATCAACACTCACTCATACACACTCATCAATAATCAACTGATGATTTATCCTGCTTACGATTGGTTTGACAATTCATCTTAATCATAACAATTAGGCAACCGATCTCAATAATCCCATTGACAAGAGGAGTTACAAAGGACTTTACCCAACCTGCCATGATTTTAATCAAGTCAACATTTCCTCTGATTATGTTTATTTACTGGTTGGCCTTTCTGCTGGTCAGATACAATTAATAGATCCAATTAAGAAAGAAATCTCTAAATTGTATAATGAAGAGGTAATTTAATCAATGGGAATACAATATCTACACTTATAAACAAAACATGATTATTGCTTCTGGTAATGGCTGATGGTTAATTTAACTGTTGGACAATTGAACAGTTAAATCATTTTCCAAGGTTAATGTAATTCTGTTGATATTGTTATTCATAAAATGTGTCATTTAGCATTTTCAATGATCATGTTAATCATAATAATCTGATAGAAACTGTTTATTTTCAAGTTATCATCTGAATATAAGAAACAGCCACAAACCAAACCATAAGCAATTATCATTTTGTTTTATAATACAATCTAATTAATTTAGATTAATTCAATGTTTTCATTTCTTTGATATTAAACATCATTATTAATCAACTAATGATGATGTAAATATCATTGTAAAAATGAAACAATCAACAAAGTCCATCCAATTTTCCCAATCACCATGATACATATAAATATGAATATAAATTGTCTTGATTATATTATTACCCTTGAACCAAATTCCATGACAATCTTTCATATTGATTACTTTTAAATTGAGAAAGTCGATAGCAATTAACTAATTGAAATAATGTTTTCTTTTCACAGAGAGCAATTGATAAGACAAAAGTGACTTGTATCAAATGGGTTCCCGGTTCAATGAATCTTTTCCTGGTTTCTCATAGTAGTGGACAATTATATGTTTACAAGGAGGATCTTCCCTGTGGATCAACAACACCCCACTATCAGATGTTTAAACAAGGCGAAGGATTTGCCATTTACACGTGTAAAACTAAATCAACACGTAATCCACTTTATCGTTGGGTAATTGGTGAAGGTTCAATTAATGAGATTGCCTTTTCACCCTGTTCCAAGTACTTGGCCACCGTTTCTCAAGATGGTTTCCTCCGGGTTTTTAATTATGATACCATGGAATTGGTTGGTAGAGTGAGAAGTTATTTTGGTGGTTTATTGTGTGTTTGTTGGTCACCAGATTCCAAGTTTATTGTTATCGGAGGCGAGGATGACCTGGTTACCGTTTGGTCTTTACATGAGAAACGGGTTATCGCTCGAGGTCAGGGTCACAAGTCATGGGTTAGTGTTGTTGCTTTCGATCCATATACAACAATTGTAAGAGATACTGTTGATAATAGTGGTTGTAACGTTCAATCAGCTAATGATGATAATGAAATAACATTAAGAAATGATGTTAATGATTCAAATCATTTACAACCAAGTTCATCAACATCAACAATTAAAACTAATCGTAGTTCACCAATATCAACAAGCGAAACAAATTCAAACCATTTAACAACATCAACAACAACAATTACAACTTATCGTAATACTGTTAATAAATCACCAATAAGTAATAACAGTAATAATAATAACTCAACATCTTCATCAATTATTACTTCATATCGATTCGGAAGTGTTGGTCAAGATACTCAATTATGCCTTTGGGAATTAACGGAAGATGTAATTAAACAACCGGTCGGTCGTTCAAGAACTAGTATATTATTACACAGTCCAACAAGTGGATCTAATCAACAATCATTATCAACACCTTCATCCATAGTAATATCATCATCATCATCAACAACAACAACAGCAACAACAACAACTAGTTCAGGTCATCATTCAAACCAATTAACAAATTGCTCTAATGCGGATAAATGTCAAAATTTACAATCACCATTAGTTACCAATTGTTTATCAAATAACTGTAATTACCTTGATCCTGGAAGTGTTTACACTAATCATGTTGGTAATACTTTAGCACCAACAGCAGCCGTTCACAGTACAAGTAGTAGCAGCGGTGGTTATACAAATAAACATGGAGATGGAAGCGGAAGTGGGATGACAACTTTAACAAAAAAGGAACACAAAAGAAACTTCAGTCTCGCCTCTCGTAATAGTGATAAAAACAGTCTAAATAAAACTAGTCATAGTAAATTAATTGATGATCCAATCAGATTATTAGGGACAACAATTTGTCCTCGATTGGATGAAGTACCGTTACTTGAGCCGTTAATTTGTAAAAAGATTGCCCATGAACGATTAACCTCCCTTGTATTTAAAGAGGATTGTTTTGTTGCCGCTTGTCAAGAGGGTTATATATTTACCTGGGTACGACCAAGTAAATGGGTAAGTTAATTTATTAATTGTGTTGAAAAAAAATTTATCCTCATTTATGTTTAAAGCGTTGATTTAATTTCTAATTTTCTTTTCTTTTTGTTTACCATTTGTAATAGGAAAACATGCAAATCGCCCCAAGTCCAATTCCAAGTATCGAGGAAGAGTCTGCAATGGTAGATGAAAATGAATCAACAGTGGTGTGATTTTAACAATTAACTACAATTAAATCACCAAAGTACTGCACAAACCAATGAAAAAGAGCATTAAAAACAACAATAGCAATGTATCAATTTACACCAGCAACACACATACACTGAAAATCCTTAAATTACCAATTGAATGTCTAAAGTGGATATCATTATATTTAATTTGATTTGGAATTGAACCAACAATTAACAACTTTAATCATTATTATCACTATTATTATACAAGCAATGAAAATCTCGTTTATATTTTATATTTAAAGTGCCAGAAGCTTAAATTGAAAAGCCGATCATCATCATTACGAGTTTGAATTTGCAAATTAATTAATCTTGTGTCACACACTCACATTAATTGGTCACAATAATTAACAAAGAAAACAAAGCAATTGTATAAATACTGGATTAATTAACTGTAAACAACAACAATTCACCTTTTTCACAGTCGATCACAAAACGGATTTTACCACAAATACAATCTCATCATCACCACAATCTCACTCAAAGCAAATTGAAAACAAAATAGCAATCACAACAAGGGAATGTGCTAAACGATGATGAGACAAGGAAGATGCCGAAAAGAAAGAGAAGACAAACCTAAATCATTAACCATCACCATCGTTAATTGTCACAAATTTAAAGGCAAAATTAAATGCTCACACCAATCGAAATGGAAATCGACATGGAACAAAAAGTCGAAACTCTCTCTCTCTCTCATTTCCATCTTCATCTCGATCACCTAACACTCGGGTTGACACATTAAGTGCTTGTAATGTAACAACCCTTGAAGATAATTATGCCAATAAGAAAAACAAAATTACTAAATCATCATCATTTTCTTTTGTAAATTGTAACCTCTTTTTCCTAGTCTTGTTTGATTCCACACAACCACATCTTACACAAAGAGCTCTTGATATTTCCAGATATAAAAAACACTGAATGGAAAATGATTTAATTGTCTCCTTGATTGTTTAAAGTTGATTTTAATTACCTGTCAAATGTCAATTTACTTTTACAGTGTCAAATTGGTTAGGAAAGAAAGTGAAATAATAATTATTTTACACGTCAGATTGATGATTGTTAAAGAAAAGGAAAGGAAAGGAAATTATTGTCATTGTTAATCGTTGATTAGAAAAGTTAATTAAGGGTCAAAAGTATTTTCTTCTTGAGAGACCCAAAGTCAGGGGTTAGTTAATTGTTGTGTTCAAGATGAAGATTGATTTTCTTATAAGATGAAGAGATTATGTCAATTACGCTGTCGTGTAAATCGGTTATCGGTTGTTGATTGAAACATGGAAAAGATTTTTTATGAGCTATTAACAGAAATTGATTATGATGATGATGATTGTTAATTCGATTAAAAAAAATCAAAGGCCTAATAGTTTTTCCAACGATAAATATTTCCAACTGTCATCTTTTAATTTCTCAGCAACTTCCCTCATACTTTGTAATCGTTGTTCATGTAACAGTTTCTCCAATTTATCTACATCTTTGGATACTTGATGATTATCTCGAGCCATTTGAGATAAATTTTTGGTAGCATCTTGAAGAGAATTGGCTATTAAAAACAGAATAACAAATGAAACAATTTAATTGTAAGAAAAATTAACGAAATTTTGACAAAGAGAAAAAAAAATCAACAAAAAGCTAATCGATCAACTACTTACCGGTTGTTTTATTTTTACTTTCTTGAGATGATCTTCCAGCCATAATGATGATTGTGCTCGCCCAAAACAACGCTGCCAAAATTAGTAACAATTAAAAACAATCAAATTAAATATACAAAAACCACAACAATTAAATTAAAAGAGGAAAAAAATTTCAACATTTTTTTTTGTTTACATTTTAACCGACTGAAAACTGTGCCATCTGGTAGATGAAAAGTTAACTAATCACATTTCCGTTTTGAAAGATTTTGTTTTTTTAATTGACAATTAAAGTTAATCAATGTGATTGCATTACTTTGATTGGAATGAATTTAGCACATTCAATTTTTGTAATTAGAAAACATTTTGAATTTTAATTTTCGGAAAAAAGGCGATATTTTGATACCGAAAAACGAGAGACAATAGTAATTGTAACTTAATTATTTAGCTATCATATTAAATTGCACAGTTTAAGTTTCTTGTTAATTATAAATATTGTTTCATTTTTGATAACAATTTACACTTGATTTTACAGCTGAAAGCAACTTAATTGCGTTGATTACAATTTTAATAGTAAAATTCGCGGATTAAAACAGAGAAACAAATTTCCCTGCCAAACAAAAGAGACACATAATTAATTAACAACCATAATTTTGTTTCTTCTTCTGCCTAGTTAATTAAGTTAATTGTGTTATTATATTTGCCATCGTTAACTTTGATCTGATTCCGTTGATTGGTCCATATCTTAGTCGTCAATAACCGTGTTCATCGATGGCTATTTCAATCAGAATACTGATTAGTTGATTGCGATGTGAATCTCTCAATTATGTTGAACAACTTTCCTTGTTTAACAATTAGTTGTAAATTGATTCGTTTCTAGTCAGATTAATCAATTAGAAATCATCATCAATTTATTTTCCATCATCATGTTTTTCTGTAAATTGAGTGATTATTGATTATCTTTAATTCCTCCGTCAACATCAAGGGATGAACCTAATCCTTTGATTCATCATTCCATCATTGGACCAATTATCAATTCGATAATATTTGATTTAACTTCCGCATCCATTGAGAAGATCGATATTTGCTCAAGGTGATGATAGAGATGACAATTGATAGAAAGACAATGATGATAATAGAAAGTATAGAGAAGTAAAGAAAAAAAATAAAATCTTCTTCTCTCTTCTTCTCATTCTCTTGTTTCATAAAACAACCAATAATTTCATGATCATGATTGACAGAGTTAATCCAGCGGAAAGAACTGAGTTCCTCCAGAATTTCATGTGAACATTGATTCCTGATGATAGTCCACGAATTTGTTTAACATTGAAGGCATCTTGAGGTAACGAGGAGTAAAAATGAAAACATCAAACAATTAATTAGATTGTCAACCAGTTGGATACATAAAAAAATGATCATGATTGATGGATAATTAATCCTAAGAAATTAAAGGAAAAAATTCTGGTAAATGATTAATCTTTAACTACCTTCGGGTCCTCTAAATTGGTAAAATGCTTCGAATCCAGTTCCATCGAAACGATCGTTTGATTTAAATGTAATTCGGAAAAAGTCACCATCCGATTCAATGGTTTTCGGCTTTTTCACTCCACAATGTCGGGGTATCTTCCTGTCGACAGTCCGATAATTTGAAAATTCAACATAATCACTCGCGGTTTCGGTAGTACATCTAGAGAATTGATTGGAAATTTATTAATATTAACGATTAGTTAATCGATTGACTGATTAGTCTAAGATAATTACGGTGTAACTCCTTCGATGTCGAAATAAGCAAAGGTGATATGAGCTCGTTCAGATTGATTTCCAAAGAAAAAATAATGACATTCGGTGTCTCGAGGATATTGACCAGGATAATTCGGTGATGTAAATGACCCATTGGAGCGATCAGAGCTTCGAAAAATGAACCCACAAACTGGATAACAATTAAATCAAACAAAAGAGAACAATTAGAAAAAAGTATCAAACAAGATGAGAAAAACAATTTACCTGATTGCGAATCTTGAATACCAGCGGTAATACCAAAATCTATTGGAGGCAATGAAACGAAAACATTATCATGTTTGAATAAAGATTCTGAAAAGTTATTATATTGATTAACAATCGAAACTTTCATTTTATTAAATCAGTTGTCGTAATCATCATCATGATAATCTTACTCAGGATAATATACAACAATTTATGATTAAATATAGTAAAGATTAGTTCAAGAGTAAATTCAAATTAGATGGAAATTACTTGATGGAAAATTCTAACAATCAAATGATTGTTTCTAAAAGGGAAACGATTGATTGTCAAAAACCATCAAAATGATTTGCAGATAAATTAGATTCACTTTTGATGATGATGAAGATGAGGATGGAAAGGAGATGGAGATAAAGTGTGAACCAATGTGATGGAATTGAATTGATAACATTAAGTGAGGAGAAAAATCAGAAAATCGATGAAAAAGATGATGAGAAGAAGATGAGAAGATGATGAGAAGATGATAATGATACATGAGAAAAGATGAGTTGAAATAAAGGATGAAGAGGATGAGGAAAAAGTAACAATCTCTGAATAAGTATCATCATTATCATCTTATGTTTAACTAAATCAGTCTAATATTAATCCAATGAGATTTACTGGGAGTTTTTTTGTTCACCTGAAGATGATGAAGATTAAGAAAAAGATGAAAAGCAAATATTTATATCGGAAAAGAAAGTGAAAAAGAAAGAGGCTTTTCTTATTCTCTTCTTCTTCTTCCATGTATCTTCTTCATCATCTTATCATCATGAAAAGAAAAGATTATCTCTCTCTCTCTCTCTTCCTCATGGTGATGAGAATGAAATTAATTGGATATCCACTCTGTCCATTTACAGTTATCTTTTCTTTATCATCTTTCTTTTTATTCCGTTTCCTTTTCCTCGTCTTTGTCCTCATCATCTTCTTCCAAGTTAATTTCATCATTCAAGGTGAGTGTCCATCATCATCACTAATGAGATAAGTGTGATTTAGATCAATATGTTTCTGTTTCAATTGCTGATTGTTTGGATATATATTTGTTCCCAAATCTCTCTATCTTTTCATTGAAAAAAAAGGTGAGTTCCTAAGACGAGAATCAATATCAATCCATGCCAATTAATTCTGGAACAAGTTAATTTAATTAGATGAAAAGTATCACTCAAGTGAAAAGATTGCTAGTAAAATCAATTGCACAAGTTATCTTTTCGGTTTGATTAGTTATTTCCAATCTCACATATTAATAGCCAACATTTAGCTAATAATAATATGAGAAGGAATGAAAAATCCTCCGAAAATCATCATTAAATCAAATGATGCAAGTTCCATGAGTTTATATTGATTATGAACAGTAATGGCCAGAGAATTTCAGATTTTCTCTGAGAGAAAATATTGAAGATTCTTGATGATGTAAGGAAGAAGAAGAAGAAGAAAAGATTATGATACATAATGATTACGATTACAATGATATAAGAGATGTTTAGAAAAAGAGATCGTTAAGTTATCCTTTGTGTTGACCATAGTTGTCCATTAGAATGACTTTAAGAGTAAAGGTCAACATACACCTATGGAAGTTGTATTGATAGAGAGCAACGATATGAATACGATATTGATTCGACTTACTTGTTACAAATCGATAATCAGCTTTGAACCCTCGAAATTGTTCAAAATTATCTGTACTTTTAAATTCAACGGTCATTGATGGACCGTTGGACATTAATTGGAGAGGTAAAGTGTCCCCACAAAGGTTATCCAGTCGCTCCTTTTGTCCGTTGATTGTTATGAAAACCATAACAACATCAGCACCATCACAGCTGAGAATTGATGAAATTGAGGAAGATGAGGAAAAAAAAAAGAAGATAAATTAACATCATTGATCATTAGGCTCTCTTTTGGAATCATTAACTCAATGGAATCATTATATTGAAAGTTTCTTCAGGTAATTTGTATTTCCATGGGGAGAAAGAAACAAATTACAGTATAAACGTTATGTTCATAGATGAGAATTTGTTTATTATCTTAGTAATACATCAATTTATATCATCATCATGATTAGAAAATGGTGTGATGATTATGTAAAATTGACTTTCATCCTGAACTTTAGTTATTAGAACAAAAGAAAAATTTTCTTTCTCCTTATTAACCACCATGGAAGAGATTAAATGAATTATTTCAAGCGGTAAATGTTCATTCCTATCAAGATGCTCGTTAAAATTAACACAAACACATTTTGTATATGGAAAATATTTCAATCAATTAATCAATCACTCGAAATATAAAAATCGTATGTATCATTTTCCAGGCTCAAGTTGTAATCAGCATCTTCATGGTGATAATAATGTTAATGTTGAACTTATAGCTCAATAATCCTTGGAATTAGCTGAGAAAGATTCTGATCAATAATGATTCATTTTTCTCCATGAAACAAAATGATATTATTCTTATAAATTTCTTACTCTTTAGATGAATCATCAGGCTTGTACACATGAAAATCGGAAAACATTATCTGAACCCTTTCTTTTCCTCGCCCATTGAAATTGTATTTACATTGAACGTTGGCTGGATATGGATTTGGATAATTGGGTGAAGAGAAGGTTCCATTTTTAATTGTATCACTGTTGAAAGTTTCATCGCAATTAACACCTAAAAATCAGGTAATAAAACCAAAAGAAAACAATTTAAAATTTAGCAAATTAAAAACAATTAGAGATCAACATTTGATGTGGAAAAAGATTCAACCTGTTATCATGAGCTCATAGAAAAGCTCATAGATTATATTATGTTACATAAGAAAAGTAATTAATCATTCACAATAGAAACAAACTTACAGTTTACAACTGAATTAGTTGAACTAATTAAAAACAAAATCTTCCATTTCAATTGAACAAATTGTTGCTCATTAAACAAAAAGATAATCAAGTGAGATGGAAAAACGATATTAAGAGAAAACGACTAATTGTCTTAATAGATGGCGCGAATGCTAATGAATCGAAAAGTTAATTGTTATTAATTAGATTATTGATTTTTGCGAAGTGAAAGAAAAATTTTGCTAATCAAATTTATGAAAGAAAAAGATTGTTGTTGTTTTCTCATACAATTTACTATTGAGGAAGAAAATTATTATCTTTTATTTTCTTTTTTCTTCTTCCTTTCAATTCCTTTCACCCAATTTTCGTGAAGGAAAAGTTTAGTTACCTATGGAGAGAAAAATGAATCCACCCTGAATTCTGGTGAAAAAAAAAGATGAAGAAAATTAGGTCAACTAACCTGAACCTTTTACTATGTTTCTTATATACATGATGGAAATTGTTTCTTCAACTTGATAATTTATTCAAGCAGGAGAAAAAGTTTTATATCTTACCCACTCTCTGAATCATTCCCACTCTCACTCCTCATCCTTTACCTCAACCCTGAACTTTTACCCCATTCAGATTGTTATTATTATACATTTACCCTGAAAATAATCTTGAATACAATTAGTTTCCGTGGGAAGGAATCAAAATATATAAATCTAATTTTCGTTCCATCTCAAAATCAAATTAATTATAATCAAAACCTTACGGCTATTTGTCATTACTATTATGATCGTCTAAGTATCACAGCTAAATTAGTGTAAACTAATTAATCAACATTTTTACCCAAAGGTTAATTATATATTATATTTATATACAATTAATTAGCTGATAATCAAACTGATCAATCTAATTAATTGATTTAACTTTCGTCAATTGTCAACTTTTGTTCAGTAAAGAAAAAAAGTTCCAATTTCAATAATATTCATTGAGTTGAAGTTTTTTACTCATTGAGAATCCACATGAATCATGGTGATAATCTGAATCATTGGAAGATCAAAAGTTCTATTTACTTGTTTTCTTTCATCATGTTATCATAATATTCAGATAATCAGCACTTCATGTAAACAATTGATTCTTGAGTCAGAATTATCCCCAAAGGTGTAAAAACTGAATCTGAGTTGAAGAGGGAAAAAGTTACACCTAAATTCAGAGAGTGGGAAGAGAGTTGCAATTGATTGAGACTTTTATTCATGAGAATCGAGAAAAAAAAACAACCTAATGATAATTACTCTCAACGGGATAATCAAGTTCCAATCCTCATGAATTCATCATGTTATCAACTAACATCAGCTGATTATTTACAATCTAAATCGTAAACATAATAAACTCCCATTTCATCAATTTATATACTTTAAAAATCCTCATGAATTTCCAAGAATCAGGAGGAAAAAAAATTCATTCTTTTTATTTCCACCATGAAAATGAATCGTTTTCATCATTCATGATTACATATAAATTCTGCACATTCAGATGCAATTGAACTCTATCATTATTTTCATGATACTTTCACTCCAACGTAATTGCATGTAACCCAAACAAATTCAGAATTCAGTGAAATCCACCATAAATTCATTCACCTTGATACAAACTAACATGTAAATAACATTCAGGTAAATTGTTAATCAGCTAAAAACTTCAACTGAATCAAATTTATCCACATGAATATAAACATATCAAGATAACAGTTGAAAACCACCGTTAACCTGAGCTTACCCACCGGTGGGTAATTCAAATCACCCTAACAAAGTGCTCATAACTTTTAATTTGAATCCAAATACTTGATCTTAACTTGAGTGAAAAAAATTGTAAACTTAATCAAATTTAACCAACAACAACAACAATTTGAATTGGCCACTCAATCCAATTAATTGTAACAATCAAATTGAATAACTGAATCGTATGTTTAATGGACAATTTAATTTAATCCAATTTCTTTACTCAATATTTGATAATCAAGTTTAAATCTTTCCCGTCAACACAATCAACAAATTTAACTTTTTTCAACAATTCAATCAACTCAACAATCATATTAATCTACATACATGATGAATATTGAATCGTATTCAAGATAAATTATCACCAATTTACCAACAATCATCATGGAAATAAATAAGAATCTTTTTCTTTCATTAATATTAAACTGAAATTCATACTATGTAATATCATGGATTCATGGAGGAATATGAATTCAACCCTGGAAACTTTTCCCCAACTGAGTATTCAGAGGTTGATGAAAATTCTGAGTAAATAGAAACATAAATAATCAAAATTTCATGACTAATTTTCCCACTGCAAATATCATGATAATAATTCCAGGAATTAACCATCAAGGTGAATGAATACCCACTTCCCCTTTCAGTATTTATTCATTTAAATTTATCCTCATCATCGTCATCACGATTATTATGGTTCAGAAAATATTCAATTTATTAATTTATGAATATAAAGTAATCATAACAATTTAGAACATTTTTTTTACAAATTTAAACTTATCATCTTGCTAATTAAGTTTCGCAAATAATTTTACAATTTAATGATCGATATTAATAAATTTCAATCAAGACATTATCGTAATAATTGTAAACAGTTGATTTAATGTTGTTGTAACAATTAAGTAATCACCAATTCTGATTGATTGATCTTATCTTATATTCAGTTGATTCAGTTGTTAAACAACTGAGTCGGAGTGTGAAGATATAATATTACCCTGAAAATTATTTTCTCTTTCAACAGAACTTCATGTTTCATGAAAAAAAGAAAAAATTTTCTCATATTTCATGATGAATTTATCGTTCTCTCTCTCTCTTGAATTCTGAATTTCATATCATTTTCTTACTATTACACCAAGTTCATGGTTACTGTTCATGTGGTGATATTGAATCAAATCTCCCATCATGTTACCTTCATGATCCTCGTTGTTTTCACACCCGAAAATCCTGAATCTTCATGTAATATCAAATAACTTACATTTGTTGATTGATGAAGTGAAAAAATAGTTCCCTCAACTGAACTTTTTGATCCCCACCCTCATGCACCTATCAATTATCACCCACTAGCTTTAAAACCATCACCATGTTACTCTGAATCGTAAGAAGAACCGGAAAAGGAGTTGAGAGTGAAAATGAAAGTATAAATAGATTACCCGGAAATTGAATCAACTTTTTTTCTCCAACAAAGAAAAATAATCAACTAGTTTTCTTTTCTCATGATCAACAATCAGGGGAGATTTTTTTCCAAAAATTTTATCGAAATTGAAATTGATCGTTATTTTCGTTAATCATTTATCTAAATTCACCACAATCCATCAGAAACTAATCAATATTAATTTGATTTTCGCCTTAAAAATGATAATCGATTGTATTTTTAAACACAGTTAAATAATTCATGATCACTTGTGGACAATTAATCAATAAATAGCTGATCAACAATCAATCATAACAAAAAGAAAATATTGATTTAATTAGTCAACAATTAACTTTTGGGTAACTCATCAATTTATCTAAAATACTCCAAACTAATAAATTGAATTTCCAATTAAATTGTTACAATATATTAATTGTTTGATCCTTGAAACAAATAATGTTCATTTGGAAGATGAAATTTCCGAATATGAAATTTTTACTCCATCGACATTTAGTTAACTTTAATTATCTTCCTGAAACTAATTACACTCACGGAACAATTAATTGGTGGTTTTATATTCTCGCCTGGCCTTGTATCGCCTTCGGTACTTTAAAATTTTTGACAATGATCTTGGTTAAAAGTGACCTCAATCTATCAATGTTACTTTCCGATCCGACGGTTAACATGGGAAACGCTGGTTTCTGGTTACTTTTGGTACTTTTCCTGTGGACATTGATTGCGACCATTGTCCGTTACTTTTATTACAAGTCCACTTTTACTCCTCGAATGCAGCACTGGATTCACCCGTTAACAATTATCGAGCATCGGTATAACATTCAAAAGGTTCAACTTCGATTCGTGGTCAACTGTATTTACATTGGATTCCAATCTATCATCATAATAGCCACGATCGCCGGTTGGTTACTCTCAGTCCAAATACTATTTAGTGCACCAATCGGCTACTTTCCGTTGACCTTAATCAACGCGTTGAACACAAGTTTCATCGCTTATATTGTGGCCGCTTGGCAGGTTAACTTTGCCTTCTTGTTAGGATTTTATCTATACTATTGTGGCCTTAGGTTCACAAGACTAAGTACCTTATTCCGACGATCGTTCATTTTAACCTCCGTTAACTGTTCAAACTCCTCCAAACAATCAACTTATAGAAAGTTGTTTGAATCTTTCACTAATAAGATAATCAAATTGTGCCAAGAAATTGATCGATCAGAAAAGTTCTGGTATCCGGTCAATAATACGATCTTTATGGGTACTTTTATCGCCGAAACGATACTTTTGTACCTTATGTTTTTCGCCGAGATAAATGATTCCCTCTTATTAGCGGTCATTTATCTCGGCGGCATTTTGACCGTTTTCTATGGGAACTCCGTCAATTTCATGTCGGGAGTTTATCTCCAACACAAAGTAAGTCATTAATCCAATTGATTGCTCTTAATTGCTGACCTTTCTTTTCTAGTTTGACAATACAATCAATGACCTTAGTAAATGTATCTATTCAGATAAACCGATTAATCCAATCACTAAGATTAGATCATTAATTGTTCTCGATCATTTGATTAATCGTCATCTTTTTATCGTCTATTGGTGTGTCCATGTTGATACTTGGAGCTATTTAAAGGTAAAAGGATAAACAATTTAATCCTTAATCCACACTAATCCATACTAATCAACTTAATCCATTTACTCAGGTTCAACTTGAAGTCGCAATGTTATTGTTACTATTGTTATCAAATAGCAAACGATGTTAATTGTTATAATACTTAACTAACCATCAAAAAATAATGTAAACAATTTAACGGAAATAAACCAATCGATATGATCTACAATCAACTAATTTAAGGGTTAATTCATTTGAAACTTAATTACGTCAAAAATTAATTACTTTGATTAATTTCAACTAATCATGAACAGCTAATTAGTTTGTTTAATTTTATCCAAAAAAAACAATAACAAAAACTGTTTAATTAACACCCAGATCAAGTTAATCACTAATTAGTGATCAGGGAGACATAATTACAATTGTATTCGGGTGAGAATTGATTAAGATTGTGTAACAATATAAAAGTAAACAAATAATTTAAGTTGATTATTGATGAATAATATTTTCTATTAATATCGATTAATATTCTTAATTCAGTTCAAATTGAACAATTTATCGATATGAGTTCAAAGTGGACGAAATTTTAACAATTTGATCGTGTGTAATGTAACAATCAACATCTCAAGAGTAAAATTTACTCAACAAGAGCTAAATTGTTATCAATTTAATCATGTTATTGTTTCAAACAACATAAACAAAAAGATTAACAATTAACATGCAAATTTAAGCTTCGATTACAATTTGAAACTTTTCAATTCATCGAGAGACCTAAAAGTTGACACTTGAAAACATTGTAACAAAAACCTCGAGGAAACAGAATGTCAACCCATCCCTTTAATTGTGATTCCATGAGTACAATTAACGGTAAATTATTTTCCAATAGTCGATTAAAGGTCAATTCAAGAAGTGACTATCCGAATATAAAAGTTTTATTCCATCAGCATTTACTCAACTTTGATTATCTACCTCGAACTGGTTACGATCGAGCAAGTGTTTCCTGGTGGTTTTATATTCTGGCCTGGCCAAGTATCGCCATCGGTACCTGTAAATATCTATTTATGGCCATTTTCAAAAGCGACCGAGACCTGATGATAAGCCTTTCCGATCCAACCGTTTACATGGGTAACGCTGGTTTCTGGTTTCTATTGGTGTTTTTCAAATGGTCAGTGGTCAGTACGATTGTCCGTTACATTTTCTACAGGTCAAATTATTCAATTCGATTACAACACTGGATTAAACCATTGACCATTCTTGAAGCTCGCTATACACACCAAGATGACCATCTACAGAAAGTGATCAACTGGACACACAAAGGATTAAAATTACTCCTTTTTTCCGGTACTTTTGCCGCTTGGGGAAATTATGTCTCAATTATCATTGGATTTCCGATTGATTATCTACCGGCAACTCTAATCAATTCAATATTCACCGGTTTTCATGGTTATATTGTCTCAGCTTGGGAGATAAATTTTGCCTGTTTATTGGGATTTTACCTTTACTATTGTGGTCATCGGTTTGCTCGGTTAACTCAGACTTTTAAATCAACTGACCATCGTTCAGTTGAACATGTTAATCTTGATCGAATTAATAATTTACCTTCAATCGCCGTTAATGAATCTCTTTTACTACAATTCATTGATCAAGTGATTAAATTATGCAAAGAAATCAATCAATCTGATTTCTTCTGGTGTCCAGTTAATAACACGATCTTTATGTCCACTTTTATTTCCGAGACTTTGATGTTGTATCTAATGTTTTTCGCAAACGTTTCCGGTCCGATTTTAGCTGTGGTCACTTTTCTTGGTTCGCTGACCATTTTTTATGGACAATCGATTAATTTTATCCCCGGAATTTACCTACAACATAAGGTAACATCTTATCCAATTCGATCGGGATATTTGAATAAGTTTATCGTTCAATTTACTAATTATTTGTTTTGTTCCTTTACAATTAGTTTGATGAATCAGTTAATCAAATTAGACGATCTCTTCATCCATCTAAATCAATCAGTCCAATGGTCAAGATTAGATCGTTAATTGTTCTGGATTATCTTGTTGATCGAAACATTTTCATTGTCTATTGGTGTATCAATGTTTGTTCATGGAGTTACTTTAAGGTGATCAACAATTAACTAATCAAAGACAATCAACTAATCAACTTTTTTAACTGTTTACAGATTCAAGCTGAAGTTGCAATGTTATTATTATTGTTACTTGCCAATAGTAGGAAAAGTTAATCACTCAAGTTACTGATCATTAATTGTGGACAATCAATTTGTTCATATCTAAAGGTATTTAAATACAATTAAATTTTGATTTTGAAAAATCAACTTATTGCTAAACAATTAACTCTTCAAGGATAATGTTTAGTTTAATATCTTTGGATGGAGAATTTTTTTTGCTAAACTATCAAAGTAAAGGAATTGATTAATTGTCTTAATTACTTTTTATCCTGCCAACAATTAGCTTAATTTAATCAATTGATTCTCTTGGAAAAACTTGCTGATTTTGCTTTCAATTTCAATTAAATGTTATTTTCTTGGTTAATTGTTAAGTGATTAATCAAAATCTCTGTAATTACTAAATTAACAATGATTAAAGGTAATACTCTGACAATCTTGTCAAATAATCAACAATAAAAATTTAATCAACTTAATGGTTTGGGTTAACATGTAGTCATCATTTGTAAACATTGTAATCAATAATTTAAACTGAATCAACTTTAATCAACGTAGTAAACATAATAACCTAATCAAATTGATTATCTAACATTTACTTTCAATCTGATGGTAATCAAAATAAAATTAAAATCCAATTAAATTGTGAACATTATTTTCCACTTGAAATAATCTACTGACCATAATTTCCAATTAATTAACTTAATTATGATCATTCAAATTCTCATTAGTACTGATTATGAATCGATAAGAAATTCATTTCCACCTTTTCAAGTTCTAAATTCTGAATTCTGATGATGATCATGATCATCGTCATGAGTAAATTCATTAGAATGAGAATCAAGGTGGAGTGAAAATAGTGAATTCTAAAAGCCTTTAGGTTACATGGACAGAGAAATTATATTTTCATGATTAGTTCAATTACGAAATCAGAATCTGAGAAACAAATGGAACTGAATTTTCCATCTGAAACCCCTGAAGCTTTTCTGAATATTCTTAAAATACTTTATCAAGAATTTTCTCTTCTCATGATAACTCAGAATATGAGAAAATTGTTCATTGTTTAAGAAAAACTTACCATGAAAATGGATTGAATCAACTTTGGTTATCATGAAGATAAAGGTAACAATTGATTTGAGATAAATCCAATAATAAAATAGTAACATTGTTGTAACCGGATTAGAATTAATCTTGTTTTTGGTTTGCAACAATTTGTTAAGATGATTAACAAATGAACAATAACTTTGATTGGAAACTTTAAAAATAATCAACTAGAAGATAAGTTGAGATGAAAAAAATTCTGATGATTTTTGAGTTATCACAATGTTGTAATTCATATGTACAAAAAAGACGATCAAAAATGATTCATGATGAAACTACGAAGCTCATCATCATCATGAGATGAGGAGAATGATGAATTAAGTTGGAATTTTTTGTTCTCTTCTTTTCTCTCTCTCCAGGTAACCATAAACACTACTTAAGAACTTTGGGTGAAATTAGATGAAGATAGAGATGGAGAGAGAGAGAGAACAAGACGATGGATTGAAATTCGATGGAAGTTGGAAAAGAAATAAAAAGTTCTGATTCAATTTTTGAAAGAAATTTGATGATGAATGAGAAAGAAAATAAAAGGTGAAACTGAACGAAAATTCTGACAGATTTTTTTTCGGTTTCTTCCCTTTTTTATCTGGAAACCAGGGAAAGAAAAGGAAAAGTAATTCAGTTGGATGAAGATGAAGATGAAGATTGTATGTAAACATATTTGATTCTAAACTCAGGAGGATAAATCTGATGCTCAGCATCTTCATGAGGACGCATGACAAGCAGCGTATCTGATGAATATGATTCAAGTTCATGGAGAGAAAAATTCAAATTTCAACAACAAACTCAAAAAAATAGATAAACAATTGAAACTGATCGTCAGCTTATCATCATGGTGATGGTTTACTTGTTTCTCCCCTTTGAATTAAAATTCAGATCATATTCAGCATCATGAGTAGTATGGATGAAGAAAATTACTCATGATTTCATGATCATTTTGAATTTTTTTTTCCAAAACAAAATCATCAGATCAATTTGTGAATTCACTCATGATGATTTAATTATCATTTCATTTCAGAAACAATCATGATAATTATTCAGTAAAATGAGTTGATGGGTATGAAATTTTTTCTCATTGACAAGAGGAAAAGGGGAAAACCAAAAGTTCATATGATAAACTCTTGCCTCTGAGTTACTCTAGATGGCAGCAGAAGTTATTGTCAGAAATTCAAATCTGTGAGGGTGGAAGGTGAATCAGTTGGTGAAATGAACTCTGATAAAAAGTTCTGAAAAGGGAAATCCGGTTGAAATGGAGGAAAAATGTTGCTCCATTTCTTGAACCAGAAAAATTGGAAGAGAAAAACATTTTCACAATGGAAATAAAATCAGATGACAAACTAGAAAATCATCAATGACCAGGGGTCAATGGTTGACATGACATACATGATAAACAGAATCAGATAAAGTGCGAGAGAGAGAAAGAAAGAAAAATGTTCATTCTTACTTTGAATCGAAATGGACTGAGCTTCAGACTCGACTTTCCCACCTCCAGGCGAGTCTCTGGACTTTTCTGGTTCTAATGAGTAAAACAGAATTACATTAATAACTGACCGATAGATATTCAATTATCTATTCTTACCTGTGGAAGGGATTTCAAGAGAATTGGTCTGACCACTAGAACCCGGAAATGAATAAGTTGACTCGAAGAAAAATTTCCCTTTGAACCCTTGACCAGGGGCATGACTTTTGCTTACAAATTGAATATAAAGATCGGGTCCGGTTGAGACCAATTCGACAAACGTGTTGGTATTACAAAGCTGACCGATAACCGGACCTGATTGATTTCCTCCATCATGGATATAAATCACATCGGGACTGTTTAGACAACTGTAAGAATATGAAAGCGAAACAATTAGATTGAAAAATTAAATCGAAACAGTTATCGATTTTCTCGATTCCATCTCATCGAATTTGTTTATTAGAACAAAACTTTTGGTACAAATTTTTTCTTTTTTCATGTAATTATCTTCACTTTCATTCAACTCAATTAGATTTAATCGATAGAGATGAATAATTAGATTAACTTATCAATGGAATTAAATTTAATTCAATTGTTTGTATTTTCAATTAACCTTAACAACAAAAAACCATTTGACCGATTATAGTGATTAATGATTAGACTTTCAGAGAGAAAGAGAGAGAAGTTAATTAAGTTAATTGTCATTGAATATGTTACATGGGTTTAACTTTTAATTGTTGAGATAAATTGTTCAATCTAATTACTTATTGACGATTCTAATTGTTATCCGATTCATATTATTGGTGAAATTTAATCAACAACTTTTCAATTTGAAAAGATGTTTAATTTAATTATCGGTGAAATGTTAATTGGCCACAAAATTAATTGGAAATAAAAAGGAAATAATTAGTTAATTAGTTAATTACTTTGGATATTTAATTGATTACTGAGTTAATTTTTTGTCTAAAAAACAAACAGGTAGAGTCACAATTTAACCTTTAATTATCAACTTAATCCATCAACAGTGATCATTATCATTCAATTAATGCATTACCAATATTGTTTAACTATTAACAATTAATTGATTGTCAATTTGTTGTTTAATTAACAGAAACAATTAACTCTGTTTCACTTAATGAATTTTCAAATGTAAGGACGTTGATAACAATTTGATTGATTAAATCTACATGATTAAATTTGATTGTTGGTAAAACAATGTTACCGATTTTGTATTAATTCAACAATCAGGGTGAATCGGGAAAGCGACTGAATATCAGATATCAGAACTTTTCTCGTTTCTTTTCAGAATCGAAAGAGGAAAATTTTCTTACAGGGAAAGAGATTAAATTTCCATGTAATTTATGTGTATCAAATCTAATCACCATGTAAGCTTATGGAATCTGATTTCATGGGAGAAAAGAAAAGTTTTTGTTGAAATCGAAATAAGAAAACATCTAACTTGATATTTGTGATTCTGAAATATTGAACATTAGGAATAAAATTTTCTACGATAACTCAAGGATTGGATGTTTCATTTTGAAGAAAATCAGTTAATTGTTTGATTGTTGTTCGTTGTTTGTGACATAGACCATTAAATGGGATGAAGATGTTGAAAGGAAGAGGATATTGAGTGTATTGAGAATTTTTATCATGAATTACTATTCTAATGAAAAAAGGAATTCAGGGTATTCAGAGAATCACGATAATGCTTTGAGAATACATAATCAATTGGAACTTTCGAATTTGTCTCAAATAGAAGAAGAAACAAAAAGCTCTTAAAAGAGAGAGAGAGAGACTAAGAACTTTCCTGGAAGAGAATTGAACAAATATCATTATCTTTCATGGAAACAACTGAATTTCATTCTCAATTCAATTCTTCGATACAATTTCCTCATCGAATGTATTTTTTTTCTTTGTAAATTGTTGCCTGTTATCAACAACAATTTAGTACGAAATAAACTATTTCCATGATAAAGTAAATAAGGAACAAGTTTCGATTTTTTTTCGAGTTCATCACAATTGAAAACATCGAAATGAATTATTATCAAAACGATGGAAGATTTGAATTCAAGCTTAGCATTTTTCGCTATTTTTTCGTTGAGAAAAATTATCGAGAGAAAGATGATAATTTTCTAATTGCAGCTCGGAAATTTCAATCTTCCGATTTACTCTTGTGAATCGAAGTGATTTGTTTAAGTTAATTAGTTATAATGATTTTCTCTCTAATAATTACTAAGCAGTTGAGCTTTAATTGTAAATTGAATTGATAGACAATAAGTTTAGATGATTATCATTTGGAGTTAAAGAAAAGAAAAGGAAAAACAAACTGATAAAAAAGAGGAAACTAAGGAAAAGGAAATGAGCCAAGCAAGAATTAAGAAGATGGTGATGAAGATTGAATTCTCATGAAAATCAGTTGAAATTCTGTGAATTGAAGGTCAACTGTTAATTCAATTAATCAACTTACCCTTGGGTCTTTTTCATTTTCTAACTGTTTTTAAATCATCATCATCATCATCTCTTTATCTTCCAGTTATTTTATCTTCTTCTCATTAAAATTCCATTAGTATCAACATTTATCTTCCTTTTCTTACCTTTTACCTATTCGATTCAATTACAAATCTTTTCATCTCTCTAGCTTCATCCAGAGACATAAGAGAGAGAGAGAGAAAGTTCATTCATCAGATCTTCACCATGAAGACGATAATAATGATTAAGGTTTTGATTCAACTTTTTCGAAGGCAAAAAAGTATAAAAAAAGTTCTAAGTAAATTCTGAGCTTAATTATTTCATGAGGTTGATATTGTTCAACGAAAAGATAACATTATCTGAAGATAATGGTTCATTTTTATCCTTATAACTATTTCCTCGAGTTGATGATAATGTTCACTGGAAACAATCATGATAAAGTTTTTCTTTCTCATCAATTTTTTTCCTGTTGACCCATTAGTGACCTTGGCTACTGTCCAATATAATAGAAATCAATTATATCAAAAGTTGGTATCTAATGGTGATAAGCAAACGAAGGTTGGATGATGAGGATGATGAGGATGCTGATACATCAAATCAAGGGTAATATGATCAAGAAAAAATAAAAACATCAATGTAATTAAATTGATGATGATTTTTGACAAGCTCATCAAGGCTTAGGCACATTAATATAATAACTTACAGAGTGAATTTAATATCCACCATGTAAGTTGAACAAATCAATCAGTAAAATCCCACCGCCATCATCACCATCAACATCAACATTATCATCATCATCATAATCTTCATCATCTCAACATTTCTCACCCAAAAACAAAACTTTTACACCCAAAAATATCAGATCAGATTGAAGAGGAAATTTCATCTTCTACTCATTTTATCATCAGTAATTCTGTAATTAATTTTATCGATTGATGAATTTATTCATGATTAATTACTCACCTTGAATCACTTTTCTGTAGTCTAATATGTTCAAAGACAAGTTTGACCCTTTCCGATGGTTGACCGATAAAAGTATATGAACATTTGACCCCCTTAGGGTAAGTAGATGGATATTGAGGTGAATAGAATCGACCTCGAGTTATCCTTTCGTATATTACATTAGTATTGTTATTGATTGACGATAAATCAGTTGATTGAATTGAATTATTGCTGTTGATTGTTGTCGATTGTAAACTTTCAAAAATATAATCACAATTTGAATTCTCTTCTAATCGTCCATCCGTTTGAAAAAGTTCTAGAAGAAAAAAATAACAAAGAACAAAACAAATTCGATCAATTAAAAAGTTCTGTAGTTCGTATTATCGTTGACAGATATTCAAATCAAATTCAAATGAATAATAAACTCGTATAATTAAATCCAAATTCTGGATTAATTTGTTGACCTTTTTATTATATTTTCATCGTGATGATTGAACAATCAACCAGAATTTTATTATTCTGAATCAAGTTAATGTTATCTTAATCTATGGAATCAAGAATTCAGTTGTAAATTCATGGTAAACTTATCTAAAGGTATTGATTGTAAATGTGAACTGAAAAAGTAACAAGTTCACATGAAATGATGATAATGTTATCATGTAATAAGATGTAACCATTGGAACAGATTTATTCAGTTGAATGTTTGGTGAACTGAATGATAATATGAAAAGAGATTTCAGATAAGATAAAAGGTAGAAATGACCAGTAAATGACCATGAAACATTATCATGAGATAACAAGATAATATTGATAACATAATATTAGATAGAGAATAGAAAAGTTTCAATTTCGAATTGAATTTTCTGTTCTGAAACAAGAAGAAAGAAAGAGAAAAGTTCTGACAACTTTCATCTCATGTTATCCAACGATATGATTACATTTATCTATCATTGTGAGTGAATTTTATTCATAATGTGCTCAGATATTTTATCTAATACAAGTTAGAACTTTTTCCTCGAACATGAAACAATCGATAGAAAAGTTTTTTTTTCCTCCTCTCATTTTATTCTTGAGAATAATCTATTCCACCCTTAACATTATCATCATCATGGTGATATTCAAAAATGGTAAACATTATAAGTACTCATGGTGGTGATTACGATGTTGAAGATATCAAAATGTTCATTCCAATGAGAAAATCGAGGAAATTTTTTCTTCGATTCTCTTTTGAAAATATTATTATTCTTGACAGTTTTATCCACCCCACTCTCTAAGATCTTCCACCTCTTCTTACTGATCATATGCTTTTACTTTCAATCAACATGATGACGGATTTTGTTTGTAAAGAAGATAAAGAAAATTCTGATTTTTATCTTTTCCTCATCGTCTTCATCAGAATCTGAATCTGAACAAGTTTATTTTGAAAAGAGAAAAAAAATCTCGTTCTAATCGAGAGAGAGAGAGAGAGAGAGAGAGAGATTCGAGATTCGAAAGTATAACAATAACAGAACATTTCCATTCCCTGTTTACGAAACTAAAAGAAGGAAAAGTTCTGACTCATAAGGAAGAAAAATTTTCTTCTTCTGATGTACTTGAGAAGATGAAGATGACAATAAAGATGTAATTTCTACATCAAACTCTGTCAGAATTTTAGAACTAGAAAAAAGATAGAGAATAGAGATTCTTTGAATAGGATAATACTTGGAAAGATGGAAAAAATTTTGTTCGAACAAAATTCCCATGGTAAAGTTGAATAATCGGAAGGGGAAAAGTCGATGATCATGGAAATAATTATTCATTGAATCGACTTATTTAAGAATATTGATTGTATGAGACTGAGAACCTTTCACTTTCATGGATAATTTCATTTCCAATGAACCATGTTCATCTTTTTCATGATGAATATTCTTAATTATCATATCATGAATATCAACAGAATATTCAATCGTTCGAGGAAAATGTTCTAACAAAGAAAGTAAACGAAAAAAAAGTAAATTGTTCTTTTTTCGTACTTTCATGGAGATACTGAACTTGTATATCAGAGAAAATGTTAGAACATGTTCTAGTAGAAAGAGAAATTAGATGATAATGATGATGGAGAATCGAATTCGAACACTGTAAGAATTTGAGTTCGAAAAAAATGGAGAATTTGAAAAATTTCGATTTCTGCTTTTTTCCCCTGGAAATCATGAGGATTCCAATGAATTCATACCTTCAGGTTCTATTGTTTCAAACGATTAAATTGTTATTTACATGATAACTATTTTCTCTCATGATTGTTGAATCTTAATCCAACGATTTATGATAAAGTTCTGAATGAAACTCATGATTGAAATTCAAGTCTCATCATCGTTATCATGAACACTAAGAAATAACTGTTTTTTATTTGTTGCAGAGAAGATGAAAAAAAGGAGGAATCATTTCAATTCTAACCATTATCATGATTCTCATGATATATATCATGAAAAGAATGAAAAAAGTTTCATTGATTTAATATTTTCTTGTGAACTTTTTTTTTGTATTTTCATCATTCCCAATTCATCTGATCACATGGAGATTGTGTATTAACAATGAAAAATTGAATTATCATTCTGATGACAATGATGATACACAGGATTCAATTTCATTCATAGAAATCATTGAATACCATGGGGATACCAGGATAAAATTCATGATACCAGAATAATATCATAATGGTAACATTGAATTTCGGTAGGAAAAAAATTCATTGTCAATAAACTAATAACTTCCAATGGTTACGATTTACATTGTAAATGGTTAAAGACAAAGTGTGATACTAATCAATTGTCACAATCAAAAGGGTGATGAATAAATTGTTCACTCAACAATTAAGTTAATTGTCAGAGAGACGTAAAGGAAACCCCTCAGTTAACAATTAATAACAAGTAATAATAATAAGATCAATCAAATGAACAATTTAGAGTTGAGATGAAAAAAAAACCTTGATGATTAATAATAATCATCATGTGGAAATCATCATGTTGATGAGTTTTAATCATTATAATGAACTTAATCAGTAAAGACTGTTAATTATTAGTATGAATTTTGTGCCCTGAGGAAAATATTTCATTGAAATTAAATTTACTTTTCAACTTGTCACTCTAATTGTAGAGATTAATTAATTGTCAGTGATGATAATTGCTGGTCAAATATAATTTTCGTGTTGATTCAATTATTTACATTAAGGATCAATGATTCAGCTGAGAGAGGAAAGTTCGTAAATTCAATTCGATTGGAACTTTTTTCTTTCTTTTTCTTTTCCATCTCAATACAACTAATGTTTAACTTAGAGATAAATGAGAAAGTTTATCATCATCATCATCGTCATCATCTGTAGGTAACAGGATTAGAGGAGGCGGAAGATAAGATAAAGATGATAATACTTACTCTTGTCGAGGAAACGATAAGTTCCCCTGAATCCGGTATTATTACCATGTCTCCAATCAGAATGAAATTCAAACATAAGGCAAGAATCAGATGAATAGTGAGTTTGTTCAATGTCCACGATTTTACCACATAGAACTTGATTCCAAAGGGTTTTCTCATTAATCGCAAATTCATTTAAATGAAGATAAAGTTTAACAAAATCACCATAAACACAGCTAATTAATTCAAATGAACAAGAGATAATTTGAGAGAGAAAAAAAGAGAAAATTTCATCATTAGTTTATCGTTTAAAGTTCATTGGTTATCATGTCTTTATCTGCCGGATAAGTTATGGAAAATGTTCTGATAGTTTATCAGAAAGATTCATTTTCTCATTTTTTCTGTAAACATTTATCTTTGTGGGAGGATGAGGTGGGTAAAAAGGGTGGAACAGGGGAGAGGGTGGGTAATGTTTATCATCATGTTCCTCAGCCTATCATGGGTTTTGTTTACATTGTTATTATCATTGGGTGGACATAACATCATGTGAGAGAGGAATTATAATCAAACTGAATCCATCGAGGGATTTTAAGCCTTTGTCTTGGATTTTTTTTCCTTCATGAGGATTTTCAGGGGAAAATGATGAGGAATAATTGAGAACTTTCTCACTTTCTTTCTTTCTCTCTCTCTCTCTCTCTCTCTCTCTCTCTCTCTCTCTCTCTTTCCTTGTTTCGATTATTCGATTATTCTCTCTTTTTTATATATTATATTCTTATTCCAAGTCTCAGATTTTCTGAGTTGATTCTCTCTTATTTTCTCATGAAATAAATTCCACCATCCATATGAAACTCTGAGATGTGTATATAAAATGCTGAGTTATCCTTAAAGATCAATGAATCATCATTATAATCATCATCTTTCTCAGTAGCTTTCTCTTTACATCTTTATCTTCCTCTTTATCATCTTCCTCCATCTCATCCTCTTTCTCACTCCCACTCTTCCTCCGCATAATCATCATCACTGAACTTAACTGAATCAATGTGAACTGTTAATTGACCAAAGGAATGAATTTATTGCTTCATCAGTAAACTTGATTATTGGCAAGTGAAACAAAAGTAAAATGATAATCATCATTATCGTCGGGAAAATCAAGACCTGATAACTAACAATTTCGCTATTTTTGTCATGGTAACTTGGTGAAAATCAGAATCATCATGATAATCAAATGTTTAGATGAAATGATGAAAAAACAACACAACATCTTGAAAGTTCATGTCTCTCTCTCTCTCTCTCTCTCTCTCTCTCTCTCTCTCTCTCTCTCTCTCTCTCTCTGTAATCATTAAGATGATAATGTCTCTATGATAATGATAAGGATAAAAGATGAAGATGAAGATGAAAAAAGAGGAAGCAAAAAAATACCCTGAAAGTGATTCTCATGAAGATGATGATAAAAAACTGTAGGAAGATGAAAATAATAATAGGGCGTGTATGATAAGGGATAATAATCCACCGCCATCCCACCCACCCCACCTCTTCATGACAAGAGACTGAGAAATATAAAAAACAACAACAACATGATGGCAATTCAACTGAATCAATGATCAATTCCCATGAATTTTATTTCCTACTGAATTAACTCTCGTATCTTAACCATTAATATTTCATTCACTTAGTTAATCTCATCATCATCATGATCATCATCATAATCCAGCTCACTTTTAACTAATAGATTATATTACCTCATCCTAATGATGATGACCCAAGAGGGAAACGATAAACAACCAAGAGAGGAAAAATTTTTTTTTCGTAAGGAAAAATATGATTCATATCACTTCCTATGTGAATTAAATCATTTATCTTACAGCAATTAATTGCTAATAACCTTTTTAGTGAAACAATTAAGGGAACCGGCAGTTAACCATTAATCGTTATTAACCACACAATTAACGATCAAGGTTTCAGGTTTGAATAGTTAGTGAATCGCATTTTTTTTTTCTTGCTGAACTGATTGTTTTTAGCGATTATTAGTTAATTGTTGACGTTTCGAATTCGTTTTTTTTTGTTCAACTTACGCTAAATGTGATCGCTGGACATCAAACTCATCAAATGTCACCTCGATTATTTGATCTGGACGAGCAACGAAATTGTATAAAAGGCAGTTAATGTTTTCATCATAAGGTATCGGCCAATTGGGTGAGGTAAAGACACCATACTCTTTACCGTAAGTATCTTGAAAGGTAATACATTTACAATCAGCACCAAGAGATGATATTGATTTGATTGTTAGAGTTAATTGGTTAACAATAATCCAAGTAACATGATAACTTAAAATGGTTACAATTAAATTACAATCAAATTGCATGATGTATATAAAAAAAACCAGCCAAAGATTGAGATGAAAATGGTCAAGATGAAAACAGTTACATAAGAATCGGTTAGATAATTACAACAAACATTTTACAATTTAGTTAATTAACACAATTAATTCAAGTACATTTGTATAAATATTTTCTTATCACAATAATTTATCATCACACTTTATATACACATAATTAAGTTGATAAACATTGATCACAATAATGATGATTGGTAACCAATTGGTGAACATTTTTTGTACGAATATCCAAAAATTGTCATTCTAATGATGATGATAGTTGATTGTTGATAATTAAAGATGTTAGATGTACGAAGAATCAATTTTTTTCATAATATTCATCCGACAAATTCATTTTCCCTTTTCTGGTTATAACATATGATTGAGTTATTATGGGTTATCATGAGTGAGCAGATCACATTTAGTTAAAGTCATGTTACTATTGAAAATTTTCATTCCTCTGGAAATATAATAATGCTAATAACAATCTAGCATTATTATTGTTGTTCCTACTCTCTGGTATGATTATTGTTATCATCACAATATATACATACAGGGATAGAGAGGAAAAATCATCCACAATTATTATTAAATGTTGAACAGTTCACAGTCACTTTGGTAAAAGTGATAATAATAATAATAATAATACTAACATACTTATCATTATTATTATTATCTTACTTATAACAGAGTTACTACTATTACAAAAAAAAATACAATTCTTACGAGAGGAATTGGTTAAGATGAATACACACTCATACTCAACTATTACATGGGTATTCAGTGGGTATGCGCATTCAGGTTAGTATATTTTCACCAGGATGAAAAGAGAGAGAGAGAGAGAGAGAGAGAGAGAGAGAGAGAGAGAGAGAGAGAGATAAAATAGAGAGAGAAGATGAATACCAATGTATATATATACTTTTGGGATTCCAAGAGTCTGATGATGTCGATGATCATGATGATTAGGGAGAGAAAGAGAGAATTGAAAAATAAAGAAAAAGATAGATATTCAAACTGGGAATGCGCTTTGTCACAATTCTGTCATTTTCTGTCACTATCGCCATCTATTTGATCATTTCTTTAGATTCTTTTAAGATTAATTGTTAACTTTTCTTCAATCTTTGATTCTTTCATAATCCTCTGCTGGTGATGATTTTTGATTCATTCCAGTCAATTATTAAATCAATTTCTTTCCATTTGCTTGTCTCTTATTCCAATGATATTTTCCTCATTCAATTGTGTTCCTGATAACTAATAGTTATCTCATCCTTGATCGTGATCCAACTTTTTGCAACAATCAACTTGTTTTTTAATATACTTTGATTGTTATTACCATTATCATCTTCGTATCCAATATTAGTCAATATGGTTTAACTTTTTTTTTTCTTTCGCAACTATTGATGAAAATTCAATAGTATATTATTAATGTATTGGTGGCTTTCAACGTTATCATTATCGGTGAGAAAATCAGATTTATCTGGAATATAAAAGAGGCTATAGAATGAGAATAGAGTAACAAATTAGTATTGATTACAATCAGAAATTTGATATTAAAACTCACCTTTGGAGGTTGACAATTGGCTCTCGATTGTTGGATCGATAAATGAAATTAGTGTATACGTGCTCTGTTTAGGTAATTAGATTTGGGCGACAATTATTAATTCGTTACAATCGTTAAATCATCAAGAATTTTCTTTTCATTTCTCTGGAAGATTTTGATTTTTGATTGGTGTTCTTTTCTTGGACAAATTCCCTTGATCGTGAAAAAATTACTCCGATTTTTTTTTGTCTCTTGCTTAATTTGAGGTTCCAAACAATTTACTTTTGATTGCAAAAAGGTAATTGGTTTTAAAAAGCAATTCTCAGGGTAGATGGAGAAAAACAAGAAACGAATTTCAATGGAAAAACTGGTCAATGGGCTATTTTAGGTTTTCCTTTGGATAATATTATCTAGATCAAAGTGATGGAGAGAAAAAAAAGAAAAGAGAAAAAAATGTTATCAAATTTGTCACCAGAGATGAAGAGGAAAAAATAAAATAGAAAATAAAGTGACACGAAAAAGACAACAAGATAAAAAAAATGGAGAAAAGAAAAAGTTCTAAGGAGAAAAGGCTTTTCTTCACTTCACTTGACTTACATTCTGAATGACTTATTGTTTTGGTTAGTTTGTTTTTCTCGAATTATTTTCATCTTATTCTTTGTTTCAACGTTACCTTAAATCGTAGATGTTACTGTTTGAAAGATAATTTTCTTGTTTGCAAGAAAAAGACCAAGAAAAAAAATCCCAAAGGGAAATTGTCATCAATCAACTTGACCACAACATTCAAACTTTGACTTTCTTCTGGTTGCAGTTTGGAACTTTTTTCATCAGCCTACTCTCTCTCTCTCTCTCTCTCTTCCTCTTTAAAAGGTGAAATTCAGCTTCAACCATGATGATGATCCAGAAAAGGATGAAAGATAAAAGCTTTGTCGTTGTTAAGGGTTTTCCGTGACATCAACAATAGATCATAGACTGAACTTGGCTAATTAATCAAGCATTTGTTAACAATTGGCTGGAAATGAGAGCGAAAGTGTTTGATGAAATGCCAGAGTTACGAAAGCAGTTGTATTACCAGTCAATGAGCAGCCAGTTACTTTAGGGTGGAAGATGAAATGATGACGATAACGATGATGAAGATGAAGATGCTGGAGTAATGGTGTGAGTGCTTAAGATTGGAGAATCATGTAAGTAGGATCTATGGATCATTTAACCGACAACCAATACTCTCTTTATCGATCTTTAACCATCTCCCTTGTCTCTTCTTCTTGGTAATCATGTGTACATGTATTATGATCACTTTAACTCCTTCTTCTTTTCCTCATCCTTGTCTTTTTTTTTCATTCTCTTTTTCAAACTCAACTTGCAGTCTCCAAAATCTTCACCAGAAGAAAACATCAGCCACCGATGTTGTTAAAAGAGAAGATCAAACATCTGGAATTTAGTCATTAGGATCAACAAATAGACACATCACCAAAATCAAAGAATTAAAAAAAATTAGAATAATAATCAATCACCAATTTAATTGTCTCCATGAAGAAGAAAATTCAAAACAAAATTGTCACATTTTCGCCTCGAGGAGGAAACACTTTTCTCTTTGGTTAACCCAAAAATCACACAAGAAAAAAGAACCAACTGACAGAGAACAAATAATCAGAAAAAACTCTACAAACCAATCAACAATATTCCAATTTCCAAACAAAATAAATTATCACTCATTAAAACAAAAAGATACAAACAATTAACTAATTGTTTACAATAAATGAATATTTAAAATCCAAGAGCTGAAAAGATAAGTGTTACATTTAATTTAAATGATTTACAAAAGAAAAACAAGTAGCGACATCTGTTGAAAAAGAAGTTAATTATTCTCTTTAAATTTTAAACTGAATTTGTAACAATTTCCAATTGAAAACAAAGAAGAAAATTTCAACCAAGAAGATTAAAAATCTAAACCCAAACAGAAAACTAACAATTAACTAATCACGAATCAATTTAAACTAACCAACGAAAAGAAAATGAAAATAATGAAAACAGCACCAAAGAAAGAAAAGAAAAGAAAAATTAAACAATTTAATTAATCTAAATCTCAGTTGAAAGTGGAAGACCCAACAGAGATGAAATTAATGACATGTAATTAAAAAGCAAATTGAATTGGATTAAAATTGGAATGGAAAACAATTAAAGAGAAGAAGAAGAAAAAAAGAAAAAAATTTTAACCGTTGGAAAGAAAAAGAATTTAAACTTCGCGCGTAATTTGGTTTCTTTTATTCTCTCGAATGTGATTGGCCAATGGTTCGGGTTTGATTCTCTTACTGTTACTTTGGTTTTTTCTGTTAATCTTTTTGTATCTTTGTTTTCATTCTTAATCAGCTTAGTCTTGTGGTCTCTTGTGGTAATCATCGTAATGATTTTCGTGAATAACCAAATTACCATCAACTTAGTTGGTGGAGAAATTCTAATTGTTTTTCAAGGAGATGCCAATAAACTGCCGATGTTTGAAACCAACAACCTTTGGATCAGAATTGACGAAGAAGTTTCTCAAATAGCTGTTCTTTTGGATCTGGAAAACTTCTTCTTCCAATGTCTAACTATAAATGAATTATGTAAGTTAAACTATAACCTACTCAAAATTGTAAATTTTATATCCTGTGACTCTGAAAATCTATCAATAGATGAAAATTTTGTTATTACCTCCAAAAATACCCTAAGATTTTTCAAATAAGAATGTAAACTAAAAGACAATTAAATTAAAAGACATATACGTTAAAGGACATATGAATAAAATATTAATTAATATAAATTCGATGAATCTTGTTTATTCTTCTTAATGGACAAATGAATATCTTTAAAGCTCCTTAAACATCCGAATTGTGTAAATAAATGTTGGTCAGGTCAACTTGAAATTGTGCGGTTCCTTCTCTCACCATTTCTAACAATTGATCACAAAAATTAGAATGCGTATGAACCAAACCACATTGGGAACAACGGCGTCTTCGACGACATTCCAAAGCGTGAAAAGGTCTAGCGCAATTACGACAGATCACGTCCAGATTACACTCGTGTTCTCCATTATAGTACTTCTTGCAAAAAGGACATTGTAACACCCCTGTATTATCAAAGCAGTGAATAGTCTTACCATTATAAGTTAATCCCATTCCTAAAAAGAATGAACAAGAATTAAAAAGCCAATTAGATCGAAAGAAAGTTAATTTACTTAAAACAAAGGGAAATTACTCACTAGCTTGATGGAGCAGTTTATAAGTTGACAAACCACACTTAACAATGACCATTTCTCCAATGGTATTCCTCTTCACCTCCTTTAATGTTAAACTATTACCAGGTAATCCAATTGAACCGGCCATTTTTGCTAACATGAGCTCCATTGACACAACATTTTCAGGTTTGAAAAAACATATTTCATTATCCAGAAAAGGAATTGGAACCACATCACTTACGAAATCTTCATTTTTTAAGATTTCGGTAAAATGGGTCACATTAGAAGAAAAAATACTTATACCAAAAGAATCATCGGAATACAATTTAATTAGATTTCGATTGATGAAAATCTCTCCCATTCTTTCAAACTCTTTCTCCATATCAACTAATGAGTAATCAGGATTAGGTATAAGTCTCCAATATCGATATGGGCAAAAACATCCGAAATTTACCTTCACTGAGTAATTTTTTATAGACATTATTATTTGATTTTTTGATTAATCAAAATAAATTCAAAAAGAAACAAAGATAAAATAAAAAACAAAAAGACAAAAAGACAAAATCACAATCTAAAAATCAAATGAAACTACAAACAACTTCCACCAATTAAACGACAAAATGAACCAATTTTTTGAAAAAAAGCTCCCACTTCAAAAATAGATCATAGATGGAGACACTTATTCGTTATTGGCCATTTAAAATGGTGGCACTTCCGGTATCACCATTTTAAACTGATCCTCCTCGTACCATTAGGGAAGATCTCACAATCAGATTCTCTTAACTCTAGGAAAACTTCGAGATAGATCAATCTTATTGAAGAGTATTTTCCTTTAGTATCTTGAGGAAGAAGAAGGAATGCCCATTCACTGCTTGAAATAAAATAAGGAGCATCAAAAACAGGATGAATCTTGTTTTTATAACAAAGATACATACTGTTCTCAGCCAAAACCTTCCTGAATTTCTCAGTTATCACCAAGCTCACTCGATATTTATCTTCTTGCTTAATAAACTCGTAACTTTTTACGGATGAAGGGTGTTGACCATTAGATGAGCACAACATAAGAACAAAGTACTTAAATTCAACATTAAAACTCAAATCAGTATAATAATAAACGTCAAAATAATTAGACTCCATTTTTTAATCAAAAGAAAATGAAAAGAATTATTTTTTACTTAAAAACAAAATGTCAACGGAAATACACCTTTCTTCACTCATTTCTCTTTGTAGCTCCACCTTTTGAATCTTTTCCAAATTCAATTTTTTTGCGCGAAATCAACAAGATTCATAATCTGGTTCCAAAATCAAACATTTGTAATTGAAATTAATCCTTTCCAGAGCCAAATTTACTCTTGAGATAAACACTTTACAAGCACGGTCCAATCCTGAATGTCCCCTGGTTCCACATGAAGGGCACAGTAATGTAATCGATGAACAATCTAAAAAAGTATGAGATTCGCTACATTTGTAACACTTCGGCTCATTCACACAATTTTTCTCCAAATGACCAAATTGACTACAATTAATACAAAACTTTATATTCAAGTTATCATAAACTTGATACTTTTTACCATCCAAGAATAAATAACGCTCCTCCATTTCAGTTACTAAGCTATACATTTCTGGTGTCAAACTCAATAAAAGTATGTCATGATTAGTCTTGAAAATGTAAAACTCAACTTTCACTTGATCTTTATCCAACCAAGAATTTTCCTGAGCCAATTTAGTCAACAATTCACCGCTTCGCACGTAGTGATTAACCCCATTACATCTCGATATTAACAACTTCACCACAGGATTAACCAGCTTAGGTATATGCCAATCGAACTGAGGAAATTGTGATGCCAATTGCTGATAACTTATCCATCTCTCTTGCTGATTAGAAAAACGAATTTTTAAGCAAGAACATCCTTGATCCACCAAGAACTCCTTCTCCTTCAACTTCATGGCCAAATCCCTTAAAGTAACGTAATTCCCACGATTAACCTTTTTTCCTTTAGATCTAACCAATAGACTCCAATGACGAACATAATCTACCTCCAATACCATAGGCTTTATATGCTTAGGGATCTTCTTTGGCACAACGTCATCTAATCTATAACTAAACAACTCTTTAACCCTTTGTTGCCTCTCTGTCAAAGGCCCTTCATAAGCCTGTAAATCCAAAAGAAGCTCCATTTGACCACCATATGAACATATTAAATCTTCATTACTCAACATTAGATTAACAGCCATTTGATCCAATTTTTCATCTATCAAAAGAAAAGAGATTAAAATCATAACAATTTACTCACTCAACTATGAAAAGCTTAACTTACCCATTGAACACCTTTTAATCAATTATAACTATCAACAAATTAATTTTAAGAATAGTTAATTAATATATGAAAATTTTTTCAATTTTATTTAATTGTAAACAAAGACACTTTTCATGAATACATTACTACTATCACCATGGTGATAAAAGGAACACTTATTTAGAGGGAACTTCAAATTTTTGAGCTTGCATTAAAAAAACCACTATGGAAAAAGCTTTTACTCATTTGAAGTTCACAATTTCTTAAAAGATTACATAACGGTATCGGTGATTAATACGCTCTAATTCAGCTCCCAATAACCTTTGATATGTTGAACACTTTATCAAAAGCATTTTCACCCTCCTTACCACAATTAGGACATTTTGTTCATCCAACTTTAAACGTAATCGACAATCTTTGGACAGATGACCAGAACAACAATATCCGCACAAAGTCAATCTGAAACATTTTTCTCTTTTGTGTCCATATCGACAACAATTTTGACACATCAAAATTGGTATATAGTCAACAACAGCCACCTTGCCACTCGGTGTCTTAACGTAACCATCACTTTCCTCTATAAGAACACGAATTCTTGATTCAACCTGCAAGAGAACATTACAAAAAGAACCTCTTGACAAAAGATTCACTTTCCAATTAACACGAAGACTTTCACTCCATCTATTCCATAAAAATAAATTCTTGATCCATATCTTCATCTTCTCTTCATCATCGTTCTGATCTATATGACAATTAACTAATTTTATCAACGGGTCACTCAATTGAGGAAACTTCAATGAGAAAGTTCTAATGAAATCTTCATGTGAAAGAAACTTCTCCTTCAAGAAGTAACGATTTTCATCCTTTTCCACATAAATTTTTAAACAAAATTTCCCCATCTTGACATCATCAATATAAGAAACCAACTCTGGATGACTCTCTAAATAGACTTTAAATCTGGCGTTTATATCAGGACCAAATGAACTTTCCTCAAGAGAGAACAATAACAAAACAGGTCTGATAGGAAGATCCTCGACATTTAACCAATTTTCCTTAGAACTGTGTACGTTATAACGTAAGAAAATTTTACTCTCGTAATCTTTTCTTGTCCTTTTTTCACTCATATCAATTGAGCCAACTTCTAGGGGATTTCGATCCTCCTCTTCTTGAACATCCACGGCCACATAATGATCATGAAGTGACATAAAATTAATTATCATCTTCCTCTTGGTGTCATCCAACAAATTTAACTCATCATTTTCCAGAAAATCCCGAAGTAATGAAACCATTTCAGCAACGTCTTGCTCACCATAATTTTTTATCATCTCCTCACTATAGCTACCTCATATTTGGTCATATACTTTTCAATCACAAAAAGAGAGGCTTCCAGATCTCGACAAGCTTCACCTTCAAACAAATCACCATCATTTAACTTTCTCTTTGACATCTTTTTTCCAAAAACAAAACAAAATTACTTTAACTATGTTTATAAAAGTTGTTAACTTACAAAGAAAACTAAAACTTATAATCATGTTCTCAACAAATTCAAAAGTAAAAATGACTATATTCTAGTTATGAGTGAGCTAACCAACAGAATGGACTTTGCTATCAACATTTACAAGAACAACAAAATCGCCTTAGGACTGCCCACCACCGTTAAAAAAATCAACATCAACTACAGTTACGATAACATTATAGTTTGCCTTGCAAGACATTATCACGATCACTTCTTTTTTATTGCTGTCTATAATCACAACACCAAAAATGAAAATTTTTGGAATCAACTAGAGGAAATTTTAAACTCCATCGGTAGTTACCCAATCATACTAGCTGGCGACGTAAATTATGAAACGGAACTGTGGTGTGACCAACCAAAGATCTATTTCAACAAATCTTTAACCAAAAGAATTAATAATCTCTTCAATGATTTTCACTTTAAATCGATAAACTTAAAATCAAGAGATGAAAACTACACAAGAAAGGACAAAAGAATTAATACTAAGACAATCATCGATTTAATCCTGATCAACTTTGAAAGTAAGACAGAAATTAAACTGATTGATACCAATTTAAGCGACCACAGAATCATTAATGGTTACATAGAATCATTTCCCCTGAATAAAATCAAAATAAGCTTTTATGACTTCCTAATTAAGAAAATTTCATATGAAGACATCAACGAAACAACCAATAAGATAATGTGTCAGCCCATTAAATTCAGATTTCAAGGAAAAAACCCTTTCAATCAACGACAGGACATTAACAACCATTGGAAAAATATTGAATCAATCAAAATAGAAACAGTTTAGACAATATGATTCCCAACGAACCTATGAATTTAGAAACCCTCAAATTTAACCAAGTCAACTACTCCTTTAAATACAAGGCAGGCATTAATCAAAATGAAAAATTATTTATTAAGAAATTTAAAACAGATAAAAGTTCAGGATTAGCCGATCCATACAACTATAATAAATGGAATAAATTTATAAGACTTAACCAGGAAGCTATTATTAATCTAATAGATGATATTTTCAAAAGTACTTATATACCTGAAATTCTGAAAACTAGTGGAGGCACCTTAATCCCTAAAAGTAACGGTAGTTTTAGGATGATAAGGTGTCAATCCTATCTAACCAAATTAATAGACGAAATCCTATATCAACGAATATTAAGCAATATTGATAATATCATTGATAACCAATTTCACTTCGCCTTTCTACAAAACAAATCTAGATTTGACTTACTCTCAATAATTGAGGATAATTATAAAAATTTTAAAACAGTAATTACCATTGATATTAACAAAGCTTTCGACGAAATAGACAAAAATATAATATTCAGAAAACTTAATAAAAAAGTCTGTGACCAAACGATGGAAATGATTTTCGAGTTTTTCGAAAAAAGAAAAATTAGAACTTTCGAAAATGGGTCATTTAAGATCAATGATGATGATAAAGCCATAATTCAAGGGACCTCGATCTCTCCACTACTATTTAATATCGGCATCGATGATACAATCAAACAAATGAATGATCACAATACTCTCACACTATCATACGCCGACGACATATTCATTATGACTAATGACAGAATCGAAGTAGCTGTTGAGAGACTTCGAGGCAAACTTAAAGAGATTAATCTAAAAATCAATCCGAGCAAAAGTAAATTCCTTAAAGAAGATTATCAGATTAAAACTGCTACTTATCTAGGTTTCACAAACCTTTTCTCATTATCTTCCCTTAAAACTAAATACTTTAATCCCGAAGTTAAAAATTACATAACCAATATTCAAATTACACAAAGTAAAATCATTATTGATTCCTATTTCTCATCATATTTACATCAATTGGGCTTTTCTCCTTTTAGAAATAACAAATTATACGAATATAGAATTAAATTACTTATTATTACTAGTTTAAAAATAATTTTTACTTCCTTACATCACAAGAAGGCAATATCCTTTTGGTTTGCTCATAACCTAAACATAAATAACCCCACAATTAATTATTTATGTGAAATATTAACTTGCTTATTAAACAATAATAATGACGCCAATGACTTTCCAATAATTAACTGGATAAAACCAATTAAACATGTTTACATTAAGAATAATAGATTAAACAAAAAGGAACCAAATGAAATCATATACACTGATATTATTATTGATAATGAAAAAATTTGTGTTAAAATCAACAAGTATCCTAACATCAACAAACACTCCCATTACGATAATAATAATAAACAATTTAAAGTTAACAATTTAATTAGAATCATAGATACTCTAGCTGCATTGTCTTATGATTTGAACATTACCTTCAACAAAAAATATAAGCAATTAATAGAAAGTTACGTTAATTACATTGCTAACCAAAACAAAATACACATACAACTAATTAATGAACCCAGTAAAAGAAAATGCCTAATCACAATGCAATTCGATACTCTTCAAAACGAAACCAGTTTTACAAAACATAATCTAAAAACGATTATCCAAAACAAAATTAATCGAATTCAATCACAACTCTACAGACAATATGCGCCAAAATACTTGTTTGAGTGGTTCCCGAGGGAAAATAAATTCTTTACTCAAGATATCAAATATCCATCTCTATTTATAGAGAACATTACTAAATTAAAAATGGCAACTAAGAATTACAAACATCATCAATGTTCACAACCCTTTAGTAATCAACATTACAGCAGCTGCCCTCTAATGCTTAAGTTTATAAACAACTGGAACTTTGAACGTAACTTCAAAAGTAAAACTTTAAAACTATTTTTAATCAAAAATGAACTTTCGAAGCGACAAGTTAATACTTCAAATCAATGACATCAACAAAGTTTTTTATCTCTTTAGTGACTCAAGTAATATGATTGAACCTCCACACAACATCTGGACTAAAGTTGTAAATGATGAAAAATTAACAATTGTCGCCCTCAAATTCGGAACGATTAGAATTGATCAAATTTCCAAAGTTATTACTGACAATTTAAATGAACAAACTTGTTGTAACCTAATTGGTTTTCATCCATACGTACTCTTTACAGGAAGTGAAAACAACAAATTCGTCATGAACAAATTGAAAGAAATAATTGAGGACTGGGAAATCAACGAATACATGATAATCGACAGCAGTAATCTTGAAATTCATCTAATTGTGTGAGATTCTTGACGAGAAATAATCGAATTAATCAAAGATTATATTCCGCTCCTAATCAAAATAAGCGCCAGGGTCATAACGAACCCCTCCCGCTTGGAGTCGCTCCTAGAGGAGTGAAAATCACCTTTTTCTTCATTTTTTTCTCTCTCTCTTGTTTAATTAGTTTATTTTTTTGTTTCTTCTCTTTTTAATCCCTTTGATTAACCTTTAAACAATCAGATCTTGTTTCTTTTTTCAATTTATTACCAAACCTTAAAAAAGAAAGAAAGAGAAACAATCAACTCCAACAAACCAAAAACCTATAACCTTGGGTAACATTTATAATAGGATTGTGTAAATATATATACTATAAATTTCAAATTTTAAATGGCTTGTGGGGCCATAAAGAGATCCCTTGAATGGGATCCATTGAATTCACCCTCACAAAGTAGCACTCCAGTTGTATCAAGTGCGAGGCCAACTAAGAAACGATGTCTTGTCCATCATAATTATAATACCACCGCTTATAGTGGACCTAAGGAAGCTTCACCCTTTGCTGATTTACACCCTAAATTGTCTCCAGGTAAGTGTATTGTGTGTTACCTTTATCTCTCTTTTTCTTTCTTTTCCAGTCTCTATTTCCATCTATTACTCTCTTTCCTTCTTTATTTCTATTGCCTTTTTCTCTTTCTCTCCTCATTTTTTTCTTCTTCTCTTTGGCTCTTTACTTTATTATTGCCTCTTGGCTTTACGTCTTCTTTTTTTCTTTTCCTTGCCTCTTTAGTATCACTTCTCTTTCTATCTATCTCTCTTTCTCTCCCTCCTTGATTCTCTCTCCTTCCTTTTCTCTTTCCCTATTGAAAAAATTACATACCCATCATCATCATCATCATCATCATGTTCTTACCCAACTTGAAATTTTTATATTTACACACACACACATACACATTGATTACTTTTAAACCCGAAATTAATATCCTGTCTTATTTATTCTTTTTCTCTGTCTCTTTTTTTGTTCCATCTTACAGAAACTATCGCAGCTAATATTAAGGATGAAATGAAACGACTACAGAATAGGAAACAGTTGTATTACTCAAGTAGTGGAAATCAATTCATGCTGAACTCACCCAATCCAGAGAATAATTCAAATGAGTATGTGGATTCTATACTTATAAACATTGAAGCACACACACACAGTATTCTCATTGTTGATTCTCTTCTCACTTCAATCTTTTAATGCTCTTTAACATCCCATATAAATTGATTTATAAACTGACGACTATTTTTTCCCGTTCTTGTTTTTTTACAGAAATGAAGCCTCAACGTCAACTGAAGGTCAAAGTTTAAATTCAAGTTTCCTTGGACTACTATCACCATCTCGCCGTGATCAACCTTTATTCACATTTAGACAAGTAACAATTATATGTGAGAGACTCCTTAAAGAAAGGGAAACATCGCTTAGAGAAGAATATGACCGAGTCCTAAGCAGCAAATTAGCAGGTAAATTTAAACAGTAATCAGTCTATTTAAAACATCGGTGATTAACTATCTCTCTCTCTCTCCCTTTTTCAGAGCAATATGATACATTTGTAAAATTTACCTACGATCAGATTCAAAAGAGATTTGAAAACGGGACAACACCAAGCTGTGAGTTGAACCTTCACCACCAACATAATCTACTCATGGTTTATGTGTATCTAAGGATTATGTTTAAAAATGATTATTGTTGATTTCCATTATTAAGCTTTTTTATCTCTCAACACAAAAAATCAACAACGATGTATTTTAAATTACCATTTAACTTTGCAATGTACACTGGTAATAGACTAGACGAAAGTCACTGATAATCCAAGTATAATTAGCCTGATAATCTTGTCCAACATTGTTTTCTTAAATATTCAGTTTTTGAATTCAAATCAAGCCTTTGGAAAGATATTTTTAGATACACATGAGCTCTCTTTCTCTTTCTCTCTTTCTCTCTCTCTCTCTTACTTTCTCATACACACACACACATGATCCATATACAATTGTTACAAAATATCCCACTAATTGTTTTCTCTCTTTTTTCTTTTTTTTTTACAGATTTATCTTAGACTTCCTCTCCTCCTTTTTCTATCAAGTATTCATATATAAAAAAAGTCAATAATTATACAGCATAGAAAGTGAAATTTGAACGCAAAATTTTTCTCTGCGCAGAATTTTTCTCCAATAGCGTTAAGATGCGTAGATAATAAATTCTTTTTCACTAACAAAATGTTACTTTCAATGCTGTATATTATGTATACTGATTTAAATCTAATAACTACAAATCAACAACAACAAAACAAACCAACAACCACCAACATCTAACTTTTTTTTGCTACCGATGTTGATGATCTTGATTCTTCTCATCTTTTGTTCTATTCCCTTCCCTCTATCTTTTCTTTTCTCTATCTTTCTCTATCTCTATTTCTTTCTTTCACTTCCCCTGGTCATCATAATGTTTATCATCATCACTTCTCTCTCATCATCGTCATCATTTGTGTCATCACAATTATCAAGGCAAAAACATTGAAAATATTTGGAAAAAAAAGTGAGATTTGAATTCTGTTTTTCATCCATACTTTTTGTGTCTTCTTTTTTTCTTCTTCTTTCTTTGATCTTTCTTTTTCTCGAAAACAGCGACAAAACAACAACAACAACAACATCTAAAGATTGAATTTTGTTAAATTGATTTTGCACTTTTTTTTCCACTTTGGATTCTACTTTAATTGTGATCGATTATCACCAAAATCAACAACAAAGACAAACGCAAATTCAACACACATCTCAATCTATATATCAACTTTTGGTCATTTACACCATGCAAAAAAAGATTCAACGAGAGAAATGAAAAACAACAACAAACAAACAAACAAAATAGAAAAGATAATTAAAAGAAAAAGCTGATTACAAGCGACGAGAAAAAATTAAAACAACCCAAGCAAACGTATAAAAAAAATATTCAACTAAATTGTTTTCAAATTTTTCGTACAATTTATTTAATTACCTTGTGTTTGATTCGTGCGGTGTGTGAACAATTTAATCAATCAATTTCTTTCTTCTCAACCAACTTTTTACTTGTTCTAAAGTTGAGAAAACAATTAAAATCAGATCAACGCGATGAAAAGTTGATTAAGTTAAATCAGTGACACCGAAAAAACAATTAACTATAATCATGGTTACTTTTTAACAACAATTAACAACCAAATTGTCATCAAGGGTAAATTGTTATCGGTTTGTTGTTGTTTCAATTTTTCGTCATCAATTATGATTAACCAGAAACCAGATAATTAATTGACCTTTGAAATTAACATTAAACATCATTAATTATAATTAAATGTTGATGATTATCAATGTTTGGTTAACATTCACTTTTAATTACAATTTAAAATCCCATGAAACAGATGAAAAGTTAATCCAGATTAGTTACATGACAATTGATGATCGTCAATTGATTTGTGACATTTTAATTGTTGACAAACATGAAAGAACCCAAATTTAAATTGTTAATTGTGTTCATGTTATTATAGTTAATTAATAATATCGTCGATTGGATTAGATTTTGGTTTCATTTTCTAGAATCCTTTTAGTTTGAAACAATTGTAATTGTTTCGATTAAATTTGAGTTGATTGTCGCGATTAGTTAATGATCAGTAAATTAAGGCTATGGTTTTATAATACATTTTATATCTGTTGAGTTAATATAATGATGTTTCTGGTTCCTTTTCCGGTTTAGTTAGAGATGGATTTTGATGATTGTATTAAAAAAGACAAAAAATAATATCAAATTAATGATTAAAGATAAATAATGATAATTATTATATATAAACGGGGAACGAATCAAAGTTAATTGTTGGACTTTTGTGTATGTTCATCTTGATCTTTTCCTTGGGTTATGAAGGTGAGATGATTAATGACAATCAATGGAAGATAATTACAATGATTTAGTTTAAATTGTTTCGATGGCAATATAATAGTTTAAGAGATTAATGAAAATGATTAAGGTTTTTTTTTCTCGATGATGATGAGATGCTGATCGTTTCCTTGGTGCTGAATTAGAGTTAATTAGAATTACAATCAAATAATAGTTAATTGTTGACAATTGATTGTTAGCTTCATCTTTAAAAGTATTCATACTTGGTGGTTGGAGAAATGTAATTATGCTAATTTAGTGAGTTATCTTCTTGGAAGATGTAAAAACAAGTGGATTTTTATCATCACCAGTCTATTGATTTTGAACACAGGAAGATGCTGATGATGATGATGATGATAATGATGCGTAAAGGGAGATGATGAGATACAAAAAGTAAAAACAATCAATGAAGATGATGAAGATGAAGATCAATCCGTTGACTTGATTTTTTTTTCAAGATCAAAAATCAGCTGAGAATCAGATGAAGTTCAAATTTAAGTAAATTAGTTCTTAATGATTTGTAATTAATAATAATTATCAATCATAATGAATGATAATTATCTTTGTGGCTCTTTTTTAAATTTGCATTTGGCATAATCATCATCGCATGGCTTTGATTGTGACGGCAATTCAACTGGGTTATTATTAATTTACAATATTTATAAATTTAAATATATTATTGATATATAATTATTTATAGTTGTTAATCATTTAGTAAGAAGGCCAATCGTAAATGTAATAGTTAATTGAGATCCATTTTTTTTGAACAGGGAGAGAGAGAGTAAGATTTGTGATAATTAAACAGGTAATGATGATGATGATAACAATTAACCTTTTCTCCAATCAATCCCATTGATTTTTAAGCTTCTCAATCAAATTGCGTTTTGCTATTTCTCAATATCATCGGCAAGGGTTTATCCAAGATCCTCTTTCCTTAAATTTGGTGTTTCATCATCATCCTTATCATCCTGATCATCTCAATCATCTTGAACTTGTCTTTACTATTGATAAGATTGATATTTTCCAATCTCTTTGACTTTTTCCCTCTATCTTGATAAGCAGAAAATCAATCATTCCGGTTTGTAGGATTGCTTGTTGACATTATCATTTTGATTCGAGTTGATCATCATCTCCTCCTCTTTACCTTTATCATCATTATTATCACCAGAAATGTTTGAATACTTTAAGAAATATATATTAATTCATCGGGCTGATGTTCTCGGTGTTATCATCATGAAATTCATCAGAAAAGGAAAATATAATATTAAGTTTTTTGTTTGTTTTTCTTTCTCTTGTGAACTATTATTTTTGGCTTTATATTGGATTACGTTTCAGGGGAACGATTTGATTTTCTTTCAGCTCGTCTTTTCGCTAATTTAGACTGATTTACAGGCTCAAGATTAATCGGCGGTGGGACATTTACAGCTTCAAATACTCGACCCATATTGGCTTTGATTAAACTTGGCTCTTGATGAGATAAACTTTCATTTGATAATTGATCACGTTGGTGGATGAAATCATGATTTAGTACATTCTTGGCTCGATAACGTATCTTTGGGTCAACTAGTAACATTTTACTGACCAAATCCTATTGAATAGAGATATAAAAAAACAATTAGAAGACAATTAAATCAAGTTGAATCATTTTGAATAACTATTAGATTGGACTAACAAACTGTTAATGGATAATAATAATTTTAAAATAAAGTGAATTATAATCCAATTATAATCATTGTATGTAATTAAATGCTCAGAGAAAATCCTATTGTATTTATTTTACCAATGAAAAAGATTAATTAATTCATGTGTTAATTTAGTCAATTAACATTTGGATTTGGATCAATTTGAGTTGGTTACTCGGTTATTTTTATGATTATCAAATTACTGAGTATATTTAGCAGTTAATTAGATTTTAATTACCTTGGCTGTTTCCGAGACTCTCCTCCAATTACCTGATTTAAGGTCAAATTCACCTTTACCAACTTTACCCAATATTGAATTCGGAGTATCTTCTGGACCATTGGCGAAAGGAGTGTGACTGTAATTGATGAAAATACAATTAAAATTAATCATCATAATCAAAGTGAAATGATTTTACTATAAACTCTCTTTATTAATCAACAATCAACGTTTTAAACTTTAATTGTAATGATAATCATTCTAAGACTTTTTTGATTACTTTGAAAATATTAACTTTCATCTTGAATTTAAACTTTCTTCACTAATTTAATCAATAATTAACAGACTTTAATAAATCAATTTATCAAAAATGAACAATTGATTATTGAAACTTTGTCCATTTAAATGGTAATGGACAAAGTTAAATGGCTCGAAAATATCAAACTGTTAATTGTCAATGGAGTAAAAAACACCAAAAATAATCAATCAAACAGTGAGAAAATAATATTGATTAATTGAAAATCAAATCAACAATCAGAAAACAGACAACAAACAGAATAAAAAAATTAGATAATCTCAATAATCGGCTCAGGCAACATCAACATAATACTTGATTAGAATTCAGTTAATGAACTGTTCAGAAAACAACATCGACAACATTACGATGCGTCAGCGAATAGTAAATAGACACAAGTCGATATTACGATTCAGTGGGGTGTGTTCATTGATCGTAAGTTGCTTCTTCGTGTTCAAATTATTGATCGATCTATTTTTCGAAGAAGGCCCGTTAGATTATATTCGAGTGAATCGACTTTTTCGCGATTTCTTATTATATCTAATCCAGGGAGTGACCTTCGTTTTCATTATCAACTGGTCTCATCTTGAGAAGCAAAAATTGACCGTTCGAAATCACACTGACCTCGTTGTATTAGCTTATCTTAAACGTAATCGATTCATCAGAATCGGGGTAATGCTATTTGATTTTGTTCGAAATATAATCTCTCATGTTATCGTACTATCGCATATACTCCCGAATAATGTTCCATTCATGGAATCCTCGATTAAAGATGTCATAGAAATTGTCGAAAAACTAATGTTATTCATCTTATCGAATATCACATACGTGGCTCATATTTACATGTTCAATCTTCTATTCGAAGGTATCACTTTGCTAACCGCTGATTTCATTCACTTTAACGAGCAGTTAAAATCAGCGAAATGTAAGAATGACACTTCAATACCAGAGCTTCTCTCTCTTCGTCAATTTCACAGTCAAACCATACGAAGTACCAATAACTTTGAACGATTCGCGCGCTGCGAAATCGGGAGGCTCTATTTGTCATTCTTGGTCTTGTATCTATCCATTATTTACAATAAGATAGTTTATAGATTAGAATCTGAGGACAAATTTATGATCATAGCAATTGTTAATTCGTTAACTGTTATTATCTTAACAATTAAGGCAATCGATTTGCATAATAAATGCTTCAAGCCTTCGGAGACACTTTATGAGTTATCATTACCTGTCAGGTCGGATAAATATCGAGACGAGGTAAGTTCACAAGTAAATCTAATCGCTTTGTGAAATTGATCAATTTTCATTTGGATTCTGTTCACTTAGATTATCTCATTTTATGATCGATTGACCAGAAAAGATATTGGTTTCACTTTCATGGGTATTTTTACATTGACACCATGTTTCGTCCTAACGACAACCACTTTGGCCTCGACCATTTTCATGGCCGTTACAAATTTCAAGCCGTCTATTTGATCTTAATCCCAATAGGATTAACACTTAATCAAATTCATTTGGATTGCACATGAATTGCACTGAATTGATCTCACGGAAATTCATCACAATTAACACAATCAGCACAAGTTAATTTAATCAATGTTTGCTAAACTAAATCTTGTTGATTACAGATAAATATTAATATTTGAGATGAATTTAAATAAATAAAATAAGTTAAATTTAAAAGTTAAATAAGTTAATTAAGACAAATAAAATTAAAAGTATTGTTGTTATTTGATAAATTGTGATCAAATTTCACTTTAAGATACAATGATCACAATTTTAGTATCAAAGTAATTAAGTTATCATGTACTACACCAATTTATTGATTGCAAAGTATTAAATTCATAATTAAATATAGCAAATTATCATCACAATTGGAGATCTAACAATAATCAATTTCAAATCAATAAATATCTAATCTAATCATTGAGAGAGTGAGAGAGAGATAAACTCACACCCTGAACATTGTTAATCCTGTAAATAGCAACGATAATCAAATAAAAGTTAATCCTAGTAATCATATAGAGTAACTATTAACAACTAATTACTAAATCATGATTTCAATTAATCATCATCATCAACATCATGACCATGAATAACATGACATGATTATAATTGTCATTGCCTGGTGATAATATTAATAATAGCTGCTGATGAACAATATTAATGAAAAGTAATCATCACAGTTTGATGAAGATAAAAAAAAAGTTTCAAATATCCTGAGGCTTATATATTAATTCATTGTTATTATTTTCATCATGAAAATCTAATAGACAAATTCAATTTCTAATGAAACAATAACTAAATGAGGGAAATCAGGTTAACAGCATGAAATGATTAACTTGATTGTGATATTAAATTGAGACAAAGTGATTTTATTAATCGATTAAATAAATTTATTGTAACTAATCAAATATCACTGTTTGGGTCAAGGTTTGATAAAAATAACATCAGTGACCTGATTGACCATTGGCTATCCCTTTTATTGAAGGCTTGTCATCAGCGACAATTTATTGACAATTGCAATTGATGAAACAATCAACATTCAAACTACAGTTAATTTAATCACTTAGCACAAACAAATGATGAGTGTGAGCTTTTTTTTTACATGTACAAAAAAAAAGCTGAAAACATTGAGAATCCGCTTATTTTTACTTACAACTAATTAAATTGCTCTCATTAAATTGTGATAATCACAATTAGTCAACTGTTAAGCACGAAATGTATTAATTCATCAACATTTTGTATTACAATCAAGAAACAAAAAAAAACAATTATAATGTTAATTTTTGTATTGTAAGTTGCCTGATAAAGAATAAGCAATCAACTTAATTGTATTTTAAACCTTGATTACAATCAAATTGGGAGTTAACTATATAAACAGGGAGTTTAATAATATTATTATTATTATAAGTTTTCCAAGACAATTAAACAATCATCAGAAACAATTATAATTTCAACTAGTATTAAACATAACGGTAATTAATTGTGTGAATGAAAAATTATGCAAATAAACATTTCTATGTGAATGATAAAAGAGTTGCAAGTTTAACTGGATTAAGATTTAGTTACAGTTATGTTTGCAATTAATTTGCAATTTAATTGAGATGATTGCCAATGGTAATATAGTTAATTTGAATTGGGTAAGCTGCTGATTTCTTGTGTATATATAAATGATGAAATATATACACATAGAAAGTACATTCAATTGAATATTATGATAATCAATTTTATCGTTTAGCTTAATGATAATCTCAGGGATCTGTGAATCTTTCATCAATGTTTAGGGTGAAAGTTTATTCAGCTAAATTGTATAGATAATGTTTGTTATATGTGTACATGAACGTTTCAAGGTTTCAATCATGGCAAAAATAAGATTAGTAATCTAGTTGCAAACTCTGTTTTCTATCATAACAATTAACCGTTATTATAATCATCATTGGAGTCGTAATAATATCAATAATAAAATAGGGAATAACGATAAGTCAATAATCAAAGTGAGAGAATAGTAAAGATTAAGAGAAGACAAGGTTAAATACAATGGGAGTAAAAGTATTTACAATCTTCACCAATTGTTCAGGGTCAATAATCATTCAAAGTTAATCTTATTTCAGGGTGAATTCAGTTGAATATTAGACACAATTTTCCAGGTTACAAGAAATATATACAAGAAACAGATAGAATATGAAATTTATTATCAACTGTTAGGAAATAAATTGCATAGTCCATTTATCAGTGAGTGCAATTCAATTGACCAGTCATTTGTTTGCATCATCAAAGCCTCATCTCTATTTTATTGATTAATACAGAAAATCAAAACAAATATTTGAATCTCAAGGATATTCATCATCATAGAGTAAGAGAGAGAGAGAGAGAGAGAGAGAGAGAGAGAAATAGGGAAAAGGTATGACCATATTATAATCGAGAAAAACTGAACCAGGATAATATTGAATAGTTATTATGATCAGTTAACTAATGGAGATAAGTTGAATGTTTGAAGGATGTTGGAAGTTAGAAAGACAGGGAAGAGAAGATAAATTCTGGTGATGATGATGAAAATTGTTCTTTTCATCATTCTGTTTAAACTCCCAGAGAGTGATACAGTTTCTCAAGTATTAGGATGATGTAATAAACGATGAGTGAAAATGCAATAGATTCAGAAACTAATGGTTGTTCATGATTCAGCTTTCAGAAAACCACATACTGCAAATTATTATTATTATTATTATTATCATATTGATGGTGTGTATGTGAGAGAGAAAAAAGAAAATCTTTTTAGGAAAAGATGAGGATGAAAGAAGAAGGAATGGAAGCATGAAAGGAGTGAGAATCGAAGATGAGTAAAACTTTCCTTTTCTGGGTCAAGGCCGATGAACAAGGAAAGTGGAAACATTTACTTTCATCATCATATAACCAAAACTATTGTTCTCCCACATTCTCCCTCATCCTCAATGATGCTTTTATAAGGAGTTTCTTGAAAATGAAATTGAATGAATAGAGAAAGAGATGAAAAAAGTAAATAGACAGAGAAAGCAGACAGAAAGTATATAAGCTTAAGAAATAGAAGATGTGTTATTTTTCAGTGGAAGAAAAAGTGAGAGAGAGAGTGAAAGTAGCTGATTTTAACCATGATAATCATCAAATTAACGAATTAAAGAAAAGTAATAGAATTCTGGATACAACAAAGATAGCAAGAGAGAGAGAGAGAGAGAGAGAGAGATGAATTGACATTGATGCAAGTTAAGCTTTTAGCTATCAACCTTTCCCTTTCCACTTCCTCCTCCCACTGAGCTAGACTTGTCATTTGATTATATGTGTTTTTAACCATCAGAATTAAATCATCATGTAATAAACTCGTAGCAATTACTAATGTTTTTCCAACGATTTAGTCAAAATTAAGCTAACCCACAGCAAGGGTTGGTTGTCAAGAAGCTGAGACGATTCCTTGATAATAATATTTACAAGTCAAGGGCATGGAAACAAAAATCATAATCGTCAACATGGTGAAGATGATAAACAATAACAAAAAAAAGACTAATGTTTATTACAAGAAGATGGATGATGAACAAAATACTTGAAGAAAAGAAAAATTTTTCTCCATTTTAATCATCATTATCATGATAGTATTTTCTTATTGAACAGAAAAATCAATAAGATCTCAATTGATATTAAGTATAATCATTTATTAGATAAATATTTTAATTTGTATGGTTAGAAAAATAAAAATTTAATCAATAAACACACACCAGTTAATTAATTATCAACAAGATAATCATCAGAATGATTATCTTCTTAAAATAACAATTATCCCTCTTATAATTGTGTTTATAGCTGAGTAACAACAACATTGTAATAATTATTGTTTACCTTGTTAATTTTATCGTAATATTAATATAATGTTCATGTGATTATATCAATTGAAGATAATATTATTCAGGGCTTCCTTTTACATTAATTGCTTTTCTCTTATTATCATCATTAGATAATTTATCAACAAAGCAATGGGAATATTTTTCTCGACAGAGAATCTAAAAGATGAGAATGAGTTAGAAATGATGATGATGATGATTGTGGTTGTAAAAAAATTGCGAGAGGGAGATGATGAAAAACAGACTCATTACCTTTCTGTATATTTTCTGGTTACTTTGATAATCATTTACAATTACAGTTATTATAATAGAAAATGATTAATTTCATGAATTAAGTTGATAGTTTGTTGTGTTTACGGTTTATATTCACAATTGTATATTGTTCACTGTAAGTGTCATGTGTATCAATGAGTTTTTATGTCATTTGCTGTTAATTTTATTAATATAACATAAGAACAGGTGATAATTTGATATTGGTTGTAATCAATTAATTGGTTGCAATTAAATTTGCATTTAATAGCATTATCCTGGATTATAGATATAAATTAATATTTTTTTTCCACAACAATTTACAAATTGTTTCAAGAAATGATTGTATAGTAAACTAAAATTGATTGCCTGATCATCTTTATCATATTTCATTTTCATACATATCGATCTGAAAGTAATAAGATACTTTTTAAACATGAGAAGGAAAAAAAAAGGTTTCAAATTTTGGGTTGGAAAGTTTCATCATCTTCATCTTGTTCATGATACAATCATATAATCTGAATCAGTTCAGGCTGAATATGAGTGACAATCAGGTAATAGTGAGTGAGAGGTAGCAAAAAATACCTATTAAATAATAGTTTGCAAAATTACATCAAGAGAGTGAGTGAAGTATCAGATGAAGATGAGGATGAGGATGATTTAACCAATAGTTGCAGCTCTTGATTCTAGATGAATCTTTTTGCAAGAAAATGTAGTTACTGTAGTTTTTGATGATGAGAATATACCTGATGCTAGAAGACAATGATGAGAATGAGCAAAAAGATGATGATGATTATGAAAAAGTCTTTTCAAATGACCTCAATAAACATGTAATAATATTGAAAGTTAAAAGGTTCGAGGCTCTTTCAACCTCGATCTTGAGACACAATTCATGAGTATCATTGGTGTTTCTTTCAGCAAGTAAGTTCTTTCAGTAATCTTTGTCTATTTGACTGTGTAAAGATATAAAACCATTATAAGAGCATCATCATCATGAAGGATGATTACGACAATGATAAAGTTTCATAAAAACAAATGCAAGTGGAAACATAAACATACAAATTCAAACACATCGTGTATGTGTTTAATATATGAATGAATGTGTGTACATGTCAAAACATCAAAGTTGATGTAAAAGAAAAAAAACAAAAGTAATCAACATCATCTCATGTAACTCATTACAAATCATCATGAATAAGTTAAAGTAATATTTTACTTTCCTATCCTCTTATGTTAATTATTGCAATGATCAACTTATCGTATAATATAATCATCATTATATATCAACAAATTCAAGTAACATTTTGAGAGGTACACAAATAATATTAGTATAATTAACTGGTAAACAATAAATGTGATCCAGTTAGAAAGTTAAAATTTAAATTATATAGTTGATTAATTAGAGGAATATATAGTAAATAAATGATTAAGATAACTAATTAAAAAAGTAATTAACATACCCAGCGAGCATTGTATATAATAATACACCCATACTCCATATATCACAAGCTTCATCATAACCTTGTTTCTTTAGCACCTCGGGTGCGACAAAGTTGGCGGTGTAACAGGGAGTCATGAGAAGGCCATTTCCCGCTCTCATTTGTTTGGCGAAACCAAAATCACAGATTCTTATTGATTGTGGGCAAGCCGAAATATCGGCGTACATTATGTTGGATGGTTTAAGATCGCGATGGACAACCTGAAGAAAAAAAGTGAGAGAGAGGAAAAAGAATCACATTAATCAATGGAAATGTACAATTCTGAATGAATGAAACAAAAAGAAAGGGGTAAAGGTCAGATTGAAAAAGAGAAAATTTAAAAATAGAATTACAATTTATATATTTCTCTTCTTTGGTTTTTTTCTACTGAAAAGACAGAACTTTTTTTCCAGAACTTCCCTTAGGAGAAACAACTACTTCCATTAATGGGATTCACATTAAAGAGATATAGAGAGATGATTTAGACTGTGATTAGATTAATTCACTTACTATTTAGTATTGATTAAATATCTGAACAAAATTTGATTAACCATGAATTAGTTAAGATAAATAATGTATCGTGCAAGTGAAAAAAAATAGAAAACAACAACAACAAGGTAAACATTAACACATAAATTATTTCACATGGATAATCATATACCTTTGGTATTACAGTTAATGTAAATTTATCATCATAATCAAGATGAAAATGATAATAATCAGGGATGATAATGATAATACATAAATCAATAAACTATCAGAATAATTTGCTTTTTTGTTCAACAGGAAAAGAGATTGAAAAAAAAATAAATATAAACTGAATCAATTCAATTGATGGTTAACATGTAAATTTGATACTATTGTTATAAAGTTTGCATGTAAAGTGAATATAATTTGAAAGTAGTAAAAAGTTAATTGTAAACTTTTCTCAATAGAAAATAATGAAAAAGAAAAAAAAATCTTTTCAATTTAAACGATAAATTGAAATGAATATGAGATATTATTTCTTGCTATCATGCATTTCAATTGAATAGAAATATCCTCATCATTTGCAACATCATCTTCTGTCCAAAATTGTGACAAAAAAAATTACAATAATAATACAATCTAACATATCAAATCCTAAACAAAGTATTATATAAATAAGATGATGAGATAACGGTAAATGTAGTGTGTAAAAAAAATGAGAGAAAGTGAAATGATGATGATGATATTTAAAAGAGGATACTTGATGTGAAGATGCTGGACACAAGGGAGTAAGAGAAAGGAATAAGATTGATGGATAAAGATGAAAAAAGGATAAAAGATGAGGATGGTAAATAGAATGGAACATTTTCTTTTTCAATGCATACCCCATTTTCGTGAAGATATTTGATAGTTGCCGCAATAACTTCAAGAACTTCACTGGCTTCTTTTTCGTTGAAACTTCTTTTTGAAAGTATACGGTCCAATAGTTCACCACCCTCAAGGAAATCCATGAATAAGTAAACACATTTACTATCCTCATAAACATCATGAAGAGTGACTATATTAGGATGTTTACCAAATCGCAAAAGTATTTCAACCTCCTCGGAGCAATCAAATTTCTGTCTATCAATGATCTGTATGAGAATAAGGAAGAGAAAATAAAGATCATCATGATTATTATTCCATGAGTATAAGATTGGTTGTATTTGGAAAGAAGATGAAGAGAAAGAATCGAGTGGGAGTTGATGAGAGAGTGAAAAAAATCGTAATTTCAGCTAAAAGTGAAAGTTAATGATAATAAGTGAAGAGTTTAATTCTTGTTGATTGAATAACCTTTGCTTAGGTGATAATCGAAATTGAGATTTTGTTCTTGTCATGAGTAAATTGCAAAAGATTGAGACTTTTTTTTTACTCCAAATTTGAGTGATTTGCAAACATGAGATTATATTTTCAGAATTTGAAAATTGCAAGTTCAATAAGTTCAATTTCGTTTGGAGAAAAAAAAATTTCATATTTTTTCCAGGCAAAGGTTACAAATGGATTTCCAATAATGATTACCAATATATTTTTCTTATCAAATTTCATTTTATGTTGTCTTGATTTTTTTGTTGCTCTTCAAGGTTATGAGTTGATCAGAATTGAGAGTGTGTGTAGAAGAGGGAGAGAGGTCAAGGTTATTTAGAATAAGGTGTAATAAGAGGCTTAATTCTTACCTTGACAGCGTATTTAACCTTAGTCTCTTTGTGAATACACATTTTACAATAAGAGAAAGAACCTTTTCCCAATTCTTTGCAAAATTCATATTCAACTAGAGATCTACCCATGCATTTAGATATGATTCCGGTTTGCTTGAGATGCAGGGTAAGGTTTATGGAAGCTTCATTTACCATCTTATCAATTTCCATATCGGTTTCATGGTTATTAACTAGACTTGGAGCAATAAAGCTGAATCCTTTGAAAAGTTCATGGGCATTGGCACTAGGAGGTACTCCAGGAGAGTCTTTAATAAGTGTGTAAGTTGATGTGAGAGAGTTAAGATAATTTAAAGATTGATTCATGTAAAAATCAGAATTAGAATGGTAATCAAATTTTTGGATGTAAAAAAGAAATACAGTAAACTTTTTAGCAGATTATGTAAATTATGTGCATTTAAAGTGGCTGAGAGAGAAAGAGAGAGAGAATAATTGACAGATAATCTCAAAATTCTGAATAATCTGAAAATTTTCAAAAATGAACTCAAGTAGACTTGAGAAAGAACATATATCAAAGTCTCTCTCTATCACAAAAGAAATAGAAAAATATATAAGTCATTTTCGGATTTATAAATGATCAAAATAAACTTTAAAACGATTAGTTATTAAGGTTGATTTTGTACGTATTCTTATGTATTTTTTTAGAATATGTATTCTTCTTACCTGCTTGTATTCTATGTACTAAATCGTGATCAAAATGAAATAGATCATCGTCACGAGCAACGGTGGGAATGTATGGTGGTGTTATCTCCTTTGCAGTTAACTTGTCGAATTCAATTGGCTCGAAAAATGCATGATCCATAATATCCCTACCACCATTTGGACCAGAACCTAATCGATTGGCAGGATTACGTTTGAATAAAGATCGCAATAGACACTGAGCTTGTGCACTTAAATATTGTGGCATCGCAATCCGTGCTCTTCATAGCGATATCAAGATGCGTGTCAAAAAAGGTGTTTTTTATGGTTTTAACATAAAAGAGAAAGAGAAAGAGAAAGAGAGAAAAGCGTGTTAAGTGTTTTTGTGTGAATGTGTGAACGTTTTGATTGGTTCGCAATTCATTAAGTGCAATGAAAAGTGCTAATAATATCTTAAGTTAACCATAGAAATTGAATTAGGTTAAGTGATGAACCTTTTCGTTTGGTTAGTAATATAATTATAAAGAGGAAATTATATTATATCTAAATACAGGGTAGTCTTTGAGAAAGAAGAGTTTAAATTTACTTGAGAATTTGGTGCATTGTTTCCTTTCTTGACCCACCCCGGAAGGGTAACACTCCGGTTAACATTTCAAACATAAGAACACCAAATGACCACCAATCAACAGCCGTTGTGTGACCTTTTCGGTTAATTATTTCCGGTGCCATATATTCAACTGTACCACAAAAGGAATATGTTTTAACCTCAGCAAGAGATTCCTTACTTAGGCCAAAATCGGTTAGTTTAATGTGACCTTCAGAGTCCAAGAGAATACTGGAGGAAATGTGAAAGGAAAAGAGAGAGAGAGAGAAATAGATGAGAATAAAAGATAGAAATTAATCAAGGTTAAATCATCATGATATTTACTTATCATCATCAATTTATGCTCAATCTAAACTTCATTAACATAAATTATCATGCATTGAAATTGATGAGAGATAGAGAAAGGATTAAATAGACAGATATAAATCTGAAATGATTGAGATTCTTAATTCCAATGGAAATTGAATAATCAGAAATTAATCTAATGATAATCAAATTGATAACATGTAATATTAATGATGGAACAATAAAAAGGGAACAAAAAAACCATAAGATGACTAACTTTTCAGGTTTAAGGTCTCGGTAAATTATTCCAAGTGAATGAAGATGATCCAAAGCAAGGACAAGTTCTGCAAGGTAAAATTTGACATCTTCCTCTGTGAACATAACCTAAATAATGGTGATGATAATGATACAGAGAGAGAGAGAGAGAGAGAGATTATATTAATAAGAATATACAAAAATCAGATGAATATAAAGGATGAGTGAGGCAAAGGAAGAGGAGGAGATTTAGAGGAAAAGGAAAAGGTAAGAAAATAAATGTTGATTGTAATGATAATATTATATTAATAATAATGATTGTCAGCGTTATTTACCTCACGATTTAACCTTGTGAACAGATCACCTCCATGCAGATAATCTAGAACTAAATAAAGTTTTCCTTCAGTTTGAAAGGCTGAAAAGAGAGAGATGATAAAATGAGCAAAACTAAAGTAAAGAGAAAAAGAAAGAGGTGAAAAGAGATTATGATGATGGAAGAAAAGGAAACATGATATATGATGTATTATAAGAGAAGATGATCAGCTGTAAACTAAGAATTATCATCATCTAGAAGACAAGCCAATTGATTTTGATTCTTTTGTTAGGTTGAAGAAGAAGAAGAATAAAAAAGCGAAAAGTTAATGTTGTCATTCATTTTCATGGAGATGAAGATGAAAATATATGAATATCTCTTAGCATGAATAGATGAGATTTTCTCAATGAGATGAAGAAGAAAAAAACAAAGTTGAAATTAGGTTTTTCTTTTGAAAAATAGTTTGTACATAGATAATTGAATATTGAATCATCATCATCATCATCTTTTTCATCTCTTAATCATCATTTTCCTCTTCCTGGATCCACCATAATCACATAATTTTCTCACCATCAACTTACCGTAATTAAGTTTCACTATGAATGGGTGATTAACCTCGGCTAAAATATCTCGTTCCATTTTACTTCGTTCTCGGTCACGAACTGCGAAATAGAAAAACAAAATTCAATTCATCTAGAAAAGAAGAAGAGAGATATTTGATTCTATGAATCAATAATGTAAATTGTTCTTCATTCTCCTCATGTCATCATCCAAATTAATATAATCAAAAGAATTAGAAATCATATAATCTCAATGATAATCGCCACTAGAAAAAGTCCACTAACAAATTGCACTGAAAAGATTTGCCTACTTGTTGATTTCTCTCTTTCAAAATGATGATGTTATTCAAGGATAATTACAACGATCAATGATCGAATAATCAATCAACTCAATAATTGACACATTGCAACAGGAAGTCAAATGAGAGAAAACGAGAGAGAGAGAGTGATAATATTATCAACACACCTTTTAAAGTTGCTTTTCTAAGGACTTTCATTGCGTATAAGGTTCCGGCATCAGGGCCAATTGTTTTCTTCACCAAATACACTTTACCAAATGAACCTTCACCAAGAACCTTTAACAGGGCGAATTGGCTTGGATCGGCTGCCGGGTGACCCTCTCGGGTTATATTGATCACCTCAATTTCTCGGATTGTTGATCCATCGGTTTCCATTGTTTTTGTACTTTGTTGTTTTCTTTTTGCAGAAAGTTTAACACTAGGGAGGGGATTTAAAAGCCTAATTTTTAGACAGACAATGGAAATTAGTCCTTGATTGGAATAAATCCTAATTTAATCCAGTTAAAGGCAAAAAGTTAACGATTGAAATGCACAGAAAATTTTGATATATCACACACATGAGATTATTCACAAGATTTTAACAAGAAAACACAGATTGAGGTTTTCTTTTTAACAAACTAATCAATGGATCAATTAAAACTAGAATATTAATTCAATTTAATAGAATAAGTGACAATTGATGTTGAGAGATTTTTGTGTTTCCCTCTGGTTTTTTCTTTCTCTCTCTCTCTCTTTCAGGCTTAGTGATTATTGTTTGACCAAAGATTTTTGGTCATTTAAACTGTTCTTTAATTGTTACACTCATATACATTTACTATGAAGGGAGAGGCAAAGAATTGTTTTCACTGGTCAAATTAAATGATTACAAGAGGGTGGGTGTTTATGTTTATGTGTTTTGATGGCGAATCCAAGAGATAATGTTGAACAAGTGAAAAGAATTGAAAATAAAAAGAAGTGAGAACAAAATTCTCTACCAAAAGACTTACCGGGATTTCTCTTTACCGATTCGCCGTAAAACATTAACCGAATTCGCTGAAAACCGACTCGATTTTCGATTTTAAATCGATTTTTTCTCGAATTCGAACTAAGAAAATAGTAACAATTTCCACAACTAGATGTCACTAGTGTTCTAATTAGTTTTTTCGCTCAATTGGAAAATTATTTTATTCTTAATTGTAATCAGGAAACAATTGAAGTAATTGAGAAAATTTCTAACGATCAGATAATTAGATGAATAAAGATCAATAAGTTAAAAATATAAATGGATTGACAAAAATTTCGATAACATCAAGTCTCCGATTCTTTGTGTTGATTTCATCTAAATGTTTAATTGTGAATAATTTAGTATAATTAATTGTAGTTTTATAGGGAACAATTAATTGACTCAGTGTAAGATGATTGAGATAATTAAAGTTAATTTTCTGTAAAAGATCGTTGAGTCCACTTTTTTTTTCTCGAATTCAATGAAATATTATGTATGAGATATTTTTCGATATTTTTGTAAATCAAAGTTACGATTTGATATTTTCATGGTTAAATTAAAAATTTGTTTCGAAATTAAACTTTTAAATGACCTGAACAGTTTCTAATTATCATAAATCACCATGTGAATTATTAGAATGGAAAATATAATTTAGTTTTGAATCAAGTGTAATTACAAATCGACTAACCAACTAAACAAGAACGAGGACTAAATATTTGAAATGAACGATAATTAACTAAAAATACTAATTACAATCAATCAGATGATCAACTAGTCAGTAAGATTAACGTTGCAACAGTTACGATCGTTATAATCGTGATTAGAATTGTAAAAGTTTAAATGAGAAGCAAAATTTTGGACAAATGAAATTAATGATCATCCCAGTGAATTTTGATCAAATATATAAACTTGTAATCATTTTTATATAATATTTATAGTAATTTATATAAAAAGCATGTTAATTTTTGTCAATTGGTGTTGAAAACGATATAATAACAATTTGATTGTTGACAAAAAAAACGAGTGAGATAGAGAGAAGGAGAGAGAGAGAGAGAGAGAGATAGACAACATTTGATTATACAATTTAACAATAAAATATAAATCGTTAATTTTTCTCCCTGATAATATAATAAGACAAATTCAGGAATCTAAAATCAATGAATTATATCAATTATTGTGCTAATTATATATATATATTTATAAGAATCAATTGATACGTTGGCCAATGGAAATTGATGATGATGTTGTTGTTATTTGTTGATTTGAAACTTTTATGATCTTCAATCACAATTGATTGGATTGTTGTTTCAATTGTAGAGAGATTTTCTTTGTTCCTTGTTTGTTGTGGTTGTTGTTGTTGTGTTAATTGGTTGAGTTTAACTTAAATAAAAATTATAATATAATAATAATAATAATAATATATAGATTTTTGTGTTGATCTTGTTGCGTCTTAATGTCTTTTCATATGAAGCGATAGGTGATCTGAGCGTGAAAAAGACCGTTGACACAATTGACACTTGAATGGTTTCTGTCCGGTGTGTTTTCGATAATGGCGTGTTAATTCATCTGAACGTGCAAACTTCCATGTACAACCCTCCCAATTACATGTATATGGCTTTTCACCTGAAAGAGCAAAAATTAATCAGTCAATCAGATAAACTTTTTGGAATTTTTTGTTTTCTTGGTTTTTTTTTTGGTTATTTTTTTTTGGGTGGAGTTTTCCAAAGTAAAATGGACACTCTACCTGTGTGAGTCCTTTTATGTGCTTTTAGATGTGAGCTTTTGGTATACACTTTTTCACACCCATCAAAATCACATTTATGCACTTTACGTCTCCTTAGGCTTTCTATGTGACAATCAGATGAGGAACTTGATAATGATGGTTCATAAGATGCTGAAGGTGAACGATTAATTTGTATTGAATTAGGTTGTATTGTTGTAGTTAATGATCCAACAACCCATTGGAGATTCTCTCGATCACCTGTTGTATATATATAATATCATACAAGATAAAATAGAAGATGGAATAAATAAATTTATATAAATCATCACAAAATAGAAGCGAGAGAGAGAGAGAAAGAGATAGAGATAGAGAGAGAGGGAGAAAAGAAAAGAGAGATACAAAGATAGAGATAGAGAGAAAGAGAAAGAGAGAAATAGGTAAAGGAAAAGGGAAAGAGAGGAAACACCATTAGAGAATAAGAAGAGTGAGAAGAATAAGAAAAAGAAGAGAAGAAGAAGAAGAAAAAACAAAGATCACCAGAAAGAAAAAAGAATTTACAAAAAAAGAAAAGAATTAAAAAAAACCACTTGCAGTATCTTTTGATGACAGATTCCTTGTAATTTAATTTTAATGGACCAGGAGCACGTATCCTAACGGGTAGTGTAAGATCAAGAATACATTCGTTGTCCGAATCTTCTGGAGTCATAAGTGTTAATTTATTTAATTATCAGTTCGAGTTAATGAAAAGAAAAGAACAAACAAAAAATAAAGACAACAAGGATAAACAAACGTAAAGAATAAGTCAGACTCGGATTATTTAATGAGTGACGAAAGTGAAAAAAATTTTCTCATCCGCACAAAGAACCGAAAGTGTCGCCATCTCTCGACTTATTAGGGAACTAAATTACCCGCGAAACTTGAAAACTTCGAATTTCATCTCATTCGTTGGCGAATTTCTTGATTTTCTGCTCTTATCTTTTTTTTTGTTGATTGTTCTTCTTTTCATTTTGAGACGGGAAGTTAATTCAGTTGTCTCATGATGATCTCTCATCGATTGTTAGTTGATGATGATAATGTTTTATGATTCGATTTGATAATTGATAATCATCTTCTTCTGCAATTTGTAAATCATATGATGAAAGAGGATCAACTTTACCTTGATTGTAATGATGACACATTTTTGATTGATAAATCATTGAGATTTGATTAACTGGTAATTAACAGTTTTAATTTAATTTGCGAGGTTAAGAGCAATCTAAATAACCTCTAATAGTTGTTGATTGTTATAATTAAATGATTATCGGTTTATTTATTGATGATGAAATTGTTTTGATCATAATTGTAATTGTCATTTTAAAGTTTGGCTTTTGATTAAGAAACAAAATTAAAAACAATTTAGTTAATTGTTAAGATTTACAGTAGCAATAATTACAGAAGCTTTTTTTTTTAAAAACGGTTAAATTAACTCAATTAACTGTTGTTGTTTTTGTTGATTATGATGAACTGATTTAATTTTAATGATGAATTAGCAACAATCAATGAATGTGTTGTAACCATTTATTAATTATAATTATGTAAATCAAAATTGATTGATAACATGAATATCAAGTTGAAAAATAACAAAATTAAGGTTCGTTCATGATAATTAAGTTAATTTACTTTGATTATAACATCAAATTTTAATGAACAAATTAATCAGTTTGTTAATTGTTATTTTATATTTGATTATTTTTAATCATTTTGAGTATAAACAATCAAGCAAATTAGAGGACAAAATGTTAACTATGGTGATAAACTAACAATGGTCACCAAAATGATTATTTAAGCTCAACAATTAAATTAGATTTGATTTACTAATCATCATGATAATCAGTTAAATCGTGACTCATGAAACTTTCATGATTAACAATTAATAGTTAATTGTAGAAATTTAAATCTAATAATAATAATAGTAAAAAGTTTTCCAATTCATCATAAATGATAATAAAGTAAATTGATTATCTTAAATCCTAAATGATGATGATTAAATTGTTTGTTATTAATTATGATAACAATTTCCCAAAATGTTTACCCAATCCAACAATTAACTTTTTAATGTTTACAGTTAATTAATCATTTAATTACATTGATGCAATTTAATAACAACAATTAAAGGTCATGTGAAAAACTTTACCAACTTTTCATTTCATCATTTTAATATTTTAATGTGACAAAATGTTGATCCAACCAAATCAATGATCAATTTCAATCAATCGTAATTCAGATAATTAGATTAACAGTTAACAATTGGTCAATTTGGATGCTGATTGTAAATTAGAACGTTAGTCAATCGCAACAATTAACTTAATTCTCATTTAAATAGACGAATATTAATAAACACCCTAGTTAACATGATCGGTGGTCTCTCACCCTACCCAATTTCCCTTGAACCTTACCCTTGACGATCCCCACCCAGTCACACCCTAATCTTTTGATGATGAAGATGAGGATGAGGATGAAGAGGATGATCATCATTACATTTATCATCTTCTCTTTCTTGACATCACTTTCCTTGAGAAAAAAAATCCGAAAAAAATGATTTTCTTCAATTGTAAATCTTTCCCAGAATTGATGACAATTAATGGATTAACTTTTGAGCATCATCATCATCATCATCATCATCAACATCATCATCTTGATCATCTTGATCATCTTAATCAAAGTAACATCATTTATTTATCAACTATTTAGTTGGTCATCAAAACTAATCACGCAACAACAATTTAATTTACCACACCTTTGTGTATGATTACAATTAAAAAGGTTAACTTGACAATATCGTGTTGAGATAATCAACAATTAACCAACGTGTATGTATGTAATTAACTAATTACTATTATACTACAATCTAATACCAGGGCAATTTATTTATAATTGTAAGTTTATTTATTTTCAATTGTTTGGTAAATTAAATCAATGATTTGAGAAAAGTGAAAAATTTAAAATTAAAAGTTTTTTTTGTCAAAATGTTAATCAACTTAACGGTTGTAGGAGTAACAATTAACTGTCTGCTTTAATTAATTTCATTCATGGTTCAACAATTAAGTAATATGTATTATTATTATAACCTTTTTCATTGATTCATTTAAATTGGTTGATTGTTTCATCAATACATTAATGTATAATTAAATTTACCTGTTTGAATTTAGTTTGTATTCACACAAACAATTAACTAATTCCTAGAGTTTAAATACATTACAACAATCAACTAATCATTTTCTTATGTGATTTAATTTGTTTATTTTTAATTCACTTCCTTGATAAATAATAATTAATATAAATATAGTAATAAGTTAATTATCACCACGAATCAAAATCAAATGAAACATTTTTTTGTTTATAATTAACTTGATGATGATCAATGATAATCTTTACCAATCAATTCTGTTGGTTGATTGTTAATACAATTTCAAATTTAATAAACAATCAATTGTTTACTATTTAAAAAATGAGATTGGAAAATGTTATTTTGATTATGTTTAAAGTAAAGTAAGTTATCATTAACAATCAGTTGATTGTTAAAGCAACATGTTTATTGCGTGTTAATCATTTAAACAATAATGATTGAAAATATATATTTATTAATACATATTAACCATACTTTGATTACTATGTGAATGATTAGTTAATTGTTTTCATATTGTATAAACATAGTAGCCGATTTACCAACTAATTGTGACTGTTATTACCTTAATCCACCTCTAACAATTAAATCAAGGATATGAAAAAGTTTTCACAATCAAACACATAACCAGAATAAAGTAAAGTAAAAATTTACTATTGATAAATGATCAATACTTTAATTGTTATTAGTTAAACTTGAATTCAATTCAATTTTCAACTAAATTGTAAGTTTAGTAATCAAATAATAAAATGGTGATGATGATAATTTATATATATAAATTGTTAATCTTCATCTATTCAATGGCCTAGAAAAAAAATTTATTAAATTTCAAGATAATCTTCAATTTTGATCCAGGATTAACTCCCAATGATTAAGAGGATGATGCTGATGATGAGGATGAATTAGATGATTAAAAAATGATGATGAAGATGAGGTCAAAATCATCTCAATCAATTAGCAGTATGTTTATCATTTGTATCTTTACCTGTTAGTTTAGTTTTTGCTTACCTGTTGATGATGAGGATGAAGATGAAGATGAAGATGAAGATGATAGTCATCTTGAATTTCATTCATGACAAAACAAATGACTTTAAAATGTAAATAACAATTTACAATCAATTAAATGATTAAATTCCTTAAGGTAAATTAACTGGGAGGTTGTTGTTCATTGATATGAATAATAATCAACTAAATTGTTCAACAATTAACCCTCGGGTGTAAAGAGTAATATACAATGTACTTATTGTGATATTTTAACAATTTACAACTTTTGTAACATTCAAAAGTTTCAAGTTTATTCATACAATCAAAAAGCAAATAGAAAAGTAATCATGATAATCAGTTGATTGTTTGCTCGACTATTCAAATTATACTCATTATATTTTCCATGGAGATTCAAACTATTAAAACTTATCGATTGATATTCTTACCGGTTGTTCGTTTAGTTCTTAATTAGTAGTTCGATTGGATAGGAATAGAATTTCAATGGAATTGGAAATTCTATCGAAAAACTTTCAAGATAATTTTCTTTCGTTTCGATTATTATTGAAATTTGTGAATTTGACAAAATTTCAAGTATCAGGAGGAAAAACATGGAATAACAATCTAAGTACAAGGGCCTCCAAAAGCTCCTAGAGCATTAATCACATGACATTGAACATTACTGACGAAGTATCAGAATTTTGAACATAAATCGTCATTTCAATTGACCATTTCATTGAAAAGTTCGTAATCAGAGTTGTTGTTTCACCTTCGATGAAAATTAATAAGATTAACAATTACAACTAAATTTAGTTAATCTTGTTGTTCATTAGGTAATTTGATCATAAATCACAGGTTATATTATAATCAATCCAAAGGTAAATTATTTAAATTGTTAAATCATTTGATTTGATTGTTCATTGAGGATACAATTTGAAAATGTGAGTGTAGGTATTTCAATGATCATCGTGATTAATTTAATAATCATGAAGATGATCATTCCAGTGATCAAGGTTATCAATATAATGGCTTGATTAAAGATGATGACTGACTGTTAATTGTGACAATCAACAAACTATTCCCAGGGCGTATGTGTCTTAATCATGATGATTAACGAGAAGAGCAAGAAAAAATTTAATTCAGTTACAATTTAGTAACATTGAAAGTAAATCAACTAGTTATGATAATTAACAGGACATTTGAAATTGATTATCAACAATAAACTACATTTGATCATTATTATTATTAAATGATTCTTATTCATGTTACAATTTTATTGGAACAATTTATTTAATAATAATTAATTCACGTTTTCAAGGTTAATTAGTGATTGAGTTAATCAGAGTTTCCACTCGTATCAAAACTATGGTAACAATTTAATTGGTTTTCTAACTGTTTTAGTTTCATCAAATGTTTACCTAATTATATGATTAAGATATTGAGACAATTGAATTTTATCATTGATTTACTACCATCGGAAACAATTAGTTGATTGTTACCTTTTATTTTTTGTTTCTTCAACTAATTGAAATCGTAACAATTACTAAACTAATCGATGCACCAATTCATCAAATCAACTTCGTGATTATCAATTTCAATTAACTTTTTCGTATGGTGATAATAGATCACACTAGCTAATACTTTAATTAAATCCAATTAAGTTTAGCTTTTTCGTATAATCAATTATTCATATTAATAATTTAAAAATCAAAGCAATTTATTAATACATGTATATTGATATGATCAGAGTTAATCATTACGGTTTGATCACAGTTATAATCAGTGCCTGAAGCAATTATAACAACTGATTTATGGGAATCCTAATGTCTATTGAAATTGATAATTATTTCAAGTTATTTAATCAGAATGAACAATCAGAATAAGTTTAATCATTAGAATAGAAATAGTCAGATAACTAAATACTTTCACTCTAAAAATTAACAACAACAATTAACGAAATATTTTGCGATTTTGGTCATTCGATTGTTGAAAATTCGTCCCGTAAATTGAACATTGCGATTGAACAATTGACAAAATTTCCATTGAAAGGTTCATAGTTACGATCAATGATGTGATTTTAATGACAATTATTTAATTGTTTACTTTAGTTGTTAGATTAGTTAGTTGATTGTTGTTTGTTTGCTTTTTGGTTTATCCATTTGGATGTCACTTTGTAAGGGAAAAAAATGCAACTTATTCAAATTGGAAAGGATAAATCACCTCGCTAATCACAATTAACTTGCCCTTAGGGTGGAAAATTAATTCTGCTAAATTGCAATAATACAGAATGAAGAAAAAGAAGAAGAAAAAAGTTATAATCAAAATTAATCTTTATTACTATTGCCTTGATTTAGTTAATTCAGTTAATCACTTTAATCACATTCAGTGAAATATGATGATTCCTTTTAATCTGTTGGGTGGGTCAACCTTTTTGGTTGAATTTCTGTTTGTTTTTTTTTTTGAAGAAGAAAAATTTTACTTTTGTACTTGGACTTTAATTATATAAATATAATCAATTAACTGCAATTAAAGATGATTAAGGTTTTACAATTTTCTGTTTGTAAAAAAAAAACGATCATAATCATTGACAATCCAATTGAATCCTTCCTACTCCTCCCACTAAGGGTTGTGTCCAGTTAAGGTTGACCATCAACCAGAATTATTTGAATAATAATAATGATCAAGGCAATGAAGGAAAATGAATCAATTTCTAACAGTTCAATTAGACAATCGTTGGCAACAATGCCGACGACAATGATTGGGTTAATTATTGTTGTCGATTACATTGTAATTTAAATGACCATTGGTATGTTAGGTATGTCAACACTAACAAGATTGATTATCTAATTGGTGATGATGAGAAATCCAAAGATATTTTGATAATCATCATTTTCTTAACGGTGGGAACTCAGCCTGAAGCTTTTACAATTCTTATATCATTTTTCCGCAGTGTACCTGTCACGATCTATCGATTTGTTCAGAACTTTTAAAACTGAACCATTATCATGATAATTAATATTAGACTTAATTAACATGGAATGAGAGAGAGAGAGAGAAACTGTTTAGTTTTTAGTTTCATCAAATTATATTAATGATAATTTAACTAGTCCATCATGGCGGAGATATTTTCGTTAGGTGTTGGCCTCAAGAAACCCCCTTGGCTTGGAAGGTGAAAAGAGGTTGAGAGAGAGAGAGAGAGATGAAGATGATGATGAAGATGAAGATACTGAAGAAAAATTTTCTCAATATAATGATATAATAATTAACTTAATCATCCTTTTTTTCAATGATCGTCATCATGTATCAATGGTTATTTTGAATAATTGAAATTGAACATGTTTCTTGATTGTTGATAGGATTAGATTGATTTGGATAATAAGTGAATTAGTTTCTAAATATATCATAACCTTTTTCAAGATGATAATTTACTTAAATTACTAGGGAGTTACCAGAATAATTGAATTTTCATTCAGATTTATATCACAATTTGAAAGTGTACCTTTTTTTTTATTTACGGTGGAAAAGCAAATCATTAATGGTTATCATCTATTGACCTGATAATCATTGAAAATACCCTGTTGATTATTTACACCTTAATGTCATCATCTAAATCATGATTCTGATTATCATGAAAGAAACAGAAATGATAATTATCATGATAATCAGCATAGATCTGATTACAATCAAAACTTGAATAGCTTTTAAGTTATGAAAACTCATCGGAATCAACTTGTGATGATGATCAACATAATCATAATCATAATCATAATCATACTAATTACAATTAACCAACGAATCAACTGGTTAACTATGATAAGGAAGATGATCAACAATCGTAATCGCCAATCAAGATCACCTTGGGTGGAAAAAGTTGTAAATTATTATAATTTAAAAGCTCAACATGATGAAAACCAGTTTGTTTTATGTTGATAGTCAACCAAACAATCAACTAACAACAATCAACTAAGATAAACTATAAGAATCTAATCATGGTGATAACAATCAATAGATACAAATATATAACTAACGATACAACAATCAACTAATCACAAGAGAAATTATAACTTTTTCATCTTAAATTGATACCTTTAGTATCTCAATCAGTGTTGAATGTGAAAAAAAAGATCAATGATTAAGATGATAATCAGTACAACAATTTAAACGATATCAATACAAATACTATCAAAATGGTTGTATAAAAAATTAAGTATCATCATCACAAAATCAAGGTAACAATCAATTTAAATGTAAACAAGAAAAACTAAAACAAAATAGTAACAGAAAGTTAATTGTAACAATCAGATGAGATGATTGTTGAAGGAAATACAATTACGAACTGTATTAATATGAAACTACCTGTTGATTTATTTGATGGTGATTAGAGATGATTAATATATACAACGATCAATGTTAATAATCAATTGTTACGCTGAATTTTAATATAAGTCTAACAATTAAAGACCAGGAAGTTGTAAGGTGAGGTTAAAGAGTCCAGGGGAAAATAAAGGTCAGGTCAATGTGAATGACCTTAGGCAAAAAGATGAGGTGTAAATATAACAATTCTCAATGTCTATGTAAATCTGTTATCCACCTTAAGGAAAAAGGAAGTGACAAGAAACGGAAAGTGTAAAGGTCACAGAGGAAGAAGAGGAAAAAAAAAGTTTCGATCAACTTAAATATCGACCTTAAAGTTTACCTTTCGTTTTTTTTTGTTTGCTATTTTCTTACACAGGTAAATGATTATTTGATTGTTACCTTTATATGTATGTTTTTATCATCATCATCTAAACACATACGACACACAATATGTTGTGTCAAAGGTAACAATAAGGTGAATCAATTGATTTCCCATGGTGGCTTATGTTTAATTTACATAGGTCACCACCTTCAGTATTCACCATTCACCTTACCTGAAATTGGGTCAACATTGAGTTGATTATTTTTTTCTGCTTTTCCTTGGATTTGTATTCATCTGTTTCCGGGTTTGAAAATGAGAAAAAAAAACTAAAATAATATTCAATTTGTAACTCCAATGACCGGAAGATTATTACCTTTGTATTTCCGGTTTCTCTCTATCACTTATCATTACTATTTATGGTTATCAGGTACATTGACCTAACTGTTAGACTGACCAATAGTATTTAGAAACACCCTCGTCACCTTGTTAATATTATTTTCTTATTATTATTATCTTATAAATGGTCACTATTGGTCATCATTATCGTTGTATCGTTTTATCAATGAAAATCAATGTTTCATTGACCAACTTGACCCTTTCATCTGGTACTTATTTTATTATTATTATATTGTGATCGTTTTATTTTTAGTACTAATCAGAAACACCTTTTCAGGTCATACGAATATCAAACTGACCATTAACAAACTGACCCCTACTAACGATTGTACCTCAAAAGAGCAAAAAGGTTTGAGCAAAATTCAAAAGAGCAAAGGATTAAAATAGCAAATCAATTTTAAGCAAATTATAATAATCCTTTTAATTTTCAGAATATGTTAAGACAATTAACTTGTTTGTCTCTTAAACAAGTTACTGGTTTTGATTGTATTGAATTGAATTGATTTGGGTTGAATCAATTGTTTTGGTTTGTTTTTCATTGATTTGATTTGAATTGATTTTCAATTAATTCATAATGATGATGATAATTTAATAATTTATTTCAGGTTTATTCCCAATGGATTAATGTGATAATTTCATCGATTTGGTTTATTTTTTTTTCTTCATTTGGATTTCAATTAAATTATTACTTATCAGATGTAGTTTATTTAGTGATAAAATGGAACTACTATTACATTAGTTGGCATGAGTTATTATTTGTGATTACAGATTTGATTTCTCTCTCTCTCTCTCTCTCTCTCTCTCTCTCTCTCTCTCTCTCTCTCTCTCTCTCTCTCTCTCTCTCTCTCTCTCTCTCTCTCTCTCTCTCTCTCTCTCTCTCTCTCTCTCTCTCTCTCTCTCTCTCTCTCTCTCTCTCTCTCTCTCTCTCTCTCTCTCTCTCTCTCTCTCTCTCTCTCTCTCTCTCTCTCTCTCTCTCTCTTATACAAAATTTCAAGATAATTTTACATATTTAATTAAGTCTAAATATCTAATAGCTGTTATCTCATTACTATTATATTGATTCTTTAGGTCATCAAATCTTTTTTCGATTGCTTCTCTTTTTTTGTTACGCTTTAATACTGGTTGTCCACTCAGGTGTGTAGCTAATTTGGTCTCTTGATAGATATTTTGACTCATTATTTTCTTTATGAATATCCACAGGTTAGGATGAGCCACTTTAATCGAATTGTTTAAGAGATTATGCCATCCTTCGATGTGATTAGTAGTTCTCGGTCCATTGTTACTTGAATGGTTCCAAATGTCGTTAGGAAATCTCGCAGCGTCTTTGAAAAAATTATCATAAAAATATTCCAAAAGCGCGTCCATCTCATTATCTTCAGGTGCTTCGGCCACTACGATTTCAAAAACTTCAGCCAAGTCTTGATATTTGATAAGCGGTAAACTTTGTAATCTTTTAATCGTCTTTGTGTAACGATTATCATCTCTTTGTTGGCATCGATTGGTTAGCCCAAGATTTCCGACCTTTCTTCTGATACATTGGGCAAAATGAAACATACACCCAGTGATTTGCGCTTCAGGATATTTCTTTTTGATTGTTGATATTACTGCAATCTCGAAGTCAATCGAAAACGTTTTAGGCTTGAAGATAATTCCATGGTAATTAGCATAATTCTCAATAATTTCGAAAAGCCTTTCATAAGTTCTATTTCTCTTATCAGGAAGAAGACAATAAATGACAGGAACCATCAGCTTATTTATCATTACATGTATGGTATATATTTGATAGAAAAGTTTCGGACAGGATTTGAAAGTTCCATCCATATAAATATTATCAGCTTCGGCTAATCTCTGGAAAGATTTGAAACTTCCAAAAACTAATATTCGATCACCTTCACCTTCATCAGCAATTAAGAAATTTTGTCCATTTGGTAAAACTTTCATGTCATTGGGAAGGTTAATTTCCTCTCTTGAAGCAGGTAACTTTGGAACCATTGACAACTTTGATCTCGATATTGTTGGTTGAACACTAATGAAAGGTTTAATTGCACTGGCTATTTGATCATCACTTGTATTTAATTTATCACGGAGTGATTGTGTTGATGAAGTGTAAATATTAAGTCCAGTTTCCGTTGGATTTTCAATCACTTTCTCCTTAATTATATTGTGTTGATGACGTTGGATAACTTTCGCTTTATCTGGTTCATGAATATGATCACTATTAATTGTGAACTTTCCATCATGAAGTTTACCCCTCACTTTACATAATTTAGTTTCACACGTCCAATAAGATGTTGTTCCATAACTTGACTTCTTACGATATACGTAATCATATTGTACTATTAAATTATGGCCCTTATTAGATTCGATTAATTCGTAAGACATTTTATTGATGTGAATCAAAAACTATTTCAAATGTTAGAAGTTTCAACTGGACAGAATAATTTACTCTGAAGTCTATTTTGCTTAAACAGATTTTGCTCTTTTTATTTTTTGCTCTTTTGAATTTTGCTTAAACCTTTTTGCTCTTTTGAGTATCTCCCCTACTAACTACTTGTTGCCAACAGTTTTAATCTTGTGTGACCTTTTTTTTTGCAAATCTTTTTCACAATGATATTGACCATTAGATGGACATTATTGTTATCCTTTTGTTATCATGCTTGACCATTGTCCAGAATCATCTTTCTCTCTGTTCCTTATATTTAAATTTAGTTTCATCTGATAATAGACAATGATGATTGATTTGATTTAGTTTCCTGTTCAATTGATTGTTACCTTTAATTCATCAGATTATCAATTGTCCATTTATCTGTTTACCTTTTTGCTTACCTTGTAAAACTATTGACCAGTATATTGAACCATATTCAATGAATTGATTATGATTAAGATCAAATTTTGATTCGTAATTAATTGATTGTAATAAGACAAAACAAACAGAAAATGTACTCGGAAAATTTTGATTGGAGTTAAAGTTAATTAATTATTAACTGTATATATGATATTAGTTAAAACTGGTTAATTTGGTTACAACCTGTCAACAATTAACATAATAAACAAGTTAATCATAATGATAATGGTTGACTGGATTTAATTTTAATTGTAAAACAAACAAAATGTGACAGTTAATTTGTTGAGTCTCAATTTTTTTTTACTACAGAATCAAATTAACCTGAAGGAATTGATTTGTAAATTGTTTTTGATATTAATTATGAAAACAATTTAGCAATCAATCATGGTGATGATGTAAATGATGATGATGATTATGATGATGATTAGAGTGAGGGAGGGAGGGGATAAGCTTAATCCCAAGGAGGAGGAGGAAAGGGATTAAGAAGACAGGAATTAATTTGTTGTGATGAATAAAAAAAGTTCAATACAAACAGTAACTGTTTTCAGGATAATACATGATGATGATGATGATGATAGACAGATGATAAGTGGGGATGAAGGTAGATGATGATGATAATGATGATGAAGAATGGATTATCATCTAATCACATTGATTAGCATAATCATTTGGATATAATGAATCACGCTACTTGATAATCTTCATATATATTCAATCAAAATGGTAACTACATTTATCATCATGATTATTGAAAAGTGTATGGGGAAAGTAATTTACTTGATTGTTTGTTGATCAAATTGTTAATAGTTGGTGGTCTTGATTAGTTAATCAATTTAATCATCATTATTCATTTGGATAAATGTACAGGTACTGAAATGTTTATCGTTGTGGTGAACAAAAAATAGCAACAAAAACAACAGTAAATTAATTGTTAAGGTTAATTGTTGAATCTGATTGAATTTTTCTATTATAATTTACTGATTGTAATATGATTAATTCAAAATTATCATTTTGATTACGATTGATTGTTATTGATGATTAATCAGTGAGATTAAAAACTTTTTTTACCAGTGAAAAAGTTTTGTCAAGATAATAAATTGTTTCGAGTGATTTATGTATAAGTGAATGTAAGTTAATTAACTTTAATTGTTAATCAATTTTAAGGACCATTGGAAATTAGATTTAGTTTTTTTTTTGGAGAGAAAAATGTTTTCCAATGAAAAACAAGTGAGAGAAAAAAATTTTCTGATGAAAAAGATTAACATGATTAAGATTAAGGATGAAGATGAAACAGGTTAAAGGGGAGGCAGAGATTAAAGGTAAAGATGGAGACTCAGGTAAATATTATTGGAAGAAGAAGAGATTAATCTTTCTCTTTATCTTCATCTTTTATCCACCGGTGGGTTCACTCAGTAGGTTAAGATGGAGAGTAGAGTTCATGGTGGGTGAAGAAGAAGAAGAAAAAGTTTCACCTTTCCATTCACTTTTCTCTAAGGTAGAGATAAATTCTTATGAGATTCATTGGAATCGTCGATTTGGGAGACCGATAATTCACTGATTAATGAGTATCTTCATCATCTTCTTCATCATCATCATCATCTTAATCATCATTATCATCTTCATCTTCATCTTCTTCAGGTAAAATTGCAAACAAACTTTAAAGAAAACACCAAGATCCCTTCAAGGTATAACTTTGATTTTGAACATGATCGGAATACGCAATTGAAATTAAGTGTTGTTATTATTACTGTTGATTGTGATCATCATGATAATCAGTATCATCATCATCATCATCATCATCATCGTCGTCATCATCTCCTAGTTGTTAGTTAATCAATCTGAGAAGTTAATTAGCAATTGATTCTGATCATCTGATTGATTTCCATTGGTTTTTTTTAGTTTTTCACTTTTTTCCCAAGAAACTTTTTCTCTGATTAAATTTAATTGCTGATTCGGGATAATTTCTTGTAGTTAATTCAGTTTAGATTATCATTTTCCCGATTGTGATGATTTATTTGTAAATTTTTAATTATTACAAATGATTATGATAACCACACACACACCTTAACACATGAACGGTAACAATTAAATTAAATGTGAAACTTAATTGTTGGTCTATTGTTGGTGTGTTAATTAATGGCTTGTTTTTTTATTTAATTTACTTTACAATCAACTGATTAACAATTTAAGTTAATTGATCAACACTGACCACACCTTATTAACAGATTAACTTTATTAATAATAATTTAAATTTCAGTTAATCAGAAAATTTTACACAAAAAAACTTTTTCTCTTAATTGTTAATTCAGTTTAGATTAACAATTTAATTTTTTTCTAAACATCAAGTAAGATCAACATCATTAACAATTAATTAACTAATTGTTGGTTTTTACAGTTTTGGTTAAAACTTTTCAAGCTTCTTAATCAACACTTAATGAAAGTTAATTGTGTGTTCATCAAATTATCAACATGTAAATTAATCAATTCTGTTAATCATTTAAATCAACAATCAAGTAAATTGATTATAACAAAAAAAAAAGTTATTTCTTCAGATGAAATAATCAGAATGAAAAGTTTGATATTATCAATATAATCAAGGATTAAGTGTTAATTTAATTTGATAACAATTAAGGTGTAGTTAATAAATGAATTAAAAAGGGGAGAGGATCAGATGGAAAACAATTAAATCTAATTATCATCTTTATCCTTAATCATCTTCAGGTGATTAAATGATAATGTTAATCTTTAAAATAAAAATGATCATCTTGATCCTCAAAATGATGATTAAGTTGATCCGTTTATTAGGTCAAAATAAAAAGGGAGGGAAAAGATTAACAGATTATCATCTTAATCTTGTCCGTAATTAAATTAACCATAAATTTTGCAACTTTTTTAGCAAACAAAATAATTTATTATCATGATGATGATGATGATGGGAGGATGAGGATGAGGATGAGGATAAGGTGGAGGGTGGAGGGTGGGGAGGGTTAAATGAAAGGAGGAAGAGGATCAAGAGGAGGCGGCGGGAAAAGCTGAGTTACAAACATGTAAACAATTAAGAGTAACCTTTTTGATTGTGATGTAATTTGATTGGGTTGTTAATTGAATTTCTAGGCGTAAAAAGATTTAGGTGAACAATTTGGTTGAATCGTTGAAAATCACGATTAAAGTTAATTTAATTTAACAATTTAACATTTTTCGTTTACTCTCTTGATTGTTTGGTGTTTAATTTTGTTTCTTTATGATTTAATTAAAACAATTAAATCACTTTGGGTTTACTTTTATATGGTCAACGGTGGGGTAAGAGGATGGAGAGTGGATTCAGTATAACATGATGATGATTATCATCCTCATCATCATCAAGGGTGGGAGAGGTTCACGATCTTGGGGTGGGGGTGGGAAATCCGTGAAACACGCGGTGGGCTAATTAGCATAATTATTAATAATAGTAATTCAATTAAGGAAGAGGATCAAGTTGATGATCAACATTAAATTTTTTGTTGTTTTGATTCTGAGCTTTTGGATTCACTATCAATGTGGTTAATCAATTGATTACTAAAGTTTGTTGATTGAAATTCAAATGGTTTATGTTTTCTGATTAATTTACTTTAATCACAATTGGATTAACTATTGATGATATTAAAGGATTTTGGGTTAGGTTTTGATTAACTAAATCAGGGAAAAAGGGTTATCATTAGTTAGGAATGACCCTTGGTCATCGTGATTGTTATTATTTAAATTAATCGAAAACCTTTAATTTAATTTAATTTTCTTTCCCTTCTTTTGGGTTTGGTTGATTGTTACAGAGATGATTACAATTTATTGTACTAAACAACACACACAATTTAATTGATTATTTAATCATAATCATTATCTCATGTTAATTGTAATAATAATTCAATCAAATTTACTATGATATTAAATAATTAATTACTAATTGTTTACCTTTTGATTACCTTTAGTTTAAATTATTCAAACATCAATCAAATTTTATCATAATCATCAAGTTGATTACATAAAGTAAATTTAAATTTAAATTTCCTAATTGCTGGTTAATATTAATAATAAAGAAAAAAAAATAATTGAAACAATCAAAAAATTTCAGACAATTCGATTACATTGGTAAAAGTAAATTAAAACTTTCAAACTAATTGAAAATTAAATGTTATTATTAATAACAATTAAGTAAATGAAAACAAAGTTTCAATCATTTCAATCCAATAATAATAAAATCAATGTAAAGGTAAAAGTTAATTGCTACCAATTGTAATTAAATTGTTGTTTCTCATTATATATAAAATGAGTGGGAATTGCAAAACTAATAGATTGAGACAGTTAATCATGACATTAATCAGATAATCAAGTTAATCAAATGAATCAAATACAATTATCATCAATATCTCATTGGGTGTGGTGTCATTTTCATGTTGAGTTTTGGTTGATCATTGAAAACAAAAATACTCACTGATGATGGTGAAGATGAAGATAACGATGATGATATTGTGTATTATCAACAGTATTTATCTATTTATTATCATCATCATCATCATCATGACCCAGCCCTTGAGTTTCCGCAGAGAAGATAAGAAGAAGAAAAAAAAACCGAATCATCATCAACCTCTTACCTCGTTTTCATCAGCACGGTAACAACAACGTGCTTTTAGCCATGCGAACCCAGAAACACGGCCCTAAGCCTGAACAACACACATACAAATAAGATGCGCTATTATCCTAATCATTATTATAAATTTTTACCCGAAGGCCAACTAATTTGGTGTAATTTAATTTCTCTCTCACATCCTACGTTTACTATTATTTCATGTATATGCTTCATCATCATCATCGTCTTGCAAACAAGGTAAGAAAAGTGCATGATTGAAGGTATCTCTTTCCTTTTCTCTTTCTCTATTTTTTTTCAATCTTCATCATCATCATCATCATCATCATCATCTCTACACGGTGTAGAGAGTTATCACTCCACGCCCAAGTTACAGCAACAGCTACACCCTGTACACACGCACTCACCATCTTAAAGATACACACTAACTACAAATGCGGTTCCTTGAATTTTTTACCAACGATACAAAAGGAAACCCCAGCCCAGGTCAATTTCCTCTCTCAGTCTCTCTCTCTCTCTCTCTCATCATCATCATCACCACCTTCTTATTAACCTCTCCCTCTCCCTCCATTCAATATCCACGCCACTCTACCCCTTACTCCTATCACCACCCCACCGCCACCACCACCGATAAGACAGCAACAAAACTAACCGCAGCCCAGAATCTTATTTCATCAATATCATCATCATCATCATCATTATCTTCATCATCATCTTCAAATTTGACTCACTCAAGGATATTATTTTTTTTTTGTTTATTTCATTGTCCTTGATTTAAATGATAATTAACAAAACCTAATAAAGTCATCGGCCTATTGTTTATTTACTGATTGAGTGCCACTCCCTTTACCTTGTTTCCTATTATGTTGTTATATTATCTTGATATTACCTTGATTGTTGTTAATTTTGTTGAATTTGTTTTGTAAAAAAAAAGTTATTTAAACTTAATTATATAAAGATGATGTTGATTGTTGTGATCCACTGATTTTTTGTTGATTCTCTTTCCAATTAGATTGATTTTTGATTGCCAATCAATTGAAATTGGTGATTGAAAAATTAATATCATCAACAATCCTGCTGATTATTCAGTTTACTCTTAATTGTTACTCTCACAATTAACTTTGCAAATTTCTTATATCATAATATAAACAATTTAACTTTCATTTCATTTCATTTCATGCTCTGTTATTTATAATATTTAGCCAATTGCTATTGTCTATTATGTATCTGGAACTGAATTTAAATATTACAACAACAATCATGAAACAATTACAATTAACTTTCACTTGGATCGACAGTTAATCAAAAGTTACGATTAAAGTTTTAATACTTAACTAATCAAAAGTGTAATTGTTTCATTGGAGTTTAAATTCAATCATCTTTCTGTTGATATTATTTACATTTACATTTGAAAGAGTAACAACAATTAAGTTAATTAGTTTGAATTAAATTGTTCATCTTCACTGTTTGATTTGATCACAGAAACTGTTGTAAAAGTTTAACGATTTAATTATCAACAGGTTATGGTTAATGATTTAAATTAACAATTAAATAAATTTAAGCAAAAAAAAAGTTAACTAAATTAAATCAAAATCAAGTTAAATTAACATTAGTAAAACTAAATCATCTGACCAACAGACTTAATTGTAATGATTAAAGTTTTATTTAATCCTTTAATCATAATCTGGGTCAAATCTAATGAATCAATAACAATTTAATCAGTATCACAATCAAAGATAATCAATTGATCATCAAAAAGTGCAATTTAAACACTAAATTGTTAATTGAGAGTTAATTGTTAGCCGAGAAACAAAAAAACATATTAATTTGATTGGTAAAATATTCACAATATTGAAAATCGTAATAGTCTTTATGTTAATTTGATTGGACTTTTACAGGTAAATTGTTTACTATTTATCATCATGATCATGATGATGATGATGATGATGATCAGCACTTGACCCTTTTAACCAATAATAATAATAAGACTGACCATCAACCTCACATGATACGTGCCAATGTTTTTCTTGTACTCAATTGATTGTTAATGATCACGTTTTTTTATCAACAAATGAGAATCAATTTTGATTTAAATTTGCTGTTCAATGGTTAAAAATATGAATGGACAACTGGTCAGTCTAATCGGACCTCATGCATTGGCATGTCAACACGTTTTCAAGTTCCCATTGTGATCAGGAAAAGTACAGTTATGATTAAGTGATACAGACACAATAGGAAATGATAATCATCAACAATCAACTGATTACCAATCATTGGACAATTGAAATTACCTTTTCAACTTTTAGGTGAATTTATATTGAGAGAACGAAATAATTTCACAATTAGAATCAAATCTAACCATGATTAATATAATAATTCATGTTCGAAAAAGTGAATATCGAATTGGAAATTAAAAAAGTTCTAATGTATAAGTTTTTCGTTTTTTTTTTGTTCTAACTTTTAATTTTTCGCAAATTCGATGGCGAAAAGAAAAGAGAAATAAAAATTTTCGGATAAACCACTTGATCTGTTCAAATAGAAATAAATTCTCAACTCACCAGGTCAGCTCAGTTGAAATCGCCTGAGGGTAAAATATCATCTCCATCATCATGAGAAGGTAAAGAATATGATTAATTAATTGATTAATCATGAAACGAAGACTAGATCAGATTTAATTGATTTCGTGAGATCGTATAACTGTTTCATGTTTTTCTTTTTCATTCATGTTTTAATTTAGTTACTCGATAATCAATAATCATAATCAATTTCTTTTTCTCAATTAATAGTATTGGTTAATTATCATAACTAATAAGTTTGTCGTTCAATTTAATATTTAATTACAACAAATGAGTAACAATTAAGTTTGATTGATTTTCCATTTGTTGAGATTGAAAATAAATCAATTCTTTGTAAGAAAAAAAAAACTTTTTTTTCATCATTGATTGTTAACCAATTTACTGATTTGATTGTGGGACAAGAAGCTCAGATCAAATTGATTGTAACAATTTAGATTTTTTTTTTTGAGAAAAGAGGTTGATTAGCAATCATCATCTTCATGATAATCATGTTGATGATGGTTCTGATTAAGTGCTAATGTATTAACGCTCATGTATCATGAATCATCATCATCATCATCATGTAATTTAATCATAATCAATGAAGAGAATCAATTAAATCAACATTAGGTGTGGGCAATATGATAATAAAGTTAAATTGAGAGAGAGAGAGGAATTAATAATAATTGATTCAATCCAACCAACACCCACTCAGATTTCAAAGTTCTGACCACAAGTTATTCATGTAAATAATCATCATGGTGAAAGAAAAAGTTATCATGATAATTGACATGGAATCAGAATCAATGTGATCATGATTGTTGATTGAATGAAATTCAGAGGATCAGAGAAAACTTTTAGCTACTTTTTGATTGTTGTTATTTGAGATTGAGTAGTAAATACAAATAGGAAGATGAGAGATGATAATGAATAAGAATGATGGAACAAGATGAAAAATTCTGAATAAACTCAGCATGGAATATGAATGGAAGAAAGAGAAAAATAGAAAGATACAAGATGAAGATGAAGATGATAATTGGAAGATGAAAGATTTAGTTGAATCAACAGGAGGGATAACTGATGAGATATGGGCATAAGATCATCATGATAATCATAATCAAGGGAATAACAATTTAGTGAATTAACTGTTGATTGTTATCTGTTGACCAATATACTTGAAGAAAGAGGCTTTTTCTACTTGTTGTTGTTAATATTAAATCATTCTAGATGATGATGAATCGGGTGTTAATCATCATGATCACCAATCAACACGATAATCACAATTAACCTCATCATCTTGTTGATAATATTGAAAATCAAACAACAACAACATCAACCTGATGTTGATGACATGTAGTCATCAAGATGAATAGATGATGAAAAAGAAAACAAATCGATTGGAATATTTTTTTTTCTCTCTTCCATAATCATTTTAATCTTCATCGTAATCATCAACATAATCGTGTAAATCTCTAGCAATTAAAAACAATTTACAATAATTGTAGTTGTTTATATTATATGATAACAATTTTCGTCATCTGAATGTGAGGTAATATAAAATTTTCTCATTCATGGTAAATGTTACCTGTAAATTTGGTGCAAAAAAGCAATAAAAAGTATCAATAGTAAGATGATAAGATGATGATGATGAAGATGAGAAGAAGATGAAAAAGAAGAGAAAAATGAGAAAAAAAGAAAAGAAATCGCAATAACATTGATCCAGAAGATGCTAAAGATTAGACTGATGATGATGATGATTGAAAAGTTGCAAAGGTATGTTGATGATGATGAAGATGATGAAGATGATGATGATGATAGTTATCTGAATTTCAAAAGGATGTGTCCCACTGATTACCAAGTCATCTTATCATGGAGATTTATCTTGAATAACAACCGACATTAACCGCTACTACTTTTTACAGGTAAACTACTACTGAACCCACCCTGTAAAGTAGGTTCTAAATTATATATGCCGGTCAAACAGCTTCTTCAATATAAGAAATAGATGATCAACATTTGTTGAATCAACGATCAACAATTTACTTAATTTAGTGAACAGCAAAACAACAAAATTATCATCAAATTGTACTGATTAACATGTATCAAGTTAATAGGTTAGTGGCATTACCAGATTATCATGTTTACTGATTGTCACAATTATTTAAATTGTAAACATTGTTGATAAGAAAAGATAATTTTCCCAACGAAATGAGAATGAAAAAGTTACAACGAAATTGAATCAACAATGTCAACGTTGTTTTTTCCCCTTCAACAAGAGGAGGAGGAAGAAAAAGATGATGATGATGATAAAGGAGGAGAAGGTGATTCTGTTGTTGTTGATGATGATGATGATGATGATGAGAGAGAAAAATGAAAAGATATCAATCAAGTAAAAAAGGCGCCAAATGTCGGTGAACTCAAGTTAATAAACTATCATAAAGTTATCAGTTTGTTGAACTGAATTGAATGATATTTGTTACCTTGGCACATACGCACATGTAAACATATTTTCAATGTCTTAGCACGTTTTTTTTTTATCATTTCACAATCATCATCATCATCATCAACAACTATCACGCTTGGTTAGCATCTTAAAGCTTTGAAAAATATATAAATACACAGGTAATAATGATTGTTATGGTGCTTGGAGAGCACAAGGTTTCATAATCATCTCGGGTGGGGCTCAAGAGGCTGTGGCGGTGTTGGTTAGTGTGTAGATGATGATGATGATGAAATTTGATATAATAAGATGAAATTTGTTATTCGAAAATTTTTGTTCCTCATCTTTCATCTCGATTATTTATTTTTTTCCTAGAAAAATTAATCAAACATTCAAATCTTTTTTTAACCTTTAATCCTTTTCCTTCATCTTCAGCATCCTCATCTTTTATTTTCTCCCTCCGTCTCCTCTCTCTCTCACACACACACACTCTCTAATCTATCTAGACAATCATCAAGATTCATTAATGAGTGAAACGTTTGATAGCAATTGAAATTAAAGGGAGAGGCGACTTCTCAAACAACGGATTAAATTGAATTAATAGTTTCAGCTTAATGATAATATAACATCGTGAGAGCCGCGAGCGAGATCACATTCTGTATAATTCATTTACTGAGAGAGAGAGATGATGATGATAGATTTTTCATCTTCTTCCTCTCTTTCTTTTTTACTCTTCATCTTCATCGTCATTCGTTTTACCTTTGATCTTGGATTTTTTTTCTCTCTCTTTTTTTCTTGATTCTTGATGCTTTTTTTTCCTGACGTTCCAACGATATCAGTCGACTTTATCTCCAACAAGATGATGATGAAATTTGATCTTCATCTTGTACCACCATCACTACTACTACTGTATAAATATCATTGAATGTGATTGATGTGTTGATTAAATGAGCAAACATTGAGATAATAACTGATATACTGATTGCGATGAGGAGGAAGATAATGTTGATCAAGATAATCAATGAAATGATAATGATAATGGTCAGAAAAAGGAAGAGGAATGAAAAAAAAGTTAAGTAAAAAAAAATAAGAGAAAATAATGATTGACCATTTTAACTGCAATTAGAAAATTAATAGTTAATTGTTGATGTTGTTAGTTAATTATTAAAATTCATTGAGAAGGTTCAATGTAAATGTTACTCGATAACTGGAGAGAAACAAAAAACAAAGTTAATTGTTGGAAAGGAGAAAATAATCAAATTACTAATTACTGTTATACTTTTGGTAATTCTTGCTCCATACTGGACAATTAACTAATCAAGAAAAAGAAAGAGAGAGAGAGAGAGTAAATTAAGGATCTGTTTTCACTCTTTAAGAGGAACACAATTAGTTAACTAATCAAAATTAACTCTTGAGAAATGATTATAATAATGGTGAAAAAATTGTAACCATTAAAAGTTGCGAGGTTTAATTGTTAGTTATTGGTAAATTGTCATTTTTCACTTGACTAATTATTGTGTGTGTGAAATGTTATTTAGTGTGTTAATTTGTTAATTTTTTTCTTCTAAATTGACAACTGATTGTAACAAGGTTTAAGAAATACGATTGATTAGTTTGATAGTATTATTATTATGGGTTTAGTGTTAAATTGTATCGAGTGGGAAAAAAATATAATAGCATTAAAATGGTTTGTAGGTGATGTTTGGTTTAGGGGAACTGAGAGTTACCGCTTGCAGGTAGGAAAAAACAGATAATTCACTTGATTGGTAATTTAATTGGTAGTAAAATGGCTGTAAGGCTTAATTAGATTTCCAATTTGTATAAGAGAAACAGTGAGTAAGTGAGAGAGAGAGAGAGAGATGGAAAAAATTGTTCGCCTTGTTAACATTGTAGCTTTTGTTTTAATCCACAAGCGCTAATCCAGATCCAATATCTAAAAAAAAAGGTTAACAGAAAATATTGAGAAAAAAAAGTCAATGTCATATCCGTTATTATGTAGTTAATTTGTTAGGAATTATATATATACACTATTAACAAAAGAATTAGAAGGTTTTTACCTTCAATCAGCCACACCTTAAATAAGATATTGAAATTGACAAATAATTAATATGAAAAACAGATTAACTTATTAATCAGCAGGATAACAGATTCACAATTATTGTATTTAGGTAAATAAAACAAAGGAAAATAAAGAGATTAGTTTCTTTCACAAGGTAAAATCTAATCTACTAAATGAAGAGGTGGTTAATTAATGATTAAGGTTAGAACAGAATGAAACAAAATAAGAGAAATTAAAACTTAACAATCAGTTAATTAACAAAAGTAAAAACAATTAACGAATCAACAAGTTGCCAAGGGAAAAATTAAATTCTCAAGCTAATCAGCTGATCTTTTTTTGGTTAGAATTTGACTTTTGCGCCATCTGTTGGCTTGGAAAAGAACTAAAATTGAATGGACTAGTGAAGTCACGTTTTTCCTGTGCTCCTGAATTTGTTTGTTTTTACCTGTGATAGTGAAATTTATCCACCTCTTAAATATTTTAATCGTGTTAATTGTGAGAGTACGGTCAAATTGACATATCACCTGTAAAATTTGGACAATGGATAGTCCTGCTGTGACCGATTCGCCCAATCCCCTTAGAAAGCTAAGTATGTATATTACAGGGATACAGGTTACTCAATATTTATACAGAGTAATTAATGAATTTAAAACGAATTGAATTTAAAACGAATTGAATTTAAAACGAATTGAATTTAAAATGTAACTGAAATTAAAACGAAAATGAATTTATAACATAAAACACTTAAAAGTCTATTGAAATACTAACACTTTCTTTGTTTTTCAGGGGATGCAAGAGTCTCAAACAAAAACAAATTTAAAATTGTATACGATTACTTTAAGCTTAATAATACATCCAACCTGAACCCGAATACCGTAGGAACTGAGTTGAACGCGTTCCCTATCATCAAATATCTTCAGCTTTTCACCAAAGATCCCATTTCCTCGAAAACACTAGACGATGATGAACTCCTGGAAATTATCCGATTCACTGACCGACTAATTACAATTGATACATCAACTGGTGAGGAAGAAAGTGCTGATACAACGATCAAAGTTCAAGAATTATCCAACAACCAAATCAAGAATCTACTCAGTGTTAAATTTGAAAACAAGAAACAAAGACCTGAATCTTGGTTTGATGTATCTCATCTTACGGTGTATCAAACTATAATAGTTCGCATCCCTGGTCTAAAGAATAAAAGCTCATCTAAAATTGGCGACCTGACATTGGAACAGGTTGAGAACTTACTTGAACAAGCTGATGACTCTATTACCGCTGAAGAGGTTTTACCAGGCTACGACTCAGCTAAAATAAAATGCTCATCTGTTGCTGAAAGAACTCGGATTTACAATTATCTAAAGAAAATCAAACCTGAATGGGAAGTTAATATTCCTCCCATTCATGACCCGAAGATTAAAATAATTGGTGTTAAATTTGATACTGAGAAGAAAAGCGAATGGATCAATCGTTTATACATCAGAAACAAATGGAAACGTTGTTGGAAAGCTGAAATAAAGCATTTTTATCAAAATGGTCGACTATTTGACATCATTCTGGAAATCGACCCGGCCCTTAGAGAATTCATTGAAGATAAGAATGGACAAGTCTCAGTTGGTTACAAAAGAGTCACTGCTGTTGATTTCTTTGATATTCGTCAGTGTCGAAAATGTACCAAATTTGGTCATCTCTCCAGTCGATGCACTCAGATGAGCATTTGTCCGTACTGTGGCGAAACTAACCACAAGCAAGAAGCCTGTCCAATTAAAGAAATTAAACATAAATGGAAATGTCCAAATTGTAAAAAAATTGGTGAACATGCTTGGGAATTTAAGTGCGAAAGATTTCAAGAAAAACTTCTCCATGAACTTGAGCGTATGAATTATCAATACAAGATTATTATGGCCTGATTTAGACACAGAGAAAAATCATCATCATAAGATAAGTTCCCAAACAAACTAACAAAACAATGATTATTTTTTCCTATTGACAAACTAATTCAAAGTTAATTACCTTCCCTCACTAATTAACAACATTCTCAATCCTTAATGACCTTCTGATTTCCTAAATGTTTTTCCTTTCACCAATTTACTCTCACTTTTAAATTCTATTTGCTTTCCCAAACTGATTGTCTTAATTGATAACACCAAGTTGCCAATGAGTTTACTTGTCGACTTTATTTCTCAAACTTTCTACTGTTTAAAGTATTTAAGTGATAATTGTGATTATCTTGTTTACTCTTTAAATTGGTAACAATTAAACTCTGGGTCGATAATTAACCTCTTAGTTATTTCTCATTAATTGATAATGGTACAAAGTTAGAAAGGACGATTAGTGGGCTCTCCTTTTAATCATGATTATTATGTTAATTTAGTCAGAAATTAGTATCACTTATCTCTTAACCTCATTACAGTCAGAACTTTCTCGACTCTTCTTATTAATCATCTTCATTTGAACCCTTTTAAATACAAAAACTTGACAACTAAAATGTCGAATTTGAATATCTATCGTGAACTTCAAGCCCAACGTCTAGGCTGGATTAAGAATCTCCCGTGTATTGATAAAAGATATTCCATCTTGATCGAAGGTGTAAATCGTGAAAATTGTGAAAAGATCATCTCTCTACTTACGGAACGAGTAATTAACTCCTCCAAGTGTGTCACCTATTATAAACTACGAAATTCTGGACTTGAAGTGGGCTTCATATCGGGTAGTGTTCAGAGAAATGCTATTATTCTGATTAGAACAAGTTTCTCCGACATCACCATAAATATCTTTAACCCTCAACCCTCTCGTATGTTTTTCACTGTTAAAAATTTGGCTCCAACATCTTTGTGTTTAATTCTTAACAACCTGGTAACATCTAATGGTTTCTTCAGTGACACATTAACTTTTGTGTCTTACCTGGAGCATCTTGAAAACAACGAGCAAAAAATCACCCTTAACATAAGTAAGGAAAATCGTGAAATTATTCTAAATAATGATGGTTATATAAAATTCAATGGTGAAATCTTTTCGATTTTTGATCTGGTGAAAACCAACCTGTGCTCCTGTCTTGAATCTAATCACCCCTCGAATCCTGTCTGCCCTAATCGCAATAGATGCGTTTATTGTTCACTCCATCATGAGGGTGAGTGTACATCACCTGTAAAGTGCTTCTTCTGTGGTGATAATCATCCGACAAATTCGATAGCTTGTCCTGTTACTAGATATCTCCTAGTTAAAGCAGCTAGAAACATCGACTATGACCATGAATGGCTACTCTTCCCAAATCAAGTTAAATTATGTTAATGCCAGGAAAAACTACGATCTGACTGATAAACTGATCAAACAGACAATTAACTCAAAAAATTGTGTCTTAGTTCTAGTTGAAGCCAATCGAAAAGTCTCCACTTATTATCTTCGAAATCAAATCATAATAAATGATCAAACAATCATGGTTACATCAAATAATGTAACAATATTAGCATCTGATACACTTACAACTAACTGTATATTCTCTCTCGTTCAATGTAACAAAAAACAAGTTATAATTGGTGGTTCGTACATCGCCCACAAGGATATGAAACAAAACATCATTGATTTCATTGGCACGTGCTCCAAGTACACTCATCTACCCTTGATCGTTGTTATGGACTCGAATTGTGAAGGTAAACTATGGTCGCAAAGGCAAAGATTGAATAACTGCAGTGTTCCTCTTGATGAATTCTTCTCTCGCTCGTCTCTCACGGTTATGAATGCCCCCACCTCAGATAACTTCTCCTTCTCTAACAGTACTGGTAGGTCTTGGATAGATTTTACACTATTTACATTGATGTTCAAGAGAAATTCATAAATTTAAATAGATACACTCATAAATTCATTAACAACAAGAATAGGACTAAGTTACCCAAAATTAGTGATTTTAGATCTTTCTTTGAGAAAATATTAGAAATACAAAATCAAGGTCACCGATTCATCAAAGTCAAAACAACAGTAAGTAATCACAGAATCAGAAAACTCAGGAACAGAATTCAGAAAATGAAAAGAAGAGGAGTTGATCGAGCAGAGATAAAGCCTTTAGAAGACAAGTGTCTGAAACTCAGAATAGGAAGAGCAATTGGAACGAGAAAGTACATGTTTAGAATACGAAAAAACCCCACCGAGATGTGGAAGTTAATAAAAAAACTAATAGGGAAAAAAAATGAAATTTCAAATCTTATAACAAACAGAAAAACGAATCCAGACTTAATCTCTTTTAGTAATATCAGGCCAGATCCGTTAATCGAATTAGGGTACTCATCAATTCTAAGCCGTGAGGAAAGTAAGAGAATATCGGAAATGACTTTTGTCAAACAATCGGGGAATGCTGACAATTTCACCTTAAAGTATTGGCTCAAATTTTGGAAAGTAAACATGGAAAAAATCATCGAAAAAATAAGTGAATCATTCATCTACGGGGTAGTTCCTGTATCCGTCAAAACCTTCGGTGCACATTACATTCCGAAACCGGATGGGAAGCTCAGACTTATAAAAATCTCGAACTTTCTGTTGAAAATTTATGACAAAATACTCACCTCCAGAGTAAAAAAAATCCTTCCTGACCTCCTCATTCCTTATACTCAATTTGCATACCATGGCGATTATGGAATAGACGAACTTCATGTTATTCTCAGAGAACATCTTGAGGAAGGTATTATAGTCTCTATTGATGCCACCAAAGCTTTCGATAATGTCTGCCTAGAAACCATCTACAGTGAGCTCATAAGATTCATCGATCCTGGTACTCTCTCTATGATAAGATCATTCAACACCAATAGAGTTCTCAGAGTCGCTCATGAACGTAAGATCTTGTACAGGAGGGACGACAAAGGTACAGCTGCTGGCTCCTCCTTGGGACCTATTCTATTCATTGTTGGGCTTAATAAGGCGATTAGAAACATCACCAGGAAGAGTGTAAGGATAATCTCCTTCGCTGATGATATCTTTATTCTTACCAGCGAACAAAATCATGGTGATGATCTTAAAATTGTCGTCTGAACTAGCCACCATTGACCTGGAAATAAACATCAATAAGACAAAAGTAATTAAACATCCAGCTTCTTCTAATACAATGTTGACAGGTAAAATGGTCAGTTACACCCTGAACGAAGATGATTTAAACAAAATGGTAAATCAGTTTCAAACAAAAATCTCATCGCAACTCCGCGTTATCAACAAACTTCCAGCTCACTACAGAAGAACTGCTATATCCGCCTATGTTAGCTCGATGCTCTTTCATCTTGGTCCTCACTCTCTCTTCAAGAACAAAAATTATATCAACCTTGTAACAAATATCCAAAAAATCGTCAATCTCAGACTCAAAAAAACTCTTAATCTTAGCAAATGGTCGTCGTCTTGGTCTCCATTATTTGTGTTTGGAGTAGTTAACCCTTTGGAAACCTGGTTAAAAAATCTGATTAAGGCGATAATCAAAGTGTCAACAAATTTGGATAATTGGCCGATATGTGAAATCATGAAAGAAAGAGTCACTTTCTCGAATCCCACAAGTTATAACTCCAAGAAATTCTGGGCAAAAAGATCAACCTACTCTCCACTCCCTACAGCTTATGTCAGAATCAATAACAATAAAATTTGCCTCGATAATGAAACAGTTATCTATCAAGTTACCGAAACAACCAGCACTAAAACTACCCTTCTAGCACTTTTCCTCCTTATTAACAAACACAAGCACCAACGAACCCACTACCACCTACCAGAAAATATCACCATGTTCCCTAATTCGACCTCTACAAAAATAATCATCAAAATGCTTGAAGCACACACTACCCTCTTCACGTGGATCAACACCGACATTTCCAAAAATATCCCCCTCAACCCTATCAGAGAAATAACCATTAAAAATCGGATCAACACCCCCAAAGATGTCAACGATTACATCAATGGTCAGATAAAAATGTTAACTCTTCACTGCAGAAAACCATCAATATACACTCTACTATTTAATCAACCTCTAAACAGAGAATACAACCATTTTCACGGAATTAGTATACAAGAATTAGACAATATATGTCAGAGAATTAAAATGTCAATTTCAATCATTGACAGAAAAAAGAACAAGACAAGACCACTAACCCATTACCTCTCCTCCTGCAAAAGTACACAATTATACTGGTTAGACTCATGGGACCTCACTGAAAACGAAAATGTCACAATCAAAATTAACAATTTAAAAAAAATAAATGAAATCCTTGTAATAAAATCTGAACGTCTAGTTCAGAGTCCGAATGGACCTTCAGGACAACCTGAAGTTTAATGTATAATGCATTGGCCAGTGGGCATAATAAAGAATGGAAAAAGATTTTTAATTAACTTAATTGTTATTAAATTTCTAATTAGTTGATTGATGTTTTTAGACTTTATTCTCAATTTAATTGGTTTTTATGTAATTTAATTGATGGAAAGTTTTTTTCTTTTAAAAATGAATCTCAATCAATTTGATTCTTTCTTTTGATTGATCCAATTTTTTGGTTGTAAAAGTTTCTCTCGATTTAAATTGTTTACAATTAGTGATTTTCCAATTGTTAAGATTAAATTATTATCTGTTTAATTTTGTTTTTACCAATTACACAAGGGAAGTTGTATGTATATAAGTTAATTGTTTAAATTAAATCTCATTTACACAAATACAATAACAATAATAATAATAATTAGGTAAATATATATAATTAATTTAAGAGGATAAATAATAATAACGTTAATTATACAATATAATTAATATAAATCATCAATTGTGTTGATGATTAAATTTTTGCACAGTTAAATTGTGTGCTTTTGAACATCAATTAATCTGTAATTATGTGACAATTAATCAGAAACAGAAAAAGGTGTCAACAGATTGAACAATTAAATTTGACTAGAAAGAGATTAATGATTACGAAGGGAGAAAGAGGAGAAGAAAGTAATTAATTGTTACAATAAATTACGAACTGTTAATTAGCTATTAAGGGTTAGGATTATAAGGAAAGAGAAGAAGAAAAAAATCAGATCCAATGAATTTCCATCAAAATCAATTGATTGGATCGAGAAGAAAAATAAGTAGCCATTCTTAGGTGAATTAACTCGCAATTAGTTAATTGTTTGAAAGAGAAAAATATTGTAATTTAAAGAGACAATTAACTCCATCTCAAAGTGTATAATTTATCGATTTTTTTAGAATTGTCCAACTTTCGAATTGTGTTAATTGTGTTTTCCACCGTCCAAATAATGGTTCTATTCCAGTAGCGATTCTGGTAACGGCGACGATGGTAATGGTGTCCCACCGGCGGAAGTTGGTATGGAAGATGATCCACTTTGAGTAGCGGAAGTTGTAGTTCGTTGTCGTAACATGTTCAGAGAATCGAAGAGAGCATCTCTTTCCTCTTCAACTGATCTAACTCGAGATTCTAATCGTTTAATTGTTGATTTAAGTGTTTCGATTGACGATTCAAGTGAATAAACATTTGATTGTGCAACATGAAGCTGATCAAGAAGCTCCATGTTTTGACTTTTAAGTAATTTATTTTCACCCTCCAACTCAGCTGATCGTCCAGTATCCTCATGATGACCACTGTCGATTACATCTAATGGTGACTCTTTAATTGGTGAATTAACGGTTGACGTTGAACAATCAACGAAATTATTGTTAATCAGCTGTTTTATTTGTCCATCATCAGCATATTGAGTTGATACTGTTGAGAAAGAAATTGTCGACTTTAATTGTTGACCTTTAACTGGACTTAATGTGGGTGGTAATGAGATTTGATGGTGATTATGATGATGATGATGATTAGATTGATTATTTGTTATGTTACCGTTGGAACCAAAAAGTTCATTATTAGCACCAAAGTTTGAACCAAAGGAAGTGGAGAGTGAGGAGACTTCCTCTTGGAGCAAATTGTATTCAGTTTCGTAGACAATTAATTGTCGACTAATATCTCGTGATAGCACTTGATTGAAAACCCGTTCCATTTGAATGGCATCCATTTGAGGTATTTCCGATTTTAATAGTTCCATTATCGTTTCAAACGATGTACACGATAAAATGGCCTCACGATAAGTAGCCAATAAAACGATAGATAATCGGAATATCGCTTCGATTCCAAATAGAAAAATAATATCTGATTGAAAGAAGAGAGGAAATAATTTCATACAAAGGTTAGAACTTTCTCTTCTCAAAATTCGAACAAATAATTGTTCAAAGTTTCTCACCGAATAATCGAGCAACAAATCCGATCGGAAATTGGGAGGCAAAAAGGGTCAAAAACCAAGGGGCAGCATATAAAGTGGGTGGTATATCATGAGTGTCAAAGTGTTGGTAAATATCATGATGAAAATCATAAAGAAGTCGAGTTAATTGATATAATTGCATCTGAAAAATCAAGAAGATTCAATAATTAATAAATTGTTTGACATTCAAACGGCTAAATGGTTAATATGGACAGAGAACGAAAAAACGGAAATACTATTATTTCTAGTGTTTCCGTTATCCATTCATGCACATTTTCAGCACATTTGTGGTCAAATTGAGCAAAGGTGGGTGACCTTTTAAAAGTGACCTCTCCCATATCCAATAATAACCTCTAACCCTTAACATCCATTGTTTTCTCCCGTTTACTGGTCAGTATCATTTTTTTTATTCACTGACCATTTGTCCATAAAATTTTTTCCAAAAAAAACCTTTCATTGTTGAGTGACCATTTCTTTTCACCTGGTCAGACGTTATTCTTAGATGTTAAACTGACCAGAGAGTTAGAGAGAGAGAGAGAGAGAAAAGAAATGGGAAGGTCAAAATGCATAAAAGGTCAATCACTTGCGAATAAAAAAAATAACAACAAAATGACCATAACTGTCCACCCTCTTTGTCTCTCTCCCTCTCTCATTGACCAGGTTCATCTCAATCAATTGTAAATTGAGATTTCTATTGTTATCCTAATCTTACCTGTAATGCACTCATGTCCGGTTTGTATTGTCGTCTTAATCCAAGATGAAAGAGAAGATATTTCATCATTTCAAATGATTCGTCTTCATTCATCTGTAATAAAATTGTAAGAAATCAATTAATTGTGAGTAATACAAAGGTTAATGGTTAAAATTAAGATAGTTAATTACATGTAACAAAAGTATAGCAGCAACAAAGCTGAGTCCTTGACAATAACCAACTTCAATGTCAAACAGTGAGTAAGCTTTGAGTAGGTTGAAAAGTGACAACTGACCAGCGCCCAGAGCTTGTGAAAAATACGGATGCTTGGGGAAAGTACGACCTGTGAAATGAAAATAGCAGATTAACATGATTAAAGAAGAGAAATTAACATGATTAGTAGAAAGAAAATTTTTTTTAAATCTACAAATTGATTACCCAAATCAACAAGAATTGCATGTTGCTGAGCAGTTAATTGTTGGAGTAATTGTCGATAAGGTTGATCGGGATCAATGGTACCAACGTCTTTACCACCGTTTAACATGCGATTGTTTTGTTTATTATATCGAGCGATAAATTGCCAAATTTCACCTCGTTTAGATCTTGGAACACCTAAGAATTGGTAACAACAATTAAGAGAATTAATTTTCCATATGATTGACAATCCAATTGTTTACCTTTTTTAATACTATTTTTTAATAGGTATTCGAGTGATGAATCGTTTGGATCGCGTTTTAATAGCTCGTCCCACATTTTCGTGGTCTCTTTAAGGCAAGGTGTAATCTCCTCGTAGTCCAGTTTCATCCGTTTACAGGTCACTACATTTTGATTAGCTAAGGAGTCGAGGGAGAGAAAACAAAATTTGATTAGTTGATCGCAATTAGATTTATATATATAAGTGATTTTCTATTCGAACCTTGAAGTCTTTTGTTTTCTTTTTCCATTTGGATTAATGTGATTTGTTGATTAATTGCTTTTTTCCAAAGATCTCGAAGTTCAGTTGAACTTTTTCTCGGCTGTTGTGAAACAATTGACACACCGCCACCCCACTTTCCATTGAGTTGACATTGGTATCGGCTGCTGATATCGATGAGTTAAACGATGAATTATCCGATGATGAGTCAAGTGAATATCGAGACGAATCTTGGGAATCATATTTGTCCAAAATTTTTGTCGTCGTGGTGGTTTTTATATTAGAGAAAATTGTTTTCCTCCAGCCTCGCTGCTCTTTTATATTTTGTTTACAGCTTCCACCGGATGAAGAGCTTGACCAAGTTGAATAGCCAGAACTTTGATCTTCAGAACCAATTGACGAACCATTGTATCCATCGCCACCCAATCCTCGTCTTCCACCGCCCGTTTCACTGGCACTATCGAACGATGAACTAGCTGAACTTTTATTGTTAGTACCAATTTTCATGAATATATTATACAGCGGACTCTTTGTTTGTGAACCCAATCCATTCAATGGGATTGACTCTGACCTAAGTCCAAGTCGAGGTGTCCCCTGAGATATTGAACCACCAACTGAACCAAACCCTGAACTTGTCCCGGAACCCGAACCAAATACACCAGATCCACTACTAGTTGGTCCACTACTTCCAGAAATAGATCCTGATCGACCTCCGATTTCCTGTAAATCTTTAACATCACCAATTGTTGAACTTCGTGGACGTGAAGAGGTCACTTCAAAAAAGGAGTGATCACTTCGGTTACCATGTTTGGGTGAAGGATTTGATGATGAGCTCAAATCATCATTTGAATCACCCTGTGCAAGCTAATTAAGCAAAAACAATACAATTAATCAAATATCAACAAACTCTGAGATGAAAATTTTGACAAAAAATCTTGAGGACAAAATAAATATCATCTTACATTAGGAATATTAATAAAGCCAGAAATGGTTGATGCTCGTGCACGAGTTTCATGCAGGGTGTGACTACGTTGTGATTTAATTCTAATGGAAGGACTTTGATTATAATAATTAGCGATTGAAGGTGATCCTGCTCGCTATTGGTGATTAAATTAAATGACAAGATAATCAGCAAACAGAAAAAATGAATACGAAACATGCAAAGCAAAAATAAAAATCAGCTAAGATTAGGATGAAATGGAAAGTGAAACATGATGAAGACGAGGAAGATTAGGAAGATAATGATGATAATGATGATAATTTACCTTGAGAATTGTTTCAAATGAATTAGACAGAGATTTTTTCGCTTTTTGCTTTAAATTGTCAAGGGTTGAAATTGAATTTCGTTTATCGTCTTTACCATGGTGATTGTGTTTCTGTTGTTTACGCTCGGACATTCCTCGAAGTAGCATCATGATGATTTCATTCTGTTCTTCGATAGATGAAACTTGACTTCCCTCGTACATGGACATGACCTCATTTTTATCGACATCCGGAAGTGAATCAAGTCGCTGTAAGATAACCGTCTGAGCTTTTTCAGCGGGTAAACTTTCAACATCAACACAGAGTCGATGAAACCATTGCATTGGACATGTTTCACAAATTGCCGTTGATTTATTCTTATTGACTTGGTATGCGTGGTGGGCATTGTGAAAGGCTTGTTTAAGGGTATGCATGATCTCATTGACCAGTTTATCGGTTTGACAACGGAAAACGTAGCCCACATAAGTTTCACTGGGATAAAATGAAGGCTCCCGACAAATGAATCCAAAGTGATCCATATACTTGACCCCTTGAGAACAGTGGGAAACATAGTTGAAAGTTTTATTGAATAAAATCTGATGAAGATCAGGACTAATTAGACAGATTTCTAATCGACCAATAAGAAATAGCATCGTTCGATTTTGGAATTTGGTTGATTGGCGGTTACGTCGTAGGTCAGAATTTCCACCGGAGTTGGTTCGAGTACGATAGGGAAGTGAAACCTGTTTTTCTGTTGACAATTTTCGCACTGGAATGTTGGTGTTATTATTATTACCGTTATTCGGAGATGAGGGAGTAGATGAAACTAATTCCGGTGATAAAGATACTAATGGTGTCGCAGAAGGAGGGTGAGGAGTAAGAGATGTTGGGACTGGGGAAGATATCGAAGAGGGTGAGGTTGTTGTTACTTTTGTCTCTGGTGTTTCGGTGTTGATGATTATTCTTGGATCGATTATTTCAATTTTAATTGGAGTTGTTACTGGTTTTTTATCATTCTCCTCTTCGGGTGTGTAAATTTCCTCCGGTGGGTTTGGTGAGGGTATTGGTGAGAGTGAATCTTGATTGTGTTTTGAACAAACTTCAAGGTCACGGATTATTGATGCTCGACCTTGTTCATCAAGTGATTGGGTATTGGTTATCAGTGAAGAAGAGGGAAGATGAAGACTTGTCCCACCGGTGGAAATGCCGAAAATACTACCTCCCCCTGAAGCTGTACTAGCACTTGAACCTGGCCGGGAAAAGTTTAAACTACTGTCGTCCATTGATTCACGTCCCTCGTCACTGAAAACGGAATCTTTTTCATCGTTATGACTGGTACACGTTATGGTTACCGGGTGAGTTGAACTGGTCATTGAATCGTTTTTAGGTAAACAAGTGACCATAACAACCTCTTCTTTTGGACTTTCCTCGTCCAGGGTTTCTTTATACTCTTTACAGGTCGTTAGGGAGGAAATGCTTCGTGGTCGTTGCATCCCAAGTTGATTAACTATCGACGGGGTTGTGGTCGGTGAATTGGAGGTTGATAAAGAGCCGGAGGCTGTTGGGGTCACTGAGGTTTCACTTTCACTTCGGTCCGATGATGGAAATTGAATATTTTCATCGCCCTCCTTGTCACTGAATTTCACCTTAATGGGTTCGGAGGTTCGGAAATTTTCAACAGCATCGTCAATGAAACTTGGTGGTGCTCGTTTTTGGTAAACCTGAAAAAAAAGACAAATCAACAATCAAAAGATTAGATTATCATTAATTATGATTGTTCAATTCGAGAATCTAATTGAGTGATTTAAAACAATTACCTTAATTTTACCAACATACATGACTTCAAATTGTTGGGAATTACTTAATATGTTATCTAAATTAGATGTTCCTGATCGTTGAATTAAATTTGATCCACTGTGAAAATTAAGGACTTTGGTTGCTTCCCTCATGGCATTGATTAAATCAAGAACCTGTTGATTGTAAAGCAAACAATTAACTTAAATTCACTTTTAAATTGTTGATTGTCTTCATACTTGAATACCAAATAAATAACTATCAAAGTTCATGGTTTAATTATTGATAATCATCATCAGTTTACAAAGGAAACAGTTACAATTCACTAATTAACTAATTGTTTAATTATTTTTCTTTTGTATGTTGATCATAATCATCATTTGTAATTAACAGTTAAACTAAACCACAGTTGATTATTATTTTCTCATGGTTGTTGATGCAAAGAGGAAATGGTTTGTAATTAAACCGGTAACAATTAACAACTAAGATGGACAGTTAATCAAATAATATTAATTTGATATTTAATTTGATTGCTCTTGAGATTAAATATTAATAAATGTTTTGATGACAAATTGTTGTTGATATCAAATGGTTAGAATGATAAAACCAATCAGAAACAGAATTGTAATTAATAGAAATCAGATCAAATTGGATTGATTAAATCACAATCAGAGCTAAAAGTAATTGGAAATATTTACGTAAATGAGAAAAGTATTAATAAATCAACGGATTAATAAGTTAATCTCTTTAGATAACAAGGAGATTAACAATTAAATCACAAACTGACCAAAAGGTGTGGTTATATGATCAATTCAATCGAGTCATTGATGAAAATTAACAATTAATCATAAATTAATTACTAATCCAAATAGTTAACCAATTTGTTTTCCAATCAAATCAGTGATAATTAATCGAAACCGTTAAATTAGACTTAATGTTCAAATCGCATTTCAAATCAGTTTGAAAAGTTTTCCAAAAGATTATCATGATTAATCTTGATTCTGATCAACAATCAGATAATTAAGATTAAGATGATAAATATGATTTATTCAGTGCAAATACCCTTTGGGCATTAATCCAAATGATTAGAACGATAATTTCTTAATGAAGGCAAATAATTTAGAAAAAAAAGTTCTTAATCATTAACGATCAAATTAAAAAGTTACAATTGATGACGAAGTTGATGAAATTATTGAATCATAACGATGATGATTAACTAATTATCATGTTTAAAGGACAGAAAATAAATTCTGAGTAAATCTATTTATACAATTAGTTGATGCGATTAAGATTAAAATTAATTTTTCTTTACAAAACAGATTAGACTTAATTTCCTAAATCAATTTTGGCAACTAAATCAACTAACAGTTAATATCCATAAGAGTTAATTGTTACAAATTGAAACGTAGTTGGTAAAAAAGCTTAATCATAATTTACATGTGACTAAACAATTAAATTAGTTGAAGAGACAAATTATCATGTTAACAATTGATTGAGAAATCAATTAAATTACTTTCAACGTGTATAATATTTATACAACTGGGAATGGCGACAATTAAGTAAATCTAATTATGATTAATTGTAAACAATTAACAAGATGGTAGTGATTAACAACAGGGAGTTTAAAAATCCTTGATAATCAATGATTATCAATGTTAATCATATTTTCATGGTGATTTTTGTGATAATCATCAAAGTTAAACTATTATCATTGATTTTCAGTGGAAAAGATTAACAATTAATTAATTACAAAAGAGTAAATTAAATCATGAGGTCATTCATTTCAGGGAAAGTGAAGATATTAAACTGAGTACAGAAAAGTTCAATATCTCTTTGAGTTCATCATCATGAAATTCAGTTCCAAGAGTTCATGTTATTTTGAGCTTCATGGGAATTAAATCTCATGACAACAAACGAGAGATACTTTTTCTGGAATCAAATTAACTTGATAACAATTAACTAACGATTTTTGAACCTTTCGTACATGTTATTTTAACCCACAATCTAATTATCCTCATCATAATCATCACCATTATCATCAATTAGAAAATATCTCCTTCTAATTAGGATTTTTTTTTCAATCACTGAAGGAATTAGCTGATAATCAAGGTGATAGATATTAATGATTATCATGAAAGATAATTAAGATGATGATGATGATTAAGTGAAAGACTATGGGAAAATATAAAGGTAAAGGTGATTAGAGAAAAATATTATCCATTAAATTGATGATATCATGATCTCTATCATCCAAAGTATTTCAAATTCATTGGTAAATTACTTGATTGTCCTTGAATTTAGGTTGTAATTTAAAAAAATAATACTAATGTAGTATATGGAAATTGAATCAATCAATATTGATTGTTGTTTCTACTCATTGATAAAACTAATCAGCTCAATTTAAGGTCATGAAAGTTATGGTGAAATTGATAGTAACCTTAAAATGAACATCATCATGCCATCTTGGTGGAAATAGAGTATGATGATGATGATAATGATGACGAAGATGAAGATGAAGATGAAGATGAAGAATAATAAAGTGAGAGAGCAATCTCAAAGGAAAGAGTGAGATATGAAGATGAAGAAGAAGATAAAATTTGAGAGCATAGCAACAGCAACGTTAGATTTTCTCGATTGGAACTTGCGTGAACACTTTCACTTCAGAATTTATCATCTTTATCTTCATTTTACTCTTTTTCTTTGTTCTCACCATCATCATCATCATCATCATCTACCATGTTTTGATTTTTCTTCTCTTCTTCCAAAAAGGTAAAAAGTAGGTCGAATCTGGGATAAACATGATCATCTCATCTTCATCTTCTTCTTTCTCTCTTTCAACATCATTTATACTCTTTGGTTTATATAAAATTAACCATTCATGATGATTAACATGATGATAAGTTAAATATTGCTGTTGATTTGAGAGAATCGGAGAAAAGCATTTGAGAGGGAACATGGGAGATCTTAAAATACAAGAAAATACACTGAGAAAATTTTCCATGAATTTTGTTGATAAACAAACAGGAAAGAAAGAGAATAGAATTTTGTTTTTGTTCTATTCTCCTGAAAGAAGAGAAAAAAAAACAATTGAAAGAGAATTTGATTCCTTTGTAAATGTATTAGAATGATGATTGTGGTGATTGAGTTGATCCAATCCAAGTTAATCTTTCACTTACCATATTTTCTGATGTTGATTGGAACAAGTAAATTGTGTATTGGGAATCAGGGTGATCTCGAAATAAATAAGTAAACGAAGCCTTGTCACTTGGATCAGGTGTAAATTTGGATACAAATTGATGTGAATGTACAAACAAAGGTGCTCTCTCCCCTTTGACCACCGCCTTTAGGCAAATATCATTAACCTCAAGTTCAATGTCTTTACAATTTCTATGGGTTGAATTACGTCGGATATCATTGATAATCCATGGTAACATGGGAAGAGTATATCGTCTATCCAAAATGGCTGAACCAATAAATTTAAGGCGAAAATATTTAGCCAAAGATGATGAACATTTTGATGAGATGTTGGCTTGTGTTGGTGTTGTTGTTGAAATTGCGCTTGATGATGAATTGGTTTTACTTTTAGGTAGTAAAAGTAAAGATGAAGCTGAAACTGAAGAGGAAGGTGAAGAGGTCAAAGAAGATGACCCACCGGATGATCTTGACATGAAACCTCCTTTAATTGAATAACCACCAAGGGAATAAGTTGATTCCACCGATCGGGAGGCGGCTAATTTTTTCTCACCATCAGTTGAATCTTTAATTAGCTCGGCCTTCATTGAGAGAGTTCTAAGAGAGAGAGGGAGATGGAAAAAGAAGAAGAGAATTAAATTAATTAGATCACCTTAAATTTGACAAAATTCCACAATTTAATCAGGTTAATGATTCAGGAAATTAGGGCAACTATGAAGAGGTGAAAGGATTAACCGATAATCGGAAGGGATTAACTGATCCAATTCGGATCTAAAGTATCTTAATTTGTATCTTTTTCTCTTTGTCTTTTGTTGACATTTTTTTTTCTTTTCTTTTTTCCAAATTTAATTGTTCTTTTTTTGTTCGATTTTAAATTTTAATTACCTGGTCATTGGTCGTCCGGTTGTTGGTGAGGAATTAAATAGTTGAGGTGATGAATCCCTTTTCTCGGACATTTGTCTCTTCACTGAGGGAGTTGCATATAACTCTAACAAAGCAGGACCCATGATTCACTTGGATGATTAATTGACTTGGTTACAGGTAAGAATTAGTTAATTGTTCCTTTGGATGATTATAATTGTTGAAAGATCGAAGACACTAATTGAAGTAGTTGTTGAAGAAAAACAAAATTCTATTCTATTCAATTCAATTCAAAATCCAAATTTAATACATGTTATAAGTTGGTGGTAGAAAATGAAGAAAACAAAAAAAAAGAGAAGAATCAATTTTTTGATTAATTGAAGAAAATTTGTTCTTTTCTCTTTGGTTAATTGTGATATTAAGGTGATTAAGGTGATTATGTTTTAATTTTGGTGATTTGGTGATCACTTAAAGGTAAATATCATTGGGATGTTGAAACTGTGATTGTCCAGTCGTTGGTTTGGAGGTTAATTGTTGCCGAGTTGATTTCTGTTGACTAGAAATTTGGGTTGATTAGAAGGTTAATTGTTTGAAAAATTGATAGAAAATAATTAACATGTGAAAGGAAATTAAAGTAGAGAACAATTAAAATGTGAATTGTTTATCGAATTGCGAAGAAAAGTTGAAAATTATATGAATGAAGGACAGAATATATACAGTAAACAGCTGATTCTTTTTTCGATGATCAGTCTCAGAGAAATTTAATTCATGAGAAATTCTGAGTCTGTTCAGTTGAAAGAATTAAACAAATTTCTAAATGATTAATATTTGTTTTCTTTTCTCTTTTAGTTTTTTTTGTCGTCAAGGATTTCGATGATTGTGACGATTTGAAGACAAGGAAGAGAGGAAGAGGCCATACCAACTATCGAGTTCTAAAAAGATTCATCGTCCTTAGAACATAAAAAAAGATGAAGATGAAGATAAAGATGATGAGGATGAGGATGACGAACATGAGGTTCTTCCTCTTTTCCATGCAGCAATCGAACAACAATTAAATCACAACAATTAACAATCATCTTGTTCTCTTTTAGATTCTTAATCCGTTTCCAACTGATTCGAAATGATTGTTGTTGTTTTCATTTTCTTCTTGATTGTCACCAGTTAGAGACAATTAATTGATTCTGATTAATCTTGTTCTTGTTGGGATCAGGGCGATGATTTGATAATCTATTCACAATTAGAGCTTCAGATTAACTGTTTAAATTGTTTCCGATTTAAATTTCTCTCCGGGAAGACTCACAATTTTCCTCCATTTTTTGTTAATTTTAATTAACTTGTTAATTGTTGTTGATTGTTGTTGATGATTTCGCGTTGATTGCTCCATCAATTATGTTATTAAATTATTATATTTTCACCTTCAAATTTGATTGTCAAGGTTGTTTAAAGTGAAAAACTGTTCCAGTTATTAATAGATTATTATAATTTTCTGTTCAGATAAATCAACTTTCTCGTGTAACTGTAATTGTCTTGATTTCCTCTGTTTAACTAATTGTTTGAAATTTAATTCACTCAAGAAAAAAGTGGGAGTTTAATTAGTGGAAAATTGATTAGAGTTAATCTTGATTATCAACAGAGAAAATTAATCGTGAGAAGAAAATAAATCTCAATTTCTCATCTAAAATGTAAATTGAGACTATTAATTAGTGACAAGTTTAGATTTGAATGAAAGATAATTGTAATTAAAGTGAAACTAATTACATTTTAGCTTTTTGATTATCTTTTGAAAATCATGTTTGTATATAAATGAATTTATATTATCAATTGAATATATGAAATTATTACTTGTGATTTAAGGTCAATCAGAATATATGATAATCTATACAAATAGAGGAGAGATAATAGATTGGCTGTAATTAGTTGATTAGCTAATTAATTTTCCAATTTTGGCTCAACTTGTTTTCACTTCTTTTGGCTTTTCGATTAATTCTGCTGCTGCTGGACGAAGGTCACTTTCCGCTTTGACGTCTTTCAACTGATTCCTTAGATGAAGTATCGTTGCTTGTAGACCTTCAACTTCCTCGTCAAGTTCAAATAGGAATTCATCAGTTTCTGTTATTAAAAGAGAGAGAAAATTGTTAATTGTTATTTAAATGGTTGATTAGTTGATCGATTTAAAATTTTTCGAATTCATACCCATTTGACTTTTCTTCATTTCTTCGACGAAATTTTTCTGAAGTGATAATTCTCCTTCCATTTTACCGATTCTTCCAGATTCGATTGTTTTTCCAAGTTCATCGTTCTCTTTGTACAAAGCTTGACATTTGGCCATTAATTGTTTGCCCATGTGACTAAATTGTAATGATTGGAAATTTTGTTAGAATTCAGAAAAAGAGAGAGAATAGAGAATTAAAATTCTTACCTGTCGGTGGTAAATTTCCAGGCTGCTAATTCGTTCTGCATTTGATCAACCCGTTCTCTTGAAGAAATTACTTCGGATTTCATACGTTCGAACATTAAATTAAGTGCTGGATCCAAAAGGGTTGAATTAAGTCGAGAATCAGACGGAATTAATTCCGCTCTCATTGCTTGAATACGATTCTAATGGGTAAAAATGAGAGAAAAGTGATAATGTCAATTGGATGTTTCTTATTGACCAATCATCATGATTAGAATTAGTGGTCATCTACTTACCAAAAGATCGGCGACTTCTTGTTCCTTGTTAGTCAATCTCATGACTAAAGTGTTTTCTCGTCGACAAGCGTCGATTTGCTGTTGTTTGAGTCTCTCTTCCAGTTCCTTGGTTGTATTACAATCGTTTCGAAGTGAAATCGAATCAATTTTGGCTTCCAATGAGTCAATATAATCTTCTTGTTTCCTCCATTTTGACCATAACTCTTTACGATCGAGACGATTAAAAGCTAATTCATCTAGTTTAATTCTAGTATTTGAGGCACGTCCAAATGTCCGTTTACTTTGACCACTGGTAACATCGGTTTCATTTGAATTGTTGTTGTTGTTGTTGTTGGTTGTGGTCGTGATTGTAGTTGTCGTTAAATTAGTGGCTGTGGTAATAATTAAGTTATCGTTTAGATTCATTGAACTAGTTTCACATTCCATTTGATTTTCATTCCAATCATTATTAACTTCACTGTCAAAAGAGCAACTGGCTACTGAGGTTACTTTATTATCCTTAATCATCTCTGGATTGGTTGTTGAAGAGGCGGTTAAATTGTTATCATTATGATTGTTGTTGTTGTTGTCATTGTTATTGGAAACCACAAGGCTAATTAAATTACTACTATCAGCATTTACATTATTGGTATTGGAGCTAATTTCTGGATTCTCTTCATTAGTGGCTTGAAACTCATTAGTATTAGAAACAACATCTTCTGATTCATTGTAAGATGAAGATGAGGCAACAGGAATATCAGCTCTTGTATCAGCTTCCGTTTCAATTACATCATTATCAACATCGATATCATCGTCATCTTCATCATCATCAACTTTAATTTCCGGTGATAATGGTTGTTTATCCTCATCACCTTCTTCTCGTTTAGTTTTTGGCTCTTGGGTTGATGATAAACTGGGCGATGATGGCGATGGAGTCCTATCAACCTCTTCACTGGTTTCCATTAGATTTCTTCCAATTTCTTCACTAATACCACTCATTATCTTTCAGCAATCAATATGTTTATACAGGAGATTAATATTTGGAAATGATTAACTGACCAATGTCACTGGAAATTGAATCTCAATTGGATGATGATGATGATGAAGATACCGGTGAGTTGGTTATTGAATTTGCTTCTTTTAATTTAAGTCTCTCAATATCACGAATTACACCAGCACGTATACGCCGTTTCTCTAATTCCTGGACAACATGGACACCGACAATTATTGAAAGGGTAATAATAACCGACGATGAAAGGACAAACTTAGATTTAGCCGACATTAAGATCAAACAAATAACAATAACCACACACAATAAACGGACAATAACAAATGATTTTGTTGTAGTAGAAAACCCTAACCATAGATGGCAGAGTAATCGAAACAAATTTTAATCATTTTTGTAATTTTCGTGGCGATTTTGATTCAGCTAATTAATTGTCAACAATTAAGGTCAATTTAACTACGTAACTCTTTGAATACACATTTTTTTATCTTCATTTCCTTTCAGAGACGAATGGAAATAGAGAAATTAAATAAATTCTTACCATAAGTTATTCGATATGTTTGGAACCACATGATAACTTTATGAGGAAATTATCATGATTGAATTGATGATTATCCAAATTGGAGGATGGCGAGAATTCTGGTTCTTTGGAATTCTGGGTTACAATTTTATTCCTCTCTTCATGATAACGAACAAGAAAAGAAAAGTTTTCTATTAGTTTTGCAATCTTACTATTCACCATTGGATCTCGCTGGAAGACTCAGTTGAATTTTCCTTTGCTCTATCATTATTTACAATTGAACGATTCCTGAAATTTTCCTTTTACCTTTTAATTGATTAGTTTGTTCAATTTTGTTGTGAAAAGTGATTCTTACAATGTTATACATCTTCAAACATTTACCTGAACATAAATCGATTTTGCGAAATGAAAAAGTTAACTCAAATTCGAACCACCAGATGGCGATGGTGAAGCATAAAGAAAATTTAAAATTTTCTTCAATTTGAATTCTAATTAATAGTTGAGACAATTTAATCTCTTAAATGTTTTGATTAGATGATTTTTGTCTAATTCTTTCTAATTGATAAATTGGTAGGAATATGATGTTGGTCGTTTGTGGACAGATTTGCTCTGTAATTTGATCTGAATTTCAATTAGAAAAAAGAAAATCATTTTTTTCTCTTGAAAGTGTCAATTGATTTGTGAAACAAAAGGTTAGTTTATTTTTGATTTTCTTTTCCATTTTTATTGATTCAATCAAAATTATCACAATTTTTTCTGTGATTAATCATCGCCCATAGGTAATTAATTGATTGACTGAATTTTACTTCTGATTCTGTTGTATTCTGATTTCTACGTGTAACTAATCTTCATCTTTTTTTCTCTCCTTGTTTCTATTCTAGTGAATTGGTTACATATTTTGATTCATCATTTTCCTCTTCCTTTTTTTTTGTATCATCAATATAATCATCAGCTTTTCATGACAATCATCTTCATCTTCCATAATCATCATCATCTCTTTATCAATTTCCCTCAGGCATTTGGCCCTCATCTTTTTGGTTCAACTCTCAATTCAAATTGATCATTCATCAAACATCATGGCTCTTTTAATATGTAATATACATTTACATGGATGAGTACAGTTATTATCATGAAGAAGATGATGATTATCATTACTAATATTTGGTAACAAACCACTAAAGACAAAATTTTGCCTTATATAACCCTTAAGGCAAAATATCTCTATTCAATATGTAATATTTTCTCCTTCTATTTTCATAGATAATCATCATCATCATCATCATATTCACCAAAGTTTTACCACAGAAATTGATGATCTATCTCCCTTTTCTGTTTCCACTTTCAGGACGATAAGATCAAAATGTTCCAAATAGACAAAATAATATCATGTCATCTGATGCCAACTGAAATGCTTCAACTGATGAAAATGTTTACATTCAATGAGAAGGCCCAACCACCACTTTTACAGATGAAATCAACCACTAAATTAACTTGTAAGTATCTTGACAATACGCACAACAATTTAAAACTAATCCATTTATGATCTACTCTTGATACAACCATCAGATTGTAATATGATCTCTTATAGACTTTGGTGATGTTCACCTGTTGACTTTTGGTTATCATCATTGATCCAATACCTGTAGGAAAATGATCACAGAATGAGTTTAATTCATTTGTTTCTCTGTTTTCTATCCTCCATTAGGCCTAAGGATGAGACACGATGATAATAATGAAAACTAAAGGTAAGAATAAAAAAAAAGGTTAAAAGTAAACTTGACTAAATTCAAATTCTCAAAAAGTCATTTACTTTTTTTCTGCATCTTAATGTAAACATTAGCTATTAACCTAATTATAGAAGAGAAAATGTCGAAGAAAAAAAAATCATATTCTATCTTATTCATTAATTTTCGTTCCTAATATTCTCATTTATCTTTTTATTTCTCTTTTCTTCAAGATTGGATTTTCTCTCTCTCTCTCTTTCTATCATTCAAACCTCAGAATCAATCAGCAAATCTCAACATGATAAAAATCCATAGGAAAAGGAAAATGTTATTACCATTGACGAATCGGTTCTTTTATCAATGAACATGATTATTATTATGATTATCTTCATATTTTTCAAGTAACTGTTATTTTGATGAAATTCTAATGAAAAAAGCATCTTCCATTTTGCTCTCTTTTTCATTACATACAGATTCATCATCATGTTATTCACAAAAAAGATGCAGTCAAAAAGGAAAGGTACAAAAACAGCAAAGACGGAATAATATCATTTACAGAGATGATAAAAAAAGGATGAGAAGGATAAATCAAAGGAAGACAGAGAAAGAGAAAAGCCAAAAACAGCTAATATAATATGGATGAAATTTCTTGTTTTTCTCTATCAATGAATTGAAGATTCTGTTATTTGCTTTTCATTGACATTGTTTACATTGTAACCTGTTGGGACATTAATTCGTCTCTCTCCCTTTCTCTCTCGTTGACTACCATTTCTATTTATCTTGATCATCATCTTTCAACAACAACAGGAATGAATCAAATGATTCCAATGTTGTTGATGATGATAATGATGATATACTTACTCTCTCTCTCTCTGTCTCTATCATCCTTTTCTTTTTCAGCTACCTGAATGTAAATGGAAAAGCCTGCAAATGGAGAATCGAAAGAAAAGAAATAAAGACACAGAGGAAGACAGAAAAGAAAGGAAAATAAAAGGAGAGATGATACATAACACAGAACAAGTAAAAGATGATAAAGAAGAGGGAAAAGCATATGATGAAAGAAGGAGCAATGGAGTAACAACAACAAAAAAGCCCAAGAGGAGGATGATGACGACGATGATGATGATGATGAGGAAAAACATGGAAACATATAAATGTACACATATAATATTCTCAAGCCTGCAAACCACATAGGCTGAGATTGGCTCTATAGTGAACACTTTTAACTGGAGTGATGATGAGGATGGAGATGATTAGCTGTATATATAATATTTTCTCTGCTTGGATTGTTATAGGGAATTGTTATTTTCCACTATTTCCTTTCTTTCCTCTGTCAGTGTGTCACTTTCCACACTCAAGATAATCCAAAATCGCAATCAATTAATCGAGAGAAACAAGAAGTGCTTAAAATTAGCGTTTCTCTAATTCCTTAATTGCTGCTCAAATGAAAGATTAACATTTTTGTCTAATTTTTTAAAGTTAAACAAAAATGAATCCATCCTAAGTTGGTAATGATGAACCAATATTATCAAGTTTATCAAAAAGTCTAAACTTATATCATATGTATTATATTTTTATACTAAGATTAGACAATGATTTAGATAATCGTCTTGAAAAAGATTTTATCAACTTTTCCTTTCATCAACTATCAATGTAATTGCATTTGCTCATTGATCCTGATGAAAATCAACTTATCCCTTTTTACAATCATTCAGTTAACTGTTTTTTACCTCTTCATGTAAACATCATCACCACTTTCCATATGAAACTATCACTGTTGTTGCTGCTCTATCATCATCATCTCCATCATCTCCATCATCCTCATCATCTTCTTCAATGGATATAACAAAACTGTGCTTCTCTTTTTTTCGATTCTATTTTTTTTCTTCTATTCTAAATGGAACATTTTTGAATAGCCATTTTGATGCTCTAACGAAGCGTTCATAATATACCAGATATAAACGCCTTTTACCAGATAATATTTGAGTATTTGGTTTATCCGTTTTCCTATGGTATTATTGACACAAACAACATTACACTTAACCTGATTCAGTTTCTCTCTCCGTCTCTTATTAACCAAGAGAATTGAGAAAAACAAAATCAAATTTAAATCACTCTCGCAACAAACATAATACTTTTACTACTATGATCATTATATTGGATCAAATTTCAAACTTTCTTACCAATCAACTGTTGATACAAACAATTAATTATCACCACAGTTACAGTAGTAAAAGAAAAATGTAATTTCTAGTATCATTAGTTAATACAAATTGTGACCACAAAGTAAATCAGAAAAAAAATTGTAAATCTATTAATCAGCAAACACAAACATCAATTGCAATGTATCAAAATGAGTATTGGTCAACAATTTGTTGATTATTTTGGTCATAATCAAGTAATCGTCTACTGTTTATAACCACTAAATATCCAACTGATTTTGTTGATGATTAAGTAATGATGTTAATGAAGTTTATCTGAAATCATCATCATCATTGATGTAATATAATCAGTTAACCTTACCAACCTGCCCTAGGGTGTAAAAATAGTCATCAACAATTTGTATATATTATTATTATCATCATCATCATCTATACAATGCTGATGATGATTAAAAAGGAGGTAACAATTTATCATCATTATTTTTACCTTATTCAACAATAAACATGTTGATCAATTGTTGTTATGGTGGTTAAGGTAACACCTTATTATTGTTATTATAAATGACGACATCTCTCATCACTTGGAAAATCAATACAATGATGCTTTTCATCCTCATCCTCATCTTCATCTTCATCTCCATCCTTCAAGCTATTATACCAACTTGAGGATTTGTATCTGGATTTGACAGATACACAAACAGACAAATAGTAACACAACTTGACACTTTTTTTTTGCTTCAGCTAATTAACACTTTTGATCAACATCATCATCATTAAATTGTATATTTTCAACTCTTGATATTGAACATGATGATTAACAATCACACCGGGAATCATAATCATGGCAGTTGTGTTGATCATTGCATCTTAATTATCATCTAACTGTTTATCTAATTTTGTACAATTATTGTTATTATTAAATTTGTCACCATCTTGGTTTTATCATCATGAATCTGAACATTGTAACATGATGATAATCATGATGATGATGATGATGATATAATATTATGATATTCATGTTGCTAAGTTTATGTTGATCAACATTTAAATTGACATATTGAATTGATGGGCACGTGACGATTATATTTATATGTATTTTTCAACAATCAACGCAACTAGATAATCATTTAAATTAGATTAAGGAAGGAAACAAGCAATTGATTGTCATTTGGATTATCATAATTACAATGATAACAATCAAATGAAATGATGAACTGGTAACAAGAAACAACGAGAAATAATAACAACAAAAGGATAGAAATTGAGAAAAAATTATTATTCTGATTAAGTTCATGTTAATATAATCAACTCTCATCTTTATCATCATGGACCGGATATCATTGAATAACCACAACAATTTAATAAATAATTCACAGTGGGAGTTAAATATATACAGTGAGTGAGTGAGAGAGATGAGGATGTTAGGTAAAAAAAGTGGGAAGATACAAAAAAAAGGATGAGAACCGTTAGGATGATAAAAAAAACGGATGAAGATTAGGGTTTGTTTTCAATTGAAGATCAACCAGCAAGAAGATTGTCATCATCATGACAAAGGAGGAAAGAGAGAAGATAATTTCTCATGGAATGAAAATTTTCATGATAAGATTCATTTTCTGTTGCTGACACTTCCTACAATAAGAAGAAGATGATGATGAGCCAACAGATGATGATGAGGAGACGAGGGGAAAAAAAGAATGACAATCTACTATAGAGATGGAAAGACAAGATGAGAAGGAGAAAAAAAAGTTCGTAATCAAAGGTAAATGTTCAGAATCGAAATGGAAAAAGTTTCAAACAAGAATCGAAATCGAAATCGAAATTGAAATTACCATTAGTTAATATTATCAAGGTAAAACAGAGATGATGAAGATGATGAAGATGATGAAAGAGCTTTTGTAAAATTGGTAAAAAAGTCTCGTGGTATTCAGATTGTGAATTATCATCATCCATTGACAATATATCACAATGATGATTATTATGATTACAATTATGTCCAATCTACTCCTATGGTTAATATACAAAAGATTGTGGGGTTGGTTTTGAAGGAGAAAAAAAAAGTTTCGAATACAAAAACATAAACTCCCATAGACTAACCCAAGGAGTCCAAGCGAGAGTAAGTTAACAAGAGAAATATGTATTCATATGTATTTACTATTGATTTGGAAGAGAAAATCTTCTTTTCATCCTCATCCTCATCTTTTCATCATCAACATCATCATCAACTTGATGAAAACAAAGTTACCTTAGCGGAAAAAAGCATCTCAATGTAAATTAACATTGATTTTTGTGCTTCCATATTAATATCATATTCAAATGTACTTATCTTTTTTTTGTTGATTGTTATTAAAAAAATGATGATGATCAAGATGATAAATCATTTCCTCTTTTTTTTATTAACTCTTTTATTGACACTGACCATTGGTCATTGTTGTTGTTGTTGTTGATGTTTATTGTTGATGTTTCCATTGACCCTTAACTTTTAAGATCTTTCAACTTGTAGTTTTTTAAGTGACCACAACTACTTCTGGTCAGTTTGTTATTGTCCAGATAATGATGATGATGATGATTAGATTGCTGATTAAACCTAGTGCATCTAATTGTAACGGTCAATTTAATTTCCTTGACCACAATTAATTTACATTCTAATAGTTTTTTTATTACCACAAATGCAACAATTTAATTCGCGCTCTTTTTTTAATCCAACAACTATTATTATCTCTAATCGTGTTAATCCTCTACACATAATATTAATACTCTAACAATATATTAATAAATCAGCACTTGAAAAATTCAAATTAAACTTGAATCTATTATCAAATTGTTAACAATTAAGTCTGATGATAATTTTTACTATAAAATTTTGGGTGCAAACTTTTTTTTCCTTGTCAAAAGTTTGTTACAATTTAATAAATTTCCTTCTAGTGGTCACCTAATTGCTTTCGATTGTTATATTCTAATAATAATTTACTAATTGTTGAAAGAAATTCAAATAAATTGTATGTTATTAAAATCTTATTGCAACAATTAGGTTACAATTTGAAGATCGAGAAACTTATAGTATATTTAGATTTAGTTTACAACTGAAAATCGATATAATATTATCTTGGAAATCTAATTGTTACCATAACAAAAGATAATCATTTGAATTAAGGGATGAAGATTAAGGTAATAATAAAGAAATAGGAAGAAGAAGATGAAGATAAGAAGATGATAAAGTTATCATCAATATATATTGTTCAATAATCGCTTAACTAATAACAATGAGAAGAGGAAGAAAAAAAAAACGAAGAAGAGAAAAAAAAAGTTCTAATATCAAACTTTATTCCTTCCAATAATACAATTATCATCATCACATCTTCCTCATCATCTTAGATCATAACCTTATCATCACCGACATCATCTTCTTATTATTATCCTCCTACCTATCAAAATAATTGATATCAAAGTTAAAAGGATTATCATCATCATCTTTCATCATCCAAAGATAATGTTTCTCATCCAATATCAACAATAACATCATCATAATAAAAGGTAACATCCTATCACACTCATCTCCTCCTCCTCCTCTCCTCCCACTCCAATACCCACCACAAGAAGATGATCTTAATCATCTTCCCACTCCCATCAAACTTGAATCACTAGATGATAAAAATTAGCAAACAATTAACATTGAAAATCAATCAACTCACTCGATAAAGTCACAAAAAATTGGATCACAAAGTAAGAGTAAATTTTACCAATTACTAAATTGTTTATTTTAATTTGGTCATTTTTTTGATAACATTATATAAATCAACTTTTAAATTGTTTGGTGTTATTTATTGATTATTTTTGGTTTCAAAGGATTATTATTATATTAATCAAATTGTTGTGGTTGTTTTTTTTATGATTAATGATGATGGTGATGTGAAAGACTAGAGGATGAAAAAATTACAATTTAGCTTAACAATTACAAGATTTGATTGTGAACAATTTACAAGTGACAAGTTTTCAAGGGCTAATTGTAAACATTGAGGCGGAACAATTTAGATCATGTAATTTTCTCATGTGTTTTTTAAGATCAAAATTGCGGCAAAAACCCTTACCACAAGCTTTACAGGTATAAGGTTTCTTGTCGGTGTGAGTGTGCATGTGAAAGGTCAAATTGTATACCTGGTGAAAGGCTTTATTACATTTCTCACATTTGTAGGCCTTTTCCCCGGAATGAGTTAATTTGTGATTCTTGTAGTTTCCCTTTTGGTGAAAACCTTTCCACAATACTCACAAATCCAGGGTTTGTATCCGTTGTGGATTCTCATGTGGGTGTTAAGGGTTGACGATCTGTTGAAAGCCTTACCACAGGTGACACATTTGTGGGGTTTCTCAGCGGTGTGGATGATTTTGTGACGACATAAAGTTGACGCTTGGCGAAAACCTTTACCGCAAACTTTGCAAACAAACGGCCGAGCCCCGGTGTGGACTGGCATGTGACGGGTTAAGTTATAATGTGCATTGAATATCTTCCCGCACTCTAAACAGGTAAACATTTTACCAGCTGATTTTACACCGTTGTTGTTGTTGTTGTTGTTGTTGTTAGTGTTAGTGTTGGTATTGGTGTTGGTGTTGGGAGTGATTGATTGGGCTGAAGAAGTGGAGTTGATGTTAGCGATGTTAGAACCTACCGCTGCCGTTGAGCTCAAATTAAGTGTCCTGGATGAAATTGATATCGAAGATGAAGATGATGAGGAAGAAGAGGACGATGAAGATGATGATGATGATGAACTTGATAGTGATGATGAGGTTGGTTGCTTAATTATTGAAGCAATTGAAAGGGGAAGGGTTGATTTCATCAAAGATATACGATGATGATGGTGATGATTATGATGATGTAGATGAGGTATTGGCAAATTATTGATATTTATTGATGTGATTGGAGGTTTAGATGATGATGATGATGATGACGGTGAAGATGATAAAGATAAAAGCTTATCAATTCCAAATGATAACTCCTTTTTTGGAACTGAAATCTTATTCTTTGTAAAAGTTTCCATTGTTTTGGAATCACTTGGAATTGAGTTTATTTTAAAAAAAAAGAACAAGAAAAAAACTTTTAACGATTTCAAATGATTAATAATGATTTTTACTCTCGATGATGATGATGATTGATGAGGTTGGTGATGATCAAGATGATGATCAGGATGATAGACTTGAAATGTCTGTCTCTCTCTCTCTCTCCTTTTAGATGCTCAAACAATAATCGAGAAAACAAACTGCTCGATTTTGTTAGAACTTCCTATATAACTAGAAATGCTCAATATAAAAGTGGGTATTAAGGAGGAGCCACGAACATCTAATAGTCCAATCAGAAGTTATCTAGAACAATTTCTTGTAATATTAACCTTATCATTTCCCCGCCGACTAAGTCTGAGCATCCACCGGTGGGCATACACACACAATACATGTTACATTAATGGAAACATTTCTCATCTTGTTCCATAGAAACAAATCATTTCTATTTAATTTCTATTTAAATCTTGATGATGATGAATATTTTTTTTTCTATTTACATTTTGTACAAGTTGAAAGAGAAGAAAAAGTTCCAACTTCGAACTTGAAATTTGTTCTAAATTCACAATTTGTCCAGTTTACCTTTTTTTTCCTTTCACATGTAACTTATATCATCTCTCAATTGATTGATTGTGTTGATTGTTATCTGTCGGCTTGATTGTTTCTCAATATGATTACTAACCTTATTGATTAAACAATTAAATCCTTTTCTATTTGTAATTCTCTAATTGTAACAATTAAGCCGATTTCAATAGTATCTTTTAAAATACATTTTTGTTATTGTAAAGTAGGAAAAAAAGTTTCGAGAAAAAAAAAATAAAAGAGTTAGAGTTTCTTTCAATTGTTATTTACTTATAAACAAATTATCATAATCATAATAGCAATTTGTCATCACTACGATTAGTAAATTGTTGTTGTTGTTGTTGTTGGTACTGAATGAATGACAATAGGGGATAACAATCAAAAATTGGACTCGAAAAAAAAACGTACGCAAAAATAATGTACAAATGAAGTCGAGTTAATTATCTATTATAATCTGTTAATTCAGTTTCCGTTGACATGGTTTCTTAGGTTATTACAATAGGAGAGACAAAACTAAATGGGAATCAAAAGTAGCCCCCTACAAGAAGATGAGGATGAGGATGATTAAAAGCCCATCGAGTTTAATGTTGTAGTCTCTCTAAGCGGCTAATAATATGGCCTTAAAATCGTGGCCTCAACAAGCAGCTCGAGTAGTGAATGATTGGGGTGGGAAAACCAGGAGGAGGAAGATGAAGATGAGGATGATAGAGATGTGTAAAGAGGATGACAAAGAGGATTTATGGGACTGTGATAATGAGAGAGGGTGGAGGAGGTGGAGTGGAACCACCTCTCCCTCCTCCTCCTCTCACTAATATTATTAAATCAATTATAATTATGATCAATGAAATCGAAAGTTTTTTTTTCAATTTATCCTTGATTGTAAATATTATCAGGTAATTGTAGATAATTAGTTTAACTGATTGATTGATTTATTAGCTAATCAAGTTAATTTTTTTAACTGAATTGTTTTCTTTCCTCCTGTAACTTTGATTGTCATATTGGGACTTGTTTTTGATAATCTACCGTAACAATTAAACAGTTAACCGTTTACAATTAAGGGTTGATCGAGGAGGATGTTTAGTGGTTAAATATTTATTAGCCGATTATCAACAATTTGATCAACACAATATAACAATTTAATACCTTTCATCTGTATTTTGGTTACTTCTCAAGCCGATTAAAGTTACTACTAAACACTAATCCAACTAATCCACTTGCTAAGTGGCTGTGTTGTTAATAAATCACATTGATTTTCATTAATCATCCTCATCCTTTTGTCACTGAATCAATTCAAAGCTTTTCTATAATATTTACAATCAACAAATTGTTTTCATCGTCATTTTAATGGTCCTAAATTGTGTGTTAATCAGTACAACCGATTTCAACCATTCTCGAAAACCGATAAACAATCAAGTTTAATCAAAGGAAAAAAAAAGTTTTCGAATAATTTTTTCATTCTTAATGCAAATACTATTGATATAATTTCCTAATGGTTGCATTTGGATGAAGCCAATGTTCAATAAAAAGGCCATAGACTATTCATCTTGATCTTCATCATCATCATCCTCTTCGTCTTTTAATTTTATGATGCTTGGAAAGAGAGAGAATTGAAAATTTCGAATAGAAGAAAAAAAAATATTCTTACAACTCCTTTCTTCTTCTTCATCATCATCTTTGGCCTCTTTGCTTCGGCTTTTTCATCATCATCCATGGTGAGTCTATTGAAAGATGTCTCTCTTTTGTCCTATTCGAGAAAATCTATGGCCTGCCGATCGTCGTGGGCCCTTTTTATCCTCTTTCTTCATATTCTTTCTTTGTGAATACATTCAAATGCTATTTTGCATTTTTTACCATTTGTTGTACTGATCTCGTTGTCGTAGTTAGTGTTGGTAGTAAATGTTGTCGTTGCTGTTGTTGTTGTTGTTGTCGCAATACTGCCCGTGAAGATGATGATGAAAAGGTCCCAAAAAAAAGCAACAGTCGTATAGTCTAAAGTAAAAGGCATTGGGATGAGGATGAAGATGATAATGTGTAAAAACAAGAGTAAAAAAACTTTACACGACTGTAGTTGTACCTTTATTGTTATTGAATAGACTTAAGTCTTTATGCTAAATCCATCTACTAATAACATGTAATCCGTATTAATACATATTAATACTTAAGAGTGTGTTGAGTTCATTTGTTGTTACCTGTATTCAAAGTAGATGATGAAGATGAGGAAGATGAAAAGCGAAGGCGAAACCGATCATCTCGAAGAATGAACAAAAAGAAGAGAAAAAGTCTCCGTCAATAAGAAGATAAGCAAGAAGAGAAAGAAAGAGAGAGAGAGAGAGAGAGAGAGAGAGAGAGAGAGAGAGAGAGAGAGAGACTGAAACATCCTTCTTATTATTATGATGACGATAATGGAGCTTGGGTATTTGAAGATGAAAAGAAACGAGAAGAGAAGAAAAGTTTTTTTTCGATCTTTTCTTAACCTCGATTTTTGGTACTAATCATTTCCGATTGTGGTGTGGGTACTTAAACGTGTGTATGTGTGGATGTTTGGGCTGGTCTAGCGATAGAAAGTCAAATCGATTACACTCCCTCTGCCTCCTTCTCCTCCTCCTCCTTCGTCGACTCCTAGTCATCGATTTTTCGAGTTCTAACTTGAAACTTTTTTTTTCTTCTTCTTCTCTTTTCTTGTCGCTCTTTCTTTTCGCCTTTCGCTTTACTTGGACTTCTTTTCAAGATCAAATTTCAGGTCGCTTTTTAAACTGATAACAATCTCCGGTAACTGATTACCGATTGTAATTCTAATTGGGATCAGGTTGATTATGATTACGATCAAGATAAGATACGTTTCATATGTGATCAACTAATAAAAGTAAAGGTAAAAGTATAATATCATTTTGATTGTTCAATAGGAAACTTGAGAAACTTTTGAAATTTGAAACATTTTTTTTTCGCTCTTAATTGTGATCACTTTAATCATTCCCTGTCAAATTGCCTTATCTATTTAACCACACAATCAGCTTCCCATTATTAACCAATTGTCACATTGATTGTTGCAATTGAGTTTTTTGATTATCTCTTTTGATAATCAATCTCAATGACTTTGATTAGTATCAATTTGTTGATTTTTTTTCTTCTTCTAATTGTTGGTCATTTGTTTGTGCAAACAATTTATCTGATACTCTATTGAATCTGTAAATTGGTTGCTTTATTTTTTTTTTGCTGCTAATTGTCAATCAATCTTTGAATAAATTGTTTCTAATTCAGTTTGAAAAACTTTAATTGCAACTCTATTGGCAGATCAATATTGGATTCTTTTAATCAACAATTGACTAATTTTTTTCTGCATAATTTACTTATCACGGTTTATCAACAGTATGATTATCGAGATTTTCAATTCAGATGATCAATTTAAATTGTGGTTAATCAAATCAAGTTGAGTTACTAATTTTTGGTCAATTTTAAAGTTAAACTTTTCAAGAGTTTTTTTTGTAAAAAACAGTGATCACAATTAGTCAAATAAAATATCGATGAATAATAATTGAGTATTTCTTTAAGTTTACTCTAATTGTCACTTAATTGTTTTAATTTTTTATCGGTTGATTAAATTTCATTTAATCGAGTTGATTGATTAACTTTTTGAAAAGAGCTCCAAATGTGATGGTTACGCCATCTTCTGGTTGGAAAATTTGTTCAATAGGTAAACATTTTCTTGTTAGAGGTCAACCAATTATCTTGATTAATTGTTTCTAATTGTGTTAATTTAATTGATTGGTGTTTTTTAATTCACCGCCACGATGAGATTGACCCTTCTTCGTAGATGTAGAGGCTTCAATTCCTCGAAAATGTTTGATGAAGCTCCAGAAGAATTGGAGAAAATGAAAAGACGAAATGAAATAAGGCAAAAATTGAAACTTGATTTCAATAGATTTCAATATAATCCTTATTCATCCGCTTATGGTATCGCTTATGTAAGTATTTTCTGTTTAATTGTTGGTTTAATTTAGTCACCATCATCATCTATTGATTGTTCAACATTCTCTCTTGGTGTTGAATTTGTTTCCAAGCAAGATTTTAACCTTTTTTGTAAATTCTTTTCTCTTTAGGTTGATCCGCAATTTGAGAGATTCAATTCTGCCAAATATTTTCGGCTTGATTACTGGAAACCAACTCTTGCAACATTTATAGTATTCGCAGGAACCATATTTTTCCCATACTTCTTATTAGTTCGTTTCGATATGGATCAAGAGGTAAGTTGGAAAAAGAGAGCAATTAAAATCCTCTAGCAATTGAGTTGTGGTTGATAAAGTAAATCTCATGACCATTAACATAAAAATTTGTTTTCTCTTTTTTTCGTTTCTCTTTTCAAACAGGAATATTATTGGGAAAAGACTCAAAGTGGTGAATTGAATTATCATAACAGGAAACTTTACAATCTCATACATTAAACCTTTAAATTGTGTATTTAATTATTATGGATCCTCTTATAATTTGGTTAGATTCCTGTTTTGGTCTAAATTAAATGGATTTCAAGTCACCAAGTGTAAATCACCAATAAAGTTAACATATTAGCTGTTAAATGTTACTTTTGAACGAATCGTTCAATATTTATAACTCATTTAACTAGAAATACAATTAGTTTGAACCTTGAGATTTGAACAATTTAAAAAAAAAACAATCTGCGATCTTAATATTTAATTTAACTCAATCGAAACCAATTCTAGACAAATTTGGTCGCAATTGCTATTACCTTATTCAGTCCAAGTCGGTTGTTTCTAAGTAAATTTGGTATTGGAACTAGAATTCGTGTTCCTAATGGATTACCCTTGTCATCTAAAAGAATCATATTATTTGAATCGAATCGAGGAACACCCGGTTTTTGAAGTCGCAACAAACCAACAACTACTCCTTTCTTTTTCAATCCTTTAATTGCGACCATTACTTTGGTTCCTAAAGTCGCAATTCTTGGTTTACGGTAAATACCAATGATTTTCGGTGGTTTTCCGTCAAGCATGGCCTGTTTTCCTAAAGGACTATTATCAACGACTCTCATATAGGTTCCAACAAACGCTTGATCCAATATTTGATTGGTACTAAAATACAAATTACAAATTTAAAATAAAAAAGAATAGAAAATGTAAACAAAAAAAATTAGTTGCAAAGAAGAAATTGTTGAAAGAAAAACAAAGAGAATCAATTTAAACTTAAGTTACCTGATACATCTTTTACCAATAAGGCTTGGTAATAACGTAGAAATCGGATTAGACTGTAACAGAGTCTTCAACAAAGCCTAATGATTAAGAAAAACGGTAAACAATTAAGAATCAAAAATTAACCATTGACATGAAAACAAAAAGGTTAACATATCACAAGACTTACCATTTGTTTTCTCAAGATTTTCACCGATTTACTCAGCAAATTAACATTGATTTCACGGTTAGAATGAAAGTAGACACTTTAGAAATGATTATTGGTAAAAAAACGACTAATTAGTTAAAGAAAAACAATTAGAATCAAATTAATCAGATTCCATTTTAAATTCAATGTTGAAAATGAAAACAAAAACATTAACACATTTTCGTTATATTCGAAAGGTGCTGCCATCTATTGGTTAGTTAGAAAACTAAATTTCGAAAAATTGAAAATCAAAAATTGAGAGAAAACAATTGAGCGAAATAAATTGTAAACAATTAGTTGGAATTGATGGAAATTAGTTCTTTTTGTTTCTTTAATGTAATATAGAAAATTTAAATTGTTTAATTAAATTTGTTTCGAAAATAAAACCATTGGTAATTGAAGGAAATAGAGAGCGAGATGATCAGTAAACCAAGAGAAACCAGAAACAGTAAGGTAACAATTAATGGGGAACAATTTAAATCTTTGGTAATTTGGGTGCTTTAATCACCGGATTATTAAGAGCAATTAATCGTCTTCCCTCTGATTTATAATCATGACTACAATCATGAGCTTCAGAGTATCGATGGACAGTACAAAACATTTGTCCACATCTAAAGAAAAATATAAAGTTAATTGTTAGAGAGAAAAGAAATTGTTGTTGTTAACAATTAGGGATTCGATTGTTAATTATTGTCATTTTTAAGACAATTAACTTACCTGCAATCATATTTGGTCGCTAAACCAAGTCGTTTATTACAAGTGAAACAACGGTTCTTTGATTTTCCATTGATTGTCTTTGATTTACTTTTACCCACCGGTGGTAAAGTTTTACTTTTCGTCTTATTAGTTAATTGTGATTCCTTCCTGAACTTACCTTGATTGGGTTCAGATTTTGATTGATCAATTTTGGATATTGTCAAATTATTGGTTGACCCTTTACGACTCATTGATTTCAATTGATCAGCTGATTGATTAGTAGATTGATCAATTAATGATGTTGACAATTGCTGATAATCATTGTTATCTTCAAGTGTATTGTTGATCTTGGACTGTCCATTAATTAAAGGTTGCGATGATAACTGTGAACAATTAGATTGGTTAACCAACAGTGTTGAACAATTATCTTCATTTAATTTGATAAAAGGACTTGTCTTGGGTCGTTGGTCATCATCATCATTATCATCCAGCTTGACCACTAAAGCTGAAGGAGGTGATGATGAAGATAAACCCGATGAGTTAATTGTTTCATGATGATTAAAGTTAATTCCTTGAATTGAAAATCTCCGGCGAATCATATTACCAGAGAATCGTTTTGATTGATAATTTTTTCGAGTTAATTGTTCAATTAACTTTGATTGGGCTCGACGAAGTTCCTGTTTCTCTTGTTGTTCAACCGGAAGGTCCCAATTTTTAACCAAAGGTGACAAAGTGACCGGACACTTGAAAGAAGATGATAAAGAAGATAATGAAGATGAAGAAGATGATGATATGGTGGTAGTGGTGGTGGTAGATTTTGTTAGCAACGGTGGGAAAGTTAATCCTGGTGTTTTAATTGTATCTCCATCCAATCCATTGGTGATTAGTTTCGGTGCTGTGGTCAAGGTTGATGAGGTTAAAGGTGGTAGCCCGTGTGAATTGTTATCTACAATCAAAGGTAATTTAATTAAATTGGTTCCAGGTAAATTTTTACATCTTTTCAGAGCCAATGATTTCATCTTTGTTTGTATCTCTCTCATTTTCACCCTAAGGGCATCATTTTCCCTTTGACGTTGTTCACTGGCTCGAGCTTTATCAATCAAACTTTCCGTTGTTATCATACCCAAAGGATCAGCTGATCCAATGCTGGATCGATCATCCGTCCCTGTAGTGACCTGTGATCTCCGTTGTTTACCAGGTGAATACATTTTAATCTCATTTCCATCTTGAAATATTACGATTCCATTGGTTAATTGTGAATTACCATCATCTTGTCCAACAATTGGACAGCCAGAATCTTCATCATCATCAGTTGATGAACGAGTTAAAATGTTATTAGAATAGTGGAAAAGGTTATCTGATTGATTATCAGGGTTCGATGAGGACAATTGAATCGGTGGGTTTAAAGGTCCACCTCGTAATTGTAGAACGAGTCTCAATATAGCTCCGAATCCTATTCCATATTCCTCCAGGGTTAAATCATCTTTCAATTCCTCTCCCTGCCAGATGAGATGCTGTTGAGACTATGGGGTGGGCGATAAATTGTAAGATAAAATCAGAAAGTTAATTAAAGTTAAATAATCAGATTGAGAAAATTTTTCTTCCACATTATCATGAAATTTAATGTTCATTTGAAGAAACAGGAAACATTAATATTTTCTCTCTCTCTCTCTCTCTCTCTCTCTCTGGTCAGTGGGGTGACCGGTGGGAGAGAGACCTTGTAAAAATACACCAAGATAATGCGATAATAATAATTTTGATTATTAAATTAAATTCCCAATGATATACAACAACAACAACAATCAACCAATAACTGTAGTTAAAAGGTTCAATCATTAATTTTAATCTTGTAATTTGATTTTGAAATTTGATTTCCATGATTTAATCATTCTCAATGTTATCATAACTCAACCACCACCATCAACATCATCATAATTATGATGATAGTAATTTAATTTAATTGCATTGGAGAGGATTTTTGAAAACACAATCTCAAATACTAACAAAAATATGAGACTCTAATTGTAATCTGACCACAATCAGTTAACTAGTAACCATCAAGGTTTAAACAATTAACCAGATGATGAGCTGGAGATTGGTAAAAATAACTGTGGTTAATGTTAGGTTCTGATTGTGTTTCAGTTGAAATAATTAAAACAATGTAATTGATTGTTGCTTTTTAATTGTGTTTTACCAGAGAAACAAAAATTCATCAAGATTATGATGATTAACTTTCAGTAGATGTTAGTTAACAATGGTAACAATTGTTAGGCAAGAAAGTTAATCAATACCTATGGTTAATTACAAGACACTATTTGACAGTTATCTTCATCATCTTATATAAATCATCAGTCATCATCAATCATTAACCTGAGTTAATCTTTTACAAAAGATAATACAATCTAATTAAGGATAATTTTTAACTCTTTCATCTGATTATCATCAATGGCTTTATATTGACATTATCCTCCTACTCTTGTTGTTTTATTATCATCAGGATGAGAAGATGAAAAAAAAAGGAAAATAAAAGATGAAGATGAAGATAAACCTGAGAATCAGAATTGACTAGAAAAAAAGATGAAAAAGAAAAAGATATTAACTGCTTCCTGTCATCTTCATCTCATCATCGTCATCATCAGCCTTCAACATGGTACATCCTCATCTCCCTTATCTTCCTCATCTTCCTCATCTTCATCATAAAAACTTCTCTCTCTCTCTCTCTCTCTCTCTCTCTCTCTTTGAGTCTCTTTTGCTCTTGCGACTTCAATGATGATTGTAGATTATGGTGATTAAGGGAATCCACTTTTGCCTCTGGTTGATAGAGTTGAATAGTTTTTGGTTCATAATAATAATTTAGTGGGTTGATTAAGTGTATCTTCATCATCCTTATCATCCTTATCATCATACTCGTGGCAGAGATCATTTAAAAACCATTTCTCTTGGTCCATCCCCGCAAAAGTCCGTGTACTGTAAACACAGTTGATCAACTTTCACATGTTGTCTTTTCCTTCAGTGATAATATTACAACGATAATGATCATCATTATCATCATCATGGTAATAAGGATGATGATGATAATAAGTGTGTAAGGTGATGATGATGTATTAACATTATTTAAGTCACCGAGCGGAAGCTACACCAGATGATCCATAGTCTTTCACATTAGCCTTATGTGAGTGTTTCCACCCTGAGTCTTGTTTTTTTTCCTCCTCCAAAATCAAAGAGCGACAATAAAATGGCTCAACCGTAGAGAGAGTGACAGAGGAAGAGGACAGGAAGATAAAGAAGATAAAGAAGATAAAACTTACTGCTTGAATACCCTCGTCTTCTTGGAGTTTCATCTTAAGACAATAAATTGTTTCTTGAGGTAATATTTGGATCTCAAAGGTTGTCCCAGAAAAGGTTTCGACATAAATTGGTATTTGTTGAACTGACCGATGTCCATTCATATACCACATGGAATCATTATGATAATAATTGACCTGTTTAACCAACAACAACAATTTGTCTCTAATTTATCACAATTAATTAGACTTGAAATTTTTCAACAAGAAATGAAGGTTAATTAGTTTTTTTCTTCTTTCGAAATTGAAAATAATCGTATTTTTTTTTCTTTCCAATGTTATTCACTCTCTCGTTTCTATGGTGATCAATTGTTTCACTTTTCTTTTTCCACCTCAGGAGTGGTTGAAATCTCTCAATGAGAGTGAGAAACAGAGAGAGAGAGAGAGGGAGTGAGAGAGTGGGTAGAAGTAGTTATTAGAATGGGAGAGGTCGATCATTTGGAAAATGGATCAATACATTTTTCCATGTTGATCTATTGACGAGTATGTTACTCGATGTCTCTTCCCACCATTAGAACATTTTGTTGACAAAATTCTTGTTAATTGTACCTTTTTATGGTTCAGCTGATTAACAATCAATTTTAATCTTGAAATTAGTTTGTAATCAAAGTTAACATGAAAAAAAGAGTATTTAATTAAAAAGTAATAGAAACTATTTACATTAATTATTTTCAAAAAAAGGCAAGATCATTTTTTCTGTTTCGTCATTTGAACAATAATTTACATTTTCATTTGCATGGTGGTTACATTTTTTATCAATTTTTGAAGACTTTCTTGTGAATGAGTGAGTGTATTTGTGTGTGTGTGTGAATATCGTGGTGGATTTTCAAGTTGATCTCCTTTTTTTCTGTTAATCATAATCAACGTATCCTGCACAATCTGTTTCGTCACTATTATCCCAACAATCAGTTACGTTATTACATTTCTTTTCTATTGCAATACATGAAGTATTCTGTCCACAATGAATTTCCTGTAAAATTGAAAAGAATAAAAAGATTTAATTATTATGACATAATTATCAACAATTTCATGAGAGGTGGGAGCAGGAATATATCATCATAATCAAAAAGGAGAAAAAAAAGAAAAGAAAATCAAGAAAATACTGAATATAAATAAATGTCATGAAGAAGATGAAGGTCAGTATGAGAGCAAAAAAAGTTCTAATACATTGAGTTATCAATCAGAATTCCATTCACCAAGTACAGACAAAAATGTCAAGAGAGAGAGAGAGAGAGAGAGAGAGAGAGAGAGAGAGAGAGTTGAATATTGAAGGAGTGGTGATGGAAGATAAGGACACCGATCCCTCCCTTCATTGAGGTCAAACTAAAAATTGACGACAATTGGGTGTTAGAGAGAGAGGATGAGTGAGAGACGAAGAAGAAGAAAATTGCTAAATTATAAAACAAGGTCATTGATTTACAATGATGGACATCAATTAATTGATTACTGTAACTCTTAATCAAAATCTAAGGGAGTAACAAACATTTATAAATACCATAGAGACGAGGGACCAGTTAATGGTCGGTAGTAAAAAAAGAGGAGAGAGAAAGAGGATCGAGAGTGATGAACCAATGGGTAGATGGACAATGAATCAGGGACGATAAAGAAGATGATAAAGGTCAATTTAGTCAAAGTTTCTATGTGTCCCCTTAGCATCTTATCTCCTTTTTTCTCTGAGACGATTCATTTTGTTGAGAGAAAAAAAGAAACACACCCGGAAAATAGAAGTAAATAATTGCTTTCGATTACTATGGAAGATGGATACTCAGATATCTTCTTCATCCTCCTTTTTCATTAATTGGGATGCAAGACGATGAAAGAGAGAGAGAGAGATATTATCATTTTTATTGTTATAACAATGATTCCTAATGATAATATATTATTTTCACTTCACATAATCATTATTATCAAAGATTCATCTTAATTTGATTAACATGAATAAATAGTAGGCAACAATCATCATTAAGAGGTTTAATTGTATCTAGATATCTAAAAGTGAGGACGCCTTTACTTTCTTGATTTTATATCTTCGCTCATCATCATTTTATCATCATGATGTATAACAAAAAATTCATACAAAAAAAGAGCAATGATGAGAAATATACTCGTAAGGAAGAAGATGAAATAGAAAGAGAGAGAAAGAGAAAGAGGCAATGGAGAAAAAGAATAGAAACAGGATGATGATGATGATAATGATGAAGTAAAGGTTGAGCATAAAGTTAAAAGATTAACAAGAACGTTAAGGAGATCATCATCAGGAGGAGAAAAGATGAAAAATAATAATAAAAATGATGCAAGAAGAGAGAAAGAGAAAGAGAGAATAATGTAATAATGATGATGAAGATAAAGGTCGGTCTGTAACAATCAAAAAGGCTAAACTTCAATGTTTATGGACATGTTTTTATAGCCCGCCCGATAAAACTGCCAAAAAATGGCCTAAGAATTAAATATAAACCACTCTCCACCTGAGGACTAATAAAGAGAGAAAAAAAGAAAGAGAATGATGAGAGGAAGAGAGAGAGAAAGAGATACTTAAACAACTTTTTTAAAAACTTGACTGACTTTATGGAAAAGATGAAAACAAGATGATGGAAGGATGATGATGATGAGGATGAAGAAAAAAAGATGATGATGTTGCATAAACTCAACCAACTGCAACAACAATATAAATACTGAAAGGGTATGGCCCAGGCCAGTTATTCATTATGCTTTTCACTGTAGTAGGCCAGGTCATATAATAAATCCCAAATTGAAAAGTTTAAGTCAATTTGATTATCAGCATGATGAGAAGAGGATAAAAAATGAAGATTGAAGATGAGAAGAGTAAACATACAAGGTTAAACATAGTGACCAAGGTAAAGGTACTTTTTTATGCTTGCTGAGTAAAAAAACTACTTATATTAATACTAAAAACAAATGGTACATGAACCATCAAAGTCTTCATATCGAATAGGTGAGAAGATATTGGTGTTAAGGATAAAAATGAAATCTTAAGTAGTGAGAGAGTAAAAAACAAAGAAGATGAAGAAAAACTTGACAGTTTATTGACAAATATAATAAAATATTGAGAGGATAATCTTATTGCTATTGTAAAGTTTTAGATAGTCAATTGTTTCTGTTTTTCTCAGAGATAATTTTAATTATATATTGAGTGAGAGAGAGAGAGAGAGAGAGAGAGAGAGAGAGAGAGAGAGAGAGAGAGAGAGAGAGACTCAGTCAGTATAGTTGAGACTATCGTTGGGATGAGTAGAAACAAGATGAGGGAGCGACATGAATCACACATTGGAATAGAAGTGAGAAAAAGTTAACTTTTTCTCAAAAATTGTGAAAATGTTTGAAGACTCACAGAAATGATTTACAATGGTGATGGGCAATAGAATGAAATATAACAGAATTTACTTGTGTGTGAGAGAGTGAGAGAGAAAGGGAGGGAGATAAAAAGAAACAGAAAAACAAAAGGAAAGAGATATGTTCCAATCTTGTTGAGCTAATTGGTGTTTACATTGAGTAAATTTCTTGAATTCATCTTATTATATTTATTACTGTCTATTAATATTATTAGTGAAGGAAGAAGAGCAACAGGAGATGATGAAGATGAAAATGAAAGAGTGGATGAGAGTCATAGTGGAGAGTGGTAAATGGTAAATGAGTTTGTAAGAGAGGAAAACAAAGCAAAAAATATACACTGTTAACAATAATAACGAAACTAAAATTTCCGCTGACGCAAACAATTGTTATTTTATCATTAGAGATATAAGATAGTTGTTGTTATTATCATAGCATGAGAGCTATTGAAGATTACTCAGATTCTTGGCAGTGAAAATAAATGGATACTTGGCCATCGTCCATTTTAAAAGACAGAGAGAAAGAGAAAGAGGCAAATAGGAGTGAAGAAAAATTTCCCACTGAGTGTTAAAACCTTCACCCCTCTAAATGTAATACAGTTACAACTGTAATATCAATGATTAAGAAGATGATGATGATAAATACAATGAGCATAATATGAATGCATGATAAGAAAGACATGGGATACAGTCTTGTGAAATATTTCACCTTCCTCTGTCTCAGATAACAAAGCTATTTTCTTGATTTTCATCTTCTTATTTTATCATCAAGGCGGAAAGAGAGATGTTGATGATAAAAAGACATAGAGGGAAAGGTAGAAAGAAAAGGTTTCAATTTCCAAAGAAGATAACTCAAGTTCAAGAATACTAGTATCTAAGTAATATTACTAGTTAATTAGCATCATGTTACCTTACAGGAAAAAAGTAAATTGGTTAATGAAACCCTTTCTCTTTCTGTTTTAACTTGCATCTTTCTTTCATTCTAAACTTAAATACATAATCTAATGAATAATCAGTGTGAATGTTTTCAATCATCGCAATTTATTTGCTTTATTATCATTATCATCAATTTCCTCAGAATTTAGGTTATCAATCAGAATCTTTTTTTTTTTCATCAACCAATTGCTCTTAATCATCAGCCTCATGCATCAGTTAACACATTGGTAAAGTTTTTTCAATGAACGTCTCAAATGCACTAAATTAGACCTAAATCATTATCAAGTAAGAGAGAGAAATCAAAGAGATCAACACAATAGTGTTGATAATATTGATAATGGTTGAATGAAGGCGATAATTCTGATTGAAGAGAATTGATATTTTCGTCCTATTTTTTCATGGACTTTTTTCTCTCTCGGGGTGGAATGGCTTAGAAATCGACAGAGAAAGAGAGAGAGAGAGAGAGAAAGGAAAACTCAGAGACGAAAGATTTAAGAATAATGAATGAAGAGGATAAAGAAAATCGAAGCTATCAGCTGAATATTGATGTAAAACATTTCGAGAATTCTGTTTATATGGAATGTTCATCAAGAAGATTATGATGAAAAGGATAAAGAGTAGACAATGGATATAAAAAAAGGTTATTATGATGATTGGAACTTACATTTTCACCACAATCACAGTTTTTCTCGTCCGATGAATCAAAACAATTCATATGGCCATCACATCTTTTAGATAAAGGAATACATTGGGTATTTAAACACTGCCATTCACTTTCTAAGCACTTATAAGTCTTTTCACAGACACAATCTTCAATTTGAAGAGATTGATGTTGAGATCGGGTTACTTTGATACAATTAATATCATCAACTCTCCATTGGTTTAACTTATCATAACAATAACGGGTCCTTGAATGGACTCTCTCCTCTGAACAGGAGCCTGCTTCATTTTTACATGTTGGTCCCCATTCGGACCATCTCTCCCACTTATATTGATGATGTTCAGGCTCCTCTGGATCACTATTATTATTATTATTATTTTTATGATTTTTATCAATAACACTTTGATCACCACCATCCACTTCAGATCCATCACTGTTATCACTTGATGATGATGTTATTGTTGTTAGACCAGTTTTATTATTATTGTTGTTACTATTAGTTATGTTGTTACTATTTGAACCTTTGAATTTAAAAAGTATTGTCCTTTCATCAATATCTAATCCGGTAAATAGTCCATCCTTTTTGGCACTCATTAGGTTAAGGACGATTTCGTTTAGTGAACAATTAACATCTCTATTAAAATGTAAAACTAAATCAACAATGATTCCATTTAAATTGTATCGGAGATTGTCTCCTTTCCTCACTGAGATGAGTTCCACTTTATCCAATTGAAGAGGCGATAGTGACCGAGTTAAGTTGACTAATAATTTAATCTGTACAACACGAACCATCAAAATTAATCAGCAACAGAAAAGTTTCATCATTGGCAGTTTTTTTTGTGTGTGTTTGGGCGTGAATGAGAGAGTGAGATAGCAAGAAGAGTAAACCAAAAAAATCAAGTGTTATAAAATTGAATGAGAGAAAATAATGAGATGATGATGATGATGATGATGATGATGATGATAATGGAGGAAAAAGAAGGTGGAAGAGAGAAGATAAAAAAAAGAACAATAGGAATTAGTGAATGGCCGTGAATTAGGTGTAATCATCACAGAGCAAAGGAGAAAGAAAAAAAGATTGGTCTTTACATGTAAAATACTTGAATTATTTTCAAGAATGAAATCATGTTCATCGTAACCATACACACTCTCTCACACACACTCTATCATCAACTCGACCTCTTTAAGGATGTTTAATTCAACGTTACCTTTTCACTAATAAGCCAGGAAAGCTTTTGAAAGGCATCACTAGCTCTATCTTTTAATTGGCGACTGTACATTTTATTGCTAACTCTGAATTGAGCTTCAATGGTCTTCCTTTCCCTGTGACGGTTAACTTGATGGTCTCCAGTTGACCCTAAATGACTTTTGAAACCATCTATGGAAAAATATTGAGAGAGAGAGAGAAGTAAAAGAAGATGACATCGAGAAGATGATAATGATGATAAGTGAAAGAAAAAACATAACAAGACCAAGACGATATCAAGTCCATCCACATTTCCGGTTGAACATAATAAGATGGAGAAGAAGAAAAAAAATAAGAGAAAACATAGATTAGTAAAACAGTAAACTTAATGATGATGATGGAAGTTTTGATTTACAGTAACATAAGCAATTGAATGATGATGATAATGATTATGGTTAATGATGTAGGAACCAGAGGAGAGAAAAAAAACAAGACTTACCGATTACATATTCACTGGTATTTGGTAAATCACTTATTCTGGTTAAATTGTGTAAAGGAAAATGTTTAGCTGAATCTCTGTTATTTCTATTATTACTATTTAAAGTATTAGAATTTTCCTGAGAGCTCAGCATATTTGTATTGCCTAAATCCATCGGACCCATTTTGACTGCATTTGGATTGACAAGGAAAACATCTAGAAGAAAACAATAGAGGAAAAGCAAAAAAAAAGAGAATTCAATAAGACAAATATAATGGTAAGAATAATTAGAATGTAATTGAGAAGAAATGAAGAGAAAAGTCTTACCTTTCTGCAAATGGATTACGTGATATACTGCAAGGAAGACGGCGATAAATAACAATGGGAATAAGCATAAAAATATTAATCTTCTTTTTGCATTGAAACTACTAGAATCGACATCAACATGATGAATTTGATCACTTTTAATATCTCCAGGATTGAACTGTTAGAGAGAGAGAGAGAAAATAATAATAATGATAAAGAATAGCGAAAATTAATTGAGCGTTGATAATGGTTGAGACATGGAGTCAGAAAAATGTAGCAATTTATTAATTGCTACATCAAGGAGGAATTGGGTTGTTTGGTTGGAAGTGTGTGGAAGAGTAAAAAAAAAAGTTAAACTAACCATCATAAGGTTTACATTGTTGTGATGATGATTTCTGAGATGTTGCCTATTCAATGTTGCTGGATCAAAGTAAAGTGACCCACCATGGTGATGGTGGGGATCTAAGGGTGTCGCTGATGAATAAGCCACTGTCCAAATTGGTGGTTTACACGAGGAGGTATTGTGTTGATTTTGTAGTTGCTGTTGTTGTTGTTGGTGTTGTTGTTGCTGGTGGTGAAGTTGATGATGAGAGTGATGATCACGTTGTAAGGTACCAGTGTGTTGAATGTCTCTGGCTATAAACATGGTTTTAACATCTTTGTAGGAATCAGATGAACGGGAAGAAGATGAAGAGCAAGAGGGTAACGATAAATGGGAACAAATTGTTGATGATGAACAGGACATTCCCTGGTAAAGGTGATCCCCTTCACCGTAGAAAAAGTAAGGAGAAGATGGAATTTGCTGTATGATGAAGCGAGAAGTTGAATTTTTATATCAAGAAAAAAAAAGAGGAAAGATTATGACAAAGAAAATTGTATTGAAGAGAAAAAGATGATCGGGAGGATGAGATGTAAACAGTGTTTACAAGTTTAAGTGTATTGATTGATAAGAGCCAAATTTATCCAAATTTATCCATAACTGTGAAAATATAACTTAAACTGGTTAATCCTTAGTAAACATTGACACTCACACAATTGTCATCATCACAAAAGAATATGAAAATTATCTATTAGATGTTGATGTTATCATAGGAAGAAGAGAACAATCTATAATTTTGTTTTCTCTTTTCTTCTTATTCTTTTTGAAATACAAGTCGTAGCTGGAAATTAATGGTAATCAGAGATGAAAATGGCGATGATGATGATGATATATCTTTCACTTCACATGAATGAGAAAATGTGTATTTGTAAATAATCCAGATAGAAATGATAGAATGAGATATACCCGAGAAAAAAAAATCAAGACGTTGATGAATTTTCTCCTTTTTTTTTCTTCTGTTGTTAAGATGAGAAAAAGAAAACAGCTAAAATATCAACATGGAAGATGAAACAAAAAAGGGCCAACGGATTTAAAGTTAACTCTCTGGTCTCTTGGAGATTTGAAATACAGATTAATCAAAAAGAAAGATATCAAACTTTAAGATGAGAATAAGATAAAACACAAATATAAGAAAATCCGAAACAAAGAAAGATAAGAAAGAGTTGAATCCAATGATTTAGGAGAAAGAGAGAGAGAGATAATGTTGTTGATTTTAGAGATGAAAAAAAGATGATGATGGCTTAGTAACAACAATTAAATTTCCATTTTGACTAATAAAAAAGATTATTGAAAGTTGATGTGATTGACCAGAGAGATGAAGATGGAAGAAGAAGTAAAAAATTGTTGTTGTAAGATGAAGATGATGAACACAAAGAGCGAAGAAGTTTGTTGTTTATAATCCAGAAAGAGAATAGAAAATATAAAAAATTCTATTTGATAAGTTTAGAATTTTTCACTTGTTTCCTCTAGGAAATGTACACACACACAGAGATAGAGAAAAGAATAAATTAATTAGTAGAAAAGAAAATGTTATTAATTACACGATGAGGGAGAGAGAGAAGAAAATAATTGAAAGGTAAGAAAAAGAAAAGAAAAAAATTCCAAAAACAGTCAACAAAAAGTTTAGAAAAATTTGTTACCTGCACTTGGAGAAGAAAAAATTGCAAATGATAGACAGAAGTTCAACTTCCCTTGTAAACCTGATTTTCTCTCTCGCGAGGGAGCAGAGAAACTGCGCCTTCTCTTTCTTTTCTCTTTCTATTCTCCCGATTTTCTTTTTTCCCTTTTCCACCCCTAGTAACCATTTTCTTCTATTCTCTTTCTTTTCTTCTCTGTCGCTTTTCTCATTCGCAACTGTAACATTGAGAAAGAGAACAATTTTCTGGTCTTCATCTTCTTCTTTCGCCACGCTCTCTATCATCCGAAAGGAAGAAGAGTCTTTCCTTTTTTTCTCTCTCTCTCTCAAAGTTACATCATCTTCTCTTGAAGGATAATCTTTGTCTCTCCCGCTTTTGTCTCCTCAAAGAAATGGATTAAAATGGCGAACGGATTAACACATTGGAACAAAAGAATCTTGGTCACTTTTTCTTTTATTTTCTTTTCTCTTATGTAATAGATTTAGAGAAATATGGTTCGGATTAGAGGCGAATTGGATTAACTGAATTGTTCTTCTTTTCTTTAGCCATTGGATTTCCTGTTATTCTTTGCGGAAATAGTGTTAAGATTAATTAGTCCATGTTTTCTATTGGATTAACATTGTCATCATCTTAAGAGCGTTGGTCAACTTGTTAATTTGTGATTCTTTTCTAAAAGTGTAACATTTTTCTCTCTTCTCTATGTTTTCCTTTTAGGTCTCATATTGGTGATTCTTTCATCCCAATTATTTTATCATCTTCTTTTTGGCTCTTACTTTCTCTTTTTCTCTATTTCTTTCTCTCTCTTTGTCATCTCCGTTTCCTCTTGTCATCTCACTCTCTCTCTCTCTTCTCTGATTTTCTAACTGGAATCATCATCCGTTTTAATCTCACAACCATAATATCCCAGCTTAACATTTTCTCTTCTTCCCTTGGACTTCACTTGGCTTGTTTTTTTCTTTTCTTTTATTTTCTCTTCTAATTTGAAGAGAAAAAAAAGTGTTTCCTTTTTTTCTTGCAGAATTTGCTTTGGGTATTGGTCGTTACTGTTCAATGAAAATGAAGGGAAAATGGTTAAATTCAATGGTGACACATTCTTATTGAATGAAGATGATGATGAACCTCCACTGATGATGATCAAGCTTAAGGAGTAACAACAACAACAACAACAAGATAACAAAGTAAACAATAAAGGTAAAAGTTTCTTCGGATTGAGAATTTTACAAAAGAAAAAAAGAAATAGACGAACCAAATAGTACTGAAGATGGAAAACGATAGAAAATGAAAAGGAACAGAAAAGATTAAAATGAAAGAGACAAAACAAGGAGCAAGTTAGAAACTGAAAGAGAAAAAAAAGAAAAGGTAAGTAAAGTGAAATCCCTATTGATTATCAGTCCATTGATTGTGTATTCTAATGTCAACTGGACACAAGGTAAAAAGTTAACTTGGTATGAGAGAGAGAGAGAAAAGGTCACTTAAAGAAATTACCAAAGGTTAAAGACCAAGGAGAAACCCCATAGAGTTTTCCGTTCCTTCTCTCTCTCTCCCTCTCTCTTTCTACCTGAAGAAAATCTAAATTCTCTTTTCTTATTCTCTTATTTTCTAGGTTGAGTCCAACGGGAACAGCGACAACGATACACACACAAACAGCTATGATGATGACGATGACAACAACAACGGAGACAAAAAAACGTCAAACAAAGGACAAAGGATAAGGAATATATGGAAGAGAAAAGAAGAGGAAAAAAAGGTAAAATTTAACCTTTTAATAGTTTGTCTTCTTTTCTCTTCTTTTTTACACTCAATTGTCCATCAATTGTTATTCCAGTGGCATTTTTAATACTCACACTCACTTACCTTTTCTTTTTTTTCTTCTTCTTCTTCACCTCAGTAATCATTTATGCTGATTTAATGTACCATGTACTGATAGAGAAGGAGCGAAAGATAATACAACAAAAAAGAGCCTCCAATGTATTAGATACTATGGATACACACGGATTACCTGAATCATAACCAACAACAACAACAACAACTTGACTACCTTTAGAATAGTAAAAACTACAACAAGTTTTGTATCTTTGTGATACAACCCAGAGTAAGAAAACTAATCTCATGCACATACATGTATATCCATGTGTGTGTGTATCTTATGCTTTATCATTTTATTATTTTTTCCATAGATATTCAAGGTAAACCAGGTCAAAGAAGCAAACATAAGGTATTAGAATAATACAATCGAGAGAGAGAGAGAGAGAGGAGAGAGATAAAGAGAGAGAAATGGATACACACTCACACATTAGCGTGAAAAATGGTTACTCAAAAAAAGAAAATGTTTCATCTTCTCTCCTTTTATATCTTCCTTTTTCTCTCCATCACCATCATCATCCTCATCAATATCTTTCTCTTCTTATTCTATTCTCTGTTCCCTTTTTATTATATTCTTTTTTATATTTTTCTTTTCTTTTCCAGTGTGAATAAGTTATTCAAAATTTCCTGAGTGTCTATGATAGTTTTTCCAAACCAATTTGATTACATATTCATTCAATATCAATTGCATGGTCTGATCGTTTCCTCCCGTTCCCGTTGTTAACATATACATAATTTTTATCTCCATCATATATCATCATCATCATTATCATTATCATCTGGTGAAGAAAAAACAAAATTTAAGGTAATTGATTTTCAATAGGAATATGATTATTACCGTTTCATAACAAATTTGATTGTCCCGATGTTGTTTTGTTTCATTTGCGATCCCTTGATTATGATGATGATAACAAATAACAACAATTGGTAATGGTAACAACAACTGATGATGTTAATGATGATGATGATGCTTGATTGAGTCTATTTTAAGGTCATAGACACTTGATTGTTAGATTAGATTTAGTTATGTATATATACGTAAGTCAGGCCAATTTAGCGTCAATTTTTTAAGGCCTGGTAAAGTAAACCATTTATCCGTGAAAATTTTTTTTCCTTTTCAGGTACACACACATATACATCGGAACAATTTTGTTATTAGCTTATTGTGTGTTCTCTTGCTGCTTTAATTTCCATTATTAACTATATTTCTACTGATTAATCTTGATTCTTTCCTCCATATTGATCACTATTAACCATTAAACACATCAATTGGAAACACGCTTCATCAAACCTAATTTACTGATTGTAAGTAAAAAAAGCGATTGTTGTATTACATGTTTTTCTCATTGTTATTTTTTTTTCTCTCTCTCTCTCTTTTTACTACAGATTCTCATCTTTTACCATTGGAATTTAGGTGAAACAATCAACTGATTTCAATGATAATGATCACCGGAAAGGAGAGATTATATCAATCAACTCGATCGTTATGATTATTTTTTGCTCTCATTGATCAACCTAACCAATTATCAATCAATTTACCTTATCTACTATATCCATACAAGCGTATCCCGTTTTTTTAATCATTGGTTAATCTTACAATTGGAAATTTAATTGTTATCTTTTTCTTCACTCACATACCATCAAAATCAATTGTTTATTAATCATATTTCCACTATTATTACAATTGTTTTGGTTTAAAAGGTGAGGTAACTGTTGATTATTGGTTGTTGTTTATCTGAGGTTCAGGTAACAATTAACCAATTGTTAAAATTATTACTACTTCCATTAACCTTGACTTTAGATTTTTTGTTGTGTTACTTTTAATTCAATTTAATTAAGTTAATTATCCACCATCATTATTATCCAAATAACAACAATCAAAATAATCTGAAACAACGTTTATGAATCATGTCCTTTTCCCATTACTCATATGATAATAGATGTTACCTGTTTCTATCAAGTAAATATATTATCATGTAACATATTGATAGTATTTGATTATTATTATTTGATTGTTGAACAATAGTAAACAATAATAATAATAATAATAATCAGAAGCTCTTAAATTGTTGTTTAATCGTATTAACCCAATGAAGGAATTATAATCTTAGTGGATAAAGAAATAATTTAAATTCATAATGAAAAGTCAATGTTATGTGTTTATTAATTTGATAGAATTTTTTTCTCTCTCTCTTCAGATTGACCAACATGACCTGACCCACTCTCTATCCATGTGGCACTAAAAGATGATGATGATGAATAATATAAAACCAAGATTAACCTTTAATCCTCTCTTTCATATATATTAATACAAGAGATCAAAGTAAAACCAGGTAAGTGTATTTGGTTAATAGTATCCAAAGAAAAGGTAGAAAAAAGTGTAAGTGTACATTGAACATCTATTGTTATCCATAAATCATGATGCAAAAGATGATGAGGATGAAGATGGAGAGATGATGATGATGATGATGATGGAAAATAGAATTTCTCTCTTTCTCTCTCGCTCTCTCCCTCCCTTCCAAGGACAAGGTTAGCGTTTGTATTAAGTTATGAAGAGTCAAGGTAATGAAAACTAAATAGGTAAATGTAAATGTTTATTATCATCTCTTCATCTTCATCTCATTGATGATGTAAGAATAAGATTTGTATCAAAAGGTGAACATTTTTTTTTCTCCTTCTTCTTCTAGATCGATGGTCATTTGGTTGACATTCTTGAGGAAAAAAAAAGTAATATTTTCCCATGGAAAAAATTACCTTTACCTTTGTTGAGTTACTATTATTTATTATTATGAGATAATCTAATGTACTGTTATCTTTTTTTCCCTTAGTGTTACAGGTGAGATGAGGATGCTCATGAAAGTGATGAGGATAAATGTTTCATCATCAATAAACCATAACGCACACATAGACTCATAAGCTAATACATCATTTTTTTTGTGTTGTTACTGCTGATGAGATAACTAATATTGGTGATAAAATGTTTAACTATACATGTTTATATATATTTAATCATGATACAAGTTAATTCCAGAGGTTAATCAAGGTTATTATTACCAGTTAATCATTATGATGACCATGATGATGGTTATTATTATTATCAAAATAATATAATCAACTGATTGTGTTTTTTTTTGTTTCCCTTGATTTGTTATGAATCAAGTTATTGGTTTACTATTTACTTCTGGTTTTAATTCAAGTTAATTGTTTACTTTTGGTTAACATTTGTTGATCATAATCAAAAGTAAATATTGGACAATTAAATGAAATGGACATTGAGAAAATAAATCACCATTGACTTAACAATCAACAACAATTAAATTACACAGTGTAACTTGTTGTTGATTTTATTGTTAATGTTTGTTGATTTTTATTAATAGTTGAAACAATTAACTCAATTGAAATTGTGAAATTTTTTACAATTAGTTGATTATTTTTTTCCCCACTAATCAATTTGCTTCTTTAATGTATAATACTAATCATGATTAACTGTTAATTAAGATTGACAGTTAGCTAATTGTTACCATTTCTTACTAGGTTAATCTAATTGAAACTAATAAATTGTAATAATGATGATGATTGATTTAAATTGATTAATTGATTGTTACAATTTTTAAAGTTTGTTTTGTTTGTTTCCTTTTCACTCCTTGTTAATTATCATTAAGTGATAATTTCTAACAATTTAAAGCTAGTTAATTACATAATAGATTGTAATGTAATTAACTTTGCCGTAAGGTAAATTGTTAAATCCTAACGATGATTAAATCAATGAATCAAATTGTAAAAAAAAAGTTATTGAGTTTTGATTACAAATTAATTGGTTAATCACGATTGTGGTTAACACCTCTTCATGTATTAACAATCAACTAATCAAGTTACTTAATTTTCATTGTCTCATTATAAAGATTCAATCAATTACAATTAACTTTTAACACCAATTAACTGATTGTAACAATTTGAAAAAAAAAACTTTACATCCAGAGAGTTGATAATTTGGTTTGCCATTTGATTTGATGGAAACAATTTAAATTGTCTTGTCAATTATCAACAATTTAAATACAATAACGATGATGATTTAACCAAGAACTGTTAACCTGCCAATCAACTAATTATTAATCACGACGAAAACGTTGATGATTCAATTCGTGATTAACAATTTAATTTAGTTTCTGGTTTTTAAATCATTAATCAATATTAAGGTTAAATGTCATTGTATTTGTTAAAAATGATTAACTAATCTTAATCATAATTAACTAACCTTGTATTAGATTAACTTTAATAAATTGATTTTGATTTTTTCATCCACAACAATTTACCATCAACTTTGATTGTGATATTTAAATTGTTGTTGTTTTGTCACAATTTAGTTTGTCCCTTTATCTTTGCATGTCTCTCTGTGTTGACATTTACTCTGATGAAATAATTAATTGATTGTAACAATCAAGATTAAAACAATTGCCCTACAACAATTTACTAATCATATGAAACTTTTTCTTGTCAATGATTGATATTGATGAGATAACGACAAGAACCATAATAATAATAGGAAATGATGATGATAATATTCTGGATTCATCTTTATCTTCATCTTGAAGATCATTATTTTTTCATCATCCTCTAATTGCCTGAGGGGTTTTTTAAAAATTCATCATCATTCAAGACTTAATCATTAAAGTCAATATTATCAATGTTAACAGATTGAAAAGTGATATTAAATATAAATCATTATTCATCATGATGAAACTTTATCAACTCTTATTATCAGATGAACTTTTAATTTTGTATATTTCATATTTAATCAAATTGATCTTGTTGATTTATTAACAATCAACCATTGGTTTAATAGTAATCGAAAGTTATAATCAACTGATTGTGATTCTGTAGACGGATTCAACTGGATTACCAACAATTAATTATGACGATTAACCTTATAGATTGACCTGAAATCTTTTGATCTCATTGAATCAAGTGCCAATGTGATTTAAATTGTTGAGGTAAATTAGATTAACATGAAAACCTGATGATGATAATAACGGTAATCATTGGGATTATTTCAATTGAAATTAACTAACAACAAACAACTTAAATTACCACAAACAGTGAATGTCATTAAATCAAATTGAAACTTTCATGTTAATCTTTCACTATCATGATCATCTTGATTAACCAGAACTATTTTAATTAATTGCTTATCCTCAAGATGATACTGATTGTGGTTTATTTTTGATTCAACTTTTAAATTGTCATTATTAATAATCATCATTTATTTATATTGAGTTGATAATAATAATAAATGGAGAAAATTTTTCTTAACCAAATCTCAATGATGATTATATGAAATTGACTTTATATTACATAACCAAATCGCCTTAACTTAAAGATGAAGATGGAAGATGATGAGAGAATGAGAGAAAGTAAATGATGATGATAAGGATGAGGATAAATTGTCAAAGCCTCTTTCTTATTAGTTGATAACAAAGTTTGATCCTTTTACTGATTCCAAGTAAATCTACTCATTGGATTAAGTTGCAAGTTGAGTTTCAATTGGAATGAGAAAGAAAAAAGCTCAAGCCAAATATACATGTTTGTCTGTAGATGATTGTGATGATAATGATGATGAAGATGATGATGATGATGATGATGATACTCATGATACTGATAGTGATGGGAATTATGTTTTCCAACCAAGCAAATTGTATTAAAACCTTAAACTTGAAATGAGAAAAACAAAAATAAAGTAGGAACCCAAAATTTAAGCTTAACCCAGAAATAGTATTAAGGATAAATAGGATTATCCAAGCAAGAAATTGACTCACTTGGTGTAAGGTGGTCTCTCTCTCTCTCTCTCTCTCTGGATATGTATATATATCAAGAGGGGCGGTGGGTGACCCTCTGAAAGCCCCGGAAGGCTGAAGGATGATGATGAGGATAAGCTACTGCTGAGGGAGGCAGAAAATGATAAGACTCCGACTGAGACTTACCTGATATACTCACACTGTGTGACTTAATAGTAAGTACGACCTCATCTTTTATCATCTCATATCATCATTAAGACCAGTCAAGATTAGATTATCAATAAATCCTCATCATCATCTTTATCTTCATCTCTTTCTTTCTCCCTCTCTTTGTCTATTTATCTTCATGATGGTCATTTTTGTCATGATAAAATGTTTACCTTTCAAAAAGTAATGGTTTATGTTGTTTTGGTTGTGTTCAATTTGATTGCAATCAATTGATTTTACTACAATCCAATCATTGATAACATTTTGATTCTAAATATATTATATGACTTGAAGGTGATTACAATTTAATTACTCTGTCTAATTATGCAAGAAAATAGAAACACAAAGATTAATCAATTGAACTTGGGCAAATCAATCAATCAATGGTTAACTTGATTATCGATTGCAGGTTATAATGATCATGATTAACTCCTTTAGGGTTTATAATATGTGTATTGTTTGATTGTTGGATCTCATTATATGTTGGAAAACAATAGTTTAATTGTTTGCTTAACTAACGTTTACGATCATTACAATTGAAAGTGTAACGTTAACTGTTTATACCATTTAATTTAATCAAGTTAATCAAGTTGATATTGGACTTGATTGCAATTCACATTAAATGTATATATTAAGATGAATAAGATGAGTTAGATAAATACAATTTACTTTGCTGATCATTGTGATGATCAACACACTTGATCATCATCATCATCATCATCCTGGTCTTCATATAAATAACCACATCTTATCATCATCTTGATCCTCTTGACCAACAATACCAAGTATCAATTCAATCAACTAATATACTTGATTTAATTGTCTCAATGTTATTTGTACATAACAATGATAATCACTTGGGAATTGATAAACAATCATGATGAAGATGATTAAAGATGAACAAGAAAAAAAAATCCTTAATCATGATGATACTGGATTAGTTTATTCAGCAATCAACTGTTAACTATTTACTATTTACATGATTAACATTGATGAAGATGAATTCAAGTTACATGATGAAATTTTCATTCTCATTCATGATAATCACTTTGATTGTTGAAAATTTTGTTTTGCAAATGAAAATTTTCCTAATCAACTTTCACAATCACAGTTAAAGTTTGTTAATTTGATTTAATTCACTGCAATAATTAAATGATGATGTTAATCATTAGGTTGATTGTTATATGTTTTCATCATCAAGGTAAATGTTTATTCAACAGGAAATCAGTTTGATTATTATGATTATTGTTTTTTTGTGGTTAAATGAACTAACAATTAGTTGATCCTGATTAACATTCATGGTTAATTATTTATGTAAACTCATTAAATTATCATCATCATCTTTTTTTACTCCATGAAGATAATTGATTTCCTAGGTGAAGATGAAAAGATGAGGATAAAAGAAGAGAAATTTTTTCTTCCATTGGATTTTTCCTCTTTTCTAATTTTGACAATTCAATTAACTAATCATAATCAGCGAGATTGCAATTTAATCATGATCGGATTAGCATTTCATGTTTGTTATCATTTAATTTTGTTTTTTACTTCTGCACAATTAACTCCTAATGATTAACTGATTTGATGAGAAACCTTTTTCCTTCATTAATAAGTTGATCTTAATCATCAACATTTTTATTTAATCTTAATCTTGATGCGGATTAAATTCAATCCAAGGATTTGTTTATGATTAAGATAATCTTAGAGTGATGATTATGATGATGATTTTGATTTTGATTCTCATCTCATGATAATCATGATAAAAATGTTTCTCAATTATTGTTAACATAAATTGGTAAACTAAATTAATATGGACAAGGAGTTAATTTAATCAAGTGAATGGTGACGATTACGATTAACATGATGGTGGTGATCAGGATGATGAAATTTGTCACCAATTGATAAAATTTACAATTTAAATTTGTAACAATTTATATTTTTCATTTTTGTTTCATGTTACTTAAAATTCACTAACCAATTTTGTTTCCCTCTGGTGACATATTTCATTAAATTTACCATAGGGATTCTAGGGAAAAAGATGAGGGTGGGAATGAGTGTGGTGATGGAGATGATGATGAATCAGAAGATGAGAAAGAGGAACAATGAATTGATAGTAATTTTTTACTTCTTTGAAAGATGAAGATGAAAAACAGAAATTGAAGTTACAACAAAGTTAAAGGTTCCGGTGAGAGAAGCGTGAGAAGGAGATGAAGATAAGGATGGAAATCAGAGAGAGAGAGAGAGAGAGAGAGAGAGAGAGAGAGAGAGAGAGAGAGACCGAAATTCACAAGAGATTTTGACGAAACAAAAAATCATCATCTGAGTATTTCTGAAGATGAGGATGAAAAAATCTGATCGTGATTGGAATTGTTCATTGAATGATAATATAATGTCAAATATGCTCCTAATGGATTTGATACTCTCTCTCTCTCTTTTTCCCTCCATCACCATTATCATCCTCATCTTCACTGCCTCACTTGCATTAAAATAATCAAACTCCTGTTACTTTTTTTTTGCAATAGAAAAAAATGAAAAAAAAACACTAATCATTGTTTCCAATGATTTTCTGAGCATATAAGTAAAAGCATCCTCATCACTACGAATGATGGGGATAAAGATAAAGAGGGAGATTAAGAAGACAAACTTCTTAAGCTGTTTTCATCTTCTATGCTTAAAATATAATAATAATTGAAGAGAATAGAAAAATTTTCTTTCAAAAAAGTTACATAAATGATGAAGATGAAACATAATCAATGAATAATCAATAGATAATTTGATTTGTAGCTGATGTTTAGTCACAAATTATGTGATTAAATTTAATTGTGCGTTTAAAAAGTCAATATGTTTGGAGGGAAAAAAAGTTCTCCTTTTAAAATAATGATGTAAATTCATCATCAACATTTCTCTCTCTCTCTCCATCCTCATCCTCATCTTCCTCATCACCTCTTTTCCTTAATAGGTCATCAAGTAAACTATATAATCATTATTTTTCATGTGACATTTAATCACAATGATTAACATTTGATTGCTTTCAATGTTAATCCAACGGAAAATAATAATAGTTAAACATATATAAAGAAAAGCAAAAAAAAATCAATATGCAATTTAGTTGAACAAGTTAATCAACTCTCTCCATATATTTGATTGTTATTACAATCAGAGGGAAGAGGAAATAACAATTTATAACTGTAAGAGTAAAAAAATACTTTGATTAATCAACTCCACAATCAAGTAAATTAATTCACTTTGTCATTGTCAACCTTTCATATATAAAATGATAACAATTAAGCTGAAAGAGTTACAGAAACAATTTGAATTAAATCAACTAATCAGCTGACAGTTCTTTGAACATTTCCCATGAAAGGTGATGAGTCAACCTTGAAATTTTCACCATGGTGATGATGAAGATGATGATCATCATGAAGATAATCAATGTTTTGTTTAAATTAAATTTCATATTGATTTGGATAAAATTATGTGAATAAATTGATAATCATGATTCCCTTTTCTGATCAACTCGATTAAGGTTTTAATTGATTATTGATTTGAAAATAAAAGGTGAGGCTCAGGTAAGAATGTTTATCTTCATCATCACCTCTTGCTACACCAAAAAGAAAGAGACTTAATGATGATAAGGATGATGAGAGAGAGAGAGAAGCAAAAAATTAAGGTAACTTTGAATTCTCAAAATGAAAATGATGTATGAACATTTTTATCAACCCTTAGCCTTAGGGCATAAAGTTGCAAAGGTTTCAAAGTGTCAAAATCATGTCCAAAAAATGATAAAGATGAAGATGATGATGAGGATGATGATGAAGATGATAAAATTGATGAAGATTACAAATTAATATGATATTTGCAATAAGGTTCATTGAGACCACCTTAAAGGCAAATATCACATTAATTTAAAGGAGAAAAAAAAAATTTCTTCTTGCAAATTAATCACTAATTTAGTTAATTTCTTTTTTCTCCTTCAATTTTTCACTATCGCAATTAACTTTCCATCATCATAATCAACCAACAATTAGGTAACAATCAAAATTGATCCAAAAGCTTACAAAAAACTGTCAGTGTGTCAAACAATCAAAAGTTAATTGTCCAACTATAAATTGTTGTTGAGATATGAGAAAATTAAACCAAATTCAAAATGATTACTATCAACAAAATTTAGATTGTCAATGATTTAAGTTAATCAAATTTTATCATCATTTTAAATCAGTCGAAATCAGTTAATTATTAATACCATTTGATTTAATGTATCATAAGTTTGATAGAAATGAAAAGCTATTAATATATAATCATAATTAATCACAATCTAAATCTTAAAATAAGATAATCAAGAAAAAGGAGAAAAAAAAATTAACGATCAAAATCAAAACATTGGAAAGAAATTAAATAAATTTCTGTTTTCGCATTAAATCAAAACAACAATTAAGCAACAATTACACTACAAATCATTGGAAATCATTGATTATGATCATAATTTAATCATCAATCGTAATGATTAGTATTATTTTTATGGATAATGATTAAGATTAAACTCTTTTCTTAATCTTAATCCTTATTATTAATCTTAACGTGACATAGGAATTGATTATCTCTTAATCATCTTAACCATCAACAAACACACACACACACAGTGCTAATGTCAAGTATCATGATGATAACCATCATCATCATCATCATCATCTTCATCCTAACAACAGGAAATATATTAAATTACCTGAGGGCAAATTGTGGTTAATTCTGATTCCATAACATCAACCATAGGAAATTGAAAAATCAAAATCTTTACTAATCTTAATTGTGATTAATATATTTTGATAATGTTGCAAGTTACGATAATATATTAATATACAATATCTATCGTAATTGAGTTGATCCTACGTTCATTTAACAACAATTTACTAACCAGAAACAACGATTAATAGTCAACAATCATAAATCTCATTGGTAAACATGATTAGTTGATAGTTGGAAATGAAAAAAAAAGAAAAGTTTTATTTTTTTATTTCTCTTTTACCTGAGAAAAGACAAGAAAAAACCTTGAGGCGAAATTGATTGTTATTATTATCATGATTACGATTAGTTTTATATATTTATATGTATACAAGTATCATGGTGAATGATGAATGTGAGATGAGCTTTGAAACTTTACCTGTGATGAGGAGGATGATAAGAGATGAAGATGAAGATGAAGATGCAATAAAATTAGATTAGGAAACAATTTATTGTTTATTATTCATTTAAATTTTTAGCCATTAATTTTATTCAGTTAGCAATTTACTTAAGATCAATATGAGTGAGTGAGAGAGTCACAGAAATAAGTTTTCTTTCATGATTAAGTTGATGAAGATGATGAAGATAAGGATGAAGACGAAGATGATCAATCTTATTATGAAGATCATCAAGATATTATTATACCGAAAATGAACTTTTCTCATCTTATCTTCCTCCTACTCCTACTTTTTGTGTCCTCATCTTTAAGATGATGATGATGATCTTCATCATCTTTTATCATTCTCATCTTGATCATCACTGAGTTTGCAAAGTTTTTCCAATGAAATATTTTCCTTTCGAGTTTGAAACATATAATAGACTGAGAAAAAGTTCTAAGACTATTTCGAATTTTTTTTCGTCAGCTATTTTTATCTCTCTCTCTCTCTCTCTTTTCTTTGTCTTTTCTTTCCCTGATCATCATGGTAAAGCAGAAGATGAGGTTGGGGTAGAGGTGAAAAGTTATTATAACAATAATGATAATGATGATAATATCTTAAGATAGATGATATATCTTTGATATTAGAACGAAAAAATAGATTTTTTTTCAGTTCAAGTTTATCGATTTCTCATCTTTCTTATCATCATAATCATCATCAGTTATTAAACTTTCAGTATTCAATTGAATCTCATGTTTCATGTTGAAGCAACTTTTAGTTTTCGAATGAGAGATGAAAATAGAAGAGAAAAACAAAATTTGATTCGATTTGGATTTTTTTCTCTTCCACCGACATCAGATTTCCACCATTATCACATATTGAATCCATCACAATTTAGTTTATCTTTTTATCACTTTTATTTTCATCAATTTTGTGAAAATTAACTTTTCGCAAATCAAATTAACTTCAATTCTCATTAAATTCACAACCTTCCTCATTGGTAAGAATGGTAACAATTTAAATGAGAAATTTATTTGAAAATTTGGTCCAAAATCTCATCTTGATTATCACTTTTTTCACCATGAGGTGTGAATACAGATCAAGAAGAAGAGAAAATGTCAAACTGATGATAAATGATTAGCATCCTCATCTTTTTTAATCAACATAATGGATCAAAATTTTCCATGTATCAAGTTGATTAAAAAAATTTCCTTCATTTTTAATGAAACAATTTTAATTTGCTTGTTATTTTTATCTAAATTAACTAATAACAAGCTTTTCAAACTATTAATATTTAGTTAATCAAACTGACAACATTTCGTTAATTGTGACGCTTAATTGTTTTGTCGCCATTTCCGTTCGTATTCAAACCAAAAGAAACTTTTACTTTTTCTAAATTGATACTGATTAATTTTAATTCAATTTCTTTCCTTTAATGATAACTTACTTTTAATTGTTCGAAATTATTGTATTTAGATAATTCATATTAAAGACCAAAATGCTAGAATTTAATATTCGGTGAGTTTTTTTTTCTTCGTTTTCTATGGATAACAAATAACCTTTTCTTCATTTTTTCTCAGGTAATCTATTGGTCAGTTTTTCTTTATTCTAATGGTCATTATCCTCTTTATATTCCAACTGGTCACTTGGTGTGTGTTCTTTCATATTCTCTATGTGAATATTTTACAAAGTGGATCGTTTTTTTCTCTCTCTACAGTTTATTTCCCTTTCCTCCTCCGCCTCTTCCTTTCTCTCTATCATTTATTTTTTCTTCTATTCTCTTTTATTGAGATATCTATTATCGCTTGTTTTTCTCCCTCAGTAAATAACATCATCATCTTTTACCTGGAAGATTATTATTACTATTTGTTTACCTGTTTTCGTTTGTTTTTTTACCTTTTCTTTTGTCTAAATTATAACTCCATGTACCTACTATGTAATTGGACGATTAGTACGTTAGCAAAAGAAGAGGTTACAGTTACTATGTGGCTTCGAATTGTATCTCCCAGGTTCGAGTGAGTGAGAGAGAGAGAGAGAGAGAGAAAAGAAGAATAGATTTGTTCTATTCTCTTCTTTTTCTGTTCAGTTTTTTTTTCTCCAAAATCTTGATTTCTCTATGATTATGTTTACCTTGCAAGTAATTTCTTCATCCCTCCAATACCATCAACTCAAGTATTTTTTCAACTAATCTGACAATTTAAACTGTCTTATCTTTCTGTGCACCTTTGCTAATATGATTTTCTCTCTCTCTCTCATTCTCTTTCTTCATAACCTTAGATTTCTAAACATTTATATTATAACCGGAGAGGAAAGATGATCATCTTCATCATTTCGTCTCTCAGTGTTACCATGAAGGTAAAAAAGCCATGGAACAAGAAGGATAAAGAAAGAGGAAGAAAAACTTTTCAAAGGAAGGAGTAAAAAAGGCTTTCAATCATCAAATAAATGTAACGGAAATAGAAACACCTAAACAAGAGAGAGAGAGAGAGAGAGAGAGAGAGAGAGAGCATGAAAATCTTTGATGAGAAGAAACTTGCAAAGTAAACAAGATCCACAATAACCATTGATACACAGAGAAAAAGAAATGTTCCTTATGATAGTGACTTTTTTTTCTTTTCTTTTCTACCTGTTTTTTTTCTTCTCTCTTCTTCTTATAAAGACGAAGATGTTAATGGGAATGATGAGGAAGATGAGTAGTAGGACGAAGATGATGATGGATAATTCAAAGGAAACGAAATGTGGAAAATATTACATTTTTTTCCGGTTTTTATTATTCTTTTCTTTCATTTTGATCTATTTTTTTTCATATGATAGAAGTTAAAATTTCTTCTTCTTGTTCTTCTTTTTCTGTCTTCTTTTTTTTACAGGTAACATTGACAAAAAGAAACATTTCCAAAGCTATTGAAAGGATTATAATACAATGGTCATTTTCGCCGTGAGCAAGAATCTTGAATGACTGACCAACTCAATTCTACTCGACAACTGGACACACAAAGACTTTACAGCCAAAGGTCACTATTATATTCACTTTTTATGATTGTTATTCGTTACCAAAGGTAAAAAGGGTTAACAAGAATCTCCTTTGATAATTTTCATTGACAATATGTGACAATTTAAATGATTTTCTTACAGTACAAGATGATAAAGTTAACAATTGACAGGTAACATAAGAGGAATGAATCTTTACCTTAATCATCATCATCTGTATATTGGACAATGGTCATCGTCTTTATCTCCATCAATAACATTATGTTTGTAACCTGTAATTGTTGATCCAATCTTAAGATTGAGAAAAGTAAGCTAAGTAAATGATGAAATTGCTTTTCGCCCTCAGGGCACAGTCTGTCAGATAAGTTTAACAGTTGAAACAGTATACAAAATGTTAGACCCATTGGTAGACAGAGAAGAAGATGAGGATGATAAAGAAAGAGAGAAAATGTTAACAAGAAGATAAAATGATGATGATAATGATGATGGAAGAAGATTGTAATCAATGAAGATTGAACGTTTTTCCTCCCGTTCAACAAAACTCAAACAAATACTCATAGACCTGAGAGAGAAATCAATTTAATCAATGTTTAACTTGTTGCGATAACTGTTAGTTAATCAATTATTCATTCATTAATTAATTTGTCAATTCAATCCATTGATTGATTAAATCATCTTCTTCCCATGGAAATGTAAACAACAACATCAATCAGCTGATCCAAAGAGTTGATGTCATAATAGTAATTATTTCATTGATTTTGTCAAAAGAAACAGTTTAATTTAATCAATTACAATTTAAATATTATTAACAATTATTAATACAAATTGAAATAATGTAAATATTGTTAATCATAAAATTTACATATCATTTAAATTGATGTAAAAACTTTACTACTTTTTTCACCAATATTATTACAGTTTTACAGGTAAATTATGATTAAATTAATATATTCAATTGGAAATTGTAATTTATTAATTTTCTAGGATTCATCTTAATTTAGTTTTGTTTTTCAAGAGTTAAAAAGTTAATCAAAGTAATTGAACTTTTTCCCCCGCAATTTGAATATCAAATCAACCTAATGATTTGGTGATTATTGTGGATTTTGGATTAAGAAAATTAAGATTATCGTTTTTTTTTTATTGTAACAATTAACTTGTTGTTAATTTGAATCAATTAGCATGATAACAATTGAGAGAGGACGAGGATGGACATGGTGATAATATTGGAATACTAATAATATTATCATTATCGTGATATGGAAATTAGCATAATTATAATCATAGGAATAGATTAATTATTGAGCTTTTTTGTTCATTAAGCTCTAATAAGCATGAAGATAAATTTGCTAATTCCAATGGTTTCCAGCTAATCTTATTAATTACAGGAATTAATTATTCAGCTATCATATTGCGTCATCACTTGTGCTTGTTATTTGTTTACATGAGATGATGATGATGATGAAATTTGTGTGAGAAAATGAATCAAAAATGATTCTAATTGTGTGTTCATTTGAAATGAAAGGATTTAAATGTGAGAGAAAATAGTTAACTAGTGAGCTTAATTTGGTTTTAATTGCATCCTTGATGATTGACTATTTGGTGTTTAACACCCTCTTTCCCTCCTCATCCTCATCTTCATCCTCATCATCTTCATCTTCATCTCTCAACTTTCAGCTTCTTATTTAATCATAGGGTTTAGTTGTTTTCTTTTTTTTTCATCATCATGATTATTACAACAATTTACATTAGTTAGTTTAGTTACTGTTATTGAATTGAATTTGGAAGATGAGGATGAAGATGAGGATGATAAAGGTATGGGTGATGGAGAAAGATGGAAAATGTTAATGAAAACTTTTTTCTTCTTCTTTTTTTCCAGAAGGAAAATTTTCCCTCAGGCAAATTGATCATCTTCTTGGTGTCTATACGATAACTCATCCTGATTTACTAATAACTGGCAAATTGAAGCACAATCAATTTTAATTGTTACTCTCAATATCTACTGTGTATATATTTTAGTAAATCACAATCCAATTAACCGGTGGTGATCAACAATTAGCAGTTAACAACTTACCAAGTCAAGGAAAAACATACCAAGTTAATTACCAGGTTAAAACAGTTACCAATTCAAGAAGAAACTTTAATTGTTGTTACAATTTAAATTCAATGAAAAACCTTTTATATTTACCAATAGGTTGAAAGGTTAAATGAAAACAACAATTAGTCAACTATTGATTGAAAATCTAATTGTAGGTTTTACTTTTCCTTTCCTTTAATTGTTGTTTCGTTAATCATTTTAGGTTAATGATGATTAGTGTTTATTGCGAGATAAACATTGAGAATATTAAATTAGTTTTAATTTTCTTTTTATTTCTTTCTTAAACTTTTAATACCTCGAATGAGAATCAACAATTTAATTTAATTTTTCTCCAATTTGTTGTTTTTTATTCCTCTTAATAGTCACAATTAACTCGATTAACTGGAAAACATGGATCGTAATTGTTGTTTATGTTTCGATGATCAAAGAGATTGTGATTCCCTTGGAAATTTATTACTCCAATTGGATCGTTGCAATTGAACATGTTACATGTTTAAAACGTTTTATTATTCAATTTTAATTGAATTGTGATGATTATCTTCATGATCATGTTAACTAATCGTCATGTCGCTTTTAATCATCATGTTATTGATACGTTTCTATTTGGTGTTTATAGTTTTTTTCCTCTCTCATTTTCATCTTTGATTGTAAATGTGAACATCAAGTGTTTGCTATTTTATTATGGAAAGAAAATTATTCTCATTATTTTTTTTTTCGTCGTAAAAATATCAACAGAATCTTCAGGATTATCTTCACCTTTACATGATCAGATCATCAGAATCTTTTCAATATCTTTGTGAGAATATCTTATTCGCCTATTAAGTTGCCAAGCAACTTTTTCTCAGGGAGCTTAGAACTTTTTTTCTTCTTTATCTTCTTCTCAGTTTCATCTTCCATCATCATCATCATCATAATCATCATGTTCGCCTGATTAAAAAGATGAACATTCCAAAAACAGATCAGCATCATCTTCGGTTAACCAACATGTTTTACCTTCTCCATCTCTCTCTTACCTCATTTATTTTCATCATCTCTCATCAAGGTAACTCTCTCTCTCTCTCGCTCTCTGTTTTTATAATTATCTATCAATCTACATCTCACCATTTTGGTTTCCTCTTCATCTTTTTTTATATATTACATTTAATTCACTGACATTCCCACTGTGATAAAATAAGATATTATTTTCCTACTTGATATTATAATTATTCCTTAATAATAATCGTATTCATATCTATAAATTCATCGTTGCGAAAAGAGAAATGTTGAGCTTTAAAGTTAATTAGCATCATTTTCATCCTTTTACTTTACTTTTCTCTCTCATTCTCCATCTTCTTGATTAGTCTTGCTCTTAATTAACATCACTTTTTTCATGGGATCTTCTTATTCCTCCTTCTCTTCAAACTCCTTGACACCTTGGGTTTCCACCCTTCACCTTAAATATACACACAGAAACTCATGGGATATGATCATGATTATGATGATTATCTGTTAATGAGAAGAGAAAAGAACATGAAACATCATTAAAATTTCCAATTACAAACAATTAAGACTATTAATTGCTTCACTTTTCATCTAAATCTTCAAAAAAACTATTTTTGCCGCTTTTTTTGCGGTCAAAAAGTTTTGTTTACATTTCGATTACATTTGATGAATTAATTTCATAGATAATTGATGATCTAATTTAATTTGATTCGATTTGTTGATCGATGAAAACCGTGGAAAAATCAATTCTCTCCTAAATTGATTGTCAACAAATTAACTGTCCATTTGTAACTGGATTAAAGAGAATAGTTTTCAAAGTGAATCAAACTCTATTCCTTCATATTTCTATACATATATTGACCATCGAATCCATTAACTGACCAATGTCCAGAAAGTTTATCATTCTCTTTGTGTGTGTCCTAAAGAAAAAAGATGAATAAGAAAAAGAAATCAGGTAAATACATAAGATGAATAAAAGAGAAAAAATTAAAGTGAAAAATAGATAAAAGAGTAAAATTGGCAATCGAATTGAAAACATAAGGTGAAGATGAAAATGATGAGGATGAAGAGGTGACAAGAGAGAGAATGTGATTTACCTGGATAGAGAAATAATCTAATGATAAAGAGAAGAGAAGATGAATATTCTCTCTCTCTCTCTCTCTCTCTCTCTCTCTCTCTCTCTCTCTGTTAAATGATGACCATTGTCGATGATGAGAAAATCATTGAGACATTTTGACCGCGATCAAGGTGATTACCTGAGCGATTCAAGTTTACCTTTTGTCGCCTAAAGGCATTTAGCACACATAATACATATAATATCGTTTTCTATTGAAAATTGTTCTATTCTTATATTTAAGAAAAGAAGGAGAAAGAAAAAAATTACAATTCTTATATTCCATTTTCATGTTGATCGCAATTCTTGCATTTTACCTTTTTCTTGTTTAGCCAATTGATCAATTACCTTTAGACATAAATAGAAGTTGATAAAAAAACAACTTACCTGGACAATCATCAATGTCTATTATCAGGTAAATGCCCATTGAAAATGAGAGTCCATAGAGATATCCAAATAATAGTTGACCTTAGGTCATCGTATTCCTCATTCTCTCATCATAATCGTGGTCATTGTGGTCATCATTTTAAGTGAAAATGGAAATGATAGAAAAAAGGAAAGTTTTCTGTCAGGTAACTTGTCCTTTTCTCATCTTTATTTGATTATCCATGAATCTATTGGTTAACCACAGAAAACTCGAGGAGATTAAGGTAAGCTGGGTATGTATGATATAATATAAAAGAGAGATGAAGATGATAATGATGATAAAAGATGAAAATACTTAGGGAATGTTATGATTTAGATGATAATCTTTCAGGTAATAAAAATGGTTCAATGTTTTTCCATAAACAAACTCAATTGGAATATCAAAACATGTTGATATTTAATCAACTGTGTTAACTGTTTACATTAACGATGATTAAATTGATTGTCTATCAAAGTATATTAACAGTTAATTTCATCATGGAGATAATTTAAAATCAATTAAGCAATTAAATTGTACTTTCCCTCTCAATCTTTAACTATTAATAGTTTGCAGTTAATAAAAATCTAAACAAGATGAAGTAACAAAACAAAACAAAACAAAAAGTCAAAAGATAAACTTTGTATTAACTTTTTGCTTTGTTTCGAGAACCATTTAAACATTTAATTAACAACATCAGCTGTATCCTATTATCTGTTGATTGTTACAATCTAAATGCTGGGAATATCCTTGTTAGCACGTTAAAACTTATCTCTTGTATGAAAATCTCATAATATTTAGGATAAACTGTGTAACCACAGAATAATAATAATTATGAGAAAATTTTTTCCATCGTCAAATTATTTTCTTTCAATTAACGTCAACATTTGACAGAGAAAGAGAGAGAGAGAGAGGATGACAATTCTCTCTCTCTTCTTCATCTTCCTTTCTTTTGACACTTTCTCTGCTCGTTGTTCCCATTGAACGTGCTAATATCCAACGACCATTATCATTATCGTTATTAATATTATCATTAGTTTCCTTCCTTAGGGTTTTCCAATGGTTGTTCTTGGGTTCATGTTATCTAACTGATTCTGTAAATGATGATGATGAAAAAGTAAAATAAATGATTTTAAATCTAGGAACGTGTCAACCTTTTTATTACCCACCGTCTATTTAAGATGAATTTTCTTGGTTCATGGGAGCAAATATAACAATCGTTGTTGTTTAATAATATTGTGATGATCATCAACATCAACTAAAAGCTTGTGTGAAAGTGTTGAGCAGTTAAAGTTTCAATTGTGAGTATCCCATTGATGATGATAATGATGAGGACGATGACTTGGAAATTAATTTCAACCAACAATTTCCCATGAATCCATATCATGATAAAGCTATTCAATAAACAATAATACAAATTACATGTAATATATTATAATTATATGAATGAGAAATTAATTTGACTTCATTTACCATTTTTCTAAAGGCTTAATTGTTATAACCTTATTCTCCTTGTTATTAATAAACTTTCCTTGTTAAATTGTTATTAAATAATCTTTTTTTTTAACCAACGTTTGTTGTTGTTGATGATGATGGTTGATGATAAGCATATTAAGCAAAAAGCATAGATATAAATTCATTTTGATGATTAATTGTTTACAACCACAGCAATTAATTAATTATCCTTGTTCCTTGTTTCCTTTGCTTTTTTCTTGTTGTTTTCCTTCACGAAGCCAATTGTCCTTATCCAAATGTATTTTATATGTAATTTAATTATCCTTTTGACAACTACATTGTTTTAGAGAGAGAGAGAGAGAGAGAGAGAGAGAGAGAGAGATGAAAATAGATTAGTTATCGAACATTAAATTTCCATGGTTACTTTTTACTCTTTGGGTTGGATTGATGAATTTTCTTTCATTTAAGTTGATATTAAATCAACAATTAAGTTGATTGGAAGGGAAGAAGTTGTTGTTGTTGGTGTTTCTCTTATTGTGATCATGATTATCCAAGGAACAAAAAATCAGCAGTAGAAAAAGTCAACAATCAGTTAATGAATGATGGACTTTTAATGAGGTTCCGGTTTATTAGATTTTTTTGACGGCTTCTTGTTGGAATCTAGATAAATGAATGAAAAGAAAAAGAGGAGGATGAAGATGAAGATGAGGATAGAAAAGAAAAACTTCCAAAGTTATAATACAGAGTTGAGAATGGAAGAGAAAAGTTTATCAATACATTTTCTCTATGTAAGTTCAAAGAATTAGGAACTTTCTCTCTTTCTTTACTTTCTATGTGAAATCGAAGGAGGATGATAAGAAGATAGCCTAATGGATTGATGATGATGAAGATAGAAAGAGAGAGAGAATTACAAATACAAGACACTCTATGGAGGAAGGGGAAAGTTAAGTAAAAAATAAAAGGATATCCTAATGAATACCTTTACCATTTGGATGGAGAATGATAATAATAGTAACAATTTAGTAACTAAAATAAATTATAAGAGCTTTTTTCACATTGATCTACGTTTTTTTTACCATCATCAGTTTTGCATGAACAATATTAATAAAACTAACAACCAAACCAACAACAATAACAGTAACTCCATTACCCTGATGATAGTCAAGTATTAACTAAATTGGTAACAATAGTATATAACATAGATTACTATTACTCTTTGGGTCCATTGAAATCTGCTTAAAATAAAACTCTATGTATTTGTAAATACCCTAATAGAGAGGGAGAGAGATAAATACACAGGTAATCATTGTTATCATCAGTGAGTTTGTGTTACAATTGTTGGTTTTTTTTTACTCTGCGGTTGATATTAAGGCTAATATAGCAATCAACGGTTGGTAAAAGGACACACATGAAATTAAGTAAACAATTACTGATGGACTTGGGTAAAAAAAAGACACACAAACACTCAACGTTTACAACTCTTCCAATGGTCAGTGGGAATGGTCAGCGATTTGTAATATTACTCCTTCATCTTTGTGTATTTAGATTTACTTTTGATCTGGTTGATTATTTGGATTGTATGTTTTTCTCTCATCTCTTTTGAGTTGGATTGTTAAACTTGATTGTAATGGTTACACATTCATCTTTAACTTTAGATGATTTCACATGTTCTGTGTCTTTATCATCATCATTTATCTTTCTCTTTGTCTTCATCATCTCCATTTTTCCACCGATCTGTTTGTCTAACTTTGTTTAACCAAAAAGACGATTGATAATATTGTTAGTTAAACATTGATGATGTTCCTGTACTAATCTTCATCCTCCCTTTGGCTTTATCTTGTCTCTCTTTTTATCCTATGGAATTAGAATGATAATAATCATTATTGTTTATTAGATTTGTCCTTGGCCTTTCATGTTCCTGTTGACATAATGAGAAAAATAATGTAATAGTTAAAATTGAAGGGAGAAAAGCTCAATAGGAAAGGTAATACTTATCGAAAATGATGAGTCAATTTTATAATTGATGTAATATCATCAATTGAATATTGAAAATCAAGCAAGCAAAAGGAAAACATTTCATGATGTTGATGATGGTGAAGAGAAAAGGAAATATCAATAAAAAAAAAGAGTATTACATTTGTAAACATGGAGACAAAAAGTGTAACATCAATATCAATGGGAAAAAGAATTGAAAACCAACATCATCATTTATCCAAAATCCATAGAAAAAAAGTCAATGTAAAAAAGTAAATACACAAGACATTCAACCGATAATGTTAAGAGATGATGACGATGATGATGATGATGATGATCTATAGAAAGAAGAGAAAAAAAAATATAAGCTTTTGGATAAAATCAGAGTAATCACCAAGTACAATCATCATCAACATCGACATCATCATTATCCTTAAAAAGGTTGTTAATAATTTTCCATTAAATGTTGTATTACATGAGATGAAACTGAGATAGAAAATTGAATAAGAGAATATGAATTTCTCTTCATTTCCAATAAGAAGATAATGATCATGGTGATGATGATGAAGGAGATAATGGGAAGAGGCGAAGGTATCAATTTACTTACATTTCCATTGATTCTCTGGTTATTCTCAGTATTTTTCTCCATGTAAATGTATGGGTATTATTCAGCTCATGGAATAATCAATGGCTAGACAAAGAGAAAAAGAGAGAAAGTAAAAGTTAAAAGAGAAAAATATTTAATAAAAAAAAGAGAGAGAGAGAGAGAGGGAAACGATCATCATTTGTGTCATCATAATAGTTACCAAAAGAGAGATGATGATGATGATTGTGAAGATATTCCCATGGATCATGTTGTCTGATGATAAACACGATAAATTGAATCAAAGAAAAAGATCAAATAGACAACAATTTATGTGGAGAGAAAAAAAATCAAGTTAATCGATTGAATCAACGTTGACATTGTGATGATAAATTGTCATCAAAATGGCGAAAGAGAAGAAAAAATTTTCGAATTTAAAAAAAAGGTAAACAAAAAGTCACATGGAAAATGAGAGATTAGATAAGCGGGAAGAGAAAAAGATTAGACTTTTTCTTTTCACCAATTAATCATTTCGACCGTTTAATTAACGTTTATTTTAATTATTTTCTTAATTTATCACAGTGGCTAATTCGTCGGACGATTACTAATAACAAGAAGCGAAACAATTAAATGGGTGATCAATTTTGTTTCTTCTTCTCTTCGGTTAATCATAACCGTTTGTGTCTCCATTTTGTTTTTGTTTCTTTTCCATGATTTCATGTAAGTAGATCATTTATTTTCTCTTGATTTCATTTGATTCTATTTTTTATTCTTTTCTTATTTTCGCTTTGATTGTTGGAGTATATTCACTGATTAGACTGATATCCCAATTCTCTGGTCATTCTTTAGGTAACAATTTTCTATTTCTTTTTCTCTTCAGGCCTTATGATCTCATTACCATTTTGATATAGAATTTTTTTTCTCTTCTCTTTGACTTTAGCTTTTAATTAAGATGGACAATCAATATGGATAGAAAATTGTAACAGATGAGCTTGTGATAATCTCTTCCTCCTCCTCCTCTCTCTCTCATGGATGATAAATGGTAACCCAATGGTGGATTTTGATACAAATCGCTGGTGAGAAAAAAATTTCCTCATATTGACTAACTCTCTTGGACTCATTGTTTTCCCTCCATCTGATTTGTGTCTCCAGTTATTCCTGAGTATTTTTTTTTGTTGTTCTTAAGAAAAGAACAATGTTCCATCGTCATTTTCATCTCATCATCTTTTTCCATCATCAAGATAATCAATAGATTTATGAACATTTGGAATCAACCAACAGCCCAGAAAAATATAAAGAGAGATAACATTCAGATTTAATGTTACTTATGCAAAGTATTTTCTACCCTTTTTCCTCCTCATAATCATCTATTTATCTATTATCTATTATTTTCTTTAAACTTACAGATATACTATGGAAATTTGAAATTCTCTCACACATCATGAAGATATAAAAAGAATCATCATTATCACCATGGAAAAGCCAAAGGCCTGAAACTCAACTCTTTCCAAAAGTGAAAGTATCAAAGATAAAAAATAAGAGAAGAAGCAAAAATGATTCCAAACATACTTCATTTCTAATTTGATTGTTTTCTGCTCTTTTTCCACCAAACCTCTAAAATACTTTTCCATGGTATGTATTAGACTATTATTATCATTATTATTATTTGAATAAAACTAGTGTAGTGGCAACATCAACATCAACACCATCACCACCTCCAAGAACATCAACAAACCAAATGATTTTACACTGTTGTTACACTACCACCGCCACCATGATGATGATTATGATGATACCTCATGTCTAATAGTTTCTATCGTTTATTTTTTTTTTCCTTCCTTTCCCTAGGAACAACCCAAGGAATAGGAAGACATTGGGAAAGAAAAATCATCATGAGTAATATAAAAGGTTGGAAAATAGTAATGGTTTCAACAAAGAAAAAAAAATTCTGTATCTAAACCATTGCACCTCATCTATTTTCAATGATGAGTCCCTTCAGAATTTTTCTTCACATCATCATACACAAAGTGGATAGACATTGTGGAAAATAGTTCATTGTGTTACCCTCTCCCCCCTCTCTCTCTCTCTCACTTATCCCACCACACAGAAATAAGGTATATATTACACTTGCAGGGTGAATTTTATGACTTTCCACTCTCCCTCCAAATCTATGGCTCTTGTTATGGCCTCAATAACTTTCCTCTCACACTCGATCTCCTTTAATCCACCATATTCATTGCTTTTAATATTCAGTGTTTCTATCGTTAATTTCATCTTGACTTTACTTTTTATTACTCACAAATGTAACCCTTAGAAACACTTGCCATATAATAGACCAAACATTCATGAAGAGAATTGAATCTTTTCTGAATGAGAATGAATAATTCACTGCAATATAAATACACGCAAAGACATATCATCTTTTTATCATCTTTCTCTCTCACTAACTCTCATTTTCTTTCTCACTTTCTCTCTATATATATATTACAGGAGGAACAACTTAAAAAAGGTTAATCAAGATGATAAACATCAATGAGAAGCAGATGCAATCCCAATGTGTTTCCCTTTAAGGATGTTGAAGCCACGAGAAAAGATGGAGATAAAGATGAAGAAGAAAAAAAGTAAGAGGCTACACATTTAGCTCATCAATAAGAGTTTTTTTTCGCTTGGTATCAAATAAGTGAACATGATGTTGTGACAAGGATTTATTAATTTACTAATTGTTAAAAGTGACTAATGACAATTTGTTGTTGGCCAACAAGAACTGACATAAATTACTACATGAAAAAAAAAGAGGGACCATAGACTTTAAATCTGCTTCACTTCTGAACGATAATGATGATAAACAAGAGGCTAACCAATGATTATGATGATAATGATGATGATGAGATTTAACATGAATGAACAACGTTGGACTCAAGGTGATACTTCCGGAATAATTTTTCACCTTCTTTTAAATAAAGTAGACATTTTAATAGATGGTTTTGTATTAACATTGTTTTTCTCGTACTAGAAAAGCACCTTAATTTAATTCTCGTCATCATCCTTTATCTTGTCTTCCACTCAAAAGGGAGGATTGAATATGATGATGATGATGAAGAAAATTTTTAACACTGTTGTTAAATCATCGTATTGAACATTGTATTTTTTACCCTGTGGCTTGATAAGTAACTCGCTCATTAACCATTTCTCTCTCTCTCTCTCTCTCTCTCTCTCTCTCTCTCTCTCTCTCTCTCTCTCTCTCTCTCTCTCTCTCTCTCTCTCTCTCTCTCAGGGCCTACTCATTGAACAGCTAATGGTTAAGCTTATCAAGGATGGCAAAAAATGCTAAGGACGGGCCAATGAAGTTGATGATAATAATATTTTGTGACTAATTAGTACTCCAAACTAATTAACGTGCATAACAACATCACAAAGTTTACTATTTGATCACAGGGAAAAAAAGGAATCATGGATTTCAAGATCTCGTTTCTCATGCAAGAAAAGAGGAGGATATTAAGCTCATCTACACCATGATGATGATGATGAAGATGATGATCACCACCAACAAGGCAAAAGCGGAGGAGTAGGAGGGAAAGAGGAGGATGAGCAAATATTATTAATAATAATGATGATTATCATCATCATAATAATGAGGAGTAACTATTAGAGGATGGAGATGAAGATGAACAACAACAACAACGAAAATGAGGGAAAAGAAATTTAAAAAATGTATCATTACCTTATCTATCTGTTATTTCATCATCATAAAACTCAGATCACATCTTTAACAATCATCTTGATCATCATCATCATCATTCTCATCATCATCTTATGAGAGAAAGTACAGTAAAGGTGTGGTTAATGTTTTTATCTTCCTCATCATTATCATCTTTTTTATCCTTGACGATTTAAGACCTCACATTATGATGGAAGTACTTGAATTTTGACCACGACAAGTGAATCGTCCTCATCATCTCTTCATCTTGATGATTAACATAATCAATCCTGTTCATCTTATTAATTTATATTATACATTTAATATTTAATATCCAATTTCTTGACAAAATTAACACTAAATCCAGTTCCACAAAAAACGCCCAATATAAACAACTCCTTATGTTTAGGTCACAAATTATATCCCTTTATGATGTTGATTATGTTAATCATGATGAAGATGATGATGATGATAATGATTAAGATGACGTTTGTTGTTTAGACTCCCAAGACTAATGTAATCTTAAATTGATAATAAATTACCTTGATTATTATTAGTTTGAGATTCATGAATGAAATGGGAATCAGGATGTAGATTAGATGAAAATTTGTTGCTTCTTTAATGATACAACAAGAAAAAGTTAATTGTCGCTATTTGATTATTTCTTCACACTCACCTAACCATTTTCTTCATCAACAACATGATTCTGATCATTAACCCATCCCAAATTAATTGTTATTCTAACTACTCTCTGGCAATTGATCAACTTGTTTATTACCTGTAATCACTAATTATCTTTGAGCTAATTTACTTTTTCACTAATTTTTTTTTTCTCTTCTTTTTCTTTCTCTTTTAACTATTGTGAACAATTCTAGGGATTTTGTATTGGTCCAATGAATTTAACAATGACAATCAAGGATAAAGAATCTTGTTGAGCTTTAAATTACAATCAACTAATTATAATACTACATAAACAATTTGGAAAGAGAGAGAGAGAGGAAAAAAAGTCTCAAGACAATGTTGATTTCCCTGGATAAGGATTGAAGATTCAAGAAATTGGTTAAGAATCAAGGTGAACAATTGATAAAAAAAGAGAAGAAAACAAAAAATATATAATCTAATCTTGAAAATTCTGTATTCTTATTCCAACTTTTCTAGTTTTATCTCTCATGTTTGTTCAACCAAATCAACAACAATTTCACGGACCAACTGTTAACATGATGATGACCTGAGTTTTCAATATTCCAATTGCAGTAATACAATAACAGTGCAACAATTTAATAACATCATCAAGAGGTAAAGAGAGAGTAAGATGAACAAAATTTTTCAACTCTCGAATTGGTTTCATGGACTTTCAGGTTTACAATTAAAGTAACAAGATACAGATCAATTATACGAATTACTAAATCACTTTGATGGTCTAATTCAGGTAAAATTAATATCTGAATCACAGAATTGATTCTAACATCAAGATTTAAAGATTGATACAAATTCAGAAGCAAAGTTCTGGAAAGAGAGAAATTATCTCCTCTGAACAAATTGATCGATTTTTTTTCTCACCACTGAACGGAAATGCTAACAAAGTGTTACCTTGAAAATTTGAACTGAATTTACTCCCGATGAAGATGAAGATGATATTTTGGTCTTCAACAGTTTATCATCTTGATCCTTATCATCATTATCATCATTATCATCATCATGTTTACCTGTAAAGTCAATATTGTTTCAAGGTTTGTTGACCTACTTTTCATCAATGTTATTATTTTGTAATATCTGAGCTACTTAATGTCAGAATTTATTGATTACAATATGAGAAAATAATGTGATAATGTTAATTCAATTGTAATTGTTTAAAAATTACGATTTGATTAACGTATCCATGATTTTTAATTTGATTTGTTTCCATTGTTTAATTTTGTTTCTCATTTGACAGGTTGACCATTATGATTTATATTTACTTTTACCTTGGATGTTGATTGTTTATTGGAAAATCAATTTGAATCAATTATCATTATGCTAATCAATTTGGTCGTTTCTTATTTAATTGTTAATATTATCTAATTATTATGATAATTTAATGATTATTATTAATATTCCAGTGTGATGATTAGTGAAGGTATTAATTCATTATTCATATAATATTTTGTTAATCATCCGATGTTGATTATGATCATGTTGAAGGTTGAGTATTCACTTAATCATTACAATTAGAAATTACAATTAGACTTTTTTTCTTACAGAATTAACACTTATTTTCTTATTTCTCTTTAATTGTAGTTAATTGTTGCTGTAATATTTACATAATTACGATGGTGACGATGTAATTTTAATCGGTTATTTAATCAAATTTGGTTAATCAATCAAGAAGCATAAACAACATTAGATGATGATTATGTTAATTAAATGGACTTTAAGGGTTTGTATTATAATGAAATCAAGAGAAATTAATTATTCTCATCAATTAATCACTAGAATTAATAATTTAAAATGAGATTAAATATTCATTTTAATGATTAAGATTCTGCCGAGTAACAATTTAACATCCTAATCAAGTTAAGTCTTGTTTAAGTGTCCGAATAAATCAACAATTAAATTAAATCATTGATTTAATTTGAATTGTCACATTTTACTATTTTCCTCTGGAAATTAAATTAACTGATTGTTGAGTTAAATTCAATTTTCTTTACGATTACAATTTATTTAAATCTAATTATCTTTTTTGTTTCTTCCTTACAGTTTTTACAAACACACAATTAATTTAAATTGTTTACAATTTAACAAGAAACTTATCCCAGCAATCAACCAAATCGGAAAATCAACAACGCTAATCAATTGAGAAAGTTAAATTGTTATCATTGTGAATTTGGTAATAATAATTGAAGGATTGGCTTTGATCATTAATAAGACTTAATAATTAACTAATGATACAGAATCATTAAATTGTATATAATTTATAAATTAATGTTTCATTTTTAAAATTAATCATCAGTGATGACAAGATAAACTTGTCATCGTAATTATAATTATCATTATGATTGTGATCACTAATCATATTTGAAATTAAGCCTTTTTTTACACAATGATAATAATCATGGAATCACAATTAACTTATTAACCATTGGGAAGATCATAATGAAAAACGAGTAAGAAAAGTTCAATTGATTAATTGTTGTTGATCACAATTGATTTTCATCCATTTAATTATGATCATAACTCATATGATAATTAATCTTATCCTTTTTTTTATTGTTATAATTTGAAGACAAATCAACAATTTATGTCAAAGTTAATTCAATTAACTTATTGATTGATAATTAATGTTTTTTTTTCTTCTAATTTTAATCATCATTACAGAACCAAACTGACAACAATTAACCCCGTTGATTAATGTAACCACGAGGACAATCAATTGATTTCAACATGTAAGGTAAATATTACTAATCAATATCATTAAATTGTAATCATTTTTATTGTTTTTCATTGACACTCAATTAACAATTTAATTAGAAACGTGATAACTTGATAATCATTATCATTTTGATAATAACAATTAACGATCAATGATAATAACGATTTAAATTGAATAAAATGATGACAGGAAAATATTTTAACCTTTGTTTACTGTTGGTAAACAATTTAGAAAACTTAATTAACTTTAACGATTGACGATTGATTGACAGTAATTTAAGGTAATTACAATTTAAGATAATCAAGTAAATTTTTTCTTCTTCTCAACATTATGATTGTGCTTTGATTCCTTAATTTAGTTCCAGGTTAATGTGTAACCCTCTTGATTACGATTTAATCTGATATTTGGTATTTAAGATTATCTCATTCTCTCTCTCTCTCTAATCAACTCTCTTAATTCACCTTAATTATCATTATTAATTTTCCTCTTTCCATCTCTCTCTTTCTCTAGCAGTTAACATTTCTCAGGATGTAATTTAATTCCCCAATAATCAAGCCAATAATTGACAATGATTAGAGTTGATAACAAGATGGATTCCAATGGGTTTACCATTGATTATTTAACAACTTCATCAATCTTATATTTTTTATCTTCACCTTATCTTCTTGCTGGTTGATACTTTTCCATCTTCCTAATCAATATAATGATAATCATCATCATCTTTATCATCATTATTATCTTCATCCGTCAGAAAGTCACATCATCTCTTTTCACGATCTTGTTTCTTTTTTTCTGGTCAATTTAAGAATCTAAAGCAAAACTGTTTCTCTTTCTCTCTCTCATTCTGTCCCTTGTGATGTCCAATTAGTGGACAGAAGAAGATAAAGATGATGATGATGATGAAAATTTCTGTAATGATGATAATCTTAAAGAGGAAAAAGAAGATGAAAGATGGAAGATGAAGGATACGAAAGAACCTGAGAATGAGAGTTGATAGTGAATAAGGTGAAGATTAAAATTATCTTTGATTCGATATCAATGTTATATGAAATGTTTTCCAGATTCTTGCATTTGATATTTGAGATGAACAATTTTCATAAATATGACTCAATTTGAGATGATTTAATGATCTGAATTATCATGATAATCATCATGCTGATTATTTCCATCAATTTACAAAGTAAGATGATCAGCCATTAGAAAGTAAAAGTCAACACTAACAAGGATGAGGATAAACTGATGCTGATGATGATTTTTGACCACCGTTGGAAATGTTCATTGTATTGAGACGGTAAATAAATATTGATGATGAACTGGATTTGTGAATCGAGCTGAATTGCCCGAGGGTGGATAAAGTGTAAACCAGAAATCCTTGGAAAAAGAAAACAAGAAAGGACAAAAAGACATAGAAAATGACAGATTGAAATGCAAGAGATTGAAAGAGAAGATGATTTAACTTTTCTCTCTCTCTCTCTCTTTAAATGCCTCGGATGTTAATTTAAGGATAAAGTTTCAAAATATCATCTCTCCATCATCTTACTCTCAATGTCAACAAGATGAAACACTTAAATGAGTAAACTTTACAGAGAGAGGGAACTGACATACCGCCGGGGTTATCGGATAGTGTAAAAAAATGGATTCAGTAATTGAGGAGGGTGATGGTTACCGAGACGAGAATCAGTAAAAAGGTAGCAACAGGATCATCAACAGAAGCAACTTCTCAACTTGTTCAACATCATCTTCATCTTCATCATCATTATCATCTGCTAGATGAAAGTAAATATTAAACATGATGATCAACAGCAAACCCCAAAAATGATATACGATATCGTAGGAGGAGGATGAGGATGAGGAGAGAGGAGGTGAAATACATTTTACTTGTTAACCCGATGACATTTTTCCTCCTCCTGTTTTTTGTGTACATTTAGCTGATTACATAGTTATCTTCATCTTCATCATCATCATTTTACATATATTAAGACAAACAACAACAACAACAACAACAACGACATCAACCAAGGTGAAATCTCAATACAAAAGGTAAAAGAAAACAAAATCTACTTTAACCTTAAAATTGCCGAGAGCAGATTTAGTTTTATCCTAACAATCACATTGCATTTACCTGGAAAATAAAACATTACCTGGATTTTACCTTTTCTGCTCTGGCTACTCAACTAATAACAATGGCGGTGATGGTGGTGAGGGTAAGGATGAAGGTGGTGGATTGTAGAGAGAGAGAGAGAGAGAGAGAGAGAGAGAGAGTAACTACAAGATACTGCATCTGACAGGATGAACAACATGAAGTAAACAAAAAAAGGATGAGGATGAAAATACAATAATAAAGGAGGAAGGAAGCCAAGTGAGTATTATCATGATACTGATGATGATTATTATTATTGTTATTAAAAAAAAGTAAAGGTTTCCATTTACAATTAAACTCTTAAACATGTGATATTGTAAATCGTTGTTATTTATTTACAAACGTAAAAGTAAATAATAAACAATATATATTATCTTGAACATGAAATGAAGCACGCAAAGGTAAAGGTATTCACAGGTAAATTTTGCTGTTTATTTGTTTCCTTATGAACGCAATCAATGGTAATAATTGTAATAATAATGATAATACATGAGGTTACCGTTGATTGTTATACTCATTCAATTCATTTGCAAATTATTTATTTCATCTTATTTAATAGATTCATGTTTGGTTCTTGTATTACTGGTTTCTTCATGGTGGATGATTATGAGAGAGAGAGAATCATCATCTGCATCTTTATCTGATGATGATGATGAAAGAGGAGGATTAACAATGGAGAAGATGATAAAGAGGATAAATAATGATTATCGATGAATATTTTTTTCCATGGAACATGTTTCTTACCTGAGAGAAGATAATATCAAACTTTTTTGCTTCTTTCGTCTTGATTGTTAACATTCATTGTTAATCTGATTGTTCATCAAGCAATTAATACTTTACTGATTGTGTAAATTTTTTTAACAACAGTAATTGTGATCAAGTTAATCATGAACTTTTGTATTCGTTATCGTGTGTGAGTATTTAAAAGGTAAATCCATAGGAAAGATAATGATAACAATGGAGGAGGGAAATTGAAAGGAACAGGAAAAGATGCTCCCCTTTTTCCTCTCTCTCTCTCTCTCTGTTTTTATCTTCATCTTTTACTTACCTGGTGATGAAAGGTGATTCAAAAACGATGATGATGATATAATGATCATTATCATAGATGTAATTATAATTATACCTTGATAATGAATTTATTTCTCTCTTTTTGTTATGGTTTTATATTGTTTCCGATTCACATTGGATTTTGATATTATTATTATTGCAACGTACGATTTATCATCATTTTCATCATCATCATCATCAACAGCATATGATTGCTGATATAATAATATGAAAATCGTCACCCGTCTGTGAACATCTTTGAGGAGGTGGTGGAGATGATGAAGGAAGAGGAGGAAGACAAGTGAGAACCTGGAAGAGGATATAAAGAGAATATGAAAAGAGATGAAGAGACAGATTAACTGAGAGGAAGATGAATAAATTTCATTTTTATTATTCGATGATGATGATGATGATGATCAGAGGAAGAAAGAAAAAAGCAATTGAATGATCAGGAGGTGGAAGAAGAGGAGTAAAGGGAGGAGGAGGAGGTAAAAGGAAGACAAAGAAGATAAAGAAGATGAGGAAGATCCGGAATTTTCAAGTTAAACCAAAAAAGTAAAAGGAGTGGCTGGTTTACTATGATAATAAATGTACATCTAGATACAAACACTCACACACGCATAGTGATAATGATAAACAGCAAGAAGATGAAGGATAGATGATGAAGATGATTTTTCATGTTCGCATTCTGATGATGATAAAAATGGAGATGAGGGAAAGTAAAGGGATATGATGATGGAAGGGGCTGATCCCACAGAGAGAGAGAGAGAGAGAGAGAGACAATTGATGCTGGACTAGAAAAGGTTGTTGTCTTTTATCATGAAAATTTGAATGATTTACGTTTGAAAACCTTAATTCATCTTGGTAGAATGAGAGAGAAAGGGATAAACTACTGATCTTCATCATCATCTTCAACCTTATCATCCTAATGATACTTAATTTTAGGAGCAGCTATTAAATTACAATGGTTACGAACATGAATACACCATAAACTACATTCTGTGGGCGGAAGAAATTTCTTGGAGGCTTTTTTTCATCATTTTCCATCATCATCTTCACGTCATCATTATTATCATCATCATCATCCTCATCTGGTCAACCCCTTGATCAAATTCAGTTGCGCCTTGGAATTTATATAAATTGACTGTTGATCAACATGACGTAGAGATGAGAAATTAGATTGTAGTAGAAAGTTCAATGGAAATGAAGGAGATTCAGTGTTATTCAAATGTCTCTTGAATGGGCAACAATGAAAGTGATGAAAAGAAAGTGGAATAAAATTACTCGGAGATTTTCATCTTATTTTCACCTTGGAAGAGATTCAATTGTCAAGGAGGAAGAGAAAGAAGGATTAATGGACAGTGTGAAAGAGGATGAAAGAGTTAGATGATTAATCTAAATGTAAAGGCCGTTAAAGAGTCTATTTCATGATGGACATTATAAGATGACCACTATTTGTGTTGGTCATCAATGAGAAATAAAAGTCGATTGGAATCATTAGTTTCACAATCAATGAGATGGAATTAGAAACTTTTTTTGTTGCTACGAAACAGAGAGAGAGAGAGAGAGAAGAAAAAAGAAAATGAAGTTTATCATCATCTCGTAAAATTTATTGACGAAAGGCAATTATCTTCCTCCTCCTCTTCATCTTCATCAGGATAATTATCTTCATCTTCATCAAAACTCATTTCCATAAGTGTCCAAGCTTAAAAAATTGACTAATCTACTCCAAGGTTAGATCGACCTCATCAACAGAATGATGAATAATTATCTTACCATTGACTCCCAAAGGAATTTATCTTCATCATCATCATCATCATCATCATCATTCATGTAATATCATTTATCCTCATCCTTGAATCTATTTCCGTTGAACAAAATGATTTAGTTCTGATTGTTAATGGTGATTAAATGAGAAGCCAATTCAAAGTAAAAGCCAATTGAATGTATTTCAAATGTAAACATCAAAAATCAATTTAATTCAGACAATCAACTAACAACAATAACAATTTAAACTGTTAACAATTAAAAACAATCACAATTATTCAACCTTTGTTAATTTAAGCAGAAATCAATTAAATCCCATTGAGATTATAGTTGAACGGAAATTAATTGCTAATCAACATGATAGATTTGATTCAGTTTTGATTAAAATGATCAAGAAAAAAAAACTGGTAACAATTAACTAGGGGACAATTAATTCAGGTGAAAAGTGATAACAATTGTTACGAATTGATAATCATTATCAAGGTTGAACAATTAACTAATGAAACTAAATTAAAACTTTTTGATTGTTGATTTTATATCATTCGTTATGATCATGGTAATCAAATTAAGAAATGATTACGTTGAGAGTTGATTTAATTTGTAACAATTAGATTTCAATTGTGATTGCTACTAACAATCAAAGGAGTAAATGAGTTGATTATCAAGTTGATTAAATCAACTAATAAGGTTAATCAATCCTGGTTGATTGTTGAATCTAACGTTCATCTGATTGTTGTTATTCAATAATTGGAGAGCAATTTATTTACGATGATAATTGAATCAAATCAATTGATAATCTTAAGTTGTTATTACAATTACAATCTAAGTAATACAAAAATAACAATTACTCAACTGAATCAATTGATAAAAGTACAACAATTAGATTAATAGTAAAGTGATTGATTAATTATTCAATCGTTAATCATTATCACAAACGATTGAGATAATCAACTAATCCAAACGAATTAATTTGTTGCTGTTTAATTTAAATTATTCATGGAAACAGAGTTACAATATAAATTAGTCAATGAATTGACAATTAATAGACAAACAGTTGATTGTAGTTAACAATTAATGGACAATTAAAGGGCCTCAATGTTGTAGCATTACAAATATTATATGATTAAGGTTTTAATTATTAGTTTAAATGACAACCTTTGGGTTTACAATTTAATCACAATCAATAATGATAATCACACCTTAAGGTTATCTTTGAACAACAATTAATGATTAATTAACAATCAGGGTAAAAAATCAAGGTAACAATTGTCACACTCAATATAATGATATATCTTGTCACCTTTTCCTCTTTGATTGTAAACAATTAACATGAACAATTAATTATGATGATGAGAAAAATTAATTTCAATTGTTTTCAAAAGTTTTCCAATCAATTTGTTTTGAAACAAATTTTAACTTTATTGATAATTGATTGTTGATCAATTGATCAAGTTAATCAAGTTAAACTTTACTCATTAAGGTGGAGTTGATTAAGATAATTAATAATAATACAACAATAAACCTGACATTGACCCTCATCAACAATTTAAAGTTAATTATCTCTAAATAGTGAACTCAATTCATTGATTGTTTTTTTCATTTTCTCGCCTCTAAATTGTTAATAATAGTTAATCAATATCGGATAATAAACCCAACCCTTAATTAAGGATAAGAAGGGATAATCAATTAATTGTTGGAGAAGGATATTGATGGGAAAGAGAGAGAGAGAGAGAAATGATTAACAAAAGTGACAGAAAATCAGGTTAATTGGAATCGCAATGAATTTCGGATATGAGAAATTCTGGAAGATTAAGATTCAGAGGATGAGAGATATTAATATCCGTTTAGAATTCTTGATTATGATTATGATTAGAATGATGATTTAGCGATAATATCAAATGTTTATCTTTCATATTCTGTTGTTGTTGTTGTTAGATTTATGATCTAGATTAATTCTGACTCGAGATTGTGAAGATTAATCTGTTGAACGAAAATTTCATCAATATAAATCATCGATCGGTTGATAATCTATCCACATTCACCATGGAAGCTGATTAATATTATTGTAATTCGTTGATATTATTTTGCTCCTCACGAATTATGAAAATATGATGATCATCTTGAGAGAGGATAAAAAATTATCTTCCAATTATTCATTTACCATTTCGCTGAATGGTGATCACAATTTTCTCGTTGAATGAATGAGTTAAGTGTCGATTGATTTCATAATGATGATGATGATAATTCCTGTGAAGATAAAGATGATGATAAGAATGATAATGATGAGGATGAGGATGAAGAGGTGGATGGTTGATTGGAATGAGGAAAAAAAACATTGAGAGAGAAAAGGCAAAAATGAGACAAGAGCAATTGAGTTTCAGGGAATCTCATGATTATATGATTGATTGAATCTTTCTCAGATTTAATCTTCTCTCTAGAAACAAAAAACACATCCACAGTAATTTGATGATGATAACGATGATGATGATGATGATAATAACGTAGAAAGTAAGTCAAGTGAAAGTGAAAGCCAAAAAATATTAAACCACAAGCATCGGAATAACTGATGTGAGATTGAAAGTAAATGGGGTTAACACATTGATCAGATGAAGAAAATGATTTTCATCCTTTTCGATATAATAAATCATGTTATCATCAAGGAAGAAGATGAGGATGAGAGAGATGGAGAGAGAGAGAGAGAGAGAGAGAGTAATGATGATCAAATCAAATTATTCGGCAATAATTTGTGTTGCATATGTAATCAGGAATGATAATCAACAATCAGATCGTCTTTAAATATCAAAATCGTAGATTAATTTGGGGAAGAATAAGAAAATCAATGAAAACATTTCCATTTAGAGATTTGGCTACTTTACATCATCATTTCCGTTTCCTTTTCCCTCCTTCTGACTCTGAAATCAATTGATAATAAATCAAACCAGAGACCAATTCCAATTCAAGGCTAATATCAACTTTTACTATTGGAAAATCAATAATGATCAAGTGAAGACATTTAAGAATCAATTTGATGTTTAATAATCAAAAGAAAAAAAAATTGATCGAAATGAAATTTTTTTCCTAAATTTGAAAAATATAAAATTCCAAATCATCAAATCAATAATATTATCATTAGGATAATGTCATAACTTTACCTGTGACCTGAATTTTAATAATCTGCAGGTATATTGGTCATCATAAATTGTCCGAAAAGGTAATCACTTGTTATTATAGTTGACCAAAAATCAGTTGACATGATGGTCAATATGGTAATGGGAAAATTGTATTAACAAGTGAATGGAAAAAAATCCGAGTCAATTGAATGTGTCACCGATTGTTAATACGATCGTTAATTACAATTAACTTGAACATTATGTTAATAGAAATGGTAAACAGATAAATTTGATTGAGAAAAAAATTCTCTCTCAAAAGTTAATCAAGAAACGAAATGATTTAACAACAATTTAATAATAGTTACATATCATGTTATGTGTTATTAGGATTTCCAATGTTGTTGACCTAATGTTGACCATTGTTGGTGGTGAATTTTTGATTGTTGTTAGTTGATTGTTAACCATAATTGCTATTAAAACCATCACACGGTTTAATAAGCGAGTAAATTGTAAATTATGTTAACCAAATTGACTGGAAAATTAATGATAATTTCAATTGAATAATCAAAATTACACCAACACTCAAATTCAATAGTTAATCAATATGAATAAAGGTCGAGAAAAAAAAATTCAGGACAATTTATTGATTGTTGAAGATTGACTTTTATCACAGCAACAACAACAAACTTAATCAATTGGTGTATTTCAAACAATCAACTAACTAATTCAAACTATTAACAATTTAGTTTATAAATGGAATCGCAAAATTTAAACTCTATCATTAACTGTTACTTTTGATTATCTTATTTTGTCATTCATTTGATTTACTGATTGTTGTGAATTTATTTACCTTTTTTTCAATCATTATTCATTGATTGTTGGCCTGTTAATTGTTACATAACTGTAAATCATTTACAATTTAATTCATTAACATTTCCGATCCAATTGTTGGGATTGGAAACTTTTTTTTTCATTCACTCGATCCCATTGTTGTTACTCATATTCAATTTAATGGTAACAATTTTAATTGTGTTCATTTGATTATATTGTTCAGATTTACTTGTTAATTGTGATTTTCATTTTCATTTGAAAATCATAAATCAACTGGTAATCAAATTTGATCATTATTGTTATTATTGAAAACTTTAATGTACCAAAAGTAATGTAAATAGATTGAGATTGTCCAACAATCATTAAGTAATCATTAATCAATCAGATGATTAATAAATGGTTATTAGTAGTTATATCAATGAGAATTTGATTAAATTAATTGTCATTGGAAATTTGTATCAAATTCAATTTTTAGGCAGATTTGGTCTTCATCCTTAACTTAATTAATCACAATTGACTGATTATAATCAAATCAAATCAAATCAAATCAAATCAAGTCAACGAAATTGAAAAATTTTGAAAAAAAAGTTACAATTAAATCATTTCTAATGATAATCTAATCATATCATTCAGACAATGAAAAAAAAGTTAATGATTAACTTAGTCATTGACTCGTTAATTCAGTAAACTTTGTTGATTGTGATCTAATTGTAATCAAGTTGAACAGTAACCAAATTAAATTCATGGGTCTTTGGATTCATAAAATCAGAAAGCAAAGTTAATATGATTTACTATTTAGTTACGATTAATAGAAAATCAAATGATATTAATTCATGTTAACAATCAAAAAATTGCTGATTAAGATTAACCATATGATGGAAACTGAATCAAATTTAATCATGATAAAGATTAGAAAAGATAATTAATAATAAAAAAAAGTGAAAATCAATTGAAATCAAATGTAAATATAATCAAAATATTTGCTCACTAAAGTAAATATTATCATCCAAGTTGATGACAATCTATAAATTGTTGATTTAAAATCGTAATCAAATATCATGATTAGTAATCATAATTTACTATTTACAATTAAAATCAATTCCCCAATGTTTGTTTACCTTTAGAAAGATAGTTTATCAATGATGAAGATGAAAAGTATAAGAAGATTAAATATCATCATCATCATCTTTCATCTTCCATGTTAATGATAATATTTCATCTTCTTAACTCTTTTCCTCCTCATCCTTTCATCATTTGCCTACGGGAGATGCTGATGAAGATAAACAATTAAGCCACAACAATTTAAATGATTAACAATCTAACCCTTTCCTTCAATTGTTAACATTTGATTGTAGCTCAATTTTCAGAGATAATATTTGATTAGTTGAACATTTTTCGTTCCTAATCATTATGATTATTGTTGTTATTTATTGTTTAAGACATTTCATTTGATAATATCATCATCATCATTATATTTAATAAAATAATCATGATGATAATAAAGAAATGATGTCAACCAGAAAAAAAAACTGGTTAATATTATTTTTCCTCAGGGCATGTTACCCATACGAGAGGAAAAAACAAAATTTCAATAACAATGAACACTAACAAGCCTTCATTTTATATCTCATGTTATTAATAATCATTATCATCATGATAATAAACAAATCGATGATGATAATGATGATGATGATGATGATGTATTCTTGGTGGAAGATGATGAGGAAGAGGAAAAAAACGAAAAGAGAATTATTTTCATCTCATTTTCTATCCGATTCTCTCATGAGATTTCATGAGAATCCTTTTCATTTTTGTTTATTCCTAATCCGATTCAGTTAACCATAAAAACGATTGGTTTTAACCATTTGAATCTTTTTCCAATTACAAGAAGATGAAGAAGATGATGATGATCATCATCATCATGATAATGCTAAAGATGAAGATGAAGACAGGGAGTGAGATTTTCCTTTGCTAACATCAATTTAACTCTCAGTTGGTGATGATTTTATTTGTACAATTTTTTTCATCTTTTCTCAGTGGTTTTCATTGTTATTAAATTAATTTTATTCCTTGATTGTTATTGTTGATTTATCCAAAACGATCAACATAATAATCAAGATAAGTTGATGTTATCATTTGTTTATTATCACTTTGGATGGAAAGGAAAAACAAAGTTGATTGTTTCCAAATTTTCATTCCTCATGAGATTCAACAATTTTTCATGATAATATCATGGTGATCATGAACATGATGATGTTTCCATTATCATTCAATGAGTTTAATGTTGTTTTTTTGACAACAAATGATGATGATAATCATTCAGATGATTTGATTTCTATTCAAATGAAATCGCATTTTGTTTACTCATCAGAAAATGTATCACAATCAACATCTTTGTTGACATTATATTTACTCTGTCATGTTGATAGTAGTTGCATTTACCATTTAACAAAAAGTACATGTATCATCATCGCCCCAGGCACTTTAATCATTTAAAAAGGGAGTAAAATTATGAGGAATCCATATAAATATATCAGAGACATTTTATCATCTTCATCATCATCTTCCTTTATCATCCTTTTGCATTTAGATTTGGCCTATCAAGTAGCCGCAGGCGATAATGTTACTTGTCCCCAGTTTGTTGTTGTTGTTGATGATGATGATGATGATTTACTGTTGATTTTCATTCAGAATCCATGATGATTATCATCATGATGATAATTCTTGTTCAACTTGTTGTTTTTATCTTTGTTTTTACTTCTTCAATGATATAAAACATTATTCAACAATCACACTGATTGTAATACAAGATTGTCTTTCATTTTGGTATCAAAAAAGTAAATCAAATATACTTGTTACTATTTAGTTAATGTAGATGATGATGAGAATGATAAGTTATCCTCATCATCATCTTTTTCCCTGCAATGTGACGATCTGTGGAGATAAATCCTGTAACTTGGATCATGATGAATATGTTTTATTTATCAGGAATCACAGTCCAAGTAAATAATAAGATAAACAATAAAAGGATAACAAAATTAATCGCCTCCGGGGTAATATATTGTTATCGATACTTGATATTGTCAAGTTAACATTTTTTCCGATTTTTTTGCCAGAAAATTAATAGATTGTTGATTTTCCAGGTTGATTCTAATAATAGAAAAAAAGTTATATATTAGATTATATCAAAATTAAGATGATTAAGTGTTGAGAATTAATAGATTGTAAGAGAGAGAGAGAGAGAGAGAGAGAGAAAAAAAAATCTCAACAAGATGCAAATGAGAATATAAAAAAATAGGAATAGATAATGATGATTATGATGATGATGATGAGGATGATTATTATATTGATTACCTTGTTATAATGGTGGATCATTTAAATTGTTAACAAGATAATTTAATTCTGGTGAGTAAATAATAACTTTCACAATGGTAACAGTTAAGGTAAGAAAAAGGGTTCAAGGGTTTGGATAGACATTAATTGAATCATTAAAATGTTACCTTGATAAGGTGAATATAAGTTTTGTTGATTAACAGGAATCAACAAAATTGATGATACAACGATTATCATCATTATCCTTCATCAGTATAAGTTACTATTGATCATGATAATTATAGTTAAGTAAATATTAATACACTAAATTAATGTATTAAGTAAATTTACATTGAGCAGTTATCATCAATTCAACGTTTTTTTTTGTTGTTAATTTATCCTCCTCCTTGCTCTTAATCATCATCATCATTATCACTTTGCTCCTCCTTTGATATTAATACATTAAATGAGAGAGGGAGAGAGAGAGAGAAACTTGTTAATAACTTTTTTTTCTCCATGATGATAAGTATCATTTTTCATCCTCATCTCCATCATCATTATCATCATATGCAAAGTAAAATCTGTTGCGTGATTTGATTGTTGATTGTTGATCCAATAATCAGGGAGAGAGAACAGGAAAATGTGATGTTACTTTGATTCATCTTTTTACTTCAATTTTGCCAATTAACTATTCCCTGTAAATTGTAACAATAATAATGATTGGGCAAGAGTTATGATCCTGATGATGATCATCGGTAATGTACAGGCACGAAAATCCATTTGATAGTTTGATGAATATAAAAGATCAGGTTGGACATATCATCTTCATCAGTTGATTGTATTAATGGATTATCATCATCATCACCATAACCATCCACCCACAACCAACATCCTTAGCTTTTCATCTGATTTTGATTTGATTTTCCTCCTCTTTTCCTTTGATTCTTTGTAAATTATGTGATGTATAACATAATATAAATCAGATGATTTGATTTGACAGGTTTCAACATAATATATCAGTTTTACCCTTGGAGCAATTTAATAACAACGGAAAGTGAATGAGAGAGAGAGAGATAACTGGTCACCACGATCAATTGTTTACTTTTAAGACAATTTTTTCCCATAGATGATCATTGATGATGCTTATGATGATCATCATCATTTCGACTTTTTTTCTTTGACATTTTATGGAACATTTTTCTTGTCTCTCTTTCTGTACATTACGATTCTTGATTCGGATGCAGGTTAACCATTATAACGGTTTCTTTGATTCTTTTCCAATGCTTTTACTTGATTTTAGTTTCTCATTCTCGTGATAATGATGATGGTGATGATGAAGATGATGATGATACAAATGGATTAGGGTAACATAGTCCTATTAAAGTTTCTTCCTGTTTGCTTGTTGTCTTCCTATTGTATTGATGACCATGATGTCGATGATGATGATGAGAAAAATAATGATCAGAATTGGATTCATTGTATAAAAGGCAATGATTACAAGAACATTTAACCATAAAAACCAATTGGAAATGAAAGTCTAAGCTGACAATTGATATACTTACAATTTTGTTTTTCTTTTACATTTTCGATCCTTTTTAATATTAGATTATCATCATCAATCGACTCCATTGGATAAGTGAGTGAGATTGAGTAGGTCAATCTGATCGATTCTTATTTAACTTATTGTAATAATAACAAATAATGATGATAATAACTTGAAAAGATGATTAACTTGATTATATGGATTCCATTACAATCTTCATGTTTCAATCGTTTCTTACATAAATCCCACCTTGATAGTGATTATTACTTAATGATGACAGGAAATTGATGTTACCATGTTTAAAAATCCACTAAATGCTCAATAACAACATCCGGTATCTTCCAATGTACCATGACCATTAAATAGACAGAAAGATGAAGATAAACAATCCTGTGTAATGTAATAGTAGTTTAAATAAATAGGTTGAATTAAATTATTATCACCATGATGATGAAGATGATGATGATGATTATCATTGAGAAAAACATGTATAATAAATGTAATGTTATCTTTCAACGATAAAAGACTCATCAACACATATAAACATGTAATTTAGTTAACTGAATTATCCAAGATCATCAACAACTCACCAGAATTAATATATTCACTTGTAAATCAAAATATATGTATAAACATATCCATTAACTTGAATACTCACAACTCAGAATTAAATTCAGAGAGAGAGAGAGAAACTAAACTAACGAAATCAATGAAACTGATTCAGTTTTCTCATTGGAAATTTTGATTAGTTGCATTTACAAGGTAGTTAATTAATTGTATCAAGTCAACAATTAATCTTTCTCATCCATTGACCAACAATTATATAAATAGTAAATCCATTGATAGATAAACATATTATTATGTAACTCTCCTTGTAACGAAAGTAAGTTGATTGTAATCAATTTCCCTTGGGTGATTGTGGACAATTTGAACACGACATTTAATGTTAGGTATCCATATAGTTAATGATATTATCTGGTTAAAGAAAGAGAGAGAGAGAGAGAGAGAGAAAAGTAAATTACAAATTGAATACAAGACTCAAATTGATTGTAAACTTATGTTAATTGTTAACCTTAACTAATGTAGGGTTTACTTGTTTTTGGTGTTGTTAGAATTGGGTTTCAACAATTAAGAATTACATTGATGTGTAACTGCTTTTAGATATACATACATGAATATCCATCATTAATCAAACACAATCAATCATAATTTACTTTTTGTTTCTTTCTCCATCAATGAAATGTATTGAATCAACAACGATAATAATAATAACTCGTTAACTAGTTTGTATTAATGTTTATGAGGAAAATGTTTCTCTCCACAAAATGAAAACACCTACAGTTTTTTTTCCTCCTCTTTATTCATCATCAGTTGGTTTTAATAATCAGTAAATTGTTGTTAAATCTAAAGAAGAATAGAAGAAAATTATTAGTAAACAGTAAGAATATCACTTATATGTAATAATAATAAGCGAAAGTAAATTTACTCAATCATATGATAGAAAAGGAGAAAAGCCTAACAAGTCTACTTACCATTTCTACTCCAGTGGAACAATTAATGTTAATTAACCGATTAATTGTCACTCATGGTCCATATTCTTTTAATCTTATCATTTAGATAATCATCTTCTTCATCTCGTTCATCAGGATTAATCAATTAAAGATGATAAGGGTTAATAACAATCAAGTTAATAGACAGAAACGTATTTGGGGAAACACTGATTGTCCAGAAAACAAGAGTTAATCAACCAAATGGTCATTAGTTTAATTTTTTCATTAGCTCAGTAGAATCAATCATTAACTAGAGAAGAACATGAAACAATTAACTGTTTAAAGAAAATAAATATAAGGATTAAAACGATCAAATTAAATTAGAAATAAATTTTAGATTAATCAACAATTGAATTTGTTTGAAAAGGAAAAGGGGTGAGTGAGAATAGCCCACAAATTGATTGATCTATTTTCACAGATAATTTGATTTGGAAATAAATTCTCATTGAGTTTAATTGTTTTCTAATCTAATTAAATTAAATTACTTTTCTTTTCTAATTGATTTTATTTTCTTCCAATTTAGTTTTCATCTTGTGATTTACAATCCTCTGATTTACAGTTAAAACTTTCATGAATTAATTGTTAACTTTTCAGTTAATCAATTTTTCTGATTCTTTGTTTACTTTTTTCAAGTTACTATATTTGTGAATTTTTATCATCTCAAGTATCATTAACATCATGTAATTGTTTTTGATTTTTTTCTCTGTGTTAATTTAATTACTTCAGTTTTTCTCTTGTGTTAGTGAGTTTCTCTCTCTCTCTCTCTCTCCTTGGTAATAAATTGTCATCAAAATACGTGAATTGGGTGAAAATTATTCTCTTTTATTTATGTTCTCTTTTTCATTTTCTTCTATTTTTTTTCTTCTCCAATTCTTTTGTCTTTAGGCCTTTTTTTATACTAACATTCTGTTTTCCATTGGTGATGATACTTATTGAATTTTATTCTTTCTCTCTCATTTACAGATATTATTTATATATAAAAGTCTTTATGATGGATTTTCTTGTTCGAAAATAGTGAAAAGTTTATTTCTCCTTTGCCAGCTTATCCATCAGATCTGGAGAGTTGCTCTCTCTCTCTCTCCTATTCTCTGCTGCTTGTGTGATAATATTTCCTACCAAAACCCTGGATAGTTGATTATACATTTCGGTGTATATACTTATATTCATATATACTCATGGATACACAGATTCATTCACATAAGGATATATATTACACCATGAGAAGCATATTACTCAAAAGATTCAAGGAACAATTGTCAAACTTTAGTTCCCTTGACTGTTAACCCAATTCAATTCTTGGTAGTGGAGAAAAGAAGAGTAAGAAAAAGGAAAAAAAAGAGAAGACGAAAACGAATAAGGAATAGAAAAAAGAGAAAAGAAAAGAAAAAGATTCATTGGAAATCGGTTGTTCCAATGACGAAAATGAATACAAAGAAATTGGTGCTATTGGTTACACAGCGAAATTGAAACTTATGCGTGTATCATGATGATGATAGAGAAGACATGGTAAGTATATATTTCTCCTGAAAATGAAGAAGAAAAAGAAGAAGATAAAGTAGACAGAGAAAAGAAAGTGAAAAAAAGGTAAAGCCAAAAAATAGAAACCTTTCAATCTTTGGAACTTCATAGTTTCATTCGTTCACTCGCTCGATTCCATCTTCTCATTTCATCTTCACGGTTGTTTACATATCTCTTTGGTTACTCTCTCTCTCTCTCTCTCTCTCCTTTCTCATCCTCCCATGAATAATAACAAAAGTAGGATGAAAATCCTTCTGACATTCAATTTCATCTTCTCTTCTCTTCTCCTCCTCCTCATCATCATCAAAAGATACAACAGCAGTTCCACAATTCTACCATGTTAATACAGCCTTCTCTCTCTCTCTCACTCCCATTTATTCATCTGAATAGTAATATCATGATGATATTTCACCATCATCATCATTATTATCATTTTTTTCGTCGAAACATTTTACATGAAAAATTCACTTCCAATCAAATCAACTTAATCTTCTAACCTTTTTTCTTTCTCCTACCAAACATATTACTCGTCTTTGGTAACCAAAACTTTAAAATCGAAATACAAAGACATTTATATGGAGAAAGAAAGATCTAAGGTAGAAGGAAGAGAAATTCTGAGAAATTCTTATAATATATTTTTTCTTTTTCTTCATTATTCTTAGACAGTAAAGCTAATGGATAAATGAGCGTAATTTACGTGGAACATGGAACAGGAAAAACACACACAAAGAAGAAAATTGGAATAAGAAATTTAACTTCCCCAATCTATTAAACGACCGACACACAAATAATAAGGAGAAAAAGAAGAAAAAAAACTCGAGAATAATAAAGAACTAATATTTCAACCTGATTCTTGGTTCTTTACCTTAGAGTATCATCACCATTATCATGATATCTTCCTGTTGTCTTCTCAATCTCCTATTACTGGATTTCCTCTCTCTTTCTCTCTCTTGCTCTCTTATTGACTAAATATTCATCACAAATTCCTGGTCTTTTTTTCCCTCTAAAAAACATCAACATGGAAAGAGGATATTACACTTTTATCATCATCTTTTACAATCGATCAGAACCAAAGGTCTACTAAAGCAATTGGAAATCAACATCACACACACACACAACTAATATAATCGATTATTGATTACACTTTACATATAAGCATAAGTATTATGTGTATATTTGATTCTCTTGGTAAGAGACAGTCTGACAAGTTCGAAAGACCTTTCAAAAGAGAAGAGAAAAAAACTTCGCCATAGAATAGGGAAGATTGATTATTGGTTCTGTTGTTGATACGAGTTTATCTCTTTTTTTCCTCTTCCTCCCTGTTATCTAACTGTTCATCATGATGGAATAAAAAAAGCCCACGAATCACATTGGTTATCAGGTTATCCAAATAATCTTACACTTTTTTTATATATCATTTAACTTCTTACACACACTCTCTCTCTCTCTCTCTCTCTCTCTCTCTCTCTCTCATCTTCACCCTCTTTGCCTACTATTATTTTCAACAGTTTCATTCATTTAATTTGCTTCTTTATCTTCTCTCTTTTTCTCTTCTTAGATTAACATTCTTTGTATTATTATCTTACTACCACTATTATCCTTAACAGGTCAACTTAATTGCTGGTCAACTTGGTCATTTGGTGATTTATTATTATTCCTACAACAACAACATGGTTGGAACAACAATAACAACAGATAAAAAAGGAAAACTGTACTTGAAGATTCATGAAAGATACAAAGGAATAGTCTTATTATTCACACTATGATTATCATGATGGTGAAAACCCTGATAATTTGGTCATATAATTATATGAGTCGTTTAAACATTGGATTGAATATTTACTATTGAATTGGATAATTGTGATGATCAATTAACCGACCATCATTGGAAAACCAATTTAATTGTTAGTTCAAGTTTATCTCTTATTATCATCGAAAAATTAGATCCATTGATGAAGATATTTGAAAGTTTCATCTTTCATCTGAAAAATCATAAGATTTTCCTTCAATGAATAATGTTTATGATCAAATATGCAAAATAATGATAATCATCACCATGATGATTACATGAAAAAAGGAGAGAAGATGAAAAGAAAACATTTTTAATATCATAACATTTTCCACTCTTTTGTTATAAATGTTATATATTAAAATGGAAGAAGAGAAAAAAATTAATATTACTTTGCATATGGTTCATTTACATCTAATTCATTGAGAATGCTCAACAATCAGTTCTGTTAATATATTCATACGATGATGATCATCATTTTTTTCATTATCATGAAAAAGGAGTAAAAAATCAATCATTTCTCATTCAAGATCTTAACGCCATCTCTTGTAAACAATCAGCGCTTTCTCATCACATGTAAAGGTAATCACATTAATTTCTGTTTACTTTTTCCTCTTTGTTTTTTCTCTCTACTATCAGTATACTAACCATTTGATTATTTTAGTTAATTAACCGCACATAATTTGTCTAACAATCAATTGACTATTAACACGTAACAACAACACTAATACTGAATTTAAATTGTTGACAATTGAACATCAACAATTGCAAACGTGTTACGATTATCAATATGAACTTTTTTTCCCTCCAGAATTATTACCATTTGTCTAAATTTAATTTCTTTAACTTTTTTTTTATATTCTGTTGATTAACTAATAACTATTAATCTCTCCCTTAGATTATATAAAACTGTGAATGAGAAGACTTGATTCCATTGAATAGATGGCGATGATTATGATTAGGATGAAGCTTTTGGATGATGATGATCACTCATCTTTCTCACTGTATGTGGTTGTCATGTCTAAATGCAAATATTGTTACAATAACAACAATCAACGCCAAGAGTAAACTGTTAATATTGTAAATTTGATTCTGTAAGTTGAACTTGGTGAAACTCAGTGAATTCATTTGCATTGAAATTTGTTTTGTTTACTTTGATTATTTTTCCTTTTCTCCTACGTAATGTTATTTATATTACGATGATTATTTTCATTTATTTTTTTTTCTTCTCTTCATCTTTTATTGTTTCATGTAATACATTTTTCAATTTTTCTTCATCTCTCTCTTCAGGTTCAACAACAACAACAAATGTATAATATAATTTTCCCTGTTAATATCTAAGGTGGTGATATGATTTTTGAGAATCCAGATGATTCATAATAATAACAATATAATATTGTAAAAGAAATTGGAAATTTCCAACAAGACCAAATAGTGAGACTTATATATAATAATGTAAACATCATTGGAAGATGATATTGGATGAGGATGGAGAAGGTTCCATGTAATGTGACGATGATGGAAGACAAGTGAAGAAAAGTCAACTGTTTTTGATTCGAATTGTGAATTTTTCTAAATCAAGAGGATGGAAAAGAATCAAAGAAATTGAATGGACTCCTCCTAGGTACTTTGGTGAATTATTATTAGAGATTTTATCCTCAGTCTCTCTCTCTCTCTCTCTCTCTCTCACTTCTATGACATTCATTCAGGATAAAGATGAGATGCAAAAGAATTACAAAGAGGATGGAAAGAGAAGAAAAAAATGGATGAATAAGAAGAGAAATATTGTTCATATTCCATGGAATCAAATCAACAACAACAACAGGAACCCAAAGAACAAGAAGATTGTTCAGAATAAGAAAATAGAGAAGAAGAAGAAGAAAAAAATGAGAGGAAATCTCTTTTTTCTTCATCATCTTCCTTCGCCTTCTTAGGTTCATTATATTTATCATAACTTGTCATCTCCATTTTGTTTGGAAGACGTAAAAGATGAGGAAACAAACATCAGAATCATCATCATCCAGAAAGAGGGAGAGAAAAAGAATCAACCATAAACAACTTTCTTTCTCTTTTTTTATTATTATTTTTTTACGTTTTTTGGCAAAAAAAGAGATGAGGATGGAACGAAGATGACAAAGAGGTGTAAGATAACTACCACCACCACCACGACTGATGATGAAGAGGAGGAGGAGGAGAAAAAGAAGATAAAGAAGAGGGTGGAAGGAGATTCTGCATTCTCCTCATCTCCTCATCTCTCTCTCTCTCTCTCTGTCTCTCTCTCGTCATCATCATCGTTAAACTTTTTTGAATGTACATTATTTTATGTGTATTTTTGGTCCTTAGAGTCTTGACCTTGATCGAGGTGAAGTTTAACTTTTCCTTTCCTGATGATTTTAGCATCGATAACAAAGACCATTCAATAATATGTATACAAAGTTTCACTCATCCAATTTTACGCTCATCATCTTTATCATAGACTCATCATCATTCTCATCATCATCTTCTTCCTCTCTTCTGCTTTATCCTCCTTTCTCAAAGTCATCATTGTCATAATAATGCCCTCTTTATGTGTCCTCTCAACCTTTTCTGTGGTTGACATTTGCCTTTATCTCTCTCTCTCTCTCTCTCTCTCTCTATCCTCATCCTCATCCTCTGGATAAATATATTGCAAGTTAAATTGTTCAACCTCCCAAAGGTAATCGAGACAAAAATCCCATCTAAATCAAACAACAATTTGATTAGATGAAATATTTGATACGATAATTATGATTAGTTGATTAAAAAATCAATAACCAAATCGTAAATGATATTGAATGATGAACATAATGGTGATAATAACAATTAAATGAAATTGTTATGATGATTATTGTGATAATAAATCTGATTTATCAGTCATCCATTGAAAATGTTAACTGTACAATTGATTATCATCATTGATCATCAGAATCATCAACATGATCTATGTTAAAGTTAATCAACAACCAAACAAAAAGATATGAATCTATCATCACTTGTCCATTGGTGTGATCATTTTTTTCATCTAATCTCAATCATCATCATATTAATAATCATCTTGATCTTAATCTTTCCAAAGGAGGGATTAGTATGTCAAAAGATAAATAAATTGACATCTTATATTGTTCAATGTTATTACAATAGACTCTCTCTCTCTCTCTCTCTCTCTCTCTCTCTCTCTCTCTCTCTCTCTCTCTCTTCTTTCTTTCTATTATTCACTCACAATCCTCACCCCGCCGCCATGAATTTGGGGATATAATTTATACCTCAATAAATGTCGATTCAGTTTAATTGTTAGATTGAACAAAGCTCGTGTCACGCGCTCGAGTCTCTACCCAATAATTAAAGTCCATCATGATTAGTGAACCATTTAATTCACATCTTTATCCTTATCTTGATGATCATGATTGTAATTCATATCTTCATTGAAGAGGATCATCATTTTCATAACATCACATCAATGGGAAAAAGATATCACATCAATGAACTTGCAAGAGAATGGGAGAGAGAGAGAGAAGTAAATTCAATGAAGAGAAAAATAAAGATGATCAACAAAGAGATGATGATCCATATTATCATCTTGATCCTCATCAAAATCATATTTAATGTCTACATGTTATATTCACATATTCATATGTACATAAAATACAAATAAGGATCGGGTGAGATGTCAAGTGAACTCTCATTGTACTAGAGAGAGAGAGAGAGAGAGAGAGAGAGAGAAATGAAAGAAGATGACAGAAGATAAATTCTGATTCTCATCATCGTTTTTTTTTCATTTTCTAAAAAAACTACGATGATGATCACATAAACTCTTTCAATGAGGAAAATATCTGGAGAGAAAAAAAATTGCTCGGAAGATGATGAAGATCTGATGATGATGATGAAAGTAAATCTAAATATCTTGTCATTCAAATAAACTGATATTCAGTTGAAATGAATTGGAGTAAACAATAACAGGGAATCACTCCCAGATAAGATAATAATAATATCCTTGAAATGAATATTTTTTGTTCACAGAAAAATGATTTTCCTCTTACAATTTTCCCTGTTATCATCATCTTTTTATCTTCATCATCGTCATCATCATCTGTATCATCTTGATACTTTTCTACACAAAATTGGGTGAAAAAACTTGAGTGGATTGAAGATGAAGTTATATATGGATGAAAGAATATGTTTCCATGAGAAGTGAACAGTTTCTTACAGAATTGTTCAGTTATCTTCCAATATCTCTGTATCTCTCTTATTCCATTTCAATGGAATAACAAGGATGATAATGATGATCGAGATGAAGATAAAGATGATAGAGTAAAAAAAATTATTGATAGACAAAAGAAAGAAAGAAAAAAAAAGAGAAAGAGAAAAAAACTTTTCCCCTTCTCCTGTCATCCATTCAGTTTCAACTGAACACCATCATCAAGATCTCATGTCATGATATGTGTTTAGTCAACCTCATTAATATCATGGAGCCTCACCCACTCCCACCCTGAGAAAAAAACTTCCCTTCGATTCCCATTATATTTTACAATTGAAGTTCGAAAAAAAAAGTTCTTATTGATACTGAACTTTTTTTTTCTCTCTCATTTCTGATCGTTCCATGATGATTACAGTTATCATCATCATCATTTGAAATAAATCATGATGATTATGTTTCCATGAGCAAATTATCATTATTGTTATTATTTGATATTCAGTTCTGAAAACAATGGAACCACTGGAAAAGAAAGTAAATATTAGTTCAGAACTTTTTCCATTCAAATATATCAATTCAATTCTAAATCTGAATCATGATTATTATACATTTTTCCATGTAAACATGATATGTAATAATTATCATGGAATCACATTAATGCTGGAAAACAATGGAAAATGATGAAAATTAATTCCACTGATTCCTTTTTCTGATAATTCGCAAATCTATCAACTGATCCATGATCAGAATCAATTAATCATCAAGTAAAAGTTTATCCAAATCATTATGATGATAATTGTTTGTTTTATCAGTTAAATCTGAATTTAAGGAATCAATGATTTCTCATTTGATTGAACAAAATTAATCAAAGTCAAAAAATTTTCTTATTTCCGTTCATTTTAATTCAGTTTGTTCAACAAAACGAATCATTTTTCATCATCTTATCATGATGATCAATAGGATTTATAATCATCATGTTTAATAGCATAAATATCAAAGGTATGAACATCAAAAGTAACTTATTGATTACATTGAAATTGTATCATCATTATTTACATCAATTTTCATCCTTCATTTTCCCATAGACATCATGAAACATCATGAATCATGATTCATTGGCTCAGATATTCACACTCTGAGTATTATCACCATGAATCAACAATCGGAACAAAAAAAAACACCATAATCATATCATAGCTTCATGATTATAATGGTTCCTGTAACAGGCTCATTATTGATCATGGAAACCTCAAGATTCACTGTTACTATTTCCTGTTATCATGAAGGAAGAGGAAGTATCATCAGGATGGATCTTCATCATCAAGAAGATAATTATCTTTGATTTTTTTTCTTCGCCTAATTTTCTAGGTTTCAATCTTCATCTTTTTCACTATTCCTCAAGTTATCATCATGTTCTGATGATGAAAACGGTGATAATCTGATAATCTTTGCCTTGTGATTATCTTACAATCACAATGATTCACCGGAAACTGATCACCGTTAAATTTGTACATCATCATCATCATCTTCCTCTCTCTAGTCTTATCTTCCTCCTTTTTACCTTCTCAACCGGAAGGTAACAATAGTTACTTCATCTCAAGTGTTTCTACTCATTGTGATGAGGATGAAGATGCGGATGATACATTGAATAACATTGAATCAATCAGGTGAAAGAATTCATAGAAAATACAATATCTTCCATCAGTCTCTTTCTTATCATCATTATCATCTTCTTTCTATGGACAGGAAATCTTTCATCTCTCTCTCTCTCTCTCTCTCTCTGGTATAAAGTTTCATCTTTTCCATCCCTTTACATTGTTATACTTTGTTAGATGAATTCATCTTTTATCTTCCTCATCATTTTTTTTCTGCTGAATCTTCATCTTGCCGATACTTTGTTTTAACACTTTGATCCTCGTTGAATTAATCATCGACATCATCAGGATATTAGACATTGGATTAACTAGAAAAAATTACGAAAAAAAGATGAAAAGTTAGATGATGATGAAAATGATTGAACCAAAAGAAACCAAATCAATACATTGATATTATTTTTCTTTGGGTTTTTCTTTATCCTCATCAATTGATTTACATTGATTTTTTTTACTATTACCTATTGTTGTTAATACATTTCAACTGTATCATCCAGGTCTTCATCTTCATCCTCATCCTTAACCTTTATCTTAATAGATACTTGAATAATCATCTTTAGTTCACTTTGATGAAAAATGCAAGACAAGCTTTTATTATTATCATTATCATCTTCATCTTCATCTTCATCATCATTATCATCTTCGAGTTGGTTTGTTCAACTTATATTAGTAAAGGATTTTCATCTTCATCCTTTTCTTATCATCTTTACCAGCTCTTGAATTTACAGGCATTTAGTTGAATAGGAAACAATGGTAATGATGAGGATGCAGATCAAGATGAAGATTGAAATTTAATAGAAACAGGTTTTAAATGGAGAGATGAAAGTAAAGATGATGATGATGATGAGGATGAGACTTTATTGATGAGGATGTTGTTTAAATCGGCTTAACCAGTTACAATCAACTGTAACTCTCTAGACTAAACTAGAGTATAAAAAATTACACAACCATTATTTCATCCTGGATGTTGATGATGGCAGAACTTGGATTCATCCTCATCCTTAATCGTAACCAATGAAAGTAAAACTTGAAATCATCAGTAAAAGTTAATATAACTTGAAGATAATCAAAATGTTTCATGATCCAAGTTGATTATCAAATTAAATGGGAGCAATTAACAAGTTATCCAACAGTTTAATTAATCGAGTTGCATCATATCATCACAATCAATTGATTTGCAATTTAATTTTCTTTATAAAGAAGGAAAAGAAAATAATTATTCTAAATTTAGAATCATTAATAAGTTTCTTCTATTGATACTTACATTATTTTCTTTGTCTTTGTGTTTGTTTTCTTATTCCCGGGAAAATATCTCATTAGTTAGTTAATTGTTAACTTCTTTAGAGTAAATGATTCCAAACAATTATCATCAAATTCAACTTGTTAAACATTTCCTCTTATGTTTCAGTTAATAAACTCAATTGTAGCTAAATTGTTGTAACTTTGATTCCAAGTTCAGATAAGCAAGAAAAAGTTTTTTTTTCTCAGCAGCGAAAAAAAAATTCACTAAGATTTGTTTCGCTTTTTTTTCTGCTTCGTTTTCCATTGATATAAACACACTCAAAGCGAGTTAGTTAATTAGTTAATTAAAGTTGACTTTATCTGGTTCGCTCTTTTTTTTGAGTCAATTTTGCTAAGAAAATTAAATTGGATGATATTCATCTCCATCATCATCATGAGAAAACAATTATTTCACTTTAAGATATTTTCTTTTCCATCTGATAACTGATAATCCTCAGAAATATCGTCATTATTAACTGGAGATTGAGATCATTTCAATTGATCACCAAGAGAATTGAAGAAGAGGAAAAAGTTTCAAAATTATCCTTCAATCAGTTTGGAGTTGATTGTCGTTTAATTAACGATCATAGGAACGTTGATTCAAGCCAAGGTATTAACGATGTCGAGTGAGGGTGATAAATTAGTTGACATAATCATGATGATGATGATTATGTTTAGTGTTGAAAGTGTTCATGTTGAGAGTTGATGTTGGACTTTTTTTTCAAGTGATAGTGTCTGGGGTTATACTTTAATTGTCATGATGATGATGTTTGGGTATTAAAGTTGACAATCAGTTGATTGTGATTAGTATTGTGCTTTTTTTTGCTGTTGTTTGCTGTTTTCTTTTGCTTTATCCTCTCTCCCTCATCCATGGATTTTGTCTCGTTCTCAATTTCCTTGTGACAATTATTTGAGGATGAAGATGATGATGAAGTTGAAATATATCACTTGACAATGACAAGCTCATTAAATTGAGTCTCTCTCCTTTTTGGTTAAATCTTGTTCACGAAAATGAGCCAACCACAGAAGATGAAACAAAGAAAATGAGGAATTGCTGGTTTAGTTGATGAGAAGGACACACAATTTAGAGGCTTTTGATATAAGGTGACCTTTAAATGATGATGATGGTGTGAAAGGGAGATAGATAGATAGAGAGAGAGAGTACCATGTTTGGGTGGATAATAACTGTTATAATGGTGAAGATAATGATGGAAATAATGATGATGATGATGATGAGATGAAAGAGGTGAAAGGAGAGAGACTGGAGAGAAAGCGAGAAAAGGTTAGTGTCTAAGATGAGAATAGAGAAAGATTAATAAAAGGAAGAGAAAAAAAAGAGAAAGTAAATCTTAGAAGGTGATCCTTATGGATATAAGTTAATACGTTTCTAGTTAAAGATTCTTGAGATTCATTGAACTGGTCCAAGGATTTTATGTGTTTGTCCTTTTCCACTTTCACCTCCTACTATTGTTTTTAACAAGGAGACACCTTAATTGATGATTAGTGAACCTTAGTTAGTGATGGTATGATGATAACCATAGATCATCATGGTAAATATAACCAATTTTGATGAGAATGTTGGAATAAGAAAAGAAGCTAAAGAGAAACAAAAAAGAATAGAAAATAAAAGCTCATGAGAGAAGAGAAAAAAATAAAGCCAAGATTAGAAAAGATTCTTATGAGAAGAAGATACAATCAGCTTACCCGTTATTCTCAATAGAATTTAGTTTTCAAATATTTCCATTACATTACCAGGTAATTAAAGTTTTCCATCAACCCAAATAATCAAAAAGAAATTAAAATGTTCAAGATCAATACAGAAAAATACTCACATAGGGAAACCATTTTAACCAAAATCTACCAATTAACGGAGACAAAGAATCGATTTCAGGTAATGTAGTAAGTAGCGAAGTAGAGTCAAGTCAACAACCTGGAGCTTGTGGGTGATTTAAATTAACAATTAAAAGAAAAAAATAATGATAATTAATCCGAAAACAATTAAGATTAAATTAAGAAAACAAATTGATAAAAGAAAAATTTTTGCGGGTTAGCAGCGCCATCTCTTGGTCTTGATAGAAACTTTGAAGTTCGATGGGAGTCGAAAGAGGTTTAACTTTTTTCGCTCCTGATGAATTTTAATTTAATTAACTTTACCTGTTAATTAAAAATTTAAGGTAAGATCTTAGTTAATGGTTGGAGGTGGAGCTAACGGCTATTCGTCACACTTATTCCTATGTTTGTTTAAATTAGGTTAGGTCTTCATTAAAAGGGTCAAAATCGAAATAGGAAGGCCCGGAGGGCCTGAGACAATCAAACGGACACACAAGCAACCCAAAATTCATCCAAATTTGCCTATTTAAGCTGACGGACACTATCGATAAGTGTGTTGAATAAGCATTGGCTCCGCCTCCAACCATTAACTAGGATCTTACCAAATTTAATTTTGTGTTATTATTGTTTATCTTATTCCAATGATCAAATTGACACCAATATTATGACAGTTCGACAGTTACTTTAGTTGTTTTCTCGTTACTCTTAAAACTGAGACTCTTATTGCGTCGTAATAACTACAACAACCTCTCATCTAAGGTTAGTATCACATAATACATCTTACTAATTTTCTCTCTCTATTTCTTCCCATGAATTAAAATAGCTTGATTGAAAAAAATTCTGATTTAAAATTACAATATTTAAATTCTAATATTGAAAAGTCTTATATTTAAAAAAGAAAAAAATAAAGAAAAAAAAGAAAGGAACCAAACAAACAAACAAAAACTAAACAAAAGGATTGTCACCATTAGACTCATCCAACAAATGAAGGACAAGCCAATGAAGACACCGAATTATTCAATCACTGATTTAAATTGTATTGAGAAAATTCATGTAAACTGGGCGATTAGTTCAGTGCCTCAGGGTGATTGGACTGAGTCCAATGGAAATGTATAAAGCATTAAGCTCGGGGATAGGTGTAATAAAGTTGGATTGCAATTAACTAATTGTAGTTTCATTTGTAAATTACTAATGAAAGAGAATCAATTTAATTGGTGAATATTTAGATCTTACATTAGTCAGTATATCAATGGTTATGATTAACTTATCAGTGAGTTTTCAGAGTTAAAGGAAACTTTTTAGTCTCGATTTTAATTTAATTTTAATTCAATGATTAAATAATTTTTGATAAATCAATGGAAACTATTTTAATGAGAATTTAAGAAATCAATAGAAAATCACAAAATTCTATCATGAAATTTATTAGATTATTGTGCTTCTACTAAAGGTAGAACCAAAGAATCGAAATCAGAATGGAGGAAAATCAGCATTTTGGTTACAAGGAATTTGAAAAAGAAAAAAAATTTCATGGTAATAGAATAAGAATTTTTCAAATTCAGAATCAGAACAAGAAAGAAAAGAACAAAAAAATTCTTTTTTTCTTGTTATGAGAATAAAAAAATGAAGAGATATAATATTCTCTGTTCTTCTGGTGGAATTGATTTTGTTTTCTAATATTCTCAATTCTTATATTTGCTTGGATAATTTTCAATCTGATTATCGATCCAATTGTATCATAATCATCATCTTCTAGTTGTATCTGTCTCCCTGATACTTTTGTCTACTGATGATGATGAAAAGATGATGAAGATGAAAAAAGGACGACGATGAAAGCCCATTTAGATGGGATTTCCTTGGAGCAGAAAAAGATAAGTTGAATTTAAGTGAATGAAAATATTGAGCTGAAAGCAATGGAATCACTTTAGTATCAGATGAAGATGAAGATGATGAGGGAGAAGGAGAGAGAGAGAGAGAGAAAGAGTAGCCACTTCAAGTAGAAAAGAAGAAAAAATCGAAAAAGAGAATAATCTTCATCGAAAAGATCTTTTTGTTCATCTTCCTTCTCTGAACATCTCTCTCTCTCTCTCTCTCTCTCTCTCTCTCTCTCTCTCTCTCTCTCTCTCTCTCTCTCTCTCTCTCTCTCATCCTTATCCTCATCCTTCCATATTCAAGATGATAGAAATGAAAAAATTATCTTCATTATAAATGCCCAAGAGCCGAAAAAGTTACGAACTCGAAAGGTACAAACTCGAGATAAAAAGTCCTACAACTTTTTTATCGATTTTTGACTGAAGCTCTATTATCATTATGATCCAACTCTTCATCTTCTTCTTTATCATCATTGATGTGAACATTCAGCTCGATTAGACAATCGAAGTAACTTTTATAATGATTAAGATGAGGATTAATTTGAAAAGATTTCAAATGATGTAACAATTTAATGAGAGAGAGAGAGTGGAAATCATCAAGAGTTAATCATTTATCTGTGATGATTAATGATCATTTTAATATTTGATTCGCTCAACCAGGTATTTAAATTATCTTTCATCATGATGGAATCATTAAGATCATGAGAAGATGAGAAGATGATATAAAAAAAAGGAAAAGAAAAACGATTTTATCAAAAAAGAACGAGAAAAAAATTCGATTTAATAAAGTTCTAAGCTTTTTTTTCTCGAATTTTATTTTTCACCTGGAAGTTTCAATATTAATCTGTGTATATTAAAAGTAAGAGTTTAATTGTGTTGGTTAATTGAGGCGATACACGATTAGTTTAATGGTTAAGAGCAATTAGATTGAAGAGATTTGATCAATTGTTAAAATCATTTGAAATTGGGAATTGGGAAGATTATCAAAACTACTCAATTTTCTCAATCAGTGTTAGTTCATCAAAGAAAATCAGAAAGTTTTAATTCCAAGGGTGTGGAGATTATAACAAAGAGATGAGGTAAATTTCGTGATCGTAAGTAATTAGAGCGATAATTAATCGGTTTTTGGTCGATAATATTTATCGTAATACGCTGTGAAGGTGTCATAGGATGGAGACACTTTCTGGACAATTGCATCTTGCATCATGTTTTTCATGTAACTTCCAGTCGATGGATAAGCTGAGCAAACTGAATCAACACCGTTGATTGTTGGATGGGAAAACCAGGATGAAATTGGAATGGTCATTTCCAGGAATGGCCAAACCATGTAATCAGAAAATAAAGGTTTTTCATTACCTGAATGTAAAGAAAAAAGAAAGAAAGAAAATGTTACAATGACATAGAGATTGTTAGCTGATTGCTGATGGAAGTTAACAATTACCTTGTAAGAATTTGGTTCCAATATTGGAAAAGATTGATTCTAATTTGGTGAACATCTCAGTGATTGATTTGTTTTTCTCTTCAATGGATAAACTAGAATCTTTTAGACATCGAATTGGTGTAAATAAGGGTGAGGTTATTTCATCGATTAACAATGAACCTTTTGCCTTCTCATAAGGATCAACTGGGTGGAGTGTGGGTGGATAAATTGAATCGAGGTAATTAGCAATTACCATTGATTCAGGTAAAGTTTTATCTCCCTGCTTAAGGTAAGGCACTTTGCCCGCTGGGTACATGTCAAGATACCATTGAGGTTTGTTGATCAAATCAATTCCAATGAAGTTGTATCTGTGTGTGGATATTTAAATAGATTGATAAGATTAGATAACAATTAAGGTGATTCAGTGTAGTTAAACTCACGGAATCTTTTTTTCAGCCAATACAAGAAGGACTCGTCTCACAAATGGACATATAATACTACCATAGATGGTCAGATTGGACATATCGACAGAGGGATGACCGGTACTATCTGTTGGAATCAATGTTTAGAAAAACAAAATTAGAGATACAATTAGTTTGTAGGAATAATTTGATTGTTAGAATTGTGTAAATAGGTCATGTAAATGGGAATCAATTTATCTTGAATTGAAGTTACTATTATTTACCTTTATCATGATAATCAGCAAACACTTCTAAGCCCATTGTGTAAAATGGTTGATTAGTTGATTGTGGTTATGATGAGTGATGACAATTTAAAGTTAAATTGGTGAGACAGCAACAGTTAACTCAATTCAATTGAATTGGTTACGTTTCTTGTTAACTTGTTAATCAGCTGTTTCCATGGTGATCATTTTTTGCTTCAAATTTGAACTCACATTTTTGATTATCATTTAGGTGCATTGATTTAAGTTAATCATAGATTATGATTAAATTGTTACGATAACTTGTGATTGGGAAAAGCGTTTCAAATGTTGTACTTGGAATCATTTGTATATTTGTATCTCTCGATTGATTCAAATCAACAGGATCAATATTTTAAATGGAGTTGCAATTGTTCAGGGTTTTTGAGATCATTTGACAGGTGATTAAGAGATTAATCTTGATTGTGATTAGTTGAAAGTAATTCCAAGTGATTAGTTAATCCATAGAAAATTGTTCAGTTTAAATGGAGTATCAATCTATTTGGATTATTAAACGATAATGACCAACATTCAATTTGTGAACATCTATTGGTAAATTTAACGATTTATATTCAGAAGCAAAACCAAAATGAATCCATGATTAACCTTGAAAATTAATTAACTGAATCTAAAAGATAAATAAAAATAATAAAAATAATAAATGAAAACAATTAGCAAAAAAAAAATGTAAACAAATGAGAAACAATAACAACAACAAACGCCGAAACCAGTTGATCAAATCTTAATATCTCACCTTTAACAACTGACAATTAAGATTAAACAATTAACCAGGAATGACAATCATTGAGAGAATTGAACTAAACCATAATTAACAACAATTAGTTGAAATTAATCAACGAGAACAAAACAAAATCAAGTGAAACTAAAAGCGAAAAGCAAAAAATGATTCATTTGAATCTCCAACAAGTTGAATTTAAGGTTAACCTTCAACCAAAGTGAACCAAAACTGACAAAGACACTAAATTAATGATTAACCCGAAATAGAAAAACTAATTAAAACAATTAAATGAAGAAAAACAATTAAACAAACAAAGAAAATGATGCAATCGATTCATAAGGATTTCTCTATAAAGAACACGTGGTTTCTATCAGCTTGTAGATTCTCAATTTTTTGGTTTGTTTTTTTTTCTTCTCTTTTTTTGTTCAACTCTAATTGTCTTCGCAGTTTAATTAGTGTATTTTTTTCGGTGATTTTTAGATAATTAATTATCATGTTTCATTCTATTACTCGGGTAACACCCTCACTAACCAGTGCTATTAGAATTTCTCGTCAAAATCAATCGTTTTGGAGCAGATTATTGTCTACACCATTAACAAGGCGTTTGGTTACTGATGCTGATGGTAAAAGAGAAACGGTGAGAACACCAACTTTAGAGGAAATTAATCAAGACAATTTAAATCAAACATCGTCTTTCTCATCAAATTCATCATCAACTGATTCACCATCATCTCCATCATCATTATCTCCGGAAGAATTTGTCAAAATAGAAAATGATTTGAGAAAAGAGATTGAAGGTTTAACAGAAAAGGTTAAAGAGATCGATGATAAATATAAACGAGCTCTTGCCGAAGCTGAAAATACAAGGTAAGGTCATTTTAGAATTTAGAAATTAATTCTTCTCCTCTACTCATTAAGAATCTATATTCTAATTATCATGTTTTTCTTTTATCTTAATCACAGGATAAGAATGAGACGACAAGTGGATGAGGCCAAAATCTTCGGGATTCAAGGTTTTTGTAAAGATCTTCTGGAAGTTGCCGATGTCCTTCAAGCAGCAATTAAAAGTGTTCCAAGTGATAAATTAAAAGACGAACATTTAAAATCACTATTTAAAGGAGTTGAGATGACGGAGAATCAATTACAATCAGTTTTCCGTCGACATGGTTTAAATCAAATTAATCCAATTGGTGTTAAATTTGATCCCAATGAACATCATGCAATGTTTGAAGCCGATGATTTATCCAAGGAACCAGGAACCGTCGCCATTGTTACTCAGATAGGATATAAACTTCATGATAGGACAATTAGACCTGCGATGGTTGGTGTAGTTAAAGCAAGATCGAGTTAATTAACGAGTTAATTGTTGTAATCATCATGCGAGAGAAACCAAATGAGGAAACAAAAACGAAGAGGATAAAGTCAATTTGAAATTGTTTTACTCTTAATTAATTATATTCAATTCCATGTGAGTCATTACCAATGTTCAGCTCAACAATTAACAATCAATGGTGAAAATTGGTTAATAATCTAAACAACTTGAAGGAGAAAACTAAAAGTCAACAATTAACACTTACAAAATTATTAGTTTAAAAAAAAGATTATATAAAATGCTGGATAATTGAATTTAGATATTTAATTATCGTTTGAAATCAAAACAAAAGGTTTACAACGTTTTGTTGATTGAATTTAGAGGATAAACTTGATAATTAATGGTACATAAATTTGTTTCAATTGATTAGAAACGTTGGACTTTATATATATAATTTTTTTTATCTCTGTTAATCATAATTGTTTTTCATTCAAGTTCAGTAACAACATCATTTTCATTGATCAAATTGATCGGTTGTAAATTGGATGTTATGTTGTAATAATAATAATAGTAATAATAATTTAGAATTGGTGAATGAAAAAGAGAGAGAGAGAGAGGAAAAAAAGGTGAGAGTGGAAAAAGATTTAACTTGGAGAGAGAGAGAGAGAGAGTGAATAATATCAACTCAAGGGAGATGTCGCTCGATTTTTGAGTGCGAAAGACCAATTAACTTTGTCCATTCGAAAACAACCGAAAAGGTCACTAGATGATTAGGATATTCGATTCCATTCAAATATATAATTCGATCTGTTTTTGTAGAAAAGGCATTGTGATGACATCCAAAGGTAGAACCTTGTTAGGTGGTGAGTGAATTTGTCTCTTGAATTTGTTTTTCGCTCGATTTTTTCTTTATAAAATGTACAAGGTGTGATTTTCGCTCATTAAGATTCTCTCAATTGTTATACCGGTTAACTGGAAAAATGGTAAAAAAACTGTTTGACTTGGCTTTCGATTTGTTTTCCATTTGTTTCTTTTTCTCTTTTGCAAATTCTCTTTGTTTCCGTTTTAGTCTCTTGCAGGTCTTTCATGTCTTCTCTCTCGAGAGCGAGATTTGTGACGATTTTTTGGTGATCGTGATCTTGAGCGACTTCGACGACGATAACGTTCCCTTGATCTTATCATTCAGAAAGAGAGAAAAAGGAAAGAAGGTTAATTATTAGTAAATATTTTTCTCTGTTTACGATCAATTAGATTTGTAGATGTATTTACCTTGATCTACTTCTACTTGGTTTAACTTGTGGCTCTCTTTCTCTGTCTCTTTCACGATCTCGGTCTCTTTCTGCTCTTTCGGTCTTTCGGTTCTTTCAGTTCGTTCAGGCCTTTCGGTTCTTTCTCCACGGTCTCTATCACCTCCTCGTTCTCGATCTCTTTCTAACTCATTATTTCTACTTCTGTGGTTATTGGCTCGGTCTCCAGATCGTTCATGGTTACGATTAGCATTTCGATCATTGTATCTGTTGCCTCTTTCATTTCCTGAATATAAAGAAAACAAAGAGAAGAACAATAGAATTAGACAAAAAAAAACAACTAGAATTTGATGAGAATGGAAATTTCCCAGTAATAAAATACCTCGATGTGAATGTCGATTCCTCCTTTCATTTGATATTTCCTCATTTCTATCAGGTAGCAGACCTTTGGCTCTTTTTTCTGCAACAATGATCTGTGAATAGATAAGTGAAAACAAAGAAAATTAATCGATTGAAATCACAAAGAATATTCAAGAAAATGACACACACCTTTAATTCCTCTAATCTTTCTCTAATTGTGATGAAACCAAGATGCAATTTACCTCCAAAATGATCAGCTAATCGTCTATCATTGTCATGAATTCCAAGGTAGGCTGAGCAAACCTCACAAACTCGTAATTTCTGCTGTTGATAACTTGATGCAGGCATCGAATTACGATATTCAACCTCAGCGGATTGTTTTTCTTTCTTTAATTTTTCCACCTCTTCCATATATTCAAGAGACTTTTCAACATTACCCTCTTCCCCTAAAGCTTCAGCAGCAGCCAACTTTTTACCAATAGCTTCAGCTAATTCATGAACCTTGTTCAATTTAGACGTAACCTCAGCACTAAGCTCCTCTTGGGTCTCTGCAAGCCTTTTCTTTGCTAATTCTGTCTTCCTATCAGCATCAGCACCAAAGGTTTGCAAATGATCCAAAGCGTCAACCTCATAACCAAAATCTTTATTGAGAGAAGCTTTCTCATAATCAGCTCTCAAGGCGAGATCATGTACTTTCGGACATTCACCCAAATCCATACGAGTTGAGGCCAAAATATCATGTGGACAACAGGATAAAAGGAAACTTTTACACACCCTTGGATCACTAAAATGATATCTATTCCGTTTACCTTCAGCACCTTCACGAGCAGTTCCCATTAGCTGATCTAACATGGCTCTCATTTGTTCAGTCGCTGACATGACTTCAACTAGAATTTAATAATTCTCAATATCAATGGAAAAACACTAAACCAGACAATCAACTCGATACCAGATTAATCCTTAACCTGTTAATAAAAGTATTAGATAAAAATTTACTATAAATTTAAGACAATTAGTTAATTGATAAAGAAAAAAACAAATCAAAACAATTAGATTTACACACAAAAACCAGAAAAAATTTCTCAGAGGGACCGTTGATATATAAAAAGCTCCATTCCGGTAAAATCAACTTCCATTTACTTTTAATCATTTAATCATCGTAATTAAATTTAATTGTTGATCGATTTTTCTTTTAACCGACAAATAATCAAGAATAGATGTATAGTAATAGATAATAATTCATCGCCGGTAGTGATTAATTTCCCGTAGAAAATGAAACTTGATTGAAATATCAATAAAATGGAAACAATTTTTTGTTGTTGATTGATTTAATTATCAAATCTAATTACTTACCAATGGATGATTAGTAAATAAGGTTAATTAATAAGGTTGAATTCGTGGAATTGATTTTTTGCATGGAAGTGAATTTGATTAGTTGGAGGATTACGAGAATTAAGAGTAAAAAATTAAATAGACAAAATGAGTTGGTCAAAAACTTTCGGTTGATTGTCGAGTTGAAATGCGAAAATACTAATTGTTGTCAACTAATTGGTTGATTATGTTTAAAACTTACTATGATTTTTTTATCCTTTTATGTGCAATTTCATGTTCGATACAATTAATAACGATAACAACTGAGTTCTTAAAATATCCAGTCCTCGAAACAATTGAAATCTCATTCCCATCGACAATTGAGATTCCCGATTTAACAATTTGTACCCAATTTTTGTACGCAATTAACTGGACCTATTTTCTTAATCATCATATTAACTTAATTACCAACTACACAAATTGTAAATTACAAGGAACTACCGATGAACAATTAAACCAAACCAAATCGTTTTTCAATGAAATGGGTCAATGGGAATTTCAACCATTCGTTGAGAAACATTTTACTTATCAACAATTTTACAAATCAGTGATCAAATCAAATGAATTAATTGATGAGATCAAATTCTGGACCAACAATCAAACAATTAATATAATAGAATCAAATCCATTGAAAGAAATTGATTGTTCCCATGAAACTTTCATCAAAGATCCTCATGTTTGCTATCATGTTGGTTGTCGCAATAAAACCGCTCCAACCGAAGCCGCTTTCCTAACGAAAAGTGACCTTAATTATGGACCAATGATCGGTAGCATCATGCAGGTCACTCTCAATCGAAGCTACTTTGACCATTGGGAACATGCATTCGTTTACATTCATTCACCATTATCACTTCCCTATGGAGATGAAGTTTCATCAATCATGATTAACTCACGAAACGAAGGGTCAATATTTTACCTTTCATATAAAAGGTTAATTGTTAACCTTTTACCTTTACCCTATCAAACCGATTGTCTTGATTATCATAAACAATTTAAAGTCTCCAGGGCAAATCTATATGAACAGTGTGTAAATAATAAGACGAAAAGTGAATATAAATTCATTAATTATCAGACAATCATTCGAGAACCTGAAAAGTTTAATTACAAGTTTTCCAATCGATTACGATTCAATTACTCTGATCAATTGGATCAAATTTACTCTCAATGTAAATTGTTGGTTAACAAATCTCAATGTAATCAACGATATTTTATCCCTTATTCAATGGGCTACGAGCAATTATTTGATCAACAATCAGCTAATTTTTTAATTGTTGCCCCAGTCGATCCTGAAATTAATAAAACTTGTGTCGCTAAAATTAATTTGGTTAATTATTTTGTCTCAATTGGTTCAATATTGGGAACTTGGTTTGGATTTAGTGTCGTTAAAAATTTAGGTCATTTTCTGGACAATTTGATCATCACAATTAAAAGTAAACAACAAGTTAATCAATTGAGAAGTAAAAAGTTTAATCAACGATTTAAACGTAAATGGATTGATACAATTTCCAACCGTCAATTAACTTGATTCACCTTTAAATCAACAATTAAGTCTACCTGTTGGTTGATTATCATTAAGACCACTTTGAGATTAAGACAATTAGCCCGAAGGGAAAATTAAAAGAAAAAAAATTAACTCTTTTAATCCTAATCATCTTAATTATCTTAACCATCATATGAGCAATTAGTTAATTAACGTCTTATCAATACAACACAATATAATTCACTGATTGTGATTAACTTATCATTATTATTTATAACTTTTCATTCAGCATGAAACAATTTAGTTACCAAGCAATTAATTGTAACAACAATTTATAATATTGAAAACTACCAAACTAATTGTAATTGAAAACAATCAAAATGATCAAATTAATTGGAGTAAATTTTTTCCGTTAATCAATTGAAGAGGAACAAGAATAAACTAAATCAATCAGCTTTAATTAACCCGATCATTGTATTGTGAAACTTTGATTACAATTAAATCATAACCTAAATTGTAAACTTCCTTTTTCCTAATTCCTAATTGTTTCACTAATTAACCTAGAGACTAGTTAATTGATTACCACTGATTTGTAAAACTTACTCAACAATTTGAACTAATTACCTTGTTGATCACTAATCATAATTAAATATAAAATATATATTTTTAAACACAAACAATTAACTCAAACATAATCACAATAAACAATCAACAGCCCAACCTCCAATACTAGTAAGTAAATCAATTATGTTTATTTTGTAACAATTAAAATCAAACAATAAACAACACACACACACAAAGATTAAGATTAGATTGGGATTATCCCAACACGATGATAATAAATTATTAATTGCAATTAATATTTATAAACAATTAACTTCAAGTTTACCGTCTGAAAGTTTTTCTCATAACATCATGATTAACATTGTCACTCTTAATCAACTTGAATTACAATTATCACAATTAATCAAGAGAGAGAAATTAAACTCAAACCGATTAAATGAATTTTCATCAATCAATTGGTAGACAAACTGGATTAGCTAAATTGTGACAACCTAAACATTGATATTGATGGTAAATGTTAACATGCAGTGAGAAAAGTTAATTTCAACAGTAAACAATTAACCATAACAATTAACCCAAACAATTTACCAAAGTTCAAATGATTAAGTAAACAGAAAACCCATCCTTCTAGTTTTCCTGCTCTTTCCTTAATCACAATCACCTTAATCATTGAAATTAATCACTTAATTATCTTGGATTACATCTTACCCTCCACCCACTTAAGTAAACAAACAAACATTGGAAAACAATTAAAAACAAAATCTAAGCCTCTCTTTTGATTAATCAAATTGATACAACTAATCAATCAACATAATATTAATCATAATATTATATACAATAGGTATAAATATAAATCGTTAATCAATTATTTGTTGATTATTGTTGATTAAACAGAAAAAGTTAATTGATAACAATTTATATTCATTTGGATTACTCAAGATACTTTTTTTTTCTTGATCAACATTGATCAACATTAGATCACAACCAATATTGATTATTAGATTAATCATAACACTTTAATCAATTCGATGATAAGAAAACCGTTGATTGTATCACAATTGCAACTAGTTAATTGTTTTCCATTGATTAATATAACCTAAACATTATTGATAATTAAATAATTTTCCAAAGAAAAGAAAAAGAAAAAGTTTTTCCTTCTTGTCACTTGGTTAACTTTCAATCACTTACAATCATCATCATCATCACTCCCACCGGTGGCTTTTAATTTCCTATAACTGAATTAAATTATCTTCCACTCCACCTTCATGGGCAAGTCTCATTGGGGATAATTTGTATCATGCTAATCCAATGGATTATCTTGATCTTTCCTCTTATCCCAACCTTAAACTCCACCTCTTACCACTCAATGTGTTCACCTTTACCACCCGCCCTCAGGTCCTCCTCATCCTCTTATCCTCCTCCTAACTAGTTTACCACACTAACCACCAATGGACAAAAATATCCTGCGCAATCAATAAAACCAGATCAACAATAACAACAATTAACTGTGATCCACAATTCAATTTAGACGACAATTAGTTGATCTCTCAAAGAGGAATCAACAAACTTTATTCATCTTTGTTTCTTCATCACCAACCTCAACCTCGACCATCACCACTACCAAAGCCAACAATCATCTTCACCTTCAAAGACTCTTAATTGTTTAATTGTGATTGTGATTCTTTCCTAGTTAACTAACCATGAATTCAAATCTTTCCAATCCATTGGAAACACTGACCAAAGATGAGACAATCCGACTTCGTGAACAACATATTGGGTAAGATACTGATCGATATTTAAATCACCTTTTCGACTGAATAATTAACTTCTAGTGATTGAAAATTATGATGAAATAATGGCCAGTTTTTTGTGATATTTTTCTGAAAATTTTCCTTTCTTTTTCCCTTCCTGTGTGTCCACTTTTCTTGACCATCTCTAGAAAATCCTGTACATTGTTTTTCAAAGATGACCCTTTGAAAATTGTCAAAGGTGATGGTCAATACATGTACGATGAATCTGGTAATAAATACCTTGATTGTATCAACAATGTCGCTCATGTTGGTCATTCCAATCCCCATGTAACTCGAGCCGCTGCTCGACAAATGTCACTGATTTACACAAATTCCCGTTATCTTCACGATGCTATGGTCGTTTACGCCAAACGATTGACCCAATATTTTCCCGAACAATTATCAATTTGCTACTTCGTTAATTCTGGGTAAGTTTCTCACAACAATTAACTTTTGATCAAATAAACTAATTTTCTCTCTCTCTCGCTCTCTAAAGTTCTGAGGCCAACGATCTTGCCCTCCGTTTGGCTCGTGCCCACACTCAACATAAAGATGTCATCACTCATGATGCGTTAGTATTGATATATTTATCTTACCAATTGATTTCCAATCGATTTTAAATCAATCACAATTAACTAAATACTTTTTCTTTACAATATCAATAGTGCTTATCATGGACACTTGACCAATATTGTTGAAATAAGTCCATACAAATTTACCAAGATAAAGGGACATAAGAAAAAAAATTGGGTCCATGTTGTAAGTAGATTAATTTGTTGATGATTCGACTGATTATCTTGATTGTATTTTCTTGAAAAATTAATGATGAACAATTTAACATTTGATATTGTATTATTTTCAGGCTCCTTTACCTTGCAATTATCGAGGTAAATACAATAAAGATAAACATTTCGATGATGAGAAAATTGGTAAATTATATGCAAGAGAAGTGGCCAGTTTGATTGAGACTGCAGAGGAAAAAGGTCGTCATATCGCCGCTTTCATTTCCGAATCAATGATCAGTTGTGGTGGTCAAGTTATCCCACCCAAAGGGTATTTGAAAGAGGTTTACAGGTAAGAAGAAGAAGAGAAAAAAAAATCTTGACCAATCAATTAAAATTTAATCTCTTATTTCAATTCTTACTCTTGATGGTAAACAGATTAGTTCGTGCTGCTGGTGGTGTTTGTATCGCTGACGAGGTTCAAGTTGGCTTTGGTCGGATCGGCAGTTCAATGTGGGCCTTTCAACATCCTTCCAATGATGTTATTCCCGACATTGTGACCCTTGGAAAGCCAATTGGTAATGGTCATCCAGTTTCTTGTGTGGTCACCACTCCCGAAATAGCGGCAAGCTTTGAAGGCCTCGGGGCAGAATACTTCAATACAGTAAGTATTAAACCTCTGACTCTCTCTCTCTCTCTCTCTCATCATGTGTCCACCACTCGTTGACCATTTATGTTGACTCATTATTTTTATCTTCTCTTCCTTCAACAGTTTGGTGGAAATCCATGTTCAATGGCCATTGCGAATGCCGTTCTTGATGTTATCGAAAGAGATAACCTGATGGGTCAAGCGTCCATTGTTGGATCCTTTCTAATTGAGAACCTTAATGACCTTGCCAATTCTTATCCGGTTATTGGCGATGTTCGTGGTTGTGGCCTTTTCATTGGTGTTGAATTGGTTCGAGATCGAACATCAAAACGACCAGCAAGCCATCTAGCCGAATGGGTTGTTCGTCGTTTCCGTGATTCAGGAATAATTATGAGCACCGAAGGAAAATATTCAAATGTCCTTAAATTCAAACCTCCAATGACCTTTAACCTTGACGATGCTCGTAATTGGATCAATGTTTTCACCTCCATCATGAAACAAATTGAATCTGAAGACAAACTTTTCATCTCATCATCGTCCAGTAGCTTGACCAGTATTTCAAGTGTCGATTCATTATTACCAAGTGGTGAGGAGTTTTAATCAATCACAACAATTAACTCATTAAAATCATCAATTCATTGGTTGATTATCAAATTAATCCCACAATTAATCAACTTACATCATAACCATTACAACCGATTAGGATTCAATCATCATCATCATTAACTTTCATTGACGTTTATCATCATTTGTTAATTGTTTACAATTAATCTAACAATCAACATAACAACAAAAAACAATAATTAATTAATCAATAATCAACGATCTGTTGTAAAGATCAAAACTAATTGCTCTTATTTGTGCCAAAAATAATCAACTGATTATTATCAATTTATTTATCCACCATTGGGAAAATTGTATTCCCACAATCAATTTAATTTTTATCCTTCCTGATTACAATTAAAAAGACTAAATAATCAACCCCAAATTTAAATTGTAACTCATTCAATGTTCACTAATTGTTGACAAATTTTAGTTTTGACATTACATTGAGTTGTCCCTAGTTAAATTAGTTAATTGTTGATGGTAACAATCAAGTTTTACTTATCGGTTGATGAAAAAACAAATATGATTAACATCATAATCAACTTGATGAGTATAAGGAAAAATTAATTATCACAATTTACGTAATCGTTATTGAATTAAGAGTAATTAAACTAATCACTTGTGATCGTTTACATAACAAATTTATAGTAAATGATTAGTCAACAATTTAGTTGATGGTCATTGTTAATTGTCACTTGAAAAAGTTTCAGAATCAATTGAATATTAATTCAATTGGATTCCAATTATCAAGGTTAATATATTTGATTAACTTCAAGACAATTAACAGTTTAAGGTCAAAATGATTACAACAATTAACATGATTTGGTTATTATTATTATTATTATATTGGTTAATTGTTTTACCAATTGCAATGTATAATTGATTAGTTATTATGTTGAAATATATCACATACAATCAAAGTAATTAACTAATTGCTTACAAAATCCTAACGGTAAAAACACCTCGTGAGTTTTTAATCATTGATTATAATGATCAAGAAAACAGTTAATCAGTGATTAACTTTATTATTAAGTAATTAATTGTTTATGAAAAATGTTTAATCTGATTTAAGATTAACTTTAATTACTTGTTTACCTTTTAATTGTACAATTAAATCCCTTTAAATGGTTTCGTGTAAGTTTTTAATTGTATTAGCAACATTCAATTATCCTCTACATTGAATATTGATCATGATTAAGTTGCAATTTAATACAATTGATCAATTTAATTGTAGTTTCATTTTTTCCTCTTAATTTTTGAACAATTAAATATCTTAATTGGGTTGATTAACAAATCGCCCAAATGTTTAACAATACAAAAGCCAAACCATGTTCCCAATATTGAGCCAATGTAAACAAAATAATCAACCGATGACAATTTAGCAATTGATGATTTAAATATATCAGGATCAGTTGGAGCAATTACCAAGATTTGACTTAAATTGTTACCTGACCATCTAGTAGACTGACCATCAAAATAAGGTAAATAATAAGGTTTGAAACAATCACGTTGTTTAATTAGCTTTGAACAATTATCGACAATTGAATCAATCTCATTTGAATAATTGTAATGAAATAGAGCTGAAAATTTGTAATTAACTTGATCAGGATTACGGACAATTGAATTAGCGAGAATAAAATTATCCAATTTAACTGTTTGATTGTTGATGCACATTTCTAATAGATGGTCAGCTGATTCGATCCCCTGGTCAATATCCTGATAAACTTTACAATTAGTCTCATATGGTGGAGGTAAAAGCTTAATTAATATCCGTTTGTAATAAACTCGATAAATGCTTGACCGATTGGTTGGATTGACCAGAGTAGAGGCGATTCCATTTCCATGAGGTAATGTGCCCGGAGGGTGAATATAAACAAACCCATGGTCCCAATGGTCAAAATAGACTCTTCGTAAATTGACCTGATAAATTGTTCCATAGATTGTCCAAATCTTAATGTGATCTTATCTCGATAAACTGATTGATTGGAATTGATTTTATCCCGACAACCGACATGATAACAAACAAGAGGATCTTTGATAAAAGTTTCAGAGTAACAATTAAAGTAATCGTTTAATTGTAGACCATTGAATGATGAACTTGGTGATTTCCAGAATAATACATTTTTAATTAATTGTTCAGCTTTGATAATTAACTTGTAAAATTGATCGACGGTAAAATTTTTCTCAACGAAATTTTTAAATTGCCAATATCCTAATTTGCTGTGGAAACAGTATCGTAATTGATTGGATTGGTCATCTATTGATCCGGTTAGAGTACAATTAAGGTTAATTGTTTGGTTACGATGATTGTTGAGAAAGTAGGTCCAGTTAATTGTTTCAATAAATTGGGTACAAATTGTAAAATCAGGAATTGATATTTTCTTAGGAAATGAGATGTCAATTGATTCAGTTACTGGAAACTTTAAATAATCACGAGTGATAATAATTAATTGTAATGAACAACAAATTAAACAAATTACTATGAACAATTTATCAACTAATTTTTTGATTAAATTAAACATTTTCATTGTTCACTAAATGGTAAATACAATATTGTGAAGGATAATTAAACTTGATTGAAACTTTATGGTCAAAATATTGATCAGAATCAGTGGTTAATTTTAATTATCATCATGAAAGTTAATTGATTTTATTATTAGTTAGAAGTTTTCATTTTCTCACAATTAATCAGAGCTCTAACAAATTAATTGTTGTGTTGAAAATTTTGATTGATTATAATCAACAAATATGTTGATAATCATCATCAGGATTGGAAACAATTAACAATCAATATATTGATTGTTAACTAAGTAGCATGTATTCAATTAGTTGATTTTGAACAATTAACTTTTGGGTGTTTGAATTTAATCAAGATGTTGAAAAAGTAACTTAAATGTTTTAATATACAGAAACCAAACCAAGTGGTCAAGACTGACCCAATGTAAACAAAATAATCAACTGGTGATAATTTTGGTCTTGAAATTTTAATTAAATCCGGTTGATTTGGTGCAGTAATTAAGATATAACTTAAATTGAGATGATTGTTCATATAATGGTGACCATCAACGTAGGGAATGTAATAGTTTGTATCACATTCTGGTTGAGTGATTAACTTTGAACACTCATTGATGATAGAGTTTAATTTACTTGAGTAATTAAATTCATCAGTAGATTTAATAAACTTGTAATTAACTTTATCAGGATTACGGACAATTGAATGAGGGAGGATAAAATTGTTCAATTTAATTGTTTGATTGTTGATACACGTTTCAAATAGATGGTCAGCCGATTCGATTCCTTGGTCATCATCTTGATAAACTTTACAATTAGTTTCATATGGAGGCGGAAGGAATTGAATTGCGATTCGTTTGTAGGTAATTTGGTAATAAGTTGGTCTATTTTGAGGACTAATCGATGCCGAAGCGGCTCCAGTCCCGTAGATCATTTTATTTGATGGATGGATAAAGATGGACACATGATCTAAATGGTCAAAATGAGTTCGATTCAAACCAATCTCAAAGATCATGTTCATCTTTGGTCCGTCTGTAAGGTCACTTTGCTTCAGATAAACGGCCTCATTTGGATGGTGTTTATTATGACACCGAACATTAAAACAAACACTTGGATCTTTGAAAAAAGTTTCTCGATAACAATTAATATGCTGATTTGATTGTAAACCATTAAATGATGAGTTTGATATCCAGAAAATCATCTCAGTAATTAATTGTTCGGAATCAATTGTCATCTTGTAAAGTTGATCGATGGTCAAATGTTCAGCAATGAAACTTTCAAATGGAATTGTTGAGAAAGTTTTGATAAAACATGATCGTAATTGATCCGCTTGATTACTCTCTGATCCAGTTAGTTTACAATTTAAATTGTCCAATGTGATGTTATGATTTTTAAAATAGGTCCAGTTAATTGTGTGAAAAAAGTTGGTACAAATTGTAAGTCCGGGAACCGCAATTTCTGGTGGAAATGATAATTTAATGTTACTTTGCACTGGAAATTTGGAGTATTTATAAGTGATTAAAATACATTGTGATAAACAACCAATTAAACAAAACAATTTGAACAATTTATGAACAATCAATTTAAATCTCATCTTAATTTTCATTTACGTTCATTCAATTTACCAGAAACCAGAGGTGAAAAAATTGGTTTTAACAAATTTTCTCTCAAATAGCATGAGCAATTTTCAATTATTATAACTTCCAATCGATAGTTGAATATTTCGAACAATTTATTAATCAACAATTAACGATTTTATTGGGATAATCAATGAAATAAAAAAAAATTTCTCATGTTCAAATTTCCCGCTATTTTTTTCTTCTCACGCTGGTTAACATTTAGTTAACTTATTTTCCAAAAGGTGTCAGTGTCTTATGTTTACTTTTTTAATAAAAAGTTTTAATTTTAAAATTAATTTCTGTTCAATTTTAATCACGTCAAGTGTTAATCTTTTATTTAATATCTTTTCTTAAACCAACCATTGCCTTCAAAATTGGTCTGGTAATTGATCTCAACTCTTGCAACGTAAGTAACAATGTGACGATTAAATTGTTTACTGAATCTTTTTGTTGATTGTAATTTGATGACATTAATTTTTTGGAAATTTTTTCCATCTCTTTTAGGTTTGAGCTTTTTTCCACAATTAAACCAACCGATGGTGATTAAATTGGCGGAAAGTTTTCGCAAATGGGTAACAATACTGAATCCAAACCAAGTACCAACAATTGAACCAACATAAACAAAGTAATCGATTGATGAAAATTTCGGAATCGTTTTCTTCCTGATGTCAGGTTCAATTGGAGCAAAAATCATGGCATAACTTGAATTAGAATTTGACCCTTGACCGAAATGACCATCAACATAGGTTACATAATACCGTTTCTTACATTCAGGTTGAACAATAAGACTAAAGCAATTGTCTAAAATTTCAATTGCTTTTTTAGGATAATTGGCCAATCCTTTTTTAATGGCAAACTTGTGATTTACTTGACCAGGATTACGGATAATTGAATGAGGGAGGATAAAATTATCCAATTTAATTGTTTGATTGTTGACACACATTTCAAATAGATGGTAAGCCGATTCGATTCCTTGGTCAATATCCCGATAAACTTTACAATTAGTCTCATACGGTGGAGGTAAAAGGTGAATCTTAATCCGTTTGTACATAATTCGGTACATAATTGGACGATTAAAGGGATTAATTAAAGCTGGTGCTTTTTGTGGACCATAAGGTAATTCACCTTGTCGGTGTGTGTAAAGAAATATATTCCCAATTCGGTTAAAATTAACTGGATTGAAAGTGACCCGATAAAGTGAACCAAAATCTGGACCATAATTTAAAGACGATCGATTTAAATTAACCGGTTGATTTTGATCCCTTTTATTGTGACAATTAATTGAATAGCAAACATTTGAATCTTTGAAAAAAGTTTCTCGATAACAATTAATATGCTGATTTGATTGTAAACCATTAAATGATGAGTTTGATTTCCAGAATATCATCTCAGTAATTAATTGTTCGGAATCAATTGTCGTCTTGTAAAATTTATCAATGGTAAAATGTTCAGCAATGAAACTTTCAAATCCTGATTGTCTGAATCTATTGATGAAACATAATCGCAGTTGATTAGATTGATTTATTTGCGATCCAGTTAATTTACAACCAATTTCATTTGTTAAATTGTGATGATTTTTGATAAAATAGGTCCAGTTGATTGCGTAAATGAATTGTACACACATTGTAAGACCAGGGACATCAAATTGATCGGGAAATAGTATATTAATTGTTTCCGTTACCGAGAATCTACTAAATTCACGAGTGATCGCAATTAACAGTAATGAGCAAACAATTGTGCAAATTAATAGAAACAATTTGTATGATAAATACTTAATTGTTTTCAACATTTTCACATTTATTGAATGAAAACTTGATTAGAAAATATTACAAATCTTTATAATTGTCAACCACTATTCTTATATTATAAAGAGTTAAACTTATCAGAATATATTGATTTTTTGATAAGTTAATTATTGTGATGATCAATCAAAATGATTGTCTACTTGTCAATCTAATTTGATTACAAAATTTCGATTAAGTTCCAGAATTTAAATGAAACAAATTCACAACAAACATTAAAGTAAATCAGTTGTTTTATTTTTTCTTACAGATTAACAATTGACAACTTAACGATGATTCTGAAGTAATTAGTGGCGAAATTGATCTTGGACCGATAAACGATTGGATCGATGACGACAATTACAGGAATTAAGACCATTGATTGTTGGATTATTGACTAATCGCCGTAAATGTCCAGAAATGTAAAATCCAAACCAAAGACTTAATGTCGACCCAATGTAGACAAAGTAATCAACTGATGACCATTTAGGAAATGAAATTTTCCTGATATTAGGTTCGATTGGAGCGATGACCAGAACATAACTAACCCGAATAGCTGGACCAAACTTTTCCACTCCTTTCATGGCGGGAATATAATAGTTTTTTATACATTCTGGTTGAGTGATTAATTTGTTACAATCAACGAAAATTTGTTGCAATTCAGTTGAGTAATTATGTTTACCTTTATTTTCAAATTTGTACTTTACTTCACCAGGATTACGGATAATTGAATGAGGGAGGATAAAATTATCCAATTTAATTGTTTGATTGTTGATACACATTTCTAATAGGTGTGCAGCCGATTCGATTCCTTGGTCAATATCCCGATAAACTTTACAATTAGTCTCGTATGGTGGAGGTAAATATCTCAATTGAATCCGTTTAAATGTCAAGTAATAAGCCTCTGAACTTTTCGATAAGTTTATCAACTGTGATCTGGAGGTTAACCCGTAAGGTAAAAATGCCGCCGGGTGAAGGAAAAGGAATCCATCTTTCCATTGTGAAACAATACTCTGATTGAATCCAACATGGTACAGGGTATTCGCTACCGGGCTATAAATTTCATTTTTATCAACGACTATTGGACTGTTCGAGTTGAATTTATCACGACAACCAATATGATAGCAAACAAGAGGATCTTTGATAAAAGTTTCACTATAACAATTGGCTCTTCGTTGATTGTTTTTAGCTAAAGCATCATAATAACCAACACTTGAGAAGATTATTACAGAAGTGAATAGTTGATCATCACTAATTATATTCTTGTGAAATTGATTAATCGTAAATTGTTGACTGATGAAATTTCGGAATTGAACACTTGTCAATTTGCTATGGAAACACGATCGCAATTTATTGATCCGATCGTCTAGCGATCCAGTTAATGTACAATTAAGGTTGATTGTTAGGTTTAGATGATTGTTGTGAAAATAAGTCCAGTTAATTGCTTGAATAAATTCTGTACAAATTGTGAAATCAGGAAGCTCGATTCGCTTTTGGAATGAAAAATCAACTTTACTTGTTACACGGAATCGTAAGTACTCAGAACTTACCAACAGAATTTGTAATAAACACCCGATAGCACAAAATAATATGATAATTGTGGTGATTAACAATCTGAATCTCATGTTATTCACTGTCCAAAGTAAATCATTAAAATTTACACCATCTAATTACAGTTATGAACTTTGCCGGCAATTGATTGAAAAAAATTGTGATCAATCATTGAATGTAACGAAATCAATAATCAAATTAAATGATTGGTGTTGATTGGCAAAATTAGTGTATATTGATCAATACCGATAATTAGAAAGTAATCAAAAAAGTTTCGTTGATTAAAGTTGCCAATCAAAAATGAGCTTTGATTGTGTGAAATTGAAAAGATTTGAGTTTTTATTTTTATTCAACGATCAAAATAATTACAATCACAATGGTTAATTTAAATTAAACTTTCTTGTTACTTTATAAACAATTAATTTCTTTGGACGGTAACCTCGAACTGGGAAATGATTAATAAATTGTCGCTCTCTGATCAACTGATTTCTCCACTGATTCGGCTCATTGCTAACCTTCAATCTATTAGTTTGATTATCTTTTGTATTATCAATCCACAAATTGTGCTGTTGGTAATTACTTTTATCAATGAAACATGAATAGAGATATTGTCGAGCACAATTAACTTTATTCTGGTAAATTGGAATCAAATTGCTGAAAAAACGAGTGAAATGTTTATAAATAGAGAATCCAAACCAAGTGCTCATAACTGAACCAACATAAACGAAATAATCAACTGAGGACAATTTGGGAATTGATGATTTAGTTAAATCCGGTTCGAAAGGGGCAAGAACTAGAGCAAAACTTTGATTCGATCGAGGGTCAATCTTTTGAAGACCATTGAGTATTGGTACATAAAAACTCTGTTGACATTCAGATTTAACTCGAAATTTAAAGCAATAATTGTAAATCGAGCTTAATTGTTGAGAGTAATTGAATCTCCGTCGATTACTAAATCCATAGTAAAGTTTATCCGGTTGACTGATAATCGTTTGATAGAGGATAAAGTTACTTAGTTTAATTGTTTGATTGTTGATACACATTTCAAATAGATGGTCAGCCGATTCAATCCCTTGGTCAATATCTCGATAAACTTTACAATTAGTCTCATATGGTGCCGATAAAAGTTGGACTGATGATCGTTTATAAGAAAAGTAGAAAATCGTTGGTACACCTAACGGATTGATCAAGATCGAAGAGGCCTCAGGCCCGTAGATCCTTTCTTTGGTTGAATGGATAAAGATAAATGCATGATCCCAATGGTCAAAAAGATCTCGATTTAATCCTAGGCTGTAAATACCGCCGATCGATGGGCAATAGTTGAGGTCACTTTTAGAAAGATAGACGGACTCATTGGGATTGATCTTATTCCGACATCTTATATGATAGCAAACATGAGGATCTTTGAGAAAAGTTTCACGATAACAATTAACACGATCGTTTAATTGTAGTCCATCATAGGTTCCATTTTCTGACCAGAATACTTGTGAAGTAATTAATTGCTCTGATTTAATTACCATTTTGTAAAATTGATTGATTGTAAAATGTTTCTCAACGAACGATTGGAAATAATAATCTCCTATTTGATCAAAGAAACAAGATCGCAATTGATTTGATTGATCAAGTTTGGATCCTTTTAAGGTACAATTAAGGTAACCAACTAAATTACTATGATGATTAAGAAAGTAGGTCCAGTTAATTGCGTTGATAAATTGTGTACAAATTGTAAAAGCGGGAATCTCAACTCTCACCGGGAATGAGATGTCAATTGATTCAATTACTGGAAACTTTAAATAATCACGAGTGATAACAATTAACTGTAATGAACAACCAATCAAACAAATCACTGGGAACAATTTATTTACCAATGGTAATAATTTTTTGTACATATTTAGCATTTAAATGATTTAACTAAACTTATCACTATTGTTATGTTATGTATCGGCGATTATGTTAATTGCTTGAGAAAATTTAACGCAATTAAAATCCAATATCAATGATTTAACTAACAGGTAACAATCAATTGACTAGAAAAATCAAAGTTTCTTGTAATAATCAACAATCAACGATATACAGTTGATAATCAATAATAAATTGTCATCAATGTGTGAAAATCAATTAATCACTAAGGTGATTGAAAGTTTGTTGATTAACTCAAAATGAAATGGTGTTAGTTAAATTGTTGAACCTTGATTTAGTAAAAAAGAAACTAAATAATCTTGACAATTAATCAATTACAAGGTTAAAAATAAACCAGTTATGTTGATTAGGGTTTAATTATGGTCACAATTAAGTATTTAAACTAAAAGTTTTCAAGTAAATTTGTTCAATTTAAATTCAGTTTCACTTCTGAATCTTTGATCAACAATCAACAACGACAACAACAATTTACCAATATGGTTTCAGCTAAAGGTTTTCTCTTGGTCCTTTTAATTTGTTCAACTTTAATTACAATTAGTTACCAACAATCAACTAAATGTAAATGTAATTCGGTTGGTTCAGCTTCCAACGATTGTGATCCAGTTACATTACAATGTCCATGTAAACGAGGAATCACCGGACGGGATTGTGATCAGTGCGCTTTTGGCCGGTCTAATTATCCATCTTGTACCCGTAACAATTAACTGATCAGTTAATGATTAGTATGGTAAATTGATTAACATTGTATTCCAACACTTTCCAAGTGCAACTGTAACGTTTACCTTAACAATAATATCGATCACAATAAATTGATTTGCTTTAAATTCAAATTTAAATTTGATTTGGAAATATTTTTAATAACAATTATATTTGATTGTGATTTTACAATTTGTGTAAATCATACAGTATGTAGTTAAGAATCTAGATATAAACATGTAATTGTTGATGGATTAAATTATCATACATGAAAATAAAAGATTTCCAATCCTCTTAAACAACACAATTAACTCGATGAGATTTGAGTTGATTAACATTGTCGGAGGATTTACAAATTTTCAATTGCTACTAGTTTTGATTATTTACATTAATCGGGTTTAAAATTTGTGTATAATACATTTTACATAAATAAATTAGTTGGAAAAGGAGTTTAAAAAATATATACAGCCATCGACTTTGAGTTTGCAACCACTTTTAATTTACTCGCGACAATTATGACGATAATGATAATCAATGAGAGATCAAGTTAACCCAAAGATATGATAATAATCAATGTCTTCTCATTCAACTGGTGTTATCGTTTCAAATGGTCATCCGATTAGATTTAGATTTGACTAATTATCAAGTAAATTAAAAGTGATTGCAAACTTAAAGTCGATGGCTGTATATCATAAAATAGTCGTGGATGTTTGGTGAGACAATTTAAATTGTTCGTGATTATTGATTTGGTTTCAATCGACGTTTACATTTTAATCCTTTACCAAACCAACCTGGTTGACAGGATTCAGTTGTTGAGGTTGATTGTTGATTAGATGAAGATTCTTGATTAGCCAGATTGGTTAATCTTAAGCGATTATGTGTTGATGATTCTTTTAATTTCAATGGAATTGAAATTGATAGTAAAGGATCTTCGTGTTGTTTATATTCTGGTATCTTGATTGTTAATAAATCACAAACAATTTTCATGACATCATCACATTTACCATTTATTTTAAGAGTTGATTGTGAATCTTTTGGTGTCCATTGAAGGTTAACTATAACCAGTTTAAGTTTGTTATTGGTTGATGAAGATGAAGATGAAGATGATGATTTCTTAGGCCATAGACAAGGATATCGCCGAAGGACAGCTAAACTGGTTCCTAGACAAAGTATCATGTCGGTTGATTCAACAATTTTACTGGCCGGTAACCAATTATATGGATAATCAAAATGTGACTTTTCACCAAAATGAACAATTGTATCAACAAGAAAACCTTTTTCAACTGGACAATTGTGACAAAATCGACCAGTTCGATGTCTATGGAAAGAGGTTTTCTCTGTAACATCAAAATCTCTCCAATACAATTTTTTACAATTGTTACAAATTTCGAGAAACATGTTACCATGGACTTCAGATAATGATTTACTTGGAAATCCACTTCGTAAATGTAAACCATCACAATTTTGAGATACTACATGTTTAACTAATCCATGTTGGTGTAACTCTGTTAAAGCTAAATGAGTAAATGTTGGCTCTGTAGTGAGAGAAAAGAAGAGAAAACAGAAATAATTAGAATTAGAAAATTGACTTTTCAATCGGAAAATAATCGAATGTATAATTATCCAAACTAACTAGCACAAGCTAAATCTGCAAGAGGAACATTAACCAGAACTTTGTTTCGATTAAGTTGACTCCAAACACCATTTGGACCTCGATAATCGGGTATGTTTGCTGAAGTACTAATTCCAGCGCCAGTGTAAACAATTAGCCTTTTACTTTCACGTATATTATCAGCTAATTGTTGACATTTTTCTCTCAATTCTTCGGGTGTATCCTCCTTCTCAACGTTTCGCTCTTTAAGTAAAACATTTCGCTTTAACCGTAATTCTGCCAAAGGAATAAGATGAGAATTTTCAGTTAAATATTTATCATCTTCTTCATTCCGATCTTCCAGTTGCTTCTTAAGTATCTTGGCAAGTTGTTTCAATCTAAAAGTAACAAAACCAATAAAAGAGAGACAAAAATTTAAATTAGAAACAAACCTTTAATCACTAATCAATCTGTTAATTGATCAAAACAAAGAAGAAGAAAAAAATTTCCAAACCTAAGAGCTTTTTCCTTATTAGAAACAATACCAAGAGTATCACAATTACTTTTCAAACGAGCACTTCTAAAGTGAGAATTAACTCTCGAAGCCATAGGAGATGGAAGAAGAAAAAAAAATTAATTCTTAATTAAATTACATAATTAAAACAACGAGAATTTTTTTTCATCAAAACGTAAACAATTTCATTCATTAAAAAATGTAAACAAAAAAAGAACGACAACCAGAACCATCTACGAGAGAATAAGTCAACTATCCGAAAGTAAAGAGAAACTCAAAAAAAGATTGGCGGTTAGTTTAAAAAAGCGAACTTAAAGAAAAAGAAAAAGTTTCAAATCGAAACCAATAGATGGAAGTTAATTACTGATAAGTTGAAGGAAAAAAGTTCTAACTATTAGGAAAAGAGAAAGAGCAGAAAGAAAACAAGGTGGAGTCTAATTGATATATTTTCTGTTGGAAAAAGAGAGAAAGAAAGAGAGAAAGAGAGAGGAGAGAGAGAGAGAGAAAGAGACGGAAAAGTTGACCCGCTGGAGAAGCGTAAAGGAAAAGTCGAACGGGAGAAAGGGAGGGAAGGTTCAATTTGTGCGCATCCCAAAGCCAGCCCACAATTCGAGGGATGGAGATGGAAAAAGGGAGTAACTTTAGGAAAAGAAGATGAGATGAGGGAATGATGATGATTGTCGATGGAATGAGAAAACAGTAGTAGTAAGAACTCAACTCAGTTCCAAGTTCTAGTTTGAAAGGAAAAAAAAAAAGTTTTGTTATATATATTGAAGAACAAAAAGAAAGAAAGAGAAAAAAAGAGAGAGAGGAAGATCGAAAGAAAGAAAAGAAAGAAAGACAAAAAAAACCCCGTGAAAAAAGTGTTATTGTTATTGTTTTTTTCCCCTGGAACGAAAAACAAAACAAGTAAGTAATGGACATGGAGCATCCATATGATCCGATGCCCACTCTCACCTATGGTCCATCGGTGAATTATGGAAATTCAGTCCATAATTACCAAGCGGGTCATGCTATGGGAGCCGATATACATAAACGGGATAAGGATGCAATTTATGGGTAAGTGTGTTTTCAATCAATCGACAGAAAAGCCAACAAGAAAATCTCATCTCATCACAATGTGACAACATCGAAAATGCCGAAGAAAAGTTCGAATAATAAGAAGAGACGAAAATTCGAAAAATTCGAAGAAAAAAAAAATTCTAATCTATAATATAAATTGTCAATTGGATTAATTTTTTGTCAATTGTTTTCCCTTTTTCTTATTCTTACTATTATCATATTATTAACTTTTCCTCCTCACCAAATGTTATCAATCGTTTATTATTGTGAATTAATCAACATCTTAATCGTGATTAAATGAACGGCCATCAAATATCAACAATCAATGTTTATCCAAAAACTTATTACAATCAACATAATCATCGATATCGTTACCGTGAAAATCGTGATCAACATAATCATCATTCTCATCATTGGAAATTCGTGTTTTCGTTTCAATTTATGTTCAAATTTTCTCGAAAAAAAAATAAATAAAACAAAATGGATACTAAACAAATTCTCTATTCAAATTTTCTCGAATTATATTATTCATATATACACATCTATGGAATTTTATCGACTTTTCGGTGTTTCTGTTCAATATTTTTCGCCTTTGAACATTTCGATTGGTTCGATTACCAATTTTTAGACATCCATTGTTCCCACTTCTCGCACTCATCTTTGAAAAATGTGAATTAGCAACTTGTACACCTCGAGATTCTGGACTGTCCAGTGGAGGTGATGTGTGTTCATCCGAATCATTCAATGAGGATATTCAGGTATTCGCTAAGCAAATACGCTCAGAGAGATCCTATTATGTACCCAATCCTGAGCTGGACAGTCTAATGGTCCAAGCGATTCAAGTGTTACGATTTCATTTGTTGGAATTAGAGAAAGTTCATGAATTGTGTGATAACTTTTGCCAACGTTATATCAGCTGTTTAAAGGGTAAAATGCCCATTGACCTTGTTATTGATGAAAGGGATACAAAACCTGATTTAGGGGATAACAATAATAACTCATCTTCCAATGGATCTGGAGGACCGGCAGGAGCTGGTTGTGGTGACCCAGGCGGTGGAGGTGGTGGCGGCGGAGGCCGTGGTGCAACATCAAACGGAGGTAGAGGAGGTTCAACTGACCCTGGTCATCATTCAGATTCAGCATCAACACCTGATCAGGTAAAGAAAGTAAATTCAATCAATTCATTAAAACCATTACCAATTCTCATATCAATTAATCACTTTCACTTTTTTTTCACTAAATTTTCAACTCTTAACATAAAATATTATGTTGAGATTATTACAATAATAATAATAGACAATTTAGTCAATCTCTCAATTTTAATTGTTCAACACTTAATCAATTTCTTATAATTTTTTCTTCTCTTCTTTAAAAAAAACTCTCATCACCTGATCAATTGATTGGTCGGAAAAGTTTGCAAAAAAAGTTTCGAATGATAATTTTTTCTTTCTCAATCAAATTCTCATTACGATAAAATAATTTTCTATGCTGATTTCATATTGATCAATTTCTTTACATTGATTTACCTTAATTATCAGTTTTAATGTCTCATTGTAACCTGGAGGTCACGTGATATTGATAATCAGGATCAACATGACGATGAACATGATGATGAGCACGACGCAGGGAAACTTGAAATAATCCAAATAGCATGCTCAATGTTGGATAAATTGTATTTCTCTCTCTCTCTCTCTTATCATCATTATCATCATCATTTTCCTTATATATTTTTTTCCTCTGTGATGTGAATGTTATAGGACATTTATAGGGTTGGAAACATATTAACAGGAGATGATGATGATCATCATAATGATGATAATGATGACGATAGAGAAGATTTCTCTCTCTTTCATGTCTTTTTCTCTGCGTCTCTGTATCTCTCTCCTACTATTGAACAGTTCATTTCCGGAAATTTCATCCTGACTCTGTATTCCTCAATACAGGTTTCATGTTGATTATCATGATCATTTTTATCCTTGTTACGATAATCCAATCCTTTATCAATGATAATTTGAATAATAGACGAAAGTTAATTGTCGTTGATTCAGTTGATCAAGGAATAGGTGAAAACCTTGGCACTTTTTTATTTGAAATTTTCTCCAAAGTAAACAAACTTTTTCTCTCTCTTTTCAAGCTTGTCGAAAAATGAAGTCTCGAATGTCCTTCCATCGAAAATAAGAGTTTAAAAAAATTCTGGTTCATTTAAAGTTCTAATTGTTGTTGACTCGAAAATTTTACAATCATGAATAATATTAATAATAAATAAGGAAAAGATCAGTTATCATTTCCGGATCCTGTTTGATCATCTCGATGATTTTGGTGGGTGATGATTTTAAGGTAGGGTGAAAATGAGAATTAACTTCGATAACAATGTTTATTTTCCGTGGAAAAGGAATCAAAGTGGAAAAAAAGATCAGATATTTTGTTGTTTTGAAGGAAAAAACGTGAGACGAGGTAAACGAAGACGAAAAGATCGTCGATGAAGAAAAGAGATGAAAAGAAAACAATTTTTTCTCTTAAATTTATCTTCCTCTCTCAGTGTCTCTCTCTTCTACTGTCTTCTCCTATTCTGTCTTCTTGGATGATGGCGAATGATAAATGGCCTTAAATGAATACCATTGGAAGTCATACCTGGTTCTCGTTATTATTTTCTCTCTCTATTTCGCCTCTTCTCTCATCTTTCTCTCTCTCTCTCTCTCTCTCTCTCTCTCTCTCTCTCTCTCTCTCTCTCTCTCTCTCTCGCTCTCAGTGTGTACCTCAAGCTCTAAGGTCATTGGGTTTCATGATTTTCCCTTCCACTTTTTCCTTCACTTCGTTCAAGCTACACAACTTTTCCCATAACAAGTAAATGTGATGAAGATGAGGATGAAAAGTGTATTTTAATTGTGTAACAAACATTTTCCTGTTCAAATTTGTGTGATAAATTTGCTTACAATCACAATGGAAAAAGTCAAGAGTAATCATCTTACATAATCTTAATCACCATCATCATCATGATAATCGTTATCATCGTTAACATAATCATTATCACCCATTGGAAAAAGTCAACAAACAATAAAAAAAAGAGGAAAAGGAAAAGAACAACTTAAAAAAGAGAAACAAATAAGTTCCAATTCGAAATTGATATTCATATTTTTCTCTTTCTCTTTCTCTCTCTCAATTGATAATCTGTGAGGTTTGGAAAAGAGATAAAGATAATCCGAAGCTTAAGAAATGATGATGACCATCAGAAGGAAGGATGAGAAAGGATCAATTCTCATATTCGCCTACATTTTAACACGAATTAAGATCTTTGCCTTTACCATTTCTCTGTTTAAGTCGAAAGAAGAACCAAAAAGTTTTCGAATACTTTTTTTTTTATTTTATCTTCTCTTCATCCCCAATCTCTTGTCACTATCAATTTATTTTCCATGTTTATCATCATCTTCCTCATCCCTATGAGTCTTTTTATAAGAAGATATAAAAAAAAGAAGGAGCAAAAGATGATCCATGATGATTTCTGAAGGATTTCACTTGAATTGGACAAAAAAAAGAGAAGAAGAAAAAAGAAGATAAAAGTTCATCTTCATCTTCATCCCATGCAATTTAAAGAGACACAGGATGATGGTGATGATGATTTATCTTCATCTGAGAAATTACCTGTTTATCCAACATTCATATTCAACTGAAGAAGAAGAGAAAAAAAGTTTTTCTTTTTGAGGAAAATCTTAAATTCATCTGAATGTTAATCTCATGTTTACCTTGAAATCATTTTTCCAGATTAACATGAAAACGAGTCTGATCAAAAATGACAGGAATCAATTTCCAGCAATTTACAGACAATCAGCAAGAAAAATTGGGAAAAATGATCATCAACAATTAACTTGATTAGTTAAACTGTTAATCTAAGGATTTCAAATCAATGACAATCAACGAAAACTTGTCAAGCTGATTAAATGACTTGATTGAAATGATTACGATTGTGAGTTGATCGATTCACCGAAATTGTTACTTAATCTACATTCTTGAATAAGATTTGTCGAAATTTTGGGTAAAGATTACGCAAAAGCTACAAGGATTCTATGAGAGGTTAAGGTATCAAAAAATTCAGCCGAAAATCCTACAAAACGGAAAAATAGTACGAACAAAATCTGAGTAGCCGTTCATGAGAAATTCTGACTCAAAGATTTTTATGTACGCATGCGCAGATAAGCTTTTTTACAGCGCGAATTTCAAAAAGAAAGAGATGAAAGATGAGAGAGAGAGAGAGAGAGAAGAGAGAGAAAGAAAGAGACGAGAAAGAAAGAGAGAGAAAGAGAAAAAGACAGTAGTGAGAAAGAAAAATTAATTCAGTTTTGAATTTTTCGATTAAAAAACGATTCCCATTTCAATACTTCAAATAATAATAATAATATAATATAATAATTCCAATAATTAATTGATGATGATAATCACAATAACTTTCCAATAATTCAAACTTTCGTAAGAAAGTTTGTTCCCGCTTGTTTAGTTGATTAGTTTTTTGTTTCTCGTATACAATTAAAAATGTTTATTTGATTACATTAACAATTTAGTAACAAGGTAAATCTTTTCAAATGATTTAGCAACAAGTTTTAATCATAAAAACAACAATTTACCAACATCAGAATTTTTTATCAGGTAGAAAATGAAAAATCATGGTTATGATTTTTTCTATGAGAATTTTTTTCTCCATCTCTCTCTCTCTCTCTCTCCCTTTTGATTGATGGGCTAATCAAAAGGTGATGATGATAAAGAAGAACTCGAATAATAATAATCATCATCATCCTCTAGATGATCATCAAGATGAAGATGATAATCAAGAAGTAAAAAAAAAGAGCGGGAATTGACCCTTACCTTTTTGTATCAATCTCTTGGTTTGTTTCGTAAACAATTTAATCAGTTAATTACAATAAGAATTAAATCTTGAAACAATCAAAATAATGATTGAAGATTATTTTCCTTGAAAAACAATCAAATTTAATTGTGATAACAGTGAAAAAAAAACAATCACGAAGCTTCAACTTTAACCGGACAATCAGATGACCAATGATAATAACACCTTAAGGATAAATGCTGGTGATGATATTGATCAATTTTTCGGAGAGGTGAAAACGATAATGATAATAATGATCAATAGTAAATTTCAAGTCTCTGTCATTGAGTGACCTTGATTGGTTGAATTGTTGAGTAACAATTGTGAAGGCAAAGGTTGGATAACAATGGGTCAATGGATAGAGATGAATATGGAAAACAACTGGTACAAACTATTGATATTTACAATCAAGATCAACTTTTGAAGGTGGGAGAGTGAGAGGTGGGCAAGAAATCAATAGATAGTTAACCATTGTATCCATCATCATCATCATCATCATCATCGTTGTCCTTAGCATCCTCATCACAAAAAGTATTTTCAGTTACTATAGAGAGTAAAGTGAAACTATTAACAAAGAAATTGCTCTTTTCATCTCTCTCATCTTCTTTATCATCATCTTCGCCTTTCTTTGCAATATTTGACGCTTTGCCTTTCTTTTCATCTTCTTCTCTCTCTCTCTCTCTTTCTCTGTCTCTTCCTCATCATCTTTGCATGATCTTTGCACGCAACATTGCAGATAAGCAACATTTACAATAGAAAAGCAAAGCAACAAACAAAACTTTTTCTTTCCTCGTACAATATGAGAGATTGAATAGAAAAGAGAATTTTTCTTTTCGAAAACTGTTCTAACCTTCTGTGTATATATTTCGCAAATGTGGCCTAAGGTTTTCGACAGTTTATTCTCAATGCTCACTTTAGTTTCGCCTTCATATATCTCTCTCTCTTTCTCTCTCTCTCTCGCTCTCTCTGAGATGATCTTCATCTTAATCTGCTTTTAAACAACAACTAAAAAATAATAAACCTTTTCCTCTGTAAATCTATTATCCATATGATGATTATTTCTGAAACGTTTTGTATTTTTTTCTTCTTGATTGTGATTAGGATTGGTGATGATTACCAACAATTTAGATGGCTAAAAGAGGATTATCCTTTTCCCCCCTTCCATTTACCAATACTTATTGTTGTTTGATTATTTATTCATTATGGAGTCAGGATTAACTTTCCAAACTATTAACTGATTGTACTGTTAGTTAGTTAACATAATCCAGTTATCAGATTTAAAACTTATTATGAGTAAACTTTTTTCCCCTTGTTGTTGTAATAGATTAGTATTATTGTTACTTTTTTGTACTTTTTTTCATTTCATTGTGACTGTTTAATTGAATCCTAATTCAATTACTAATTGTTATTAACCCTTTCACATAATACTAATCCTAATCCAAATGATTACAAGTCCAATCAAGTTTCAAATGATCATCAAAGTTAATCAAGTAAACATTTTCTTCATCAAACTTTTCCCTTGTCTCGATGATATTAAGAGTTAATCTTAAATATATAATGTTGTTGATCAGATTAACATGATGATGATGATGATCATAATGATGATGGAGGGATAAAGATGATGATGATGATGAAAAAAAGGTAAAGTGATGATAAGAAAAGCATAGGAACCACACCTTAAATTGTGAGCTAGGATGAAATCACCGCGCCTAATGTTAAATCCTAATCATTATGATTACTTTTCATTTGATGATCGATATTGGGTTAATTTTGATTATCATCATGATGATAAAAAAACTGATCATCAAGAGGGAGAGTTGATTATGATGATGAAAAAAAAGAGGCTAGGAAATTGAGAGTTAAATTTAAGATTTAAATTGATGATCAACAATTTACTGTTGCTTTTTATTAACAACTAATTACCATTTAATCAAACAACATTTTCATTGATCAACATCAACATTTTATCAATGATAATACTCACACACTGGTTACCTAGTAACTCCTGAAAATTGAAGATGAGAGAGAGAGAGAGAGACTGAATCATCTTGAGATCTCAAGTGTTCAATAATAAAGATGATGATAAGGATGATAAAAGGGATGAGGATGCAAAAAGAGCAGCAATTGATTCAAGTGCTAATTTTTCAATTGTTATCAAACAAATGATGAGGAAAAAAACATTGGCGATTCTCAATATATCATTTCAATGATGATTGTTAACAATTAGTTTTAATTGTTGTTAATCAACACACATACACTGATTGTTATTCAAAGTATTACCTTTTCATTTGTATGATAATTTGTTTCCTTACCTTGTTTTTTATTTAATACATAAACTTAATTGTTGTTCAATTTCAACTTGATTTACATCCTCATCATCAGTGATTAATATAATTATCTTATCCATTGATTATGATTAGAGGTTAATTATAATTCATAATTGATGATTAAACCCAACAGTTAGTGAGTGAATTTGAGTTTGAATTCCAGTGATCAAGAGGAATCACAATTAGTAAATTAATTGCAATTCTCAGGTAAAAAAAAGAGGCAAAGTCTTTTTTTTTGATTGTTGATTTGAAACTTGTTGTACTAATCATAATTAAAAGGCGTAATCGATAATAATAATAATAATAATACATTTAATCATAATCTCTTACAAAGATAAACCTCTTAATTGTTACAATTAGTGAACTGGCATTTACATTGGATATGCAATTTAATGGTGATCAAGATTAAATTGTTAACCAATGTTATGGTTTCATCAATGATGAACAATGTTTTCTGATTGGGGAAACAAAATTAATAAACAAGGTTAGTTGATTAGTTGACAATTAAGGATTGATAATGTGATTGAATGAATTTGTGTCAAGTATTTAATTTACACTTGACTTTTAACTTTACCGGTTTGATTATGAGTGACAACACACCGGTGGGAGGATGAGGATGAGGAGGATAATCAATATCACCCTCGAGTTTATCATCACAGGTAAAAATTGTTGATTGTCGGTGTTTTTTTCTTATGTCTTATCCCTTTGTCGGTTAATCCTCTTTACCTTTCAGTATCTGTCAACAGGATACTTGTTGAATAAGAAAAGGGAGAAGATAAGAAAATGAGAAATGATGATGATGAGATGATGGTGGTTGTGGGGAAAAAAAGATGAAGATGCTCAAGAAATTAAGGAGAAGTGGGTGAAAATATCAACAAGTTTTACGTGAGAATTGAAAACGAGGAAGAAAATTGTTGTTTTCTTTTCTGAGTTTCGTTAATTGTTTTTAATTAAAATCAATTACGTTCCTAAAATAATCAACTTGATTTGAGATTCATGATGAGCATGATGATGATGATAATCTATCATTTAACGATTTTTTTTCTCCTTTAAACTGATGAAAGAAGATGATGAGATGAGGAGAAGATGAAGAAAAAAAAAGTTTCTCGAAGAGAGAAAATTTTTTTTTTCTCTTAACTAATGATAATAAATTAAGAAAGTAAAAGTTTCAATGGAAGATTTTTCATCCTCATCCTTTTTACAGATGATGATGAGGATGATTTACAGAGATGATAATTGAAAGTAAGAGAGAGAGTGAGAGAGAAAAGCAGAGGATGATAAAGATGAAGATGATAACCAATAAATTGACTGTAACCTTGAGCTTTTAAAGGAGAGCGAAAAGTTTTTTCTCTCTCAGAAAAAAAAGTTCCAACTCTCTTTCTCGCTCCATCAGAATCTATGGATAAATAATATTACCATGTAATTGCTCATTCTTTGCGATAATATTTCATCATCCTCACCATTAATTGTCATCCTTTCAAATGAATTACAATCCATGTGATTAACCTTTATATCATCCTTGTTGTCATCTTCCTCAGCATCTTCATCATCTTCACCTTGAAACTTTGTATCAAAAATTTAAGAGAAAGAAAAAAAGTTCCAAACAATTTAAATTACTCATAATTTATCAATCTCCCAGTAACATTATATAAAAAAGATGAGCTGATTATCATATCAATAACCATGATAATTAAATGATAACTAATTTACAATTATCATTCCCATTGAATTAATCACATCGTTCAATTTAGTAGCAATGACAAGACATGATTCAGATAACATTAGATTTGTTTGTTTCGCGATTGGGATTGGAATCTAAGTTGATGATGATGATGAAGATGAAGATGATTAAGATGATAAACATTTGAATTATAATCAATGGTAAATAAAAACGATTATCATCTAATCATCTTGATAACTTACAGAAAAAACCATTATCCTCAACACCATCAACGCGAAAGATTCATTTACAAGAAGAAGATGAGAAAACAAAGTTATCGTCAGTGTTTAGTTTCTCACTTTTTATAAAATCGTCATCATCTTATCATCATCATCATCATCATCATTATCATCTGTTTAACCTTTAAAAGGCTATCATATGGTATCATCTTTATCTTCATCTCCAGGAATCTTGCCCATCCTATTTTCAATGAATATCTTTCATTGAAAATCGTAAACTAAAAGATGAACATGAAGATGATAATCATCATCATCTCTCTCTCTCTCTCTCTCTCTCTTTGCTCCCTAGTCTATCCTTCTCATCATCATCATAATCATAATCTTTTCTCATAACATGACCTTCTTAAATTACCACTGATTGAATTAATTTCAATTTCAATGATTAACTTTTCGCTCTCTCTCTCTCCCAAAGTGTATGATGAAACCTCCTAAAAATCACCAACAACAAACACTGAGGTTGAAACGCTTTTACCTGTTTATCTGATTTCATTATCATTTTCATTAATATATTATATTCATTTATATATTTATTTACCTGTGAGCATCATCATCATCATCATCATCATGTTTATAATCATCATCATCTCTTTCACTAGCTACAAGTGCTTATGTTGAGGTTGCTTGTTTCACACTTGAACAAAACTCACCTCACGTTATCTCAATGAATTTTAACTCACTTATTATGTTTGATATTTTTTTCTCTATCATCATCAAGATGAAGATAAACTTTTCATCTAAATATCATCTTATCATCTTTGTAATCACGTTTTCCCTCTCTCTCTCTTTACCTTAGCATCTCTTTCACAATCATCATCATCATTATCCTCATTATCATCATCATAATCATTTACCTTAAGTCTCTTTGTTTATCTTCATCATCTTCATCAGCATCATCTTGATTTCATTTACACCATTTATTGTAACATGGTTTCACTTTTCATTTGTTCACAAATCTCATGTATTAATTTAGAAATTGTAACAATGTTAATGTTAATCAACCATTTCCATCAACTGTGTTAATTAGTTTCTAGGTGTAGTAGTAATTAAATATTCAGGTAGGATGATAATGATGATAATTATTGGATATATAAGTTACGAAAAGTAATAAAATTTTGTCAATATAATGATTATTATGATTGTGATAATGATAGTATGTGTTTTTCATTGATGAAAAGTTTTTTTTTTTGCTCAAATGAAACTAATGTAGTTTAGTTAATCAACCAATTAATCACTTTAATTACTTTGTATATAATATAAATAATCAACCTACAAAGTAATGATAATATAAACCACCCACAAAGGTTGACAATCATCATCTTTATCATCATCATATATAAATTATGTAATAATGAGCAAAGATGAAGATAATGGTGATGATGAAGATGAAGATGATAAATATGATGATGATGATGATTGGAAACACTTGCTAGTTTTTTTTTCACAACAAACTGAGAAACAAAACCGACAACAAGAACCTGTGGTAATGACCATTGGTCAGTTATATTGCCATTGTTAACCGTTGGCACTCTAGCACGTTTATCGTTGGTAATTAGTGTGAGTGTGTGTATGAGGATGTGTGGTGTTTGTGCCTATGGGGTTTTTTTGTTTTCGAGGGCAAAAAAAAATCCAATGTTTACTTTATCCACTCGGTTGTTGATTGACACTTTTATGACCTGATTGCTTTTTGCTTGATTATTATCATCATTTTTATTGTATCAACAGTGATAATAAAAAAACACCAACAACCAGATCTCATTAGGAACAACAATCAACGGTAACAATTAACAATCAACTGTGTCAATGAAAAGTATCAGAAAATTGAAGCAAAAAGTGTTAACAATTAACAAAAGGTAATAACAGAAAATTTTGGCTCAACAATCAACACTGATGACAATTAATTAACCAATTTCATCAATCAGTTAATATTTATTCAAATTCAATTCAGTTTAAATTATTATGTTGATTTTTTGTTAATATTTTAATTCAGTTTTAATTTAGTTTGAATAATAATCAAGTTTTTTTTTATCTTAAATTCAAATTAACTTTTATTTTATTTTGTTTTTCAAGGTTTTCAAGTTCAGGTAAAAGTTAATCATCATCAGATTTAATTAGAATCAATTTGTTACCTTGAAACTTTGATGATGATTTAAAATACATTATGAACTGTTTAATGATTGTAATAGTTAAATCGTTTGTGATTAAATTAATTATTAATTCAGTTAAAATGATTAGGAAAGGAGAATGAAAGAAAATTAAATAATAAAAAAAAACTTTTTTCTGTTCACTTTTCGTAGTAACCAAATTAATTTTAACGATTAAGATTTCATTTGTTAATCACAGTGATTAATATTCATATGATAATGATGATGTTACATTTAAATTAAAATCAATTAATTAACCATTCAAATCACATAATTGAGTTAATTGTTATTATTTGGTTTATAAGATTATTGGGTTTTTGTGATTGCAAATCAGCTGAATGGTTGACTAAAAAAAACCAAACGAATTGCAAATTATTTAAAATTGATTTTTGTCTTTTAAATTGGAGAATCAACTTACCTGGCAATTAATTAATTGCATTGATTGATTTTCAAATGATTGGAAAAGTGAAGAGAAGATGATTGCAGGTCTTTGGACATTAAGATGATGAGGATGGAGAGATATGAAGACCTCACAGTGTGTGGACAATGATGATGACAATAGGAAGAAGATGCCAAGAAAAGTTATCTCTTTCTCTTGGCTTCTTATTTCATCTGATCGGTCAAAAGTTATATATTGACCAGCCTCTTTTCCAAAGTGACCATCACCTCCTTTTCCTCCTTGGACTTATTTTCCTTGCTTCTTACTTTCCTTTCTCATTACGAGGCGACATTTGCTAAGGTATTTTGTCCATCTTTGTATCCCCAGTGGACATGGTTACGTCCATTGTTTTGGTCAGTCACAAAAAAAGCGCACCTTTAAAAGGTCACATCTCCACCTCCTCCAATCCCACCCCACCCTCAGTTTCCTCAAGTGAACAAAACAAAGTGTTGGAACCTTTTCATTCAATTTTTATGGTTTTTCTCTTCTCATCTTTGTTACCAATTTCGATCCACAACAAACTAATACTAACCTTTCAGTCTCTCTCTCTCTTTCTTAATCATCATCTTTATCTTCCCACCGTCTTCCCACCTCCTCCTCCTTCAAAGTGCTTTTTTGTACTAATATGTGTCTCTGTGTAATAACCACTTTCGATATTGACAGAGGAGCAAAAAAAAGAGAAGCAAAAGTTACGCTTCATTTTCATATTATCTTGTCTTCCACCTTCCCGAACCCACCACACCCCATCTCCAACCACCACCCACAATCATCTCAACTCACAGATAACTCATAGATTGACAGATAATACAGAATTCAAAGTTATCCAAAAACGATCAAGAAAAAATAAATTCTGATAACACCAACACAGAATCATCATCATGAAGAAGATAAAGTTTTATCTTCTTTCTATTGGATGATAAGAAGGAAGATAAATGTTCTGAATAGTATAAGAGTGAAAATTTGTCTCTCTCTCTCTCTTTTTAACCCCAAGAGCATTTTATCATTCACCCAATGAGAGGAAAAAGATATTCCAAGACTCAGAACGTGAACAGAATCCAGAACTTTTCCTGAGAAGCAAAAACTCATGGGAATATAACAATGATTCAGCTTATGAAACATGTTGGGTGTCAATGTATAAACACAATACACTTTTTGATTCATTCAAATATAAACTTTCAATTGAATATTATTAATGTGAGTAAATAATAAAAAAAATAGTTATCATGTAATTATCATGATCAACATTGTGGTTAACCAATTTGATAGCTTCCGTTTACATGTTTGCCTTTTTATTATCATCCTTGTTCAGATAATCAGAACTTTTATCATCATCATTGTAATTACATGGGATTGCTTTTCATCTCGTTTATTGTGATTACTATTATTATCAATGATATTATTGTTCAATTGATAATAATAACATTTTTATTGCCGGAACTGATTAAATGGTCAATCTCATGTTACACCTAAAGGTAATTGTTCAATGGCTACTCGGTTTATTTTTTTTTCCTCTTCATCCTTTTCATCATCAAGATGATGATGATGATGATGATAATCACGATGATTATTTGCTTTGTACCTTTAATTACAATTTAATTGTTTAAATTGTTTTTTATTATTCCTGTTATTTATATGAATCGTTATCGTTACTATTCAATAATATTAAAGTGATTTAAGTTTATCCATCAATTGAATTTCTCATATCTAATTGATTATTGATTATTGATCATTTCTACTAATTTTTGGTCTATCGTTTTGTGTCTGGTAATTAGAATCAATTTTTCCAAGATGATTAAGTTGATTAAACTTGAAAATTCAGCAGAAAAAAAGAGAGAAATGAATAAAATTCCCTCTCAGAATTTTTCATTTTCTGTCTGATTATTATTCTTATAATTAAGTTTCTCTGAGAGTTTGAGTTTCATGATAAATTGTTGCTCATCATGAGCATGCTACATTTATGATGAGTTTTATATTCTCACTCTCTCTCTCTCGCTCACTCTCTCACTCTCTTTCATTTGCTCTCATTTTCCCTGGTTTTATCCTGGTTATTTTGGCATTTTCTCTGGTTTTTTTTCCTGGTAAACATTGAGAATGATGATGATGAGGATGATAGAAGATGATGTTGTCTCTCTTTCTCTCTCTCTCGTACATGAATGACGACTTCTCTTTCTTTCTTCTCTTACTTTCTTTTCATCTGGTAACAACAAACTAACAAGCTAAGGCCAACACACCACACATACACAGCCTGTGGGCTTCACCACACCCAACACACATATACACACACTCTCTGAATGAGCAACCAGCAGCCAAAGAAAAAAAAAAGAAATTAGAAAATAAAGAAAGAGAAAAAGAAAGATAATAATTATCATCATCATCAACTTAAATCATTGATACCAAAGGGCATCATCATCATCATCATTATAACTACAATCACTACCAGCAACATTATCATCAACATCAACAATAGCAATAGGAAAACAATGAATGTAACAATTACCAAATAAAAATAGTTAACCAATTAACCAATTAACTGATTAGAATCCAATCAACCAATCAAATGGTCAATACAAGAGTATTAATCCAAATGATGCTGGAAAAGTCAGTGAATACATTGAGAAAGTGAGATGATAAAGATGATGATGATGATGATAACCTTTCTCTTCATCTTTCTTTTCATCCTTATCATCCTGTTGTCCAAAACTGTGTAACCATAATTGTAACCATGTTCACAGTTTGATATTATATTATCAACGACACAATATGAATATTATTATTTTCCATATGATGTTACCTTTAATATTGAATAGGATTTTCCTTTGCTCTTTTTTCATCGTCTTCATATATCCTCTGGTCTTTGTTATTATTATTGTCAACTCTATGGTATTATCATCCCTTTTTATCATCCTCATCATCATCTTCATTGACAAATGCAAACTCACACAAACTTTGTATTGATAATAATACAACAACAACAACAACAGAAACAACAATTGAATGATAATTTACAAAGACCTTCCTGAAAATATATATACACACCGATTTCAATGATAACTATGCTCAAGAGGATTTGAAATGATGATGATGATGACGATGATGATGATAATAACAATCATCATCATCATATTATCATTTGATTGTTATCATCTCTCCACCCCAAAGGGATTCAATGAATGAACAAAATTAACAGAGAAACAAAAAAATGAACAGAAAAGTTTATTCAACTTTTTCATTTGTTGATTGTTAATCTTTGATTGAGAATCAATAATTTACATGGTTAATCAGTTATTCATGATTATGATTGTTTGAAACTTTTTGATTACTTTTATTGGCCAATCAATTTTTTGGTTCTTGTTTCAGGTTAATTGTAATTGATTATCAACATTTGTTATATTATTAATATGTGAATTTGATTTGATTGAACCTTTTTTTTTACCTTCTAGATTAACTTGATCGTAACAATTAAATTGAAATTAATTTACTATTTCATGTATTTACTTTGATCCATCTATATAATAATGTTAATCCTATTGTTGGTTAATCATGATTAAAAAATAATTTGATAACAATTGGTTAATTATCCAAGCGTTTCGGTTTGGTCATTCACTGTATCAAGATAATAATCATGATAATATTTATGTTAATTATCATGATTAAATTGAATGAAATTAACCATTATTATAATAATAATAACCTAACCTTAGTTAATTGTTTGGTCAATTAGTTAAATTGAAAATTAACCCGAACCAAATTAATTAATATATTGAAAATGAAAACGTTACCTTTTTGTTAATAATAATCAACAATTGGACCTAAACAATTAAGCTAATTGTCAAGTAATAATTTTCCTCAATCAGTTAAACGGTAATCACGATAAGTTAGTATTAGTACAGTAGACCAACAATTAATTTTAATTGTTGTGGCTAATTGGATAAGTAAAACAAAAAAAAACTTTTTCCAGAGCAGAAAAAAAGTTTCTCAATATTGACCGAGACATTTACCAAGTAAAAGTGACCATCACCTCGTTGCCCTAGGAAACTGAGTTTACCCTTTGCCCTGCGGGTCATTAGAAAAAGAGGAGATAATGATGAAGATGAAGATGAAGGGATGATGATAAAAGGGATGATCATTTTTTTCTGTTTATCTTCCGCCAGTATCTTTGGTTAACTAACAGACAATTGTTGTTATGGTCGATTAAGAATCAAGAGGAAACGAGAAGAGAAAACAAAAAGTTTCTTATCCATGTTATTTTCCATAGGCTTTTGGGTTTTGCTTATAATTTCAAGAGTCTTTTTATCCCAACAGTTTAATTAGTCTCGTGTATATGTTAATTGTTATGATTATTGCTTTTTATGTAGTCAACTGTTAAAACAACAATTTACCTAATTTTTTGATTATACATTTTAAACACACAACAAACTATTGAAACCTTTTAACAAGGTAAAGTTAAACACAGGTAGTCAAATGTAATCATTTATAATCAACCTGATAATTAGTATAATTATAATTCATTTACCTGGAAAAACAAAACTTTTTTATTTTATTTTCTGTACAACGAAAAAGTAAAACAACAAACCAATCCATGTAATAGAAAACCCCTTTACGAAACAATTAACAATTAATTGTCAACAAATCAATGAGCTGAGTGTGTATGTGTGTTACTACATTGTAACAATTAAAATTGCGAAACAATTAAGTTAATTGTTATTAATCATTTGTTGTCTTTTCGTGTGTGTGTGTGTTTTTTTTGCAGAGAAAAAGTTTTACCTCATTTTTTTTTGATAATCATCTTGAAGATGATGATGGAGATAATTTTATTTTCTCATCATCATCCACATCATCTTTTTGTCATCTTTGATGATTGCGTGATGATGATGATGATGATGATAATCTTCACTTACTTATCTTAATCTTACCTGTAATCTTTTATTATTTTGTAAATTTTTTCCTGTCCACTTTGTGTCCAGTTAAATTACACAATACATATTCAAGCTCATTATTATAATCAACACAAGAAAAGCTTAATGTCCAGTTAATAGCCTTCATCCTGCCCACCTTAACCTCCCTCTCCTCCTCCTCCTCCCACCCTCATCATACCTTGACACCCTCCAGGTAATTTTGTAAATATATTATTATTATTATTATTATTATTTAAAAAAACGAGGCAACAACTGATATCATATCAATGTTAATATTAGCATTCAAGTTACCATTATAATCATTATCCAAGGATAACTATTAACTCCCTGTGAAGATAATATTATCATCCTCCTCCTCATCATCATAATCATCATTGTATTGATTTTAATTCACTCCCAAATTTAGTGATTGATGTAGATGAGTGTCTTTTATCATCCTTATCATCATCATGAATAAATATCAATGATAATATTTACAAAATAAGAAGACAAAACTTTTTCATCTTCATTTATAATTCATATTAATACAGTTCATTGATTATCATATACGAAATCATTTGATTCACAATCAACAACAACAATTGAATAAGATGATCAAGAAAGGAAAAAGAACAATTAAAATTAATTGTCAACAATTTAAGGATCAATCAAATATCTTTTCAAGGTTCAATTACGATTAGAACATTAGATCTGAATGGATTAAGATTAATTGTCTTACACCAAGAAATTAAGGTAACGATTTAAAATGAATATTAGATTTTCACTTTTCAAGGTTCATCTTTTTTTTCATCCTCATCATGAGTTGGTGATGAAAAAATAGACAGACAAATAGAAAGAGAAATGAAGGCTGATGATGAAGATGAAGATGATGAGGAGGAAAATTAGTGACAGTTAATCTTATGGGAACCCCGTCAGGAGACTAATTCCCGTTCACATGGTGTATTAGAACTTTTTTTTTCCTTTTCCAATGAAAATGAAAGAGAGAAAATTTTGTTTCTATTACCAAAGATTCTTGGGAAAAACATTGAAAATACAAATTCGTATCCTGGTGACTTGTAAATTGCTTCCGATGGCGATCCTAGTGTTCACTTGGATGATGATGAAGATGAGTTGTAACCTTTTACTTTTAATTATCTTCATCGTCATCATCATTTTCTACTCATCATCATCATCCTCTGGATGTTTATTGTTACACAATCTGAATAAACTATTTTTAGCTGATAGACTTTGAAAGTTATCATTAAGTTTTTATTTTTCTCCTTTTGTTCAAACCAAGTTCATTGAGCTTCTGAGTCCAATAATTATCATCTTCATCCTTAGCATCATCATCATCATTATCTTATCATTATTGTTATCATCATCATCAAACTCCCCACCATCATCATCATCATCATCATCATCTTTGAACACTAATATAAAGAGATGAAGAAGATGATGAAAGATGAGAATCTGTTATTTACTATTCTCTAATACTAACTCACTCATCATCTTCATTTTCATCCTAAAGTTGATCCTCATCTTATCCTCATCATTATCATCATATTGTTGAAGGAAAAGGTTTTTCTTGTTACTGGATTTTTAATAAACAAAATGAAGTAGTTGAAGAGACTCAGAGTCAATAGAGAGAGTGAGTGAGTGAGTGAGTGAGAGAGAGAGAGAGAGATTAATATAAACAGAGGATAAAGATTAAGGATGATGATGAGGATAAAGATGAGGCTTTGAAACCCACACCCAAAGCAGTTTCATGATGATGATGAAAATATTTTACATTTTAAAAGCATCTTTCCTAACATGATGATTAGTTAGTTAGAGAAAGACTTTCCTTTCATTTGTGAAACAATGAGAGTTAACAGTTAATTGTTTACTGGATTTAAGCTCGTTAATTGTTAACTGTGATTGTCTTTGTATCCTCATCATAATCACCAACAAAGAGATGACAAATATCATAAGAACATTGTATTAGCAATCATACACTTTCAGTGTGTATGTATTTGTGTGCCTAGGGAAAAGAGGTTTTGTTTTTCCATCCTCATCCTGATCCACCACCACCACCACCACCATTTTTTACCACCCTCTCTGTATACACACACACACACTCACCATACAAACCATAACAACATCAACAAACCACTCATACCTATCATATTACCTGGTGTATTATGACCAGTTAATCACATAAGTAGAAAGCATTGTAAACATTGTTCATGTTGTTGTTACAAAATCCACCACCACCACCATCAACCTCTCCTCCTCTTCCTCCTCCTCTCATCCACCTCAACTAGTCCAGTTAACATAATCCACCACCACCACCACCACCTTCAAATGAATATCAAGTTACAATTACTTTTTGTTTGTTTATTTATTTGCAATTTAAACAACTCAAACTAGACTAACCATTAACAATTTGCATAATTATTTATCTAATCATCATCAGTGAAACCAGACTAATTTACATGCACCATTAAGAGTAATGTTTGAGGAACGAGCAAAAAAAAAAGATCAACTTATACTCAGGTAAACACATTGACAACACCAAGAAAAACAATTTGATGTCTTTACTATACTTTCATTGATGATAATTTGGAAACAATTAATTTTACAAAGTTAACCATCATCATCACCCAGGTAACAAAATCATCGAGATGATTTAATTATTGTTCATCTTTTTCTTTAAACTTGTTATTGTAGACACACACACACACAAAAAAAAACTATTTGCAAGGTTGTTGTTGATTTCAGATTTTGCAAATAACCTTAAATATATTTACCTAGGTAACTTTAAGCCAAGGATGAAATGAAATAACAATCAGCCCAGGTAAAGGTACAGGTAAACTTTGCAACGAACCAGAAATGTGTGTGTGTATCAGTTTGAGCGTGAAAAATAATATCGGAATTGGCTTAAAGGTTGGGATGATTTATAGCACTGGTGATGCTAATTATCTTGGTAGCAGGTCAATTAGATGAGAGAGAGAGAGAGAGAGAGAGAGAGAGGGAGGAGGTGAATTTTCAAAAGGAGGAGGTGGTGGTGGTGATTATGATGGTGGACGTTGGTGAAAGTGAAAGTGAAAGTTTGAAGATGAAGGCTAAGGTTAAATTAGGAATCAAAAGTAGCCTCAAGGTTCCGAACAATCAACTTAATCATAACTATTAAGTGACAATCATCATACTAATTATCCTTAATCATTTGCATCTTAATGATATGTTATTCTCAATGATAATATGTACGTTTATTGTGTTCAAATTAGTGACTAATTTTAAGGTTTTTTTCTTAATCATCATTTGTATTGCATGAAAAACAATTTACTTTTTCACAATCAACAACTTGATTATCAGTTTTAACCAATATATTAACATTATGTTATTACAGAGAGTAACATAATCAACGGATTGATTAACAATCTGATCAGAGAAAAGCCAACAATCAATATAAACTAGTACATGTATATACTTTGAGTTTAATTGCTCTCACTGTTGATGATTTATGATCATGATTAACTTTCACTTTTTTTTGTTTTGTTTTTATTGTTGGTTTACCTGTTTATGTTTATTGTTATCATTAAGTATACAAGTTTCGTGTATGTTTTTGTTTTATTACCATTGATTATTTACCTATGGGATAAAATTAACTTTGATTAACACGAGAAAAGTACAGGAATCTTAGCACTTGACCGGTACACCATGTATATGTACTTGTACCGTTGGTGTGGGTCAAAAGTTTTATGTAATAATAAGAAAGAGAGAGAGAGAGATGAGATATTTTCAACGTTGATTAAGGCTCATTATTAATGATGATGATGATAAAGGAAATGATAATGATAAAGATTAAGATTGATGATGATGAAGATGAGGATTGAGATGAAATTTTACTTTTGTCCATCTTGTGAAAATCCTTATTTAAGGTTGACCATTTTAGTTGATGACACATCATCATGTCCACTACACAATCAGTAGTAATCTTTACATTCTTAAGCTTCTGCCTTATCATCATCATCATCTTCATCTTCATCTTCATCTTCATCTTCATCATGTTTTGTTTCATCAAAGGATTTAACTTCCTCTTCCTCCATTAACTTAATCCTTTCCTCTCTCCATGTTGATAATCTTACATTTGAAATTAATTGTCTACTTCAACCCTTGACCTCTCTCTATGTCCAGTCCTCTGGTCAATTGTTGTTGATTAAAACTAATCAACTGATACAACTTGAAGATACAATAAACTTGATCAAATAGTTAATTGTTTACTTTATGTTATTGGTTATGTCATTTTGATTGTTACCAATTCAGTTAATTTGAATATTTGATAAACAATCAACTTGATCAAAGTTAATCAAAGTTTTACTAATAAAATAATTTGATTGCCTTGTTGATTACAGATTAAGATGTTATTACAATTAATATTTATCTAAATACCTTTCAACACTTTGTCAACAATTAAGATAATTGTTTGACTTTGTAAATTGTTTTTTTTTTTGGTTCACAATCAAGTTGATTGTTATAAACTGTTTGATAAATAATATAATTGAATTGATCAACTGGAAACATTGGATTATGATTGTCAGTGAAAATATTTCAAGATGATAATGATGATGATGATTAAGATGATTAGTAGGATGAGGATAAAGATGAAGATGATTATAATGATAATCTAGTTTATATCAGTCAAGTGTAACTCAGGTAAATTGTTGGTAATACAAAAAGTTGTTACCTTTCAACACAATCACAAAATTTTTACCAAACAAAACAAAAATACTAAAGGTAATCATTCAAGTCTATGACAAGAAATCAGTTTTTTCTTGTTATTTGTTAAAACTTTTCATCAACATTATCATCCTCATCTTTATCCTCAATAATCAGTTAATCATCATCATCATCATCATCAGTTAACTTTCACCAATGTTTATTGTATGTTATTTTTACTATGTGATGATAATTTGTAGTTAGTGGTATTCAAGGTAAATGAAAAAACCTTAAGGATGAAAATGTTGATCAACATGATGATCATCATCTTCATCTTCATGGTAACTATTTTCCTGTTCATTGAATTGTAACTTTCATACTCTCTCACTCACTCACTCTCTCTGTATAAGTTTACCTGTGGTTCTGTGTGTGTCTCTGGATGAATTCAGATGAATAGGAAACTTTTTCTCTCTCTCTCTCTCTCTCTCTCTCTCTCTCTCTTTCGTCCTCAAGATAACTTTCTGATTCTATTGATAATATTTGTCATTGTTCAGCTTAAATGATGCAATTATAATCTGCAAGAGAGGATTAGGATTAACAAACAATTACAAATCTGTAAGTTTGTTATTTGTTGATTGTGTGGTTAAGTGAATGAGAGACATTGAAACTTGATTGTAAACAATTTAAAAAAAGTGTTTACATTAAACTAACCATCTCAAGGGAAATCAGATTAAGTCGTTGATTGTTAACAAAGAAAAACGTTTCTCAATTGAAACAATTAAATTATTACAATCAATTGAACGATAATAATTAACTTGTGGTTTTCCTCATTGATTAACTTGAATAATTATTCATCTTTCTCATCTAATTGTCAAAGTGAAAAAAAAATTGTTACTGATTAATTGATACATCAATTATCCTCATCCTTATGAAATGATGATGATCATCATCATCTTGATTGTAATTAAATTTAATTCTTATTCTTGTTCACAATTAACAGAGACCTCCTTCTCAGTCATTGAACTCCTATGGTGGACCTGGAGCCCATGATGATGTCCGTTCACCCACCGGGTCAACCGGAACCCCTGGACCTTTATCACAACAGCCCAGTTCCCAACAGAGTACCGATAACAACAGTGAAGCAGGTAAACTAATCAATTAATTGTTACCTGTCTGTGTTTCAAGTTAAACAATTTGCATAATCATTTACACATTACGCATTTGCTAATTGCTCCATCATCATCATTATAATCATCAAGTGTGTTGATACTTACAAATCAACTAATGATACAAACCAATGCAAATGAGATGAAGATGAAGACAGAAAAACAAAATCTCTCACCAACCTCTTTTCCCGCCCTTTAAAACCCACCATCAGTTATCATAATTATCATCATCTTCATCTTCATATGATAATCACCTTTTGCTTCATCACTTAATCATCTCATTAATCATTAGCATAATCCTTTCCTTTTTTTTACCAATCAAACAATTAAGATCACATTGAGTTGATTGAGTTGATTGTGTGATTATTGTTGAGTAACAAGTTGTTGTTATTAAGCTTTTCGATACTTGATATGAGATTAATTTGAAAATAGATTAGCTCACTCCCTTTATTATTATTATTAATCCATGAGATTAATATCATAATTTTTGTTTCCTCGTTTACTATTTAAATCCAGTTTAATGTGTGGAAAAATATTAATTCATAATTTCTGGTAATTTAATATTGATTACACTTTATTTTCCCTTGTGAATCAACTTTTCTAACCAGTGATTAGTTAATCTTGTGTAAATCAACAATGAATTTAAGTCTACAATTTAATTAGCTATGATAATATGATGATGATAATCTTAATCTGATTCAAGTTTATTTCCTTTTCCTCCTCATCCTTTGTGAGTCTTTTCAATTGATCAAAAACCGCAACAAAAAAAAGTGAACTTGTTTTTTTTTCCTCCAATTTTCATATGATGATAATGATGATAAGGGTGATGATAATGATGTTAATGATGAAATGCTGTACGTTTTGCATTTTGCACGTGCAGGATAAACAAAATTGTCTGAGTGAAATTTATGTATTTAATGAATGAACAGTTATATGGACACACGTTGAACAATTTTCAATCAACATGCACCAATTCAACCCGGTGGGTTATTATTTCAATTGAATCATCATCACAATTGCATTTACAATTTAACAATTACAATTACCAATCATTCAATTGTATAAATTGTAGTTGGAAACAAAGTTAAACAATCTAAATATCATTTTGAGATTTTATCATTATTATTATTGTTAATAGTTCCCAATTGGGATTGTATTGTAAATGTAACTTTGTAAATTCTGTCTGTTGATTCATTAATTGTTGGTCAATCTTCATTTAGGATTAAGGTTTAAGGCGGTTAATTGTTGGACCCACATGGTCTTAATCCCTTTTTTGTACCTTCATTAAATTGGTCAAGATAATTTATCTTTGTGGTCACGTGGTTTAGTTTATCTGGTCAGTTTGAGTTAATCCTCTTGGTCAGTGGATCTGTTTGTGTGTGTGTGTATATGTCAATGTTAATAATGAACAAGCTCCTTGACCATCAATAGTTTGGAGTATTAGTAAAACAACAAGAAAAAGGGTTTACAATTAATCATTTTGATTGTTAATTGTAAACAATTTACTAATTGTATTGTAGGTTAACCAGAACATGTTTATAATCACTCAAGTTAAAGGTTGAAATTTTCCAGTTATCGTCATGCTTTTGAATCTTCTGGTTTACTCATCTTGTAGACTATTTTTTTTCCCGCATCCTTTGTCTTCCTCATCCTTATCTTCATCATCTCATGTCTGCAGTTGACATTTTTCAAGCTTCTCTCTCTCTCTTTCTCTCTCAATTGACTCACGGAAGCCTGTTGGTGACATTACCATCAACAGCACACACACATACACAATCAACAGCCTTTCATCATCATCGTCACCATGATAACTAATGATTATTATTATTGAACATGAAGATGAAAAAATTGCAAGTCTATGGATTATCATCCTCATCATTACCAATCGATAAGCATCAGGAGTATAATATTTTTTTTTCTGGTTCATTGTCAAGCTCAGTTGGTTTCCATCAAGAGCAAATAATGATAATAAGTATCGAATGCAATTTAATTGTAATTGTAAATTGCATTTTGTTGTTATTTAATTGTTATCGTGTTTACATTATATTTAATTTGTCCAACAATTTGCCTGTAACAATTAAGTTTGAAAAGTTTTTAGGAAAAATCAGTTTTTCAATCAATGTGATACTTTGATTGTTTGATGATTTGATTAGGATGGTCACACAAATGTTGGATCATTATCAAGTTGATTATTATCATTAATGATTAGTAATTAATTAATATTTTCAAGGTTATGTATACACTTTAGTTAGGGTGGGCCAAAAGCAATTGCTTTTGTCTTATTTCTGGTTAATCAGACACCAATCATAATCATGATGATATTTAAGTCTTACCTAATTTGCTGCAGCATTTAAGTTAATTGCTTAACATAAGCTCACCGGTTGAAGCGAAAGTTGCAAACTGAATTATGTTACACTGAAAATGGCCTCGGGTCGAGATGATATTAGTGATGATGAGAGAGAACGAGAGAGCTAAAGCTCTAAGGGCTTGAGGGCTTGGAAGAGAAAAAAAATTCGCTCAAAATTTTTTCTTTTCTGATCTAAGCTTATGTTCATATCCATGTGCTCAAGGCTGTGTTATTATTATCATCATTATGATTATTAGATAATTTGTAGTAAAAGATGATAAAGAAGACGAGAGAGAGAGAGAGAGAGAGAGAGAGTTTCTCATCTTTCGCTATTCATTATCATCATATTTTTGTCTTCTCTTTGTATTTCTCTTCATCTCTTTTCCCCTCTATGTATCTTAGCACCTTAGTCTCACTATCATCATCATCATCATCATCATCGTTTTTATCTTCTTTTTATCATCTTCTCTCTCTCTCTCTCTCTCAATGATTATAAATATTCATTATCAAAAATCAAGCTGCTAATAATAATCAACTGAATGTATGATCAATTTATAAACATGTCTCTTTCAAATACATTTCAATCATTATCATGAATTTTCAATTCCAATCATTACTTATTCAGGGATGAATTTGTTTCCTCATCATTTTTGCATTGATCATTATTTATTTGATGATGATGATGATGATGATGGTGTTGGGAGGGAGGAGTAGGAGGAGCGGGGATGTAATATTATTATCCTTTTTTTTCATTATCTTGTTTAACTATTACAATGAACGTGTCTTTTTGAACGAGATAACTATCATTAGGATGACGGATTTTTTGTCACCACAAGAAAAGACTATTTTATTAAGCAAGAGACAAGGAGAGGAAGAGGAGGAGGAGGATAAGGTGGGAATCGGTGGTGGTGGTGGGAGGGTAGTAGGTGGATCGAGAAGGTGAAAATATGTAAATGTGATTCAACTCAATTTGCTTTAAATAATATAGTTGTTACACTCTCTCACTCCCTAGTAGTTTTTTACCATTGGAATATAAAATTAGCAATTGGACAATTGGTTGACTTGATGCTGTTCACACTTTTTGCTTGTTTCTTCAAGATGATGAGATGATAATCATTTAGAGTTTTAAATCATATGTTTGTTTCATAATCATCATCACTATTAGCGATATTAAAAATGAAGATTATGATGATAAGGGGGAGGGAGACGATGATAAAGTGTAAATTCATGTAGAGAGAGAGTAACAAAAGCTCGTGGGAACCTTATTAAAATGGTGACCAGAAAAAAAAGATGAGAGATGAAGATAAACTGATGAGGATGATAATGAGAGAGAGGACCTATGGTTGATGGTAATGATGATGTTGATTGAGAAGATGGAGATGAAGATGATGGAGAAATTAACTGAGGAAAGAAGAAAAGAAGAACGAGAAGACAGAGAAAGAGAGAGAGAGAGAGAGACCGGAAGATGGAGAGAAGTCAAGACGTGTTTGTTTTCGAAGGAGGAAAGAATAAGATGAGAAGATACAGGGTTGAGAGAGAATATGAGGGAGAAGGAGGGTGGAGGAGGCAGTGGAATATTAAGATGGAAAATTAGAATGAAGAGAGAAAAGAAATTGGAAGATAAATGGAGGATGAGAAAGACCAGAGGGTGGAAAAGTCGAGGTGGGGATGAGGGATATTCTTAAGTAAGATTAATTACTTTTGTTGGAAGACAAATAGGACCAAAGGACCCAAAAGACCGGAAAAAGAGGGTTGAGAATATGAAATTTACTCTATTTGAATGGTGATGAAGACAAGAAGATACATTATCATCCTCATCTTCTTCTTCTTCATCATCTTCACTTTTACATGTAATGGTTGAGAAGATGTAACAAGAAAATTAGACAGAAAAAAAGAAAGAAAAATACTCTTATCATGTATTCATTATTTATCTTCCTCTGTAATTATTTTTATAATATAATTAGAAACATCATCTTCATCCTCATCCTTATCATCATCATCATCGTGATGATTATTTCATGATACCGATTATATCATGCACCTCATCATTGGAGTACAAATCTTATTGCGTTAATAAAATTGTTAAAATTTCAATCAGTATTTAATTGACTATTAAATTTGATTGCTGATTGAATGATTAACTGGATTAAGAGAGAGAGAGAGAGAGAGAGAGAGAGAAATGAAAAAAATATCATTTATGATTTAAATCTCATCACTTGCTTAGGAGAAGCTAATTTAGTGACTCATTTATAATCCATTGCGTGAGGATTTACAATCAGTATGATGAAGATTACGATGAATGGATTAATGATAATGATAATCATCATGTAATAAAAAATGTCATCATGATAAAAACCATGAAATTGATTGACTAGATTTGATGAATAAAAGGAAAGGAGAAAAAAAATGTTCAGGTTAATCTGTTGATCACAGAGATAAAGGATTAAACATCTTTGGTTAGTGTTAATCCCTTGGGAGATTAGATTAACATATAATCCTTTTGTTTCTTTGCTTTTCTTTTGCTTGACCAATAAAAAAACCGGACACACACAGTGAGTGAGAGAGAGATTGACCAGATGATGACCAACAAAACTTATCACCAAAATATAATTAGAACCACAAAAGGTACTAATGAATTGTAAGGATTAAGATTAACTCTTTAGTTTCGAGTATCTTTTTTACCTTTGCTTTTCTTAATCTTCTTCAGTTTGTATTAACCTTTAATGAAAGTTGTGAGGAAAAACAAAAACAAAAACATTGACCTAACCCGATCCTCTCTCACTAACTCAGGTGATAATATTACTTGGGGTTATAAAGATATCTGAAAATATTAGAGGAAAAAAAAAGGATTTAGGTTTTATTGTTTAATCCAAAATGGATTCTTATCTTTCTTTAATCCAAGATGACCATTTATCCATAAATGTAATATAAATACGAATATATTTTTACTCCTAAATGAACAACCAATTGTCCGAAAGTAATCCAATCAATCGCCTTTTCCTTGTTATATGTTGATCTTTTTTTGCTTCTTCTTTTCTTCTACTTTGCTTTAATATGTTCGAGATTAAGATTAACGTTTACTTACCTTTACAGAGATTAGCTCACTTGGACTATCATAATCATGATCCAATATCTAAATAATACTGAAAAGTTAGGGGGCAAAAAGAGTAACCAAAAAAGGGATGAGGTGAAAGATGAGATTAGTGAATTATTATTATTATTATTTTCTTTCTTTGGATAATGAGATATATCCTCTTAATCCTTCATGTAAAGTATTTATCATCACCATCATCATCATCATTACATCCTGAAAATACCTTTAATCTTTTATTCAAACCATTTAACGCCAGTTTTTATCTTCCTCTTTCTTTTCTTGCCTTTATCATCATCATCTTCATCTCTCTCTCTCCGTTATATTTGTAACCTTTGTCCTGTTACCTTTTTATCAATGTTGATAAAATGATGAGGATGGATAATAGTTTAGTTTGTAAATCGGATTGAGTTTTTAAGGTTTTCCAATTATTTGTTATTTGGTTTATCATTTGATGTCCACACAATGCTAATGATGATTATGGATGATGAGAGAGAGTGAGTGAGTGAGAGAGAGTGATAATGATGACAAGGATGGGAAATACTGTTGAGGTGTAAGTTGTGAAAGGTAAATATGATTAGAGTAATTTTTTTAGTTCTTCTTGCAATGACAAATGATAATCAGAAAGGAGATTTAATTACTATTAAGACGATTATAATTTTCGGGACAGAAATTAGGGAGAGATGATGATGAGGAAGAGAAGAGGAGGAGGAGGAAGAAGTAGATGAAAAGGAGGGAATATGTGTGTCGAAGGAAAATGAGAGAGAAAAAAAGAGTGTAGAGAATTTGATAAAAATCGAATCCGCTCCTTAGAACTTTTTTTCTTTTATATTCTTCTGACGTTCTGACAGCTTATTAAATGCACGTTCTCATTTCTTCCTCTCTCTCTCTCTCTCTCTCTCTCGCTTTCTCTATCAATTACTTGCTTTTTTACTCCCTGCTGATTCTCATCTTCATCTCTCTCTCTCTCTTTCGTCTTCCACATCTTTGTGAGTATCCAGGTAAATGCATCAGTTTCTTGATCTATCTAAAGGCCATTAAAGGTGATGGTCTCTTTCTCGGTTTGCCCACATATTACCTCATGTCACCAACCTTTTTTTTCTTACTCATCCTCATCTTCCTCATCATATTCCTTTATCTTCATCTTGTTCGTCTTCCCAAAATGTTTCTTCTTCTTTCATTTTCATCTTCTCTTATTCCCTTCGAAAAAAAACAACCTCACGCCAATCATCTTGCTCTTTTTTCTGCTTCTCTTTTTTTTGTTACTTTTTACCTGTCAATCATTTAGAAGGAAAAAGAAAAGGTATATAGATGATGAGGATGAAAGGTGAAGATGAATATGATGAGAGAGAGAGAGAGAGAGAGAGAGAGAGAGAGAGAGAGAGAGAGAGAGAGAGAGGAAGAGGCCAGCGACCTTCATCATCCTCATCATTATCATCGTTATCATCTCTTTATTTTTCATCTTCATCTTTTTATCTGTGAGTTTTTCAGTCTCAATTCAGACCAATGGTCAGTTTTTCAATTGACCCAAGTAAATTTCTCCTTCATTAACTAATTACAATTAATTATTTCCAATTTCAAAACCAATGATACTCATTTAAAGCCAAGCATTAAGTCAGATGATTATGTTAATTGAATGAAACTCATTTAGTATTATATTTAAAGTAATCAAATTCAATCAGTGAAAAAAATTCATTGATAAGTATCAATTTAAATTGATTAATTAATGCTAATTATCAAGAAAAAGAGAGAGAGAGAAAGAGATAAATGAATTAAATGATCAAGTGATACAGATACTTTTTGGTTATCAAATTAATTGTAATTAAGATTAAAATCAACATGTGTTTACATTGATTAAATTGTTGTGATTATATAATAACTATCGCAATTAACTAAATACTACAACTAAATTTGGTGGATGTTGATGATCTGCAATTTCAAATGTAAATGATTATAATTGTAAACCATTAATTGACCAGAACACGTTCAGAGCATTTAAAATTGTGGTTATATCTTAATTTTTATTTTCTCTCCATGATTCTAATCATGTTAATTGTTAATCTTAATTGTTCAACAGGAGATTACTTACTTCCAGGAGCTTTTTTAGGTGATGCTTCTGTCGGTAGTGGGGATGGAACCGGCGAGGATGATGATGAGGAACGAAATAAGAAAAGACAAAAGAAACGAGGAATTTTTCCCAAAGTTGCAACTAATATAATGAGAGCTTGGCTATTTCAACATTTAACGGTAAGTAGCCGATGACCACTGGTCAGAACAATCAACAATCAGCCTTATATTTGCATGTAAATATCATTGTGATGCCTTGAGGTGCGAGCGCGCGTGCATGGGTACGTACAAAGGTTTAGGTGTGAAAGTTTTTTTTTTCATGTTTCGAGAGGAAAACAAATTTTATGGAAATTTTTTTCTCTCTCAATTGTGTTGATTGTTTGAATAGTGATTAATTTAACTTTCATCTGAGTTGATTAATGTTTATTATTAACTTTACAAGATTAAAGCATTAAAAGGGATAATGTTATTAATTGAAAAGTTGATCATGATGATTAGGATATTTGGGTGACAGTTTTATATTGAATATGAGAAAGATTTTCATTCAATGACATTTATTAAAATTTGAATGTTAATTTAGGATGATGAGGATGATAAAGATGATGAGGAAAAGTGTTTACAGTTAGTATATATATAAGGAGGAGGCAAAAGTGGGTGGGAAAATGATGAAGATGAAGATGAAGATGAGGATGAGGAGGAGGAGGAGAGGGTTGATTATGATGAGGTGACATTGAAATCGGTGTGTGAGTGTGTATATGTTGAGTTGACAGTTGAATAGTAAATGAAAATGACTTTTTAAATCTAATTTAAATATATGAAGAATTGAAGATGAGGAAGATAAAGAAGAGGAAATCCAATGTCATGAGAAATGGTATGAAAATATGATGATGAGAGGATGTAAAAGGATGCAGATGATGATGAGGATGATGAAGAAAAGGAGTGAAAAATCAACAGTAACTTTTGGAAATTGAATTAAATTGAATTCATTGGACAATGTTAAGTAATCATAATGATGATAATTATTGATTCAAATTGTGATATATGAACAACAAAAGTTCAAATCATGTAACATCATAAGTATTCACAGTGAATGGCAGTTGATCATTTCCCACCTTCACCTTACTCCTCCTCTCCCACCTTCCACCCTATTATTATCATCATCTCTTTATAATAAGGATGTATGTGTGTGTGTGTGTCTATGTGTTGATCTAAATGGTTGGTTAGCAAAATAAAAGGATGAGGATAAAATGAGATGTCAATCTAATGGTTGATTTTTTTGTATATTCAATATCATGTGACATCCTCATCTCTGATATAATCTTCATCTTTATCTTCATTATCATGACGATGATGATGATTTCAAATGAAATGAATTTCTCTCTCTCTCTCCCTCTCCCTCTCCCTCTGTTACGTTAACAGTTATCATCCTATCATCTTGCTGAATTCTGTGAATGAATTGACGTTTACATAGTTTGAAAATTTCTTTTCAATCGTAAAAAAATCAATTTATCTTCATCTTCTCATCATCTTCATTCATCCTTTGAGGTTTACACCTTTGATATTGAGGTGGGAGGGATGATGACGAGAAAAGGATGAGGATGCTTATTTTAAATATTTGATTTGATATTCAATTGGTTTCATTTTTTTTCCTCACTTTCAATCAAATCTATCATTCATTTGATATCATCCTCATCACTTTCTTTGTGTGATTACCTCAACCTTTCCCTAAGGCTTTTTTATCCTCATCATTATCATCAATAGTTTTGGCATGTTGATCATCAGAATCATTTTGTCAACAGAATCAAAATTGTCCTGAAGATGATGATGACTTAATATTAAAAGAAAGCAAGAATCTCTCTCTCTCTCTCACTTTGTGGTAATAATTCAATATCACAATTAACGCCTGATGATATTGTATGATAACAATTGATTAATTGATTGTCAAGTTGATTATGTTTGTTTGTTCATTGATTTTAATGGTTAGCTGATGATTCTGGCACCTTAATTGTTGATAATATGGAGGAAGAAGAGGAAGAAAAAAGAATCAAATTTCAAAGAAAGAGAGAGAGAGAGAGAGAGAGAGAGAGAGAGAGAGAGAGAGAGAGAAGAAAAAATAAAGATGAAGACCAAGATGAAGATGAAGATGATAAAAAATTTCTCTCTCATTATCTTCCTAATCATCTTAATCTCTTTCATTGAGAGAGCGAGAGAGAAAAAGAAAGACTTAGAAAAGCAAAAGAAAGTAAAAAAAAAAAGATCAACCTTGAAAAAGTTTCTTCGTCTTTCCTTTTGATTGTGTTCACAATCATTGACAGTAATCAACTAATCTCATTTTACAATCAAATTAACTTTTCCTTTAAACTACACTTAATTGTTCATTCACTGATTAACTTAATTGATAACAATTTAAACTTTTAAACACAATGTTTCAATTGTGAAAGAGGAAAACAAACTTTGATTATCATCAATGGACAATAATCTGGGAAACCTTTAAATTGTTGCAATCAAATTAAGTGTATTCATTTAACTGTTGACACAATTAACACAATATTAAAATATAGAAAATGATAACAATCAAATGATGATCACAATTTAACACAATAATTAAAAAAATGTAATCTAATTGCTGAGAAATGACTAATCAATAGTATTACTTATTAATTACTTTCTCTTTAAATTTTAATTGTCAACTGATTAACTTTCAACTTTTAATTGAGTTTAAATTTTGAAATTATTGTGATTTCAATTGAAAGTAATGAAAACAAATTAATCCTATTCAATATATTTAATATAAATATCATTACCTGACAATTAATCATTAATCATTATCAATCATATAAATAAACATTGATTAACATTGATTATGATACAAAACCACAGTATTAGTTAATCAATTGAAAATTTTGATTGGTAAAAATAAAAAGTTATCAAAAAAAAATTGATTGTCTCAATTGATATGGTTACAATTAATTGATTTGTTTCATTTCATTTGATTGATTTTTAATTTGATGACGATGATATGTATCATTAAGTGTCACATTGATTTGATATCATGATTTGTTGAAGATGATTAAGATGAGGATGATTAAGATAAAGATGAGGATGATAAGGTAAAGATGATGAAGAATAAGAAAAAAAAAGTGAGAAAAGTGAGTTCGGTTTGAGTGAGAAGTTATTTTCTCAATGACAGGTAATAATTACTTTTTATCAGTTATCTTCAATTTTTTATCATCCTCATCATCGTCTTTATCATAACCTCTTATTACCTTTTAGTTTTTCATCCTGGGATGATGAAGATGAGAGAGAGAGAGAGAGAGAGAGAGAGAGAGAGAGAGAGAGAGAGAGAGAATTACCTTTGACCCTGAAAAAAATGAGAAGAAAATTTTTTTTATCTTCTCTTGATTTCTAAATACCTTTTAATGTTGATCTTGGGTTTAACTTTGCAATTACAATTGGATTTGTTGATTGTTATGAGATTGGTCACAATTTACTTCTTGAAATCTTAATTGTAATTAACTAATTGTCTTATTAATTGTTGTTATTATTTAGCATCCATATCCATCCGAAGACCAAAAGAAGCAATTGGCTCAAGACACGGGTCTAACCATACTTCAAGTAAATAATTGGTAAGTTAATTGTTAACCTTAATTGTCACAATTGAAGAAAAACTTTTATCCAAAACTTAAATTAATTGAAACAGTGAAAATTATATAATCGCAATTGGCTTGAATTTGCTTTTATTGGTTTTAATAGTTAAAGGATAAGATAATCGAGAGACTTGGATTTTAATTATAATCCAAAAGGATTTGTTTTTATTTGACAAATTGTTGACTCATTGATTGTGTATATTTAATGATAACAAGGATGATGATGAGTTTGAGATTATCAATGAAAATCCAAAGTAAACTAATAATAACAATCAGATTCAAGTGGGTGGTGGATGAGGATGAAGATGAGAAGGTTGGAAAGATACAAAGAGAGGGAGAGAGAGAGAAAGTTTTGTATTCTATCCTTCAAGTAATATGATAAGAAAATGAGAAAGAGAGAGAGAATCAAGATGAAGATGAGGATGAGGATGAGGAAGATGCTACACAAAAAGGGATAAATGTTATATGTAAGTTAACCCAAAAGTATCAACCGACAAGTAGTCAGGGGTTTATCCTTAATCCTTAATACAGAAACAAACTCGTCCCCTGTAAACAAGATACAGACAAAAGTTGCTTTTGTTTATTTGTTATTGTTTTGTTTCTGTTCATAAGGATAACATCCTAAATCCTTTGAATATGCTGAAGATGAGGATAAAGTAACAGAAACAGTTTATATATTTTACTTATAGACAAGGGAGTGGGAATAATGGGAAAGTGTGAAAGGTATAATACATTTACCACCGAGGAGATGATAGAGAGAGAGAGAGAGAGAGAGAGAGAGATTGAGGGTTATAGGGACAATTTCATTCATTTTGGTCTGCGAAGAGAAAGAGAGAAATTTGAATCGAATCGAATTGAAGGAAAAGAAAAACTCGAAAAAAATTCCAGGAGAGAATTCGAATAATATTAGTCGTCTTATCATCTTCATCTTTTTGTTAAAGATTGATCGTTAATTTCATCTTGATCGTGGCTCGATTTTTGTTTTTGGGTTCAAATTTTGTTCATGAACTTTTTCCTGGTGGAAAAGGAACCAGGAAGAGAGAGAAAGAGAGAAATATGAATGAAAAAAGGTCAATAGAGCCAAGGGGATGATCATCATGATGATAATGATGATGTGAATTAGTTTATCGTGAGTTTATCCATGCTTAACAAATAGCTCTGTGTGAGTTTCCAGAAGATGAGGATGATGAAGATAAAGTTTCCCTCTCTCAAAGTGACAATAAACAGAGATACATTTAGATTCTGATTCAGTTATTTAACGTTAATGATTGTGATTAGGATGATGAGTTAGTTACATGAAATACATCAATTACTTCATCATGATGATGATCATCATCATTATCAGTGTTTATGTGAACCTTTATCATCTTGATCAGCTGACAAACATCATAATGATTAGTTTCCTTTTTTATTAATCTTCGAATTAGAATCGGATTGTTTTTTTTTCATCTATTCTCTCTCGTTCTCTGGATTAACTTTACCTTGCAAACCATTTCCGAGTTCATTTCTGTTTCCGGAATCGACAGATGACGAGAATGATGATTTAAGATGATGATGATGATGACCATTAGTATTATCTAAATGTAACGGAAATTGGAAGAGTGAAAGAGAAAGAGAGAGAAAATAAAGAACGAAGATGATTAAGATGATAAGGAAGATGAACTGATGGTGATGATCGCGTGTGGATGAAGGATGAAAATGATTTGGAAGATGATGAAGATAATTATGACTTCTCATTCATTCAAATCTATTACAATACAATTACTTTAATTGTTGTTTCCTTTGATTGTTAACTATTTAAATGTAATTCAATTGATCATCATCACCCATCATGTTTATTATTTACATCCAATGATGATGATGATTAGTAGGATGATAAAGCCACCCAAGGATCATCTCTCATCGTGTCCACCTCTTAATTACTGTTAATCTAATCATGATTACCCTTAACAATCAGCTGATTTTGATAATAGTTATTCATTAAAGGAAAACAACAAAAAAAATGATTCTTTCCATTGAGTAAAAACAACAACAGATAATAATTAATTGTCAACTTATCCAAACGTTAATTGTGGGTGACAATTAAAAGCTAATTAGATTTACTTTCCTAATCTAATTGTTGTTATTGTTGTTTTTCCAATTCCTGGTAGCACAAGGTGATTAAAGTTAATTGCTAGACACCCAAAGAGTAGCAATGGAATACATTTAATTACAATTAAATTGTAAGTTTCGAGTGAGGAAAATACAAAATGAAAAATGAAAATTTCCCGCGAAAAGTTGAAACTTTTGAAAAGTTTGCTAATTGTTGTTCTTGTGATACTTAATCATGGAGATAACTGTTGTGATAATTAGTTGATTGTGCTAATAATAATCTTGATTACATTGAATCAGTAAAATGTATTAAAAGTTACTTATCTTCACCTTTGCCATTCATTATCATCCATCATCTTGATTCATCTTTACCTGTCTTCATTGGTTATCATCCTAATCATCATCATCATCTTAATCATTACAAGTTAACTAATCATTTGATTACTTGTCACTTTATTATGAAGCCAATTTAATTTGCATTTTGAGTGGACTATTACAATTAAGGTGTGTGTGAGTGTTTAAAGTGTTTTAGTTAAATTGTTCAACAATCAACAATATTAAAATCACACACAATTAACTTAATGAGATTGAATAATAATAATAAACAACAACAAACCCAAATAAATTTAGTTAACTAATCAATTTAAATTGACAATTAACACAAAATAATAAAAGCCAAATACCTTTAAGATGAAACTAAATTAACTTGATGATTTAATGATTAATAGTTTTTAAATATTTATCATTTATTATTAATACAAAATCAACTAATCAGTTACAATCAACCAATTAATCATTATCATTAAATATGATGAACAATTTAAATGCAATGATAATTGTTTCAATCAACCAGGAACAGAATTATAAATTTTAACCAACAATTAAAGTTAATTGTTGACTTTTTGGTTATTGGTTTAAATTTTTTTCTTCTCTCGCCATTTAATCACAACAATTAACTCTGATCATCAATCCAAGACAATTACATTTAATCCCGAACAGTTTTCAAGTAATAGTAACTTTTTTTTTCTTGCTGTTTGTACTCGGGAACAATTAACAATTATCAGTTAATTGTTATAACAATTTAGAAATGTTATCAACCTTGATTGTTATTTCCTGATAATCAACAATCAACAAGAACAACAACAAAAAAAAAGGATAAACAATCAAAATGAATGAAAAGTTTTTCCAGTTAAATTGTTACTTTATTTACTCAATTGTTTTCTAAACTTTGTTAATATTTTAATTGCTGGAATTAAAAACAACAACAATCAGTAGTTACTTTCATCAATGATTTAACTAATTGTTTAACCTTTAGTGTGAAAATAACTAATTACCTGAGTTTTGATGATTTATTAATTGTTTACAAAGATTCACAATAAAAAACGAGAAAAACAAATCCGATCCAATCACAATTAACAATATAAATTATTAAGAAATTACAACAAGATGACAAATAAAATTAACTAATCACAATTGATTAAGAAAACTTGATAATATAAATATACCTAAACTGTTGTACAATTAAACAATCAATGAATTGAAATAAATGTGAAAATATAATCAACAATGAAAAAACTGGACAAACAAAATTAAAGGATAATTTCAATGATTTAGAAATGATTAAGTTTAAAAGATTAACAAACAATAAAGTTAATCACTTTAATCTTTTACTGTTACTTTGTGTAATGATAAGCGAATTGATTATAAATGATTAATTCAATTGTTAACCTGCTACAATTGAGATCGACAATTGAAATTGCATATAAAGACCATGATGATAATCAGTTGAATGATATTATTTATATTACATGTTATTAAGTGTCAAGTATTGATGACGAACCATTGATGTGACTACAAAGAGCCTTCAGGCCTAAAGATTGAACCTTTTAGGAGGAGAAAATTACTCAACCTTTGCCCCTCGAACTGTACATTTCCTAATGTACATTTAACTTTCAAGAGTCTCTAAGGGTAAAGAGCTTTTCGATTACTATTATTATCATCTTACTATTTACTTTTAGAACTTTGTTCTATTCTAGCTTCTTCATCTTCTTTCGATTATATCATTACTCTACAATTAGATGAATGTTCTTGTCGAACTTACCTTCCCATTAGAACTCGAAAGTTTTGTATTGTAAAGTTTGTTTTATTTTTTGGGATTCGAAAGACAAAAGAAAAAGTTTTTCTTTCTTTTCGATTGACAATTAGTTAACTTTGACTTGTTGTTGTTGATGATTGAGAAAATTATTGATTTAATTGTTAAACTTTCATATTATCACAACAATTTGATTTGTAACGTTTTCGCAAATAATTTACAAACAATTGATTACTTGACCATTTTGATTGTTGATCAATTACAATCTTTAAAATTGATTAACAATCAAAGTTAACAGGTTATATATTAAATCATTTCATTGATTAATTATTTATAAGTGTGTATGTGTGTGAGTGTGTTGGATCAACAATCGTATGTGAAAATTAATTAAGAGTAAAATAGTTGAGTCACCATTGATTGTTGATTATTCAGACAAGAAAAATGGAATAGATTGAAATCAAATTCATGATTAGAATTTTCAATTTTCAATTCGATTCCAATTTCTCTCTCTCTCTCTCTCTCTCTCTCTCTCTCTCTCTCTCTCTCTCTCTCATGGTAGTTAGATTTACCACCTTCCCCACACCACCACCACCTCTCTTGGAATTGAATGATTATCATAATGTAAATTTTACCGACTTTGAGAAAAAAAAAGTTCTAATGAAAACTAAGAAGCGAAACTAAAATTTTCATGATAACCATGAAAATAAGATTTAGATACGGATTCTTAAGTTCTGGTTGAAGTTTCCATTCAGAGTTTTCATCATGATTTGTTGCTGACATGTTGATGTAGACATTTTTTTCCTCGTTATTCATTTTCATGAATTTTTTTTTCTCAATAATCATCATGAATCTTAATGTATTTTATATACAAAATGAGGATAAGGTTGAAATCGAGGATGATGATAACTACCTAATGAACATTTTACTTTGACACTTGATGGGCAAGTGATGGTTACGGTTATCATTTTGATTTTCATCATCATCATCTTACCTGTTGAAGATGAGACATGAAACTGAGTACATGATGAGGATGATAAGATTGAGAGAGAGACTGGAATTAAAAAAATTTTCTTCGAATGAAAAAAAAAACAATGATTTTCATTTGAAATTCATTTTCTGATCTTCTCAAAGTTTCATGAAATTCATTTTCTCAATCATGATGCTGATGATGATTTCTTATTATGAACAATTGAAATGATGGTAATGATAAACAATTATCATCTTTATCATCATAATCAAGAGGTGAGACTTAAATTAACTTTAAATGTTTAGGAAAATTTTTTTCTCATTAAATCTTAAAGTTAAATTGTTTCAGTTTTTCAGTTGATTATCTTGATCACAACAATTATCATCATCAAATCAACCACAGCATCCATCTTACCTGTTAGACAGTTGAATTATCATCATCATCATCATCATATGTTGATATTGATCACGATTTTGTTTTGGTTAAAACTATGATGATAATTGTGATGATGATGATGAAAGTGAATCACTTGATTGTATAATTAATTGTTGTGTCAGGGGGTTGATTGTTGTTTTTGTGGGAGGAAATGGTGATAACAATTGGTTTTAAATTGTTGATTTAATTTAACTGCTAAGAAACAAACCATCATCTCTAATCATAATCATCTTAATCATCATCATCATATTTAAGTTGAGATTTTAATTTAACTGCGTAATCATCATAATCATTTGTATATATCATGATTACAATTGATGTCATTCATCATAATAATCATAATCATCAGTTAATCATGATTTAATTTTCAAGGAAAATCAAAGTTTATTAAATATATATAAGGAAACAAATAAGTAAACCTTAAATTGTTAACAATTAAGGGGAAAAAAAGTTTCAACAATCAACTACAGAGAAACTTTTTTTTTCATTCATCCTTTCAATTGAAACTATCAACATGAAAATAATGTTAATTGTTTATAATTAAGACTGATTAATCAAGATAGAAACAGTGAAACGTAAATTGTTAACAATTGACTTTAATTTAAGTTAATCAATAGTGACATAACAATCAAGACAAGAGGATAAATCAATCAAATTAATTGTGAGGACAGAAAAAAAACTTTTCATATGATAAATAACTAATCATGTTAATCATATAAAACGAGTAACAATAATCAAAGTAATGAACGGAAATGTTAACATGAACCAAATTAGGTTAAATATAAAGGTTATTAATGTGATGATCATCATCATGATCATCTTCCTGTTTTCATCTTGCTCCTTGAAATAAACACAGAGAGACTCCCACTCCCTCAAAGAAATGGATCTCTCCCTGCATGGAGATGAGAGAGAGAGTTGGGAAAAAATTTTCTCCAAGAATAAGATGAGAAAAGATGAAGATGAAGATGAAATGCATTTTCTTTCATCATCATCATTGCAATTTCCTTTTCCTCTCTCCGCATCTTCATCTATATCCTTCCAGTTAAGGCTAAATCATCATCATCATCATCCAAAATCTAATCATCATCATAAAAAAGTTTGCAACCAATTTGGTAAAAAGCAGCAGTAACTTTGAATGAACAACTTTCATCCCAAAGACCATAACTGTATCATATGTAATTGTGTTGATTGGACAGTCTCACTTGCATGTTATTTATGATTGATTTAACTTGGGACTGTGTTGAAACTTATTCATCCTCATCTTTTTTTTTTGCCTCTTGTTGAAACATTGAATGCATATGATGAGGATGAAAATGAGTGAGATGCTATTGCATTTGATGGTTTGCCTTTTTATTTTTATTTTTGCAAACCTTTGCAATATAAATGGATGATGATGATGCGAATGAGGATCAAGATGAAGATGAGGATGAGGATAAAAGGGGCTGAAAGTTTATAAGTGAAAGTGAGGAAATGACTTTGATCCATTGCAAAGTCTCTAGGTCATTTCCGTCCATTTTCAATCACCCTTATCATCCCTCATCCCTCATCCCTCCTCTCTTTCTCACTTTCTCTTTCTTTTCTTTCTTTTCCCAATATTTGCCTTTTTTTCATCTTCTCTCTCTCTCTCTCTCTTTCTCTTTCCACTCTGACTTTTAAAATGATTAAATGAGCCGCCGTGCTTGGGGTGGCTTTCCAATTGTTGTTGTCCAATATGTGTAAATATATGGATGGTGTGTGTGTGTATGTATTACTATGTGAGTGTCTATGTGAGTGTGTTTGGGTTGACTTGAGACCAAAATTAACCAACACAACCCAAATTACTGCAGCAACATTTAACTCACGAACCAGAATTTACCTTTAATTTTGTGATGTTTTTTTTTCTCAATATAATCTGTTCCTTGATGCTATTGAACCAAATGATTTTTGATGATGAAGATGAAGATGAAGATGGGATTACTCTTTCTCTCTCATCATCATCATTTTCTGTACTATGAGCATGACATTTAGCTTTAGCTTCAATTCAACCTATCATCTTCCTCCTTCATCATCATTATCATCATTTTCTGTTTCTTCCTATTCTCAGTTCTGAACTCTTTTTCCTCTTCATATCGCATTTTCACATTGAATTTTCATCTCACATCGTCTTCATCTTCCTGGTCTTCTTTGGTATTTTCTTTGTCTCTATATTATCATCATCATCATTCTGACGATAATAACAATTTATTATCACCACAATTAAAGATCCAAGGAAACAAAAAGATAATCATAAATATCTTATGCTATCAACAGTTTTATTTGTTATCAATGTATTTGCATGACAATATAACATTGATGTCTATTTGTGTGTGTTGACAGTTTACAATTAAATTTAATTGTTTGCTGTCTGATTGTAATGATAAATGCCTTGAGAATTATTATTGATGCGTTTCAAGGAGAAACAGATATAAATATATATCAAAATTCATGGAAAATACTGAATTTTTTTTCTTCATTTTCTCTTTTAATTATCTAATCCCAAAGACTTGATTCCTCGATTTAGTTCAATGATTGTTGATGCTTGATTGTTGTACTGATTGTTGGGATTACCTGTGTAAATCAACGTTCTTATACACAAAGGTTAAGAAGATGAAGATTAAGGTGGATGAAGAGTGAGAGAGAGAGAGAGAGAGAGAAAGAGAGAAAGTCGATTCTATTTTTTTTGCTCTTTTCTTATTCCAAGCTTATTATTTCATCCAAATAACAAGAAGCTTGAGCTTCAGAGGTAAGGTTTCAGGCTTGATGAGCTACAAAGATGATGAGGATGATAAAAAAGAGAAGATGAAAGACAAAGCCTATAATTACAATTGTAAGCTCAATGATGATGATAAGGATGATAATGCTTTTCTCTCTCTCTCTCTCTCTCTCTCTTTGCATTTAAATGGGTCACCACAAAAGCTACACACTAGCCTCTTGTTAGACCAAAACAGTAACAAGATGATGAAGATGATGATGATAATGATAATGGCGAAAGATAAAGATAAAGATGAAAGGTTGTTATTTAATTGTGAATCATTTTGGGTTTGGTGGGAGTTGATTGACAAGTCTTTCTTTTTTCTCTTTCTTTTTTTTCTTCATCATCTTTATTTTGAGCCTTGAAAAAAACTGAGAGAGAGAGAGAGACGATGAAAAAAATATTAAAACGAAAAGAATAAAAAAATGTTCTAACCTATAGAAAATTGATGAAACGAAAAGAAAGAGAAAAAGAGAGAGAAATGATGAAGATAAAGGGGAAGACATTTCATATTTGACATGAAGATGATGAGGATGAGAGAGAACGCAAGAGAGAGAGAGAGAGAGAGAGAGTTATCTTTATACAGTTTCATGATTCTGGTTTCAAACTCAACCCAAAAAATGGAACTGAATTTATCTTTCTTTTTTTATCATCTTCTTACACACCCATTGTTATATCATCATGAGATAATGATGAAATTAATGATAATAAGAAAGAGAGAGAGAGAGAGAGAGAGAGAGCAAAAAAGTTCTGAGAATAATGAAGAAAAAGAATAAGAGAAAAAAATGAGGAAAGAAAAAAATTCTCAGGTAAAAATGATGAAGATATTTGACAGAAAATGATGATGATGATGATCCACCTCCTCCTTCTCATCCTCATCCTTATACTTTTCATCATGTTGATCATCATCATCATCATCCAATATCATATTTCCCTTTGACTTTCTTATTGAAATTGGACAAAAACATTTGATTTATATACACATAAGTTATCATGAAATTCAGATGATCAGGATAAAGATGATACCGGAAGGAAGGATATTATTGCCTTGGAGGGAAAAGAAAAGTAGTAATAATGATAATAATATAGAGACTTTATTGAGTCTTTCTCATATAAATGGCCTTTTGTGGTCACACCTATTAGATGACACCAAGGTAACATATCCAATGTCATGGGAGGGATTCTGATTCTAATCATGAATTGTGAATGATAAAAGTGTAACCTGAGTAACTTCATGATAACTTATTAAGCGAAAAAAAGTTTTTCCAAATTATTTTCCATCTTTATATTAATAATACAATTTCCAGCCCACAAGGTGATCTTATTATCAAGGTAACAATAATAATGTTACCATTATCAGAGTAAATTAATAATGTGATGATAAATTGTTATTAATATTTAATATCTATCATGTATTCATGATGCTGGTGGTTCTTAATAGGGGATTGATAATGAAATCTATTCACTTGAATGTTATCTTATTATATTTATATTGTTTTCCCAATGATTTTTGATAACTTTTAAAAGTTTCACAACTTTTTTTGTTTCTCTCAATTTCAGATTACAATTATAATGATGGTAATTTGATTTTTTTTAACCAATTTACTCACTCATCTATATATAAATGAGCTGGATGAGTGTGTTATCATCATTATCATCATCATCCAGTAGCTTTCATCCTCCTTCATCTTCCACTTCCTCTGTTTCCTTTCAATCTATTACTCTTTTAACTCTCTTGATGCGCATTCCCAGTTCTCTTGGTTATCCTACATTCTTAGCATTACATTGAAATCTACTTTTTCATCATCATCATCATCTTTGCTTTCTGTGTGTCTCTCTCTCTCACTCTCTTTGCTGTTTCTATGGTTACTTTTCAACATTAGCATCCTCATCTCTTTTTTTTCGTAAAGTAATTCCTATGCAAATGAAAGTTACTCAACTATTCACTTGGAGCCAAAAATTTTTTCTCATTTAAAAAGAGGAAGACAAGAGGGAGGAAGAAGATGATGATTATGATGATGAGAGAGTAAAGATGCAAAATGAGCAAGTGAGCTTAATACAATTGTATGTTGATCGATATTCGGGTTAGATGATATATATTTTTAGAGAGAGAGAGAGAGAGAGAGAGAGAGAGAGAAGTAAAAATTGGGACCAGAAAAAAATTCGACAAAAATATTCTCACTTATTTTACTCTTTACATCCTTCGAATCTCTAATTCTCTTTGTTATTGTTGATTAATCGATTTTAATTGTAGAATTTTTAATTATATTATATGGATAGTGGTAACAATTTGATGGATAAATACTGTTACCATTTAGCGAAAACAATATTTGATATTGAATAAGAAAAACTAATTCTTTCAATCAAATGATTTATTCTTTGAATCAATTGATATAAATGTTAATCCAGTTCGCGTTTGGTTTGCTGGTACAATTTGCAAACGGGAAAATTGTAATTTATTGTTAATTATTTGTCTTAATTGTTGTTGTTTACCAGTTTTGAGTAAAATATTGAATTGCAATTGGAGGTTAATGAGAGAGAGACAGAGCCTTCCAATTGAATGGAAAAAGTTTTCAAAAAAGTTGATCATTTAAAACTCTCATGCTGAGAAGTATGAAGATCATCCTGATCATCATCATCATCGTCTCTCTCTCTCTCTCTCTCTCTCTCTCTCTCTCTCTCTCTCTGTCATCCATTAGTCATGCCTCTTTCTTTGAGAAAAACAAAGAGTAACCCAGGAATTCACAGAGGCCATTTTCCAATGAAGTTTAAAAATAAAAGGCGAACCATTGAAACCCAATGGTTCAAGTTCACAGTGGGATAGCAAAAGGCAATGAGATGATGAGGATGAGGGAAAAAAGATAAAATTTAAAAAGATGAAAAATAACCTATAAGAATGTGGAATAGCAAAAGAGACAGAGACATAGACAGTCAAATGAGCATCTCAGGTAAGAAAGAGAGAAAGAGAGAGAATCTCATCTTCCTTATCATCCTCATCTTCACCATCCACAATCAATCATCCACTTCTCCTCCTTTCCTTGTCAATTTTAACATCTACTTGCAATCTATAAGCTTTTTTTTCATTAGCTTCTGAAAGCAGTTATTTCAATCTTGTATTTCATCATATTTATCATCATCTTCATCCTCATCTTCATCCTCATCTTTTATCATACACTTTTAATTTGATTCCTTTTATTTTAGCTTTTTTCTTCACCATCCCAATTTAATTGCTTGCAATTTATACATGTATCATGAATATATTGTAATTGTATCTCTTTGTCTACTAATTTTCAATTGTCATTGGTAACTATGATTTGCTACTTTAATTGTTACAATTAACATTATTATTGTTACAGTTAATTGAATTTAATCCTTTACCAGGAGTGGATTTAATTTCATTGTTGGTGATTTAATCCTTTTGCATACAATTTAGAGATGATTAACTTTTGATTGTTACATTCAATCTATTCAATCAATTTATTTGTATAATACCAAATAATTACCTCTAATTGTTAATCATAATTATGATTCACAGTTAACCTAATTTGTAATTTTATCAATCAAAATTTTGAAGTAATTTTGAATTGAATTGAATCATGAACAATAATTAATGATTGATTTTGATGCAATTTTGTTTTAATTGTTGTAATTTTTTCCGAAACGATGATTGAATTAACATTTAATTTAACCAAGTAAACAATTTTATTGTTAATTAAACCATAAATAAACAAATGACCAACGGTCAAGGTTTGATTTTCACCTATGAAGGGTATAAAAACGTGTCCCCGATAATCCAGAATTTTGGATCACTAGAATGATTTGAATTCTCGATTTATGCTTATTTAATCTTTTCTTTAATTATGTTACTCATTTTAATTTGCTTTCATTAACAATTTACTCATTCGCTTAATTGTTCTAATTAATCAACCTTAATTGTTTTTGATCACTAAAGTGATATACTTTTAATCATCAACAATTGAGACTCAACAATTAACAAATTTAGTTCCTATTCAACAATATAAACCTTTATTATCCCTTTTCTATTTAACAATTAACCAAATTTTCATTAACCAATTAGAATTAATAATATCCCGAATTTCTATATGAAATCAAAATTAGTTAACCAATTAATTAATTATATTCCTATAAGAATATTTGATTAACAATTAACTAATTGCTCTATTTAACCAAAATTTCATATTCTTTCTATGTTAAAATTAAGAACACAAAAAAGTGTCACTTTAAGAAAGGAAAAACTTTTCTCTTTCTTTGCTTCTTTCTTTTGCTTTCTTTTTTCTTACAGCTTATTTAAGCCAAACTACCTTTTTCCTCATCCTTTTGTTTAACCTGTTACATTGTTATCTTGGTTAAAAAACAAGAGCCCAGATTATCAAAAGATGATTTGTCTGCCCAATGTGTCTCCATTATAATAATGTTAACCCATTTCATCATTTAATTTTGTTTCATTTTAATTAATCTCTAAGAAGATTTTCCCCTATTTGTAATCAAATTTGTTACCCCCAATTAATCCACATTTAATCATCCTTTCAACTAATTGTAACCTCAGTTGGAAAATTACATCCAATTCTTACAGTTGAATGCTTGGTATAACTCTGTTCAGTCTGATACTCATTCAATTCTTAGTTGAATATTTACTCTTATTCAAGTTTCCAATTAAGTTTTTCTTGACCATCAATCAGTTAAGTTTTCTTAATTCAGTTTAATAAAAAGTTCTTTAAAAGTTCAATTAGTTCCATTTCTAAATTAGTGATCACTGAGTGATAAATTTTCGGTAACACGAGTTAGTGTATTGGCTATCCTAAAAGAATCTGTTCAATCTGATTAAGTGGGCAGATTAATCTTCTGATTACTCTTTCAACTTCACATAAGTTGCTGAGAATATTGAAATTCTCAATCTCTACGAGATATACACATCTCACCACGAACTCAATACAGTTCAACCTAATCACTTTCACGATTAAACCCCACAATATTGGCGACCTAGGCAGGATAGTCAATTCATCCCATAGCTCATACTACCCAAGATTTCCTTGTGTTTCTCACCTGTGCTTCACGTGCTAATCGAAATGGCTCCTAAAAAATTACCTAAACGACTTGGTAGACCTCGTAATCCACCTACAGTCACTTCAGTTTCCGATGATACTCTCATCAATGCCACACCGGTACTTCCACAACAACTTCAATCTTCATCTCAACACCCACCAGCTACTCCACACCTTCCTCAGAGATCTACTCGTAATGCTATTAGTGTTAATGAAAAATCTCTTAAAGATATTAACTTCGATGAAACAAATTTTCTATTTGAACAATGGCATGTTTCCATTCCAATACGTTCCCTGGCTCAGAAGAAATTAACCGAAGTGGTTAAAACTAATCTCCTGTTGCTCGGTGAAAATTTGACTTCTGAAGAAGTTCTTAATCTTACATTTGGTGACATCAAGGATCAATCCATCCCTGATTGGATTCTGGAATTCCGTAATCAAGATATTAACGAGGGTGAGATACAAACTTTCATCCAAACAATTGGTTCAGATGAATCAATAATCTTTGGCCTAACACATAACGAATTGTCAGAAATTCCGTTATCTCTTGGATCTATCAAAAAGATCAAAACAATTTTAAATATAGTTGACCCAATTCCAGTCTCAACTTCACAATCAACATCCCATTCAACCCCGAATGAAATTTTGAATGCTACTAATCTCTTAGAAATATTCAAACAGTTGAAACAAGATCCCCATGTTCCTGAATTCACCCGTGGTGAAGATCAATTTTCATGGCTTACAAAAACTCGAGATCGATTGGCTAAAGAAAATGTCGACGATCCGACTCGTCTCCGCTTGCTTCAGAAAGCTATGGCTTATGAAATTAAGTCATCAGCAACTGATTTGGAATCAATCGATGATTATTCTTCTTATGTCTCCGCTTTATTCGAAAAACTTCGAACCCCTGAAAGTCAATACTCCGCTGAGTTTGAACTTCAACAATGCAGATTCAATCCTGAAGAACATCCTGAAAAATTCTTTTCAGATATGAAACGATTAGTGAACAAATCATTAGGTAATGTTAATGATCGAGTTTTTCTTTCTCTTGTGCTTCAACACATACCAAAGTATATCCGCGATGATATATATACTTTAGGTATTAATGATGATCGAACCAAGATCTTCAATTTTCTTACGAGAAAACATTTCGACAATCAAGTCGCAAAACAAAAAGACAATCGTCCAAAACGGGACAACAACAACGCTAATAAAAGCGACAACAAGCCGAATAATAAGCTTTTCAAAAGTGCCAATTTCAATGGTCAGTCTACATCCACATCTTCATCCAACAACAACAACCGTAATAATAGTAACAACAATAATTACAATCCTCAACAAAATTACCGTAACAATAATCAACAACAGATTAAATCAAAATGGTGTTCTTTCCATAAGTCGAAAACTCACAACACCAATGAGTGTAAAACTGCTCATCGATTACAAAATCAAAATCAAAATCAACAAAGTTCACCCAACGAACGTCCGAATAATATTCCCGCTATTTTGCCTGCTAATTTTACCGAAATGTTGAATCAACAAGTTCCTCAACAACTTAATCAACAACTTCCACAACAAGTTCCTCAACAAATTCAGAACTTCACCTCAGTCCCTGAGACAAATCCATTGTTACGAGAACCGGCTCAATGTGCTCTTCGTGATGGATCCGTTAGTTTCGCAACTACCAAAGATGCTCCTCAAATAACAAAACTTGGAAATTTCGCTATCGAACATATGCCTCAAGTTAATATGAAACTTTGTCAACCCTCGAAAGAACTTTTCAAAGAAGGTAAAGTTTTACTCGACACTGGTGCTTCCTTGTGCAATCGATTATAACTTGGCTCAAGAACTCAATGTTCATTGTGTTCCAATTGGTCGATATCTCAAAGGTTTGCTCAAATTCTCTTGTTGATGCCGCTGGTTTCGCCTATGCAATCGTCAAACACGCTGACATGGACGAATCAAGAATCATCAAAATTCAAGTTTGTAAAAACTTTTACCCAGTTTTGCTTTTGGGAAATGCATTTATGCATCTTTTCTTCATGAGATTTGAATCCGATGGTGATCAATTTAAGATCATTAGTAAAGAAACTCCAACTTCCCTGAAGTAACCAATCAAATTTCTATTTTAGATTCTGTACCCCGCTGAAACTAACCATATTATTGAATCGACAATTAAAGTCACAGGCAATGCTTCCTCAGATTACATCTTAGATTCCTCAATCAATAATTCCACTAACAAACTCGCTCATGCTAAAAGCTTAATTTCCGTGCCAACTAATTCTGCTAAATTTAAAGAATTCCCTCAATCAATAATCGCTAAACTCGATATTCTAACTGAAAAAGAATATCATGAACACAAAATTACCCCTCTTATGGAAAAAATCAAATCACGAATTAATCCTGATTTAAATCAAGAACAAGAACAACAATTATTAGATCTTTTCGATCTCTATCAAGATATCTTTTCCAAACATAAAAATGATTTAGGAACTGTATCATCTTCAATTTGCCCAGTTCATATTGATTTGGATAATCAAACTGTACCTTATCAAAAGCCGTATAGTTGTCCAATCAAACGTCGTGAAGAATTTAAAACAATCATTAAAGAAATGTTGGACAATGATCTAATTGAACCCTCCGATGCTCCTGGTGGTTCTCCTTCGTTATTGGTTCCTCGTTCTCAAGGTTCGCCTAGAATGGTTATCGACTATCGATTATTAAATCGTTTGACCAAAGTTCCTCAACATCCAATGCCCCGCATTGATGATTGTTTAGAAGTCGTTCGTAATGGCCGTTACTTCAATCTTTTCGACCTCGCTCAAGGCTATCATCAGATAGAACTCCCTGTTTCCGAACGCGAGAAAACTGTCTTCGTAACACCGGATGGCAAATATCAATATAAGAGGCTTCCCATGGGTCTCTCTGGTGCTCCATTTATCTTTCAAAGATTTATGAATAAAGTTCTTGATGGATTACAATACGTCAACTGTATTGGTTATTTCGATGATATTCCCGTTGTCGGTAAAGATTTCAGATCTCATCATCAACACAACAAAAGTTTGTGATCGTCTACGAAAATTCAACTTAAAGGTAAAACCTGAAAAATGTACTTTTGGTGCTACTGAAATTCTACTCCTAGGACATTTAGTCTCTGGTGATGGAATCCGCCCTGATCCGAAAAAGGTATCAGCCCTAGTTAACTTACCATATCCTCGTACTGTTCGCGAACTTCAGTCAATACTTGGATGCTACAATTACTTTAGTCGCTACATAAAAAATTACAGCACAATCGCTGCTCCACTTTACCGTTTGATTTCAAAGGAAAGAAAATTCAAAATCCTCAGTGCCGATAAAGCTGCACTTGACGCGCTTAAAGATGCTCTTTAACAAAACTCTCTTGGTTCATTACAATCCCAAGCTACGAAGAAAAATTGCTGTCGACGCTTCCGATGTTGCCGTTGGTGGTATTCTTCTTCAAGAAGACGATAAGTCAGAAAATTACAACCCTGAAACTCCAATCGACGAGATAAAAGATTGGCTTCCGATAAGTTTTTTCTCTCAGAAATTACTTAAACACCAACTCCACTATTCAGTTTCAGAAAAGGAATTACTTGCAATCCTTGTAGGTGTTTACAAATACACTCATTACCTCGATAACGATCATTTCCTGATCGAAACAGATCATCACGCGCTCTGTCAACTAACCAAAATTAACTTTAAAAATTCGCGACTTCAACGCTGGTCAATAATGTTGTCCGCCTTCAATTTTAAGGTCATTTATCGTAAAGGTTCAACGCACCCTCCGATTGTTTTCTCGGTATCAATCCGAGTGGGACCACAGAAAATCATCGACCCGGAAGAAGAATTTCTGGATAAGATATTCCTAGCAGAATATACAGTCGATCCTGAAGATTATCAATATTATGATATTGGTCTAAACTTGATTAACATTTCGTTCAACTTCCCTTTCTTTTCATTAGAACAATTAAAAGAACCTCCCGCTATCATTTACTCAACTGCAACTGAATCAATTCAATTGAATCAAGATTCAAAATCTAACCCTGCAGAATTTTCCCTATGGAAGGAAAAAGTTCGACTTCGACAACAAGGTGATTCAACTATTCAAGAAATAATTTCTCAATTGGATAATCCCAATTCCATAGCTTCAAAACGCTATCACCTCAAAGATGGTCTCTTGTATCGAAAAGATACTCGAACTCCATTTGGATCAAGATTGGTTATCGATCCCGTTATCTTAGCAGAAATCTTCCAACACGAACATTCATCAACCCTTGGTGGTCATTTTGCAACTGAAAAGACCTACCTTAATATCGCTAGACGATTCTGGTCTCGATATTTATACGATGAAGTCAAGAAACTTTGTGATAACTGTTTAACTTGCAATCTCGCAAAGCCCTCAAATGTCATTTATGTTGACCCCGCTGCTAAACCAATCCCTAAAGAGATTTTCGAAAGATTCGAACTCGACGTCCAAGGACCCATTACTATTAACAATAGTAAGAAATACATTATCGTAATCGTTGATGTTTTGTCAAGATTTGTTTATGCCAAATTAACCAACAATCAAACAGCAGATACAGTAATTAATTTTCTCTCCCCATTCTTTAATCAATATGGTTACCCTAAATACATCCAGACAGATCAAGGAACTAATTTTCTTTCTGAGAAAGTTTCTAAATATCTGAAAGATAATGCTATCATTCATGATGTTTCGACCCCTTATCATCCTCAATCCCAAGGTATTGTAGAGCGATGCAACCGCACGATTGCTGAAAGGCTACGTACTTATGTGTGCGAGAATGGTACGAAAAATTTAGAAGCTGCACTCGCTGCGAGTCTCTATGCGATTAACTCATCAATCCATAAGATTACTCGATTCTCTCCCTATTACTTAGTATTTGGTCGTGAGCCAAATAAACCCCTTGATAATTTCCTGTCAATCATCCATAACTCCCCTGTGAATATAATCCAAGCTCGAAAATTGGCTTATGCTCGCTTGAATGCTCAACAACTCTATCAGATAAATCGCACAAAACAACTTTATCCTCAATCTCCTTACCGAATTGGTGATTTTATTTTAGTGAAAAATGAATCTATTGAAACCGATAAACCCAAAAAGTTCAGAAATAAGTGGCATGGACCTCACTTAGTTTGTGGTTTAAAAAATGGTGCATTATTGTTATTAGACACTGAAGATTTAGGTCTCTTTACTGCTAATGTTAGAAATACCTGTAAGTTTAAAGGTGAAATAACCTCAAACTTACAATCTCTTAGAGATAATTATTTTAATCCTGATACCTACTTAGAGTTAGAAAATTTCAATTCTCCTGAGATTAACGAAAAAGCTGATAGTCAACTTAGAACTCTAGAGTTAATTAACTCTGAAAATCTTAACAATGAAACCACAATAGAATCATTTCGCGCTCGAATTAATCAAGATCTTAGATTATCTCCAATTGATCATTATAATGATATTGATCAAAATCGTAACCATGACAACCCAAATGATTTAGTAATCACAAGAAAAACTTTAAATGATTTTCTTAAAGTTATCCCTAACAATGAAAAAGAATTGGCCTCTAAACATAATCAAAACTTAACTAATCTCAACAATTCAATTGATGATTTAACAACAATCAATCAAACAATCAACCCAACAAATCAACAAAATCTCAACAATCAAAAATCAAAAAGGAAATATCAAACATCCGACCAATCAATAATTAAACAAACTAATTTAATTGTTAACAATCAAGATAAACCTCTCACTCGACAACAATTAAGACAACAACGACAACAACATCTCTACACATTATTTCCAGTTTTTCAACTAACAGATGATAAAGACGATGAACACATGAAATTAATTAATTCTAATCACTATCATGATTTTTCAATTAAGTTCGAAAGATGCAAAAACTTTAATTTTCCTAATTGTGATTATTCCTATGGTAACCAGATTAACCAGATTAACCCGAAAAACCAAAACCATAAGACTCCATTGCTAATGCAATCTTCCGCTTTTTTACCCGATGACACTAACACTAATTATAATAATTATAATTTTCGACCCGGAAAAATTTTAACCGTCAACTTATCTTCTCCTTTGTTCAACACCTTTTTCCCACAGTCAACTCTTCGGTCACTTCTCGACAACATTAACTTTTTCAGTTTAATTTCTTATCACCTTCTGATCTTAACAGTTAAGATTTTAATCAACCTTTTCCAATTATTCTTATTAGAATTTCTTTCTCTCCACCAAAGTTCAGTAACTTTTCACCTTAATTCCTATCAGAATTTTAATTCAGTTTATCAGTTAGTTAACCAAAATTGCAATTTAAATTGTAATTGTGCTTTTAATCACAAGTGCCCCACCTTAATCATCACAGTTAATCATCAAGCGTTTACTCGCTTCATCAGCTTAATTAAGCTAAATCAGTTAATCATCATTAATTGTTCACCTTTAATTGACTCATCATCAAAAATGAATAAAAACCCAAGTTCACCGTCACAATCACTTAGTGATAATCCTGTTGGTCAACGTGTTCCTGTTCACCTTAATCCCCAAGTTCGCCTCAACCAAAGTGGTGATCCAATTTTGAAGATTCAGATTCTGAAACTTCAGTGATTTTCTTTCCAAGAAGACCAGTTGCAACAGCAAAACAACCAACTCGACCAATTCTAACAATTGACTCTGACCTAAGTGATAGTGAAACCCCAAAAACAATCATCAACTCTTTCTGTTCATTGAAACCAGTTCAGTTTGATTCTGAAACTCATCCAGCCCCATCGCTAAAACGATCTCCTTCGATTGAATCGATGGCCGTGGACAATCAACCTCCACCAAAACAAACCAAAATGGACCCGAAAGAAAAGGTTCAAGGTAAGGCTGTATCATTTACCGACTCTGAAATACAAAAACCAACTCACTTCCCCGAACAATACCCTAAACCTGGGGAATACCCTCAGAATTTCAGCAATGAAATTCCAGCTCCTCTTCCAGCCGAATTACCTGAATATTGTTCAGTCGAAAAATTTAAAAGTGTTCAACAGTTAGTCAGGATTAAATCCGATGGATTTAAAACAATTTATGCTCAGTTCGAAAAGATGATTCGAGAAAAAATTTACCTCAATCTCTATCAAGATAGTTCAATCTTTAGTATCCCTTTACCGAAAATTCCTAAAGGAATTGCAAAAGCTTCAGTTTACCACCCTGACTTAGAAAAGTTCATTGATCAGATTCGATGTTACTTTTGTGAACAAATCGCCATTAACCCTGTCGAATGCAATACATGTTCTCATTGGTATTGTACTAATTGTGTGAATTTTACTCAACAATTAATCAAAATTTTGCAACTAACCCCGATGTTGCAATGCAACAAATTCATTTGCCTTTTTCCCTATTGCATTAAAACTTTCGCCGAACTTGATGATTATCCAAGTTTTGGAAAAATTTCTTATTCAAAGAATTACATAGCTTATCGCTCCGCCAAATTTACCTGTAGATACACCTTGTGTCTTAAACAGTTCAGTTCTAATCTCTTAGAAAAACATGAACGAGTTTGCAGACTCGGATTATTCCGAGAAGAAGTTGATTTAGAATCAATTGAAATTTTTAAATCAGGTAACTCATTAAAAGTTTTAACCTCAATTGCACCCAAAAGGCTCATGAATTTCATCCCTTCACATATTAAAGTCGCTCCTAAGCCCCAACTTACTTACACTTCCCATGAATCAGAATGGAATTACAAGTTCGAACTATTCGCTTGTCTTCTTCAACTTCGTGAGGATAATCCAAATGATGAATTCCTTACCCCAACTAGCATTAGGTCTCAGACTAATTTAAAATTAGGCTTTTGGACTACCTTCCACAAAGCAAGAGATCCCACTTTACCGTTAGCCGAAGAAGAAGAGTTTCTACGCGAAATAGGTTTTCCTCCAGTTCATAAATATGAACCCGCTCCCTCTCGACCTCGAACCACCCGAACCTACCCATTCGGTCATCTCCCTCATTATCTCATTAGAGATTCTGATGAGTGGTTAAGTATCTCAGAAGGTCGATATGATTATGGCCGAACTTGTTCCTTCCCACAACTAGCTCCTGATACAAACGAGCCGATTCATCCATTCACCGTCGTCAACCCGATACTTCGACTAAAACCCGAAGATCAAGAAAAAGTCCGAAATGATATTTCGAAATGGTTTCCGTACTCGCTCAGAGAACTTGTGGAAATTTCTCAAAATGCTTTTCCACCAATCCAGACCAACCCAAGAAAATTCTATCGAATCAACCGTAGAATTAAAGCAACCGAACATTTCCGGAACTTAACCCAAAGACCAATGGAAGATCTGAATGATCGACATTCTACTTTCCTGATTAGACAATTGGCCCAACACACTGATGCTTCGAATGTCTATTCGATTCATGCAGCATATTGCCGAAACCCACGACTAGATTTCTCTGGAAAAATGGTCTTAGCCCCTCATCCAGTATGGATCGTGATCGTGGATGGAAGATCCAATATTGTCTACGAAACCCTTGTCAAGTATAAATCCATTGAATACATGGACACTGGTTATCATGGTCTAACTTTCCAAGATCTCAAATTCGGAAAATCCCTTGAAGCCGTTCGAGATCAAGTAATTCAATTCCTCGCCTGTGCCAAACAGATCATTGGTGCTGGACTGATTACTCTTTTCAAAGCTCTCCAATTCCGTGGATGTGAAATTGAAAGTCTTCGATTTAAACTCCGCGATGTGACAATTTATTTCTCCCCGTACAGACAATCACCCGCTTCTCTCTCATTGATTGCATTCTTAGTCTTCTCAGGCTATACAATTAAAAATCGACCTCATTCCCCTGCAATCGAAGCGATCACCGCCATGAGACTCTATATGTCGTTCTGGCAAGAGATTGAAGAAAAAGTCAACACGATTAAATTCGGTGTTCACAATCAATCAATTAAATATTATGTAAATAATCACCAAGTTTCGAAACTTCACCGAAAGTTTTCTCAACTTGTAACCGATGGAAAACGCCAATGGCCTACCAATTGGTCATATCTCATGCATCGTCAAGAATTCCCTGATTATAATCCGAGAATGAATGCAACTCCATCATCATCAAAAACATCATCACCATCTCCATCAATCATAACCTCACCAGTGGTGCAAAGCCCAATCATTGTACCCACTCAAGTTAACATCCCAAGTCCATTCATCAAAAAATCCGAACTCGAAAACTACTTCACTCCAGCTAATTCACCGATTTCCTCAAAATCCTCCTCATCCGAAACCCTTATTGACCTCACCGAAAATTCAGGCTCATCATCAAGCTCATCAAGCACTACCTCTGGCTCTTCATCTACCTCATCATCAACCTCAAACTCCGCATCTACTTCCTCTACAAGCCCATCTACCGAACAAAGCTCCAACGCTACAGTTGTTTATGTTCGTGAAGAACTGAATTTATCTGAAAATTCAACAGAAGAGGAAACTGAACCAAATCGCTCCGACGATATCCCTGATGCCGCTCAACCACCCAAAGGAAATTCAACCTCATCCGCTCCACCGTCATTGATTACCAGCTCACAGGAATCAAGTAACCAGGAAATCCACTCCTCTCAAGTCCGATCACACCTTCTCTATCCAACCCGCTCTTGGCCTAATTCACCCGCAAATTCATCCTCATCATCATCATCACGATCTTCAAATTCCTCTAGACGAATCCAAAACTCAGTCTTATTAAGGATTCTTAATCAAAACCTGGGGAATTGAAGGGTATAAAAACGTGTCCCCGATAATCCAGAATTTTGGATCACTAGAATGATTTGAATTCTCGATTTATGCTTATTTAATCTTTTCTTTAATTATGTTACTCATTTTAATTTGCTTTCATTAACAATTTACTCATTCGCTTAATTGTTCTAATTAATCAACCTTAATTGTTTTTGATCACTAAAGTGATATACTTTTAATCATCAACAATTGAGACTCAACAATTAACAAATTTAGTTCCTATTCAACAATATAAACCTTTATTATCCCTTTTCTATTTAACAATTAACCAAATTTTCATTAACCAATTAGAATTAATAATATCCCGAATTTCTATATGAAATCAAAATTAGTTAACCAATTAATTAATTATATTCCTATAAGAATATTTGATTAACAATTAACTAATTGCTCTATTTAACCAAAATTTCATATTCTTTCTATGTTAAAATTAAGAACACAAAAAAGTGTCACTTTAAGAAAGGAAAAACTTTTCTCTTTCTTTGCTTCTTTCTTTTGCTTTCTTTTTTCTTACAGCTTATTTAAGCCAAACTACCTTTTTCCTCATCCTTTTGTTTAACCTGTTACATTGTTATCTTGGTTAAAAAACAAGAGCCCAGATTATCAAAAGATGATTTGTCTGCCCAATGTGTCTCCATTATAATAATGTTAACCCATTTCATCATTTAATTTTGTTTCATTTTAATTAATCTCTAAGAAGATTTTCCCCTATTTGTAATCAAATTTGTTACCCCCAATTAATCCACATTTAATCATCCTTTCAACTAATTGTAACCTCAGTTGGAAAATTACATCCAATTCTTACAGTTGAATGCTTGGTATAACTCTGTTCAGTCTAATACTCATTCAATTCTTAGTTGAATATTTACTCTTATTCAAGTTTCCAATTAAGTTTTTCTTGACCATCAATCAGTTAAGTTTTCTTAATTCAGTTTAATAAAAAGTTCTTTAAAAGTTCAATTAGTTCCATTTCTAAATTAGTGATCACTGAGTGATAAATTTTCGGTAACACGAGTTAGTGTATTGGCTATCCTAAAAGAATCTGTTCAATCTGATTAAGTGGGCAGATTAATCTTCTGATTACTCTTTCAACTTCACATAAGTTGCTGAGAATATTGAAATTCTCAATCTCTACGAGATATACACATCTCACCACGAACTCAATACAGTTCAACCTAATCACTTTCACGATTAAACCCCACACCTAAGACTGTAAATGTCAATGTAATCAAATCACTTGCAGGTTTATTATTATTTTTCACTGCTATTTACTAAACTGGTCAGTTAATGATTAGGATGATGACCATGATGATGATGATGATGATGATAAAAAGATAAACAAAAAGTCAATTTGATTGACCATCGAACGATTATTTTATCAATGTAAACATTTTTTTCTTTCCTTCCGCAAAGAAATCATTTTATTATATTACCTTATGCATCTTCATCTTCATCATCATCATTATCATCCTCATCATGCTGTGATAAAGGATCCATTAGATGATGATAATGATGAAAAGATCTGGCACCTTATCATCATCATCATCATCATCATGTGTGTGTAGGTGGACATTGGCTGGTGGTCAGTGATGATAACAAGAAACATAAACAAACAGAAAAGTTAAATGAAACAAATAAAAGCCCAAAGGTAATGATAGTAAAAGTAGTAAAACTTTTTATATGAATGACCAGCGGTCAGTTTGGTTAACATTCAACTTTCATTGTCCCTTAGCCTTGAAAATTTGGTTAATTGTTAAATCATTTGATTAATTAAATTTTATATTTTCCAACAAAACTAATCAATGACTCGTTGGACATTAAACTAAAATCCTAATTTAATTGTGTTACCTTTTTCTTGCTTGATTGTTTAACATTATTGGAAATTTAATTTCAATGCTTTTTAATGATTAATGATGTTGCCATGATGATGATGATGATGATGATGTTAATGATGATAAGGATGATAAAATCAATGAAAAGGGAAACTTTTTTTTTCTATTACAATTAAAATCCGAATGATATTATCATGATTGTTACAGTCTTGGATTCCTCCTATTGTCAAAGTTAATGATAATTCAGGTTCTTTGTGAAAGTTGGTTAATCATGATGATGATTAACACTCGTAACAATTAACACACATAATCAACAGAGGAGACCAAATATAATCAACAGAGATTAACAATAGATGAAAAAAAAGTTTCATTCTATTGTTAATAAACTAACCTGAACTCGCAATAGAATCACAATTAAACAACAATCAGAATGATTCAAGTTTTCTATTAACATTGACAATTGTGAATCAATTTCCAATCAAATTACAATTAGTTAATTCATTTGCAAAATCCATCAAAATTCATATATGTGAATATTTATCCATGGAAATTGGTAAATATAATAACAGAAAACTGGATAACTGACCAACAGAGTTAAGGTCATTTTTCATAATTTGTGAATCTCCCAATGGACTTTGTAACTAAATCCATGATAACTTTTTTTTATCATCAACTTTATCTTCATCTTCATCATCATCTTATATATATTGCTACTTGTATTCATCTTCCTCCTCATCTTCCTATTGATTTTTGCACTTACATCAAATCCCTTTGGATGATAAGATATATTATACATGGAATATCCTCTCCCTTAATCTCACCTTCTCTTTCTCATCCTTATCCTATTTTCATCTTCCTCCTCATCTTCTCTTCCATTGGTTAGCATCCTCATCCTCCTTTTCTTAAGCCTTCGAATGTGTAAATGATTTTTTCGCTTCCACATTAAAAGGTAATCTTTTCCTATGGAACATATTGAAAAAAATGTTCCATCACCTCTGAGGTTTTCTTTATATATTCTCTTTCTTTCTTCCTTTCTTTTTACTACCTGAGAGAATGATGATTATAAAGATGAAGAAAATTATCTTCGCCGTCTCTTCCGTAAGGTTCACCCAGAATTCTGATGAAAATTCAGTGATGAAAAGTGCAGAACAGTTTTTTATATTTTCCATCGAGTATTCTTACCTCATATTCTGTATTAAATATATCATATTTTTTTTGCTTCTTCTCTTCATCATGTTCATCATCTAATATCTACTCAAAATTCAGAAGGAAAAATAGGAACCAAATAAAAGAAAGAAAAGAAAGAGAAAATAAAAAGATTTCCATTTTCTTTCCTCAAGTTATTTCTTTATTTTCTGAAAAATCCATTTTCATGATGATGATCATCATCATCATGATAATAATCATCTTCAACTCCTCCCTGGTTATTGTATTTTCTGGTTTCAGTTAGATTTCATCTTCTCTATGTTAGTTTTATCCCAAACATCATTTATTTCATGTCCATCATCATAATCATCAGCATCATCATCATCTTGAGTATTCTGGTGATGATAAAAAGGATGAAGAAGAAGATGAAAAGTCCTCTCTCTCTCTCTCATCTTATTGTTATCCATTGACCACTACAAACTTTTCATTGTCCAGAGTATAAGTTTTATCCTGATCAAGAATCAATTTCAATTTTCAACAAAATCAATTGTAAATCAATGATGAATTTTATTTATCATGTTTATCAGCAGGAATCATAAATTTTCAATGTAAATCATTATTATGATTAGAGGATGACAAAGAACCGTTATTGATACATTTACATGGGGAATGAAAATGTTTACATCATTTTTATTTATCCTTTTGTTTTGTTTTCAGTTTTTATTTGCTTCATGATTACAATTCATCATTTCTGATGATTATCATCATGATTCATGATGATGTTCATGATGATGATGACAATCATCAGACAGATAAATGAATGAGCAAATTCACAGTTGTCAAAAGTTCATTTGTTTACTCTCAATGTTATTCATGTTTCAAGATTTTGAGTAACATTATTTATCATCTCATCATCATCATGTTGACAATTTAAATCAAGTGTAAACAGAATCATCTTCATCTTAAATAATCAACAAGTTGATTATGATCATCATCAATTTTAATTGATTTTCTCTTGTATAACAAATCAAATTGGTCCATAATCTAAATAACAATTAACAAAAAGTAACTTTCTCTCTCTCTCTCTCTTTTGTTTCTGTCAACTGTCAAAACTGTCAGGAAATTATTAATCATTGTAATCATTTTTTTCCCCTTCACAAATCAATTAACAATTAGCAACAATTAAGGCAGCTAATTTATTTTCCCATGTAAATATTTTACCAATAATATATTACAAGAAATAAGGTAAACCCAAGGATGGAAATTTTTAAAAAAACAAAATATCAAATCAAATTTCATCATCATCATTGATGATTAACCGATTTAGTTACTCCAGCTGATGTTGATCAATTTTGACAGTTTCATCAACATCCGTTATCATCATCATCATCAAAACATAGACACATATGTTACCAAGATGATTCTCATCTTCATAATGAATTAACTATGAGGATCAAGATGATGATGTTCATCCTCATCATCAAGTCCGAGCATCAAACAAAAAATAACGAGACATAAAACATTCACAATGTTACAATTTCATCGACATGTTTTTTTTTGCTCTGTCAGGTCAACATGAGATTTGTAAACCTTTCTTGACCTTTCCACCCTCCACCCTCATCTACACATCCGATTATCCGCCCTTGTATTTTTTACACGGAGGGAAAAGCCACTCACTCTCTCACTCTCTTCACCTTCATCTTCCCTCCGACTCTTCATCAACATCTCATACGATTTAATATATTAACTGATTTCCCTCCATCTCTTTTTTTACTCATCAAAAATGATCCTCCAAAATCATCATCATCATCATCATCATTTTCATCTCTCACTCTCTCACAATCATCCTCCTCCTTTTTGCTCATCATCCTCATCAATAAATTACAATCAACGATTATGATGATGATGATGATTTCGATAACAAAAAAAAGTCCTAATCTTTTTGCACTCTTGAAATGTATGGATAAAAAAAGGTACAAACTACTTTCATATGACCCCTGACCTCGATGAGTGACCTTTTCAATATGACTTTTATGTAACCTTGTGACTTACATATTATGAAAAACTGATGATGATGTTATTCAATGTGTTACCAGGATGAAGATAAAGAGATGAAGATGAAGATCAACTCGAATGTTTATCAATTTGATGATATGAATTTTATTTTTTTTTCTTCAATTACATTGACACAGGTTGAAGGTCAATCTCTTGATGAAAAAAAGAAAAAAGGTCAACCAGAGAGATGAAGATGAAATGTTATCATCATCTTGAATCAATTTCTTACTTTTTTTCTACTTCTTTTACCTTACAAGGTGTTCCCGCCTTTATCTTAATCTTAATCATCTTCATCATCCTTCATTAGTGACATTTCCGTAGGAGTTACTATTGACTTTATCATCATCATCATCTATGGACTCGGATGATGATAATCAAGAGTAGGATGATGTGCACTAAGAAAGGAGAGGTTGGTCAATAAGATTTTCTTTTCGACCTCAAGTCAGTTAATTGACAGTCTCATCTAATCATCGTCATCATCATCATTGATTAACACTCGAAATTGTAACAATTTTCATATTAGAAAATATCATTTGCTCATCTTTCCATCTCCCTAGCCTCCTCTTCATCTTCATCCTCATCCTCCTCCTCCACCTCGGGCATCATCATCATCATCATCATCATCATAATCTAATCAAAATAATTTATCATAATGTTGATTATGATAAAATGGTAACTTATACCAATCCTATTTCCACCTCCAAGGAGGATGCGGAAGTGGAATCAAAATTTTGTCACCATGATTACAAAATCGATAATCTAATTCACTAAATCATCTTCATCTTCGTCATCATCATTTCTCCTTGAAATCAAAGTTTTTCAAACAGAAAACAATCAAAAAATATAAACAAACAATTGATTCTGCTGACGGTTAATCATTTTGATTATTGTTTATGTTTCTTATTGTTTCATTGATTAAGACGTTATTTTTATCATCATCTTATCATCATTGTCAATTGTTCATTGTTATTATTAGCATCTTAATAATAATCATGAAAGTAAATAATGAAGAAACACAAAAAAAAAGTGAAATGTTTACTTAATTGTCAACTTAAACAATTATATTAATATTATGATGATAATCCAATTGATTAAAAAGTTTACTACCTTAAATATAATTGAGTAAATCAAATTAATCCTCAAGTGTAATCAAATCAATGGTCATCATCATGATCATGATCACAATCATCTGACCATAATTATCAATGATAATAAAAGTAAATCATCAAATTTAAACTAATGAGACTCAATAAACACAATAATATTGCTTTTAAATTGTGATTAAAGTTAATCATCAACAATCAGGCAACACTCAGATTAACTAGAGAATCACAAATATATTTTCTATTGTCTATTAATTATTAATCATTTAATTCACTTGAATAGATTGATGTATTTACTGATCATGTAAACCAAATGAATACGAATTGAATATTTAATCATCCAAATCCTACAAACAGTATTTAAAAGATGAAGATGATAATCAGATGATTATGATGATGATAAGGATGAAGATTAAGATGAAGATAATAAAAACAAGGCGAAAAAAGATAAAAGAAAATGATCTTCTATGGATTAAGATGATAATAATACCTTAACTATTGATTAGCCCACAACATGAGTTTCCTTTTACATTTATCATCCTCATCTTCATCTATCCTTTGGGATAGATGATCATCTTCATCCCTATATAATTATCATCATCTCATTGTATCATACAAATCCAACGACTCTCTCTCTCTCTCTCTCTCTTATCCATGATGAGGGATGAAAAAAACCAGCAACATGATAATAAGAAAATTTTTTCTTCCTTAATCCGATTGCATAATTCATAGGGTTGAAGATGAAGATGGAGATAAGCATCATCACCACCCCCTGGAACCCCACCCACAACTCTCATGTTGACAAAAATGAGGAAAAATAATGATGATGATGAGATAATAAAGGAAATGATGAGGATAAAAGATGAAGATGAAAAGAATAAAATTCTAGAGCCTTATCATCATTATCATCATCAGGAAAGTTGATTCGTGGTGGTGATAAAGTGTCAAGGGAAATACAATGATAAAAGTATATTCATATTAATATATTCAAATTATTGTCTCTATTATCATCATCATCATCGTATGAGTTGATTATAATTACGTTGATTATTTATGCTTTTAATGAACGGGGAAAAAAATATAATACAATTTGATTGTAATTTGAAACAAACATTAAAAATGATCAAGTTTATTACAATTGATGAGCAACTGATGATAATGATTATCGGTAAATATTCATAATAGTTTGGTAAACATTGATTATATTAAAGGAAAGATGAAAATTTCAATTCTAATTCAGCTTCTTGTTTACTCAGTCAACGATAATCAACATGATTATCATCATAAATAATATTTTTATTACCCCCACACACTAAAAGTAAACAAACATTTTATTGCTCTCTCTCTCTCTCTCTCTCTCTCTCTCTCTCTCTCTCTCTCTCTCTCTCTCACTCACTCACTCACTACTCTCCCTCTCACATTGTTATTATGTCAACCCGATGGAAGTTTATATTTGGGTTATAACTTTTTTCTTCCTCTCGAATATTGTTTTTTTTATCATTCTTTTCGAGAGTTTTTCGATTAGAACTTTTCCAATTTTCTCTCCCTCTGATTCCACCGCCCACTCTCCTGGTTCATGATACTATTATATGAATGTCCTCGTAAAGGTTATTATCATCTGAGATACTCAAGGTAATATTTTAATATCTGTCAGAAACATTATCATGATATTTTTCTGGATTAGAATGTTTTTCTTTTCAGTTTGAATTGTATTTTTTTCTTAGAAAAAAAAAAGTTCTAATAGAGAATCTTTTCTCTTCAATATGGTGAATTCTCTTACTAGATCTCTTCCTTTCTCTCTTTCTCTCTTTCTCATTCTCTCTCTCTCATGGTGTGTATCATATTCTATCATTATCTTTCCGTCATCATCTTCATTGTTATTATCATCATAATATCTTCAATCTCTTATTTTCTCATCCTCATCTTCCTCTTCCTCTTCATTCTTGCTGTTAAAGTCTCGCCTCATTAAAGATATCATTTCCTAATAACATTTAGCCTTATCATCATTATCATCATCAGGATAAGGATGAAAAAAGAATATGGAATAACAATTGGAATCATTTTCGATTCCATGTTAATCTCTTGCTTTGATTTTCTTTTTCTACTCTCACAATTTTAAGAATTGAACTTTTCGAAAAATAGAAAATTTCCTCTTCTTCTCATCTACGATAAATCAATGGTTGATATTAAAAGAAAACCAACTTTCTATCATCCTTATCATTATCTTCATCATCTATTTTTTTTTTATATTGGCGCCAATTTTAAGTGAAATCTTTTTATCCCAATTCTCAAGAGGTGAAGGAGTTTTTTTCTTGTGTGTTATCATCCTACTGAATAACATGAAAAGTGATGATGGTGAAAGAGGGTGAGAGAGGATGAAGGATAAAGATGATAACTTTGATCATAATGGAACAAAATTTATCATCATCAGTAACTCCCACTAACTCCCAGTGACACTCCTTTGCCACTAAATTGTAACATTCATATTGCTCATCATCCATTGTTATTGTTATTAGTATTAATAGTAACTCGTAACTGGAACTGTTATCATCCTCATCATTATCATCTTATCATTATGATGATGATGATGTTAAAAATGGTTTATCTATGTAATTTCATTTTCCACCAGGCAGCTTAATACAATATCATCATCATCATCATCATCTTCCTAATGGGTGGTGGGTGAAATGATTGCATTTCCACTTCCTCCTTGATTTTCAATATAATGGAAGTGGAAAATTTTTCTCCAATTCTTTGTATCAGATTTTCTCTCTCTTGTCGCTTTTTGGCCTCGGTGGGGAGAGATAGAGACTCGAATTTGCCCACCGGGTAAAAAGTAAAATATTGTCACCATTTCTTGATTTTGTCAATCCATTTATCATCCTTTATCTTCATCATCATCGGTACATTTAAATGATTTATTTCATTAGAAAAAAAAGTTTTGCTAAAAGTTTTTCTCTATTCAATTTTCCTCTCCATCCATTTGTGATTTACTAATTGTTTACACCTTGATTGTGATTACAGGTTTATCAATGCTAGAAGACGTATTGTCCAACCAATGATTGATCAATCTAATAGAGCCGGTGAGTAGTTTGCTGATAATTAGTTGATTAGTTGATGAACTTTTTTTGTTTTGATTTTCCATTTTGTTAATTTGTTTCTCTGTTGTTGTTTCCGTTTCCCTTTTCAGATTTGGGAGGTGGTATTCCTGGTGCTGGTCCTGGTTATAATCCAGACGGAACCATGAGATATATGATGGATGGTTCCCAGCAATTTACACCACCAGGTAATTTATAAATCTAATGAAATAATTTTCCAATAGAAAAATAAATCAGTTGCTTTTTAACTCAAAAGCGAAAACCTCAAAATCATATTACCTAACAACACAGTCTCACTCACAATTTAACACACTCTCACTTATATATAACCACAACCCCACCGCCACCGCCACCTCCACTTCCACTTCCACTTCCACCTTCACCTTATCCTTTTCCTAATCCTCCACCTTCCACCCTCTTCAATGCAGAAACCTTCTTCTCATCTTCATCATCAATCTAATCCAATCTGAACATCATGATGATGATGTCGGTGGCCATTCCTTAAATCACCAATCATCTCCCAATTTTTTTTTCTCTTTCTTTTTTTCTTTATTTATTTCTTACCCTTCTCTGTCTCTCTCATCATCATCTTCACCACCACCATACAACACATACACACTTATATATATAATAGGCCACCCACATCCCGCCATGATGATGGGCCATGGACCTATGGGACACCCTGGACTACCTCCTCAAAGCTCACCTTATGATGGAAGCTCAGGTCAACACTTTATGGACATTCATGCCAGTTAATCGTAAACAAAATGTCGTGTAAATCAATCACTTCCCTTCTCTCTCTCTCTCTCTCTCTCTCTTCTCTATTTCTTCTCACCCACCACCACCTCCAGAAAACACTCCCACTTCAATTTCTTCTCCCTCTTTCTCATGATAGAAAAGCTTATTCGGTGGGTGGATAGAAAAAAGGAAGAAAATTCTGGTTCTACCTTGATTATCTCTCCATCTTCCATCTCTCCCTAACTCTATCTTCTCATCATTCTCTCTCTCTCTCTCTTCTTCGGCAATCAAATAATATTACAATTTATTGTATCACAATCTTTTCTCTATCTTCCTCATCTTCCTCTCTCTTTCCCTCTCTCGCTCTCTCTATTATATTATATTAAATGAAAACACAATTTGATTCACAATTTATTGTAACAACAAACAAGCAAATCAACAACAAAACAAACAATTAAACCAACAATTTAAACTCTCTCGTTTAAACACAACAACAAATTATTAATAAAAATAACTCTCATTTAAAACTAATCCAAAAATTGTTCAATTTACTTTTTAAATTCGCGATTATCATTTTTTCATTTAATCCAAAAATCTATTATCATCAGAGTACAAGGATCACCTTGCAACTGAATAGATATCAAGATGATAATGATGAGGATGAAGATGATGATGATGATGCTATTGTTAAGATTGAATTGATCATCAGAATGATGATAATCATCATCTTCTCAATAAACTTCCTTGTTATTCAAACGCTTCTATCGTAATTGAATATAAAATAATCTCAGAATTCGAGCTCTAAGAAACATCCTTATCTTCATCATCTTCATCTCTCTCTCTCTCTTCATTCAAGGAAGATGATAATTTCCTATTCTCTCTCAGTCTCTTCACTGATCATCTTCATCATCACCATTGAACAATTTAAGAATCAATTGATTTCTCAATACAATTGGAATTCAATTGTTAGAAAAGAAGAAATTTTTTTCTCTAAAAGTTTTCAATTCTCTTGATCGTTTCTCTTTCAAACTTTCTAATTGTAACAATTTAGTTAATTGTTGGAAGATTTCATCTCGTTTTCTTCAGCTAATTTCATATCATATTCTTTACCTTGTTTATCTATGGTTTTAATTGTTCATTTCTACTAATTGTTGTTACAGCTTTGGGAACAATTAACTAACACTGTTGGTGCCGTTTCTACGTAGTTAACAGTTTATGATTACAATTGATTGATTTGTTTCTTGTTTAATTATCATTAATAAGGGAAATACACACAATTAAACATAATTAACTGAACGATACTGTTTTTTGTTTCTTCAACCAATTATCATGATAACAATTAACAACTGGTTTTAATGTCTATTGTTTCAATCAATCTGTAGATTGATCAACAACAATCAACATCATCATCATCATCATCATCATAGTATTTAACTTTGATCATGTTGATAAATTAAATGACAGGTCAAGTTAATCATCTTAATTGTATTAGTATATTAATACAACTCAACTTGTATATTTATAACAATGAACATAATTAACAGCAGTTTAAAATAATCTGATGATAAACTCAATATGTTCATCAAATTAAATTATAATTAATAATACCAAATAGATCACATTTGATGAAAAGGTAATTAACTTAATTATTTTCTTTCATCAACAATTAGAATATGTAATAATAATAATAATGATGATGAAAAGCAACAAGAGAAAATTTTTTCTTCGTGTTTCTTTCAATGTTAATTATGAATTTGTAATGTTAATTGTTAATAGGGAATAGATTATCATTGAAGCAAATTAACACTTCATTATTAAATGGAAGATAATGATTAGTGATTAGTGTGATTGAGATGTTTTGATGAATGAACAATTTGATCAACATCATTTTTGACTTTCTAGTGATTAGTTGAATTGGTGAGTGAATCTGTATTCCAATTGTAGGTTTGATTTGTCTCCTTAATTGTGATCATCTTCTTGGGCTCTTCTTTTTTCAGGATCATTCTGATATTTACAAACTATTACAGATTATTTTTTGTTCTGTTGCTGTTTTTTTTTCTTCATCTTTTTCATCCTCATCATTCTCATCTCTCTCTCTCTCTCTCTCTCTCTCTCTCTCTTTTTCTCTAATAGATCCCAATAGGATAATAATATTACTATTATTATTATCTGAAAAACTTTTATCCAGACTCAACATTCATTTTACTCTCTCTCTCTCTCATGTTTACTCACTCTCATCTTCCACCTCCTGCTCATCCTCATCCACTCTCTTTCTCTGTCCTCTGTTTTCTTCATCTTCACCCACCACCACCGCTGCTACTTCCACCTCCTTTTCTGCTTCTTTTTCCATCTTCATCCTTTCTCATTTTCTTCGATTCCATAAAATGGCGGACTTTTTTTTCCTCCTTCGTGTTCATTTTCCTTCATGGAAACTGTTTTTTTTTCTTCCTCCTCGTTTCTTCTTTATGATTCTCCTTTTCTCTCTCTGTGTGTCTCTTTTTTCTCCTTCATCTTTATCATCCATAAGCTTGTTCTTTGCTTTTTGCTTCAACTGATTAGTTTGTAGTTTGCTCTTTTTTTTTGTTCTTTTCTTTTAGCTCTCCTTTGACTTGAATTTACTTTTTCCTATTCTTTGGGTGGTGAAGATTGGTGAGATTCTTTTTTGTTCTTTCCATTGAATTATTGTAGAAATGAATGTCAGAATTTTCTTCTTTCTCCCTATCTTTCCACTCTTCCGATATACTGTTTGTTGTTGATGATGATGGTTGGTACAGATTTAGAGTTAACAACATCTTTAATTAACTTTACTTTTGCTGTAAGAGAGAAGTGAAAGAGAGAAATGGAAAATAAAAGTAAAACATTCACAGAGAGAGAGAGATAGAAAGAGTAAAAGCAAAGTAACAACTCTCTAGATGATCAACCAAAATTACTAAGATTAGCACAAAATTACAATTATCCTGTAAATTTAACCATTGAAAACATCATGAATAAGATCAATGGTTGAGTAAAATTTTTCATTCGATTGTTCAATGGAAAACAAAATACCTTTTCAATAGACAAGAAAATTCCTTAATCAAAGCTCTGGGATAGGGTTAGTTGAACCAACAACATGGGAAGATAAGTGAATGATAGAAATGACCTCCAAATTATTCCAAATCCTATCAACTAGATTCCATGGTAAAGTGAACCTACACCAACATAAGGATAGAATAGAATAGAGGAAAAAAAAGAATCAAAAAAGAAAATTAAATTAATTCTAAAATAATTAACCATTAGTCTAGAAAATTAATTTCTTGTCATCGAGAATACAAAATAAAAAGAGTCAATAACATTTTCGTATCATACCTTTGACCTTCTTACTTGAATAAACTGACAATAGTCTATCAGTGGAAACTAAGCAAGCGAAAGAGATAATTTAATTAATTGTAATTAGATTTACTAATTAACTTAAATATTAACAAATTAACCAAATTAATCAAGAAAAAATTTCCAACAAAATTGAAATTCAGCTGAGAATAGACACTTACGCCATCTGGTGCGTCCGAATAGATGTTACATTTTTTTTCTTTTCGAGGTAAGTGGCGCCATCTCTTGGGATATTAAGTAACTTTTAAAGAGATAATCAAATTTTTTTGTCAATCAATTTAATTACTTTTTTTTCAACTGACAATTTAAATGAAACATTTTGAAGATTTTACAAATTAACAGGTTAACAATTAAGAATATCATTTACAGTAAATGAGCTAAATTTCTTTGAAACATATAATCCAATAGGTTGAATCCTTTTCGTTTCAATTGAACTTTTACCACAACAATTAACTAATGATGATTTAATTTCGTTTAAATTGAAGTGATTATTTAAGCAACTATTAAGATTAGGTATGGTAGTAGATGGAACCGAATTAGAGATTAAATTGTTGTTGTTAACTGTCAATTCTGCTGTCGTTGTTGTTGAAAGTGAATTACTTAGTTGGAAACAATTAGTTAATTGTTGTTGTTGTTGTTGATAATCAATTGTAACTGAATCTTTTAAATCATTTATGAAACATTTTCTCCGTCTAATTAACGATCTCATTGATTCATTGTAATGATTATCCTTTTCATCATTGATCACAATTGATGATTGAGTTAATTGTTGTTGTCGCTTTTGATTTAACATTTCATTTCTTAACAATCGTTGAAGTGATCTTAATTGTCGCTGGTAAGACTTTTTCTGTTTAATTAAAGTTTCCTCAGTTAATTGGGTTGTTTTCCTCGATCCTTTAAATTGTTCAAAACGTGACCGATGATTAGAATTATAATTGCTCGATCTAATTAGATCACAATTAAACCGATCAGTTGATTGTCGAGAAACTTGATGTCTAAAAAGCGGAAGAAGAAAAAATTGAATCATTTTAATGGCAATTAAAAGTTAATCAAGATAAAAGAGACAATCTTGACAATCAATTCAATGGAAGAAAATGAAAACTGACCTTCGTAAGGCCACTTGAGCGGCCATTACTTTTTGCCGTTCGAGTACAAGTAAACAATTGGGGCAATTACATTCTCGCCAACGGCAATACTTTTTGTGGCCTTTGAGACAAGAAACGACACCATGGTTTCGACATCGAGCACATTTTGGAGTTCGAAGTAGTCTTTTAGAACTAGAACTATTCGAACTTGAAGCTGAACTAACCGAATGATTAACAGAACAATTAATAGATGATGAAGATGAAGATTCTAAATCAGATTGAGATTTCATGGTAACACTAAAGGAGAAAAAGATCGAAATTGTGAAACATCAACTTTTTAGTTCGAAGACAATTTATGTTCTAATCAGAACCTTTTACCAAAGTTTCTGAGAGAGGAAGACAAGTGAAGATGATGATGATGATGAGAGCGAAAAGATGAAAACAAAGAGCATCTTTGATGAAGAGATGATGAGAAAAGATGATAACGAAAGTGAGCCGAAAGTTTTTTAAATTGTTTTGGCTACAATTTTTAAACGAACTTCATCTTCCTCATCCTCATCCTCATCTTCATCTTCATCCTCATCCTCGTCTTCATCATCATCTTACTTCATGGAAGATCATCTTCTCTATTCTCTTTTTTTCTCTACCTTGATTGTCATAATTTTAGAAACATATGAACACGAGATCAACAATTAACTTGGTCCTCTCATTTTCCTCCTTGAGTCTCGAGACACAATTAAGATTGTTAATCGCAATTGTAATCATATTTCATTAACTGATCTTAAGTCAATGAGCAAGAAAGATGATTATCTTCATCATCATCATCAACAGGCTCATTGATCACAGTTACAATTAGCTATAAATTTAAATTGTTCTCGTTTTTTTTTCTCGTTGTAATAACCATTATGATCATTACAATTGTGATTAAATTCACTTTTGTCATTAAGGTTTTAAATTACATTTTCACTTTAAATTGCTCATCAAAATGCCACCCAAATCAGATGATAATTATAACAATACAATAATCACTGGATTAACTTAATCCTCAAGATAATCCAGAACAATGAAAACACTGCAAGACTTTAATTGTCAAGATAATCTGTTTGCCTTCAACTGTTATTAATAATTCCAACAAGTTATCCAACTATATGCATACTAATCATACCCACTTATTGATTGTTACAATATATGATCAATTGTCTCTTGATTGTTGAACGTAATCAAAATTAATCATTTCCATTACATCAACTCTTGAATTCATCAAATGAAACCTGAACCTTTCATTAGATTGTACATAAGTTTGTCCCTTTGTTGTTGTTCCTGTTGGCTAATTGTAAATCATATTAATCAGTAAAATTTATTAATTGTTACTGTTGAAACAATTAAATATAATTATCTTGATTATCAAGCGAGTGTTAAATAACAGTAAACAATTTTGTCTCAATGAAAAGGTTTCCTTAGTTTCTTGTCATCTTCCCGTGATGATGATGATCAACTCGAGGTAGAAGATGATGAAGATGAAGATGATAATGATGATGAGGATGAAGATGATGATGGTGATGGTGATGTTCATGATTAAGATGATGAGGAGGATGAGGATGGAGATGATTATCTTTCTGGTTGTTTGGTGATCCGTCAACAATTATGTTTGTTGTTGCCTCTCATTAGTTGAAAACAAAGGTGTTAATTGTTAGTTGATTGTCCCAATACCAACATTGTTAGTCTAGGTTATGATCAACTGGATTAACTGATTATCATCACCCAACTTTTGCCAGATAATTGTGTTAATTGCAAAAATCAAATTGTCAACACTTAATAATAAAGTAATATTCAAATGGTTTGAACAATTTGACATTTTCATTCAAATTAATTGTTACACTTTTTTTTCACAATTAATTAATTTGTTTTTTTTCTCGGTAATAAAAAAACTCAATCTACAATTGAAGCTTTTATATTAATTTAATTAGAATTAAAATTTTATATAATTAGCAGTAATGTTATTTAATTAATAGTTTGCTCATTTGGTTTTTGCTTTGTTTTGGTTTTTTTTGTTACAATTAACTAACCTATTGAATTAACAAATTACAATCGTATTACAGGATTAATTAATTGTTAATTAAACTCTGTAAAAGATGATTGAAACAATTTTAGTAACAATTAAATATTTTTCTTCAATTGGTAATATTTATAATTGTTTACATGGTTTTCTTAATTGTTTTTGTTGTTAGTTAGAGATGGTCAATTATTTAATCAGGCATTTTAAATTGCATTTGATTAATTGTTGACTTTTTTGGTTCCATTTAATTAGTTTAATAACTATTGCTCCTTCACTTTATCCACAATTAAAGGTAAATTGTTTCATCATGTTCGTTATAAGTTTCCGATAATTAATCAATTGTCAGAATCCATTTTCCAAATGTGGAAATTGTGTTAAGGTGAAGAAGAAGCAAAAAGGTAAATCATTTGAAATAAATGATTGCAATTAGTTAATTAAATATTTAGATAAATAAATTATGTAAGTGACCATAGAATTGGAAGAATGGTAATTGTCCAAAAAGATAATTTAAGATTTGATGAGTTATTACAACCATCAGTCGAACAGGTTAATATACAACCGGCCAAAGTTTCGCGATTAAATTTAAATGTACCACATTGATTATCCATGTTTTCAATTGAACAAGTACGAATTACCAATTCCTCATTAGTTGCACCTAAATTGTGATTAACGAGAAGAGAAATTAATAGTAAATGAAAGATGAATGAAGATAGAAAGATTCAAGTTTCGTAACTACTGACCACTTCGTCCTTTCACTTTGACACAAAAACTTGCCGGAAATTGACCAATGTGTCTTTCCTTTCCGATCTTACAATGTTGAATGTAGGTGACATTTGCCGGGTGAAAGGGGTCATGACAAGGTGAATGAGTTAAGTTACGACTTGAGCAGCTAAAACAGCTAATACCATAGGCTTTGGGAAGAGAGAGAGAGAGAGAGAGAGAGAACAATCAATTAATTGTGTTGACAATCAAAATGAAAAACATTTAAAAACGATTGACAAGACTAATCAATATTAGTCCTTTTCCCTTATTCTCATCAATATATTTATGCTTTGTTGGTCAATCGTTTGTTGTATTAATAATATTGTTGATTGTTGACTATAAATTGGTGTATGTGTGTGTCTATAGATAATCACCTAATTGTAATTGATTAAGGAAGATGGTGGAGATGATGATGATCGAGATGGTAATGGCATAATTAGACCAATTGTAAACATTATTTAAGTAATTTAATCTTGGAAGACCCATGAAGCTGCAAAGAGTAAGAAAAATTGCTCAATTAATCACTAATTGTTATTAGAATTGTAAGTCTTACCTTATAGTTGCATTAATTTTATTGTATATATTTAACAATTAGAAATCTTTTTCCAGGTTAACCTGCTGATTATCAAGGTAGAAAATGAATTAACAGTGAAAAAGTAAACAAGGTTAGATTTCTGGTCATCAGCTGAAAATATTAAGATGTTGAAAAAATGGGAGTGAAGGTGAATTGATTTTCCATAGTTAATTGTTGACGAGACAATGAGATTAATTGATTATTTACCTTGATTTTTGCTGAGTCGTGGCGAAAATCATTCCAATAGCTTTAAATTCATTGAATTGAATTTATATCAATATGAATATCTCACTGATTTTGTTTTTCTTTAAAAAGGGAAAATCAGATTAATGGTGATGAACAATTTCAATTAGGGTTTTAGAGGAAAAAGTTAAATTGTAACAATAATTGCGAGATGGAAAATTAGTTGAATTGCTGATTGAACAGTTAATTTAGATGGTGAAGAGAATATTGAAAACATTGATTAGAAGAGAAAAAGAAAAGGTTAACATTATTACATTTCGAACAATAATAATGAAAGATTCTCATTCTTTCACATCATCAATCGGTTTTTTCTCTCCTTTGATTGGGAAAATAAAGAGAGAGAGGAAAAGGTTTAATTCTTTTCTCCTTTGATTGTGAATCAACTATTCTCAATATTACAAAGGTAATAATCAAATCAGAGAAGAAAAAAATAAAGATTGTCAACCAAGAAGAAAATGATTAACTAACTGCGCATAACATTGTTATCGATTAATTTGGATTCCCAATGGTTTTCATGGTAACGGTGAGAATTTCCTTTGGTTTCCTTTTTTGAATTTTCTGGTTAACAATTTGAATAATTAACTTTCGGTCAATTGATTGATGGACACATAAGAGGCTTGATGATTAACTATAGAAAGAAAAAAAAATATAATCAATGTTAAGTAATTACAATCGATCACATTTTCTCTGTGAGTGTTTGTGATATGTGATTATTAGAAAATCAACTAACCTGATTAAGGAGATTTTCTCAAGTTGATTAATTTCTTTCACTTCTATCACCCTCATGGAGAATTAAATTTTCAACATTGTTTTAGATTATTTTCTTTCCTTTTCTCTTCTTGTTTAGAATTGGAATTAAAGAACAAGAGAAAACCACCAACAATGAATTGTAATTTAAGAAGTACAATTAACATTTTTTTTTTCTCTCTTCTAATTCTCATATTCAGATTTTGGTCCAATTCCAAGATGATGATTCTTCTTGATTGTTGTCGTTGTTATTGTTGTTCTTGATTCTCTTTGTGTTTGTCAACATTATCTTTGTCTGTCTTTTTTTTTCCAATGTTAATTATTGTAATTCCAATATTGTTGCTTTGTCTCTCTCATCAGTTTAACGGTTTTAAATTACTCAATCTAAGGAGTAAATAATACACACCAATGGATAAATTTTCCTTTGCCAAAACAATAGACCATAGACCTCACATTGTACCAATAATTTAGCGAATTGAATATAAATATCTATAAATTTTCCCGAATCACAATCTATTGAGAACAATAAATAATATTCGTTGTCAATTAATCACCAAAACAATTAGAAACAATCAATTTCCAAATAGAGAAAAAAACAAACAAAGAAAAACAGAAAAATGGTTAACATGAATTCACAGGAATATTATTAGAAAACAATAGAAAGAAAATTAAAACAATTATTACGTTGGATTAGAATTAATTGGAATCGCTGAATTAACTAATTTATCCAAAAGAAATTAAATCAATTGATTAACAATAAAAAAAAATAGAAAAGAAAACAAAATGTAAACAAAGAAAATGTTAACCCATTGGTTACTCTTAACAACGACAAATGAGTAACTATTTTTTTCCCTCCAATTTTTTTTTCGCATTAAATTTGTTATTGTTTCTCTTTTTTTATTTTCTAATTGATTTCACTTTAGATTTAATTGTTGATCTATATTCATTTCGTTGCAAGTTAAATCAAACCAAACCCTCTAATTGTTGATGGGGAATATTAATCAAGGTAAACTATTGTTTCTCAATCAATTTAACTATTGGTACATTTTAAAATTCATGCTACTCACACATTATTATGCTTTCTCATTATGATTTATTTGATTCTCTTTTCTTTTTGATTTATAGTTTAACAATTTACAACAGTTAACATTTATTACCTTTTCAATTTTCAATTGTCTTTTCTAATTGTTTGGTTTTTTTTTCACTTCTTTTTATGGGTAAGAATTTTTTTCTATTCTTTCATTTTTGTTGATTGCAAAAGCTAAAAAGATATTCTTCAAGTATCTGTTATCTGGATTCGAAAATGTTCTCACCAAAGCTGTGGAGTCGATACCGATAGTAGATACTAAGTATCTTTATTTTGTTCTTTTTCGTTTTTAATTGTCAACTTGATTTTTGTTCCGTTTTTTTTTAATTGTGACTCTTAATTGTTGTTCTTTTGTTTTTCCTTTGGTGTTGATTAAACTCGATTCAAGTGGACATGATGCTTAGTCGATTTTCTATCATTTTTGAGTGAGTATATTTCGTTGGAATCATTTGTTTATTTTGGTTTCTTTTTCTCTTTTGGTGGAACCGAAAAAATCACTTGTTAATTTTGTTCTTTTTGTTTTGTTCTATTCTTTTTTTTTTCTTCAATTTTTTAGTTGCTCCAAATGGAGAGAGACTGAACAATGTCTCAAGGAAAAGCTAATGTTCCTTGGTTTATTAAATACGCTTCTTCAAGTTATCAGTTTTCTTGTTTTACTCACTGCTTTTGGTGCTTTTCGTTACCTTTGGTATTCTTGTGGACACCTTGTGATTTTACCTCTTTTTCTGGTTTCACTTTACCGGGAATGGGCTGAGGTTCTACGGTACATCAGAGTTTTATTAATAATTGGACAGATAATCATTGGTTTAAATATAATCTATTTCATCTTTGTAATTGGATCTGATCCGGATGGTAAAGAGCCGCTTAGAGGTGCTAATATTTACTCCTTTTTCGCCAACGTTATCAACCTTCCCTGCAAGTTTGTTCTCTCTTCTTTTTGGAACTTCTTTTGGAACAAATGCCGATCGACGAAGAAGAAGCTTAAATTATCAAAAAGAAACCCAAAAATCGAATCAATTTAATGTGTAAATACAAACAACTCTAATGACAGACGAAGACGATACTTATAATGAACGAGCTTTATCCCGACAATGATTACCATTCAATCAACATTAATCAATCTCATCACAAAGGTCATAATCAGTGTCCATCCTCATCTAAATCTATTTGTAAACCCAAATGTTGCCTTAGGTGAAAATCCTCCAAACTTCAAGATTATCAATTTATAACAATTAACTAACCACAAAAAAAAGTTACTCTAAATATCAACAGATGCCAGTAGAGGTCAAGGTTTAAACGTAACAAAAAGTGAATTAATCTTTTCCTCCTCTAGATGTCACTACTTATCCAAACAATTAAATTTAATTGTCAATCAATTTGATCAACAATCAATTGGAAAATCATGACCATCCACTAAAAAGCCACCAAATCAACAATTCAATCCTTTGAACAAGAATGAAAATACTTTTCAATTTGGTAAAACAATCAACTCAACAAGTGGATCCATCATCAATTAACAGCAACTCCAACGACAATTAGTTAACCAATTACATACTAATAATGTTTTATTACTAAATTATCGTGATAATGATTTAACTTTTGTTTTTGGAAAAGACAAAACTTGAAAGTCTGATAATTAAAGGGGAGAAAATTAAATTCTGTTAGAAAACTGTTAGGTCATTGCTACCTCAGTTTTAAGATTTTAATTTAAATTGTTTGTGTGAGAAGAAGACATTTTATTGTCTAATTAACAATTAAGAGAAAGATATTTAAAGATTTAAGATAATCTTCATTTTTCATCTTCATCTCTCTTTTCTTGTTCATGTAACTGACACATTTTCCTCTCTCATCTTCCCATCTTCATCTTCATCTTCATCATCAACATAATCAAGTGACCGGTTAGCCGCAGGTCAGTTAATTGTTGACCTTTTTTCACCAACAATCATAATCATAATGATGACAATTTAATTTGGAAACAAAGTAAATGATGGTGATAATAACCATCATATCTAGTGTCTTATATATGGAAAGGATAATTAAATTAAAAGACAAAAAAGTCAAAATAATCATAATCAAATTAAAGGATGAATTCAGGTTAACTTTTCAATCTTAATTGTTGTAATCATCTCCTTAATCATTATCCCTTATAATTAACATTGACTAATTAACTTTACTAAAAACAAACACAAACTAATCCTATCCAAAGTTTCAACAATTAACCAAATGTTCAAGTTAATAATCAATTTGATTGTTACAAGGGCAGGGCCAGTAAATTGTTGATTCTAATCAACTCAATTGATTAACAGTTAATCATGAATTATGAATATTATTTTGATTAAGATGATTAAACTTTTGTTCACAAGGCGTTTTCCCAATCATACTAATCATCATCAACTTTCATGTTAATCAACAATTTTAAATTGTCTTAAATTACTCACAATTAGAGCCCTAAAAATAGGGACAATTCACCTTGACCACACCTTTGACCCCTGACCTCTCCCCTTGATAACAGTTATCATTATAATGTCATATTAACTTAATGTTGATCATCAGAATTGATTGTGATTAAAATTTTCCCTTAAATAATTAACCCTGTAAACTTAATCCATTTGCAATATGTTTTCATTGTAATAATCGGTTTAATTATCTTGATTAAACTTTCCAAAGGTTAACAATTAGTGATTAAAGTTAACTTTGATTTAGTTAATTTTCCATGTTAATGGTTAATTGTGCAATATGTTTTTCCACAATTTTAATCATGATTGACTTTCCATTTAATTAATGAGATAATTTTAGATTCGCGATAATCAAAGTTAATTGTGGTTTTCATTTTCTCGTTAATTATCATTCGTGTTATAATTTTCCCATTAAATTGTGTTGTCCTTTTTTAAATTATTTGCATGAAAAATTTTAAATTGTTGAAAAACAAATTAATCACAACATTTTAATTAATCTAATGATTAAGTTAACACACCCAAAAGTTTTAGCTCAAACTTTTTAATACCTAACAATTAATTATCATAATCAAAAAGTCTCAACATGATTATCATACTTTTGATTAACAATTAACATAAACAATGAGACAAATTGATGTTAATTGATGACCATTACAAACTGTTGATTAGTTGACTAATTGTTGGAAACAATTGACAAGAAGAACTTGAAAAAAAAAGATAATGTTGATCATCAGCAGGTAGTTAATTCAGATTCATCTTTGTTTTGGTGACAATTAACAACAAGATTATTATGACAACCTACTAATTATCATCATCATAATGAAAGGAATCAAAATTTAACAGGTAAGAAACGGTCAACAATAAGAAGAGAGGTAAAAATTGATGAGGATGACAAAAGAAAAGTAGGAAACATCAACTCCCTCATCTTCCTCCCAATTTCTTTCTCTCTTTTTATCATCCATTTAGTGGGAGACATTTACATCTTCTTAGGTTCTATGGTGTCTCTTAATGTCCCTGAGAAAGTGAAAGGAGAGAGAGAGAGAGAGAGAGAGAGAGAGAGAGAGAGAGAGAGAGAGAGAGATTGTTAGGTGTAAGTGCTATCGAACCATATCGACGTGGCCCAGCCCAAAACCCGAAGCTTATGTTTCCTTAAGATGATGACAAGAAAGAAAGAAAGAAAGAAAGAAAGAAAGAAAGAAAGAAAGAAAGATATCATCATCATCTTCATCCTCTTTCCTTTCCTCTTCTTTCTTTATCATCATCATCTTGATAACAAAAGAAGTCGATATTGAGACGAAAAAGAAAAGTAAAACTTTAAGGAAACGGTAAGAAAATCGAGCTGAGAGAAAAACAAAGAGAAAAGAAAGAAACATGTCGACACAGACGGAAGACGATTTCATCTTCCTAGTTATCATCTTAAATCTTCTAATTATTATCATCATTATCATCCTTTGTAAAAGACAAGTATCATCATCATCATCTCATCATCATCGTCGTTAAACTAAAGCATAAGTTACCATTGATAACGATACAATGTCACCTGTTAAGTATCATTGATGAAGAAGATGATAATGATGATGATGATTATCATCCTTTGGATGATCTTTCATTATGCATTATCTTCATCTTTTCATCTTGTAAACAACAACATGATGAAGATGAAGAGATGATGATCAGGGAAAAGGAGAAAATGATTTTCCTTTTTTCTTTCACTTTTCTCCTTCATCACTTGAGTGATCATCCGCCACCTAATTTGATAGACAATTAATTGATTTATTAAATTACTATTCTTACCAACATATGCTATTTGCATCTCTTCATGATGATTATGATGACGAGAAGAAGAAGAAGAAGAAGAAGAAGAAGAAGAAGAAGAAGAAGAAGAAGAAGAAGAAGAAGAAGAAGAAGAAGAGAGAAAGAGAGAGAATTTCTTTTAATTTTTCTCTTTATCTTCCAACACGCAATTCGAATCAACCTTTTAATTTCCTTCGCTCATTCAGCTAATTGTTAATTTCGAGGCTTCATATTATCCTCATCTTCATCTTCATCTTCCTCCCACTTCACCACATCCACTCCCTCATCATCACTTATTATCATCTCAATTTACTTGATTATTCAAATCTAAGATTCGCAATTTAAATGGTTTCAAATTTTGTCACAATTTCCAACAATTTACAAAGTAATTCAATATTAGTGATGAACACGATTAACACTCAAGGATTTACACTTGATTTAATTGTTTGTCTACACCTTTTACCTGTAAGTTAATTCAATTATGATGTAGTTTTATTGTCAACTAAACGATTAAGATTCAATCAAGTTGAATATTAATTGTTATTATTATTAATACTTACGAGGAAAAATAATGGATGAATATTAGTATTGATTAGATGATGAAAAAAACTTATTGATAATCAAAGGTTTCTCATTGTAAAGGATAACAATTAACACTTAATTGTTGGTGATCAACTTGATTGTTTATTTTGACTTTTACCCAACGTCAAGGGATAACAATTTACTTTGTTGGAGATAATCATTTTCAAATTGTCGGTGTGATTGATTAGCAATCAATGAATCGTACAACCAAATGATGCTGATGATGATGATTAAGATACATGATGTTATGATTTATTGTGACACCCGGTTAAAAGTTGACCATTGATGATGTTGCCAACATCATCATAATTACCTTGACTACGGAACCTTAACAATTGTCTCTTTCTTTATCCCCTTTCTTTTGTTAAATACTTTCAACCTCTGACTTAGCTTTAAATAGCTGATTGGTTACCAACCAATCAGCAAGGGAATCAACACTTCACTTACATTCTTATCTTGTTTCCTTTTCCTTTTTACATTCCTTTTCTTTTGTATTTAAACCCTTATCCAACTCATCCTTGGTCAAGTCTTAGTTTATCTTTATATCTAATCACTTCTAATTAAAGTTCCTTTTCTTTTTCTTATTCAACTATGTTCGATTAGTTAATTAATACGTGTTGGTAACACGTAACCAACTTATTCTTAGTAATTGATCTTGTGTTTCAATGTTTGTGCTTAAGAATATTCAATAAGTGTGAGAGTTAGTAACTCTTTATGTTATTTTGTTCCCTATGGTTCACAAAACCATAACATTTGGTGGAGATTCCTCGTCTTTCTCGCAGCTCGCGGTCGAGCCATTTTGTTGGTGGGGTGTGTATAGTGCCCACTATAGTTTCATTTGTCCCCTGTGTTTCTCCATTGTCTGGGGTAACAAAGGTCCCAGGTCCGTTGGACAGAAAGGTTAATTGAATTGGTGGTTTAAGTCTAGGGATAACGCGGGTCCTAGGAACGTAAATTCGCCCTTAGGAAAAGTAAAGTTGAAGTCTAGGGATAACGTGGGTCCTAGGAACGTCAACCTAATTTTCGTGGTATTGTAAGTAATGGACAACAATAACAAGTAAATCGACGTCAAGAATTCGTTTTGTCTTGCTAAGAAAACAACAAAAATATAAAGAGATTAAGAATCGCTGATTCTCATCAAGGAAGAAATTATGACCTACATTGGATATCAAATCGATGAAAAGATTAAGACGGTGGATCGAGTGTTATCAACACTTGATCAGAATAAGTTAAGGATGGACAATTATGCAGATGATTTTATGTTTGATGAACTAGACTACAAAATCAATTCAATTTCTGGTAAAACTAAATGCCCTATTATCATTGGAAAAATTTATGATAGACCTGGAAGAATTTTAATTGATTCTGGCGCTGCTACTTCTGTAATGTCAAGAGAAACAACCATTAAATTGAATCTTCCTATGCTACCTTGGTTATCAACCAACGTTAAATTAGCCGACGGAACTTCAATTAAACCATTGGGAATGGTTGAATGTTGTGTGAAATTCAATGATACTCTGGTTCCTGTTAATTTTTGTGTATTATCAAAAGTCAACATTCCTATATTACTTGGTTCTGATTTCTTCAGAAAATTCAACGCTATAATTGATTACGGAAGTGATACCATCACTATGAAATATAAAGGTGAAACAATCAAAATCGATCTTTGGTCTCCGTATCAATTACCAACAGAAAATATCAATCAGTTGCCAACTGAATCTGGAAATGATTTCTCTAAATTGGTTAAAATTATTCGAGAATCTATTAATCAATTACCAATTATGATTGCTTATAAAGAAAAGATTACTCGTTTGATCAAGAATATTCAAGACGCTGCCATTGAATGTAATATTCAGTTACCAACTGAAATCCAAACAGATAAAGTTTCTCAAAATAATGCTGATTTCTGCTTAGAAGAAGACCAACAATCGAATCAATCGAAATTCGGATTAAAATCACCCAAATCATCGGAACCAGATTTCAATGATACAAAACTTTCAGTGGAAGATCAATTTGAATTAGAAAATAAATTCATTGATTTTGATCAGTTGCCAACTGAATCAATTTATAATATTATTATAACCAACCCTGTCTACAGAAAAGATTACGATAAAACATTTGGTAATGGAATGGAGGTTGGCAACCTACTGGACTACTACCCTACAGAATTTTACAAGTTTAATAAACTTAGTAAAATCGAAGATTCTAAATTTAAACTCAGAAAAGAGAATTTTAGATTATCCACTAAATAATTAATTCATAATAAGCGCTTAATTAGTTTAATTAATCGCCAACAATCCATTATTACTAAGACGACTGACCATTCGGTTGACAACCGAAACTTAATCGATTCCCTCCATTATACTTTAGATTTTCACATAGTTTAAATTTGTGTTTATTTTGCTTATTTTGTTTACTTTGTTTTTCATTTTTTTTGTGAACCTTAAATTTGTTTCTTCCATGAATTGGAATAATCGTCGTAATTGGGGCGATTGGGATTGGGGTTACCAACCCCCTGTTGCTGTCATTGCTGACCCAATTCAAGCTCTAATTGAAGCTCAACAACTTCCAGAGTTTGATGAACCAGAACCTTTGACCATCAATGGATACGATCCCGAAAGATTTACAGATCAAGAAGCTATTGAAAGCTTCAAATGTGTTATTTGTTTCTGTGTCCCTTTGGATCCATCAACTCACCTCCAAAAACCAATGTTAACAGTTTGCCCTCACACCTTTTGTCTTACGTGTTTGACTCGGTTGGCAACCGAAGTAAATTTCACTTGCCCTTTTCGATGTGTCCAACAGCGAAACTTTGGTCAAATTGTTCCGATTCCAGAGGCAAGGAAAAGTGTTTATTTAGAATTAGAATTGATGTGTAAGTTCATTGATTGTCGCTCGATTATCTCTTTAAGACATATAAATGAACACCAATTGTGTTGCCAACACAAAAATAAGGGAGAGAAAGACATTGAAGATTACCAATCTTATTTCGACTATTTGAAAGACCAACAACAAGCAAGTCAACAAAAAGAAACCAAAGATTCATCCACTCAAACGGAAGAAATTGAATCAAGTAGTCGAATCGAGGAATTGGAATCGAAAATCAAAGAGTTAGAACGGTTGTTAACCGTTGAAAGAGAAAATAATTCAGACCTTCGATCGAGATTATCTCAAGAAAATCGAGACAACACCGGAATTCAGGCCATTTCCAATCATCTCCGATGCTCGATTGAGCATAGAACTTTGGAAGCAACTATAAGTTTCGGTGATAGACAAATTGTTATCAACAATTTAAACCTGGAAATGACTGGACAAGATTTGATTGATCGAATTCATGAAGAAATTGGTGAAGACCCTGGTCAATTATTGTTCATCCGTCACATTCCTATTCAACCCGAATTACGCCTGAGACAACATTCTTTGGGTCTCCGACCCTTTCATGCCGTCGCAATTGGATCAAGAAGAGTCGCTAATGGTCGTGCTTTGAAAATTAGGATCATGGGATTGGGACCTCAATTATAAATAAGTTCGAGGACGAACTCAGGTTTCACGAAGGGGGAAATGTTATGATTTATTGTGACACCCGGTTAAAAGTTGACCATTGATGATGTTGCCAACATCATCATAATTACCTTGACTACGGAACCTTAACAATTGTCTCTTTCTTTATCCCCTTTCTTTTGTTAAATACTTTCAACCTCTGACTTAGCTTTAAATAGCTGATTGGTTACCAACCAATCAGCAAGGGAATCAACACTTCACTTACATTCTTATCTTGTTTCCTTTTCCTTTTTACATTCCTTTTCTTTTGTATTTAAACCCTTATCCAACTCATCCTTGGTCAAGTCTTAGTTTATCTTTATATCTAATCACTTCTAATTAAAGTTCCTTTTCTTTTTCTTATTCAACTATGTTCGATTAGTTAATTAATACGTGTTGGTAACACGTAACCAACTTATTCTTAGTAATTGATCTTGTGTTTCAATGTTTGTGCTTAAGAATATTCAATAAGTGTGAGAGTTAGTAACTCTTTATGTTATTTTGTTCCCTATGGTTCACAAAACCATAACAATGATCAGGATGATTAGGATGACAATTGAAGATGAAGCTTTAAAAAATCAAACTAATGACACGCCAACAAAAAATGAGACGATAATCAAGTCTCAGCATCTTAATCCTACTACAAAAGCGGAAACTATTATTATCACCATTAAATGTCTTAGGTAAAGATGACCGTCATCTTCATCTTCATCATCATCATCATTATCCTCATCTTTGTCATCCTCATCCTCTTTTCAATCTTCTTCTTTATCATTTTCGCAACTTTTTTGTGTAATAGATGATTTTTTATCTTCTAATATATTTGATCCCAACGGAAGCACAATCAAGATGCTGATGGTTGATGACGATGATGATGATGAAGATTAGGATGATAATGATAAAGATGAGGATGGAGATGATGTTAAATAGTTAGAGGGAGAGATGATTTTTAAATTGTTTCGTTTAAAAAATAAATAAATTTTTCTAAAGTAAAAAAAAAACTTTTGGCGACATTCAAGTTCCTGTCATCACCTTAATGACCTTAAATTTGGACCTTAATTGTTGTTTCAATTATAATTAGAAAGATTAATTGTAATCAGTTGGTAATGATTATTGATTTACGATCAGCAATTAAATCGTAAATCTGTTTATTTGTACAATTTTACTATTAAATTGAAATTTGATTGAAACTTTTTCGTTGTTGGTTAAATTTAGTTTCAAATTGTGGCAATGTCACTTTTCATTGTCATTCAAGTTTAAATTGTCACTGATTAACTTTGATTATTTATTTTTACGCATTTGAATACTTTAATTAGTCAATTGATTGTTATGATTAGCGGAGAGACTTTTTTGCTCTTGCAAATAGGATTAAATTGGTTCCAGTGACTTTACATCAACTTCGAGCTGATTGTTGACTTAAGTTCATCAGTTGTTGTTGTTTTTTTCCTCATCTTCACACTTTGTCATCTTTTGTCATCATCATCTGTCTCATAATTATCAGTTGTATTTAAAGATAAATTTAGTAACTTGTCAAAAATCAATCGGATTAAATGATCAACAATCAACAGTCTCAAATCCAATTGAAAACGATCAACATATAAATCAAATTGATTGTTTAGTTAATCTAAATGAAATCTGTTCATCAAGTCAAATTGGCCAAAAATTAGTTACGAAGTTTAATTTCGATTAAATTGAAAAAGAAAAAAATATCAATAGTAATTAACGAACAAAAAGAGAAAAAGTTAATTTTATTTGATCGAAATTCGAGTTTTTCTAAATTCTACCAACAGATGGCGCTGGTAGAACGAAAAAGTTCTAACTAAGTTTTTGGAAAAACTTTTTTTTTTTCTTCAGAATAAAAACAAAGTTAACATTTGTTTATTTTCTCCATTTATCATCATCATAATCATCCTCTTCTCCATCATTTATGTTCAATGTAACTGATTTGAATAAAAGGAGAAGAACCAAAAAGACATTTAAACATATAAACAAAAAATGAAACTCGAAAAGAAAAGTTCGAGGAAAAGAAAGAAGAGAAAGAAAAAAAGAAGAAGAAGAAAATTATAAGAGAATAAACTTCTTATCATCTTCATCTTCATCCTCATCTTCAAACATAATAATCTTCAATCAATTTCGCAATAGGAGTGTCACCTTATCGCCTCACCTTATTTTACCTTCTCGCAATTGTCAAGATAAATTGTCTTCTCGAATTGTCAATTTAATCTGTTTTTTGTTCATCATTATAATTCAATGAATCTGATATTTATCCTCATCTTTATCCTCATCACTGTTATCATGTAAATGAGTAACTTATATATACCTGAAGATGGAGATGACAAAAAAAAGGTGTAACTAGAACAAGAAAAAAACAAACTTGTAAACAAACCTCAAGATCCATGTAAACCTTTAAGTTTTTGAATACTTTTTTAAGGACAACGACATCATCATCCTTATCATCTTCAAGGTGACTTACTGATCCGTTTCAAGGGCAGGTCATCATCTTAAAATACAGTAGCTTCATAATCATTAAATATGATAAATCATTTCTCAAGAATCGACCTCATGTTGATCATCATCATCTTATATTTGCTATCATTTGATGTTGATGATGATGATTAGAATGTTTTTTTTTCTTTGTTGTTATTTTCATAATCATTGTGTGAGAGATGATGATGATGATGATGATAATCTCAAGATGATGAACGGAAAAAGAAAACAAAAAAACGATTTTCTTATTTTTCTTTGTCTTCAATTCCTCCACATACACACTCACACTCACTCACACACACTACACTCATTCATTGATTGTATCAACATCATCATCACCCACCTTCATCTCCCACTCTCACTCCTCCATCATCATAAACCGTATCTTTATTTTCATCAACAATTAACATCAAATTTGATGTTAATTGTTATTGTATCAACATCCTTACCTTTTATCATCAATAATATTTACCAATATTTAAGATATTAAGTTGATCTTTTTTTCTGTCCATAGGAAAAAAAACAAAACCTTTTTGTAAGAGGAGGAGAAGGAGGAAGATAATGATGATGATGATGATAAGTGTCCACTCCTATCTTATTTATACAAAGATGATGATGAAGATGAAAAAATATATCAGTGTGAGAAATTCAATTGTTCATGGGAACAGAAATTAACATGATGATAATGGCGACAATTTAACAGAAAAGTTTTTTTTTATGTTCATGCAATTGATAATTTCTTGTAAACAGAGTAACAAATAACATCATCATCATCATCATCATCTTCATTATCATGATAATATCGTGAGTAAAGGAGATAAAAAAAATTGGAATAAGAAAAAAAAAGAGAAAACTTTTTCCAGAACAGAAAAAGTTTTCTAAACTGTTCCAAGTTGTAATCGAGATCAGAATAGTTAATTGTTATAATCTTATGTTTAGATGGAAACTGAAATGATAGATTTAAAGTTAACTTGGTAACAATTTGTTTATCACAATCAAATGATAATCAGGTAATTCACTATCAGTTTTCACACCAAACAATTGATAACAATTAAGGGGACATAATTAAGCATTTATATTATTTATAAGAAAGGTAATTGCTCAACATGATTAAAACTGTGAAACAAACAAACTCCTGTTATCAATTTAATTGTGAACAATTTGAAACAATTTTTTGTTTCTGTTTCTTATCCAAGGATTAATGGTCATCGTGTTAATAATTAAGTTAATCATCATTAATATTATCTGATCAGGATTAAATTGTGATACTTTGAACTAACAATTGAATTGTTCTTGGGAAATTGTAACCTCTTTTGGGACATTGACAATTTAAATTAACTTAATTGTGATGCGAGATTGAAACAATTTAACATTGACTTTCAGTGAGAATGGCAAACAAACAAATGTAATTACGTTTCTAATTTGACTGGTCAGTTGATTAACAACACGATCAACAGGTAATCAATGGTCATTTGAGTGACCATTTGCTTCAAGTAAATCAATACCTTTGCCTTTGGCTTCAAAGTAATAAAAAATATTGACCAGGTAAGATCATCTTTCCAGATGAAGATAATGAAGATGAGGATGAGGATGAGGATGACAAAAAATCAACAAGATAAAAGGATTGGGTTAACAAGATCAATAAGTTACAGTAGCTGGTTAATGAGAAACTATTAGTTACCTTGTTAAAATACTGGACAAAAGGTTAGATGTTGATGACCATGATGATGATAATGAAGATGATACTGGTGAGAGAGAGAGAGAGAGAGAGAGATGAAGATGAAGATGATGGTTACTGTACAAAAGAAACTAGGGTTTGGCTGATGAGAGAAGATGAAATTTTGTATTTTTTTCTTCTTCTTCTTCATTAACTTAACTACTACTTACCTGGGAAGATGAAGGGAAGACAAATGATGATAAAAATCATTTTACAATCATCATCTTCATCTTGATGATCATCAGTGGACTTTATATATAAAATATAATGAAGATATGAAGAGAAGATGATGAAGAAGAAGACAAAATCTACTCTAGTTAATTTAACCATTTCTAATTCAAGAAACGTTGTCATCCCTCATCTTAATCATCATTTTGAGCCTCTCACTAAATGGTGAACGTATTTACTAAATTGCTGATGATTATAATCAACTGATTAAACTGATGTTATGATTAATGTAAATTAAGTCACTTATTTAGTTAACTGGTTAAAGGTTAAAACCTTTTGTTGTCGTTGTTTCAATGGTGAGAAATTGAAAAACTTTTATAATTCATTTTAATGAATTAATTTTCATTTGCTCAACTTTTCTGTTTTTTGTCACCATGATCATGATGATGATGATGATGTTGATGTTGATTATAATTCATTTAATCAGATTCAATTGCGTTAATTTTGTGGCTTCATTTCTCACGGTAAACCATTTCTCTCACCAGAACTTTTAACTTCATCTTCATCTTGATGATCAACATTCATCTCAATCATCAGAACTTTGATTAACTTGATTATCATGTTTGATATTGAATTTTTTTTACCTTTGTCTTGATATTGTTTATTTGCTAATTCAATGTCAAATGATTAGTTAATTGTCAGCATATATTGAGAGTTTATAATCTTTGCAATACTTGATTGTTTCACTTTCTTTTCCAAGTTGTAATTGAAGTTAATTACGATTAATTTTAACGGGATTAACTTGATTCTTTTTCTTATATATATTAGTACAACTGTTAAAGTGATTAACTATTTACACTAATTGCAATTAAATTTAAATTGCAACTTTGTTGCAATCAACAGGAACAACTTATTACTACAAATCCGAAAGATTAAAAGTTTTTGGGCAAAATGTGAATGTACAAGTGAGAGATTGAGAGAGAGAGGAAGAGAGAGAGAGAGTAAAAAACAGAAGAAAACAAGGTAAGATGATGATGAGGAAGATGAAGATGATGATAATGATGATGATGATGAAGAAAGTGAGTAAGTAGAAAGAAAAATAAAAGAGGAACCTTAATTTACGTGGGAACCAAATGGAAAGTTTTTATTTAGAAGCAAAATGTTGGAGAAAAAAGTTTTTTTTTCTTCTTTACTTAGATTGTGTTCCTTTTTTTAAAGCGTTTGTTGTGATCTTATTTTGAGACCCTGGATTTAGAAGGTCAGGTGACGAGAGGTGAAAGGGGAAGGAGAAAAGGTTAGGACTTTTCTTCTCTCTCTTACAGAGACTCTGTGGTTCTTAGAGATCAGCTTGAACTGGAGATGATCTTCATCATCTCTCCTGAAGAGAGAGAGAGACTTAGAACGTAATCTCTGTGCTCTCTCTCTCTTGAGATCAACTTCGAAGGCATCAGAACACGCGATGGGAAAAAAGTTTTAGTTCTAATACACAGTTCTTAGCATCTTCATCTTTTATCTTATGACTTTTTGCGAGAAAAAAAGCCTTTGCCTGAGACTCGGAGTTTGGGCAAGGCAGATGTCTTGAGATCGCTTTTCGTCCAAACGAAAAAAAAGAAGGTGAAAAAAACTGGACTCTTCTTCTCTTTCTTTTTCTCTTTCATCTACTCCTCCCTTTCTTCTTCCTCTTAGTCCATCTCTCCCTCTCCCTCTCCCTCTCCCTCTCTCTCTCTCTCTTTCTCTGTCTTTCATTCTCTCATTTCTTAGTCGTTTTCTTTTTGCTTATGCTCTGTTTCTGTTGTATGAGATGAACCATATGTCGGGACAGACGGAAACTCCTCTCTCCCCATCGCTCTCTCATCATCTTCATCATTTGACCTAAGGTTTTATGCTTTTTTCAAGGTTTTCTTAAGGGAGTAACTACAAGATGCTCTCTCTCTCTCTCTCTCACCTCAACAATAGATCGGCTTCCGATCGGCCTTTGCTTACGTCTTCGTGCTTTTTGGTCGAAAGGGTTAGTTGTTTGTTGTGAGAAAGATGATGATGATGAAAAGGAAGAGAGGGAGTGAGGGAGTTTAAACTGTTATTATTTTTCTGAAGAAAAAAAGAAAGGGTAAAGTTTCTTTCTCTTCTTTCCTCATCATCTTGGTTTTCTTTTGTCACCTTTATCTTCATCTTCTTATGGATCATTTAATATCCAGTTCCGGTGAAAACTCTTTACCGTTTTCTTTATTCCCAACCCTCTTCCTCCCACCACCACCACCATCATCATCATCATCATCATCATTATAACCATAATAATCTCCATCTTTTTAATCATCAACAACAAAATGAAAGAGAAAATGTTTTCCTCGAGTTTTCTAACAAAACGCTAACATATGACACAAGGTGAAAGTGAAAGGGTTATGAATGAATAGAAATTGAATTAAAAGGTATCGAAAGAGTTAAGAGAGAAAAAAATAATCTTTATCATCTTCATCTTCCATCCTCATCTTTTACGATTTCCTTCCGATTGCATTTTACTTTTATTTCATCAACAAAATAAATACATTTAACACTTCCTGTTGTTGTTGTTTGTTTGTTGTTCGTTGATTGTTGCTCTTTGGTTCCTCTTCAATGAGTTAATCAGCACAACAAGATCATCATCATCGTCATCTTTTTTACTCCTTATGACCTTATCCTCGTAAAAACTGCTTGCTAAACCAAAGAGATTCAAAGTCTCAGGTCAAAAACATCGACTACATATGTGACCTTAACTTATATTTTCCTCTTTTCTTCATCATCATCATTTGGATCTCTTTCTTTACTCTCTCTCTCTCTCTCTCTCTCTCTCTCTCTCTAAAAGAAACGTCTTAGTTTACAGTCTTACCCATATTCATCATCCTCATCTTCCTCATCATCATCTTGCATCCCTTGTTGGTAGCATATGTGTTCCAGGTAAAATTAGTTTCCGTTCATCAAATGTTTTCCTCATCATTTTTACCATCACTTCCTCCATCCAAACAATGATGCAGATTTTTACCTAATCTGACCTTGACCCAGTCTCCAATATATACACACACATTTGATTGTTATCCAAATTACCATTATCAAAGTGAATCAAATCAAACCAATTTAAATTAATCACACAATCAAACGTATACATAATGTCATCGTAATGACAATCAAGATAAAATAATAAAAAAAACAATCTCATCATCAATTATTAGTTAATGTTAAACCAGACGCTTGTACTAGTTTAATTATAATGTTGATTTGTATCATAATAATTGAAAAGCAATTGATATTATATTAATTACTTATATTGATTATGTTCATCAACAATTAACTGATGATTCCATTTTTAATCACAGTTAACTTTTAACAGACAATTTTGTAGATGAAATAATAATAGAGCTTTGAAAATGTCTACACGATTATTAATGAATTAAACATTGGGAAAGAAAAAGAACTAAAAAAAAAAAGTTCTAAAAACAAATTGGACATTCTCAGCACGTACAACGTGATATGAATAAAGAAGTGGGAGGTTAAAGGGGAGACAAAGACATGGGAAGATGAAGATGATAATAAGATGATAACAGTAAAACGCTAATGATTATGAAGATGATTAAGAGAGAAAAAGATGAAAAGAGAGTTCGATTGAAACTCTTTTGTACAAAGAAAAGGTTCTAGTTCGAGTTCGAGTTCGAGGCCCGTTAGATCTAGTTTACTATTCTTATGACCTCTTTTTCTGTTATTGTTAGAGTAATAAAAACTTTTCTTCTTCTTCATCTTCTTCCTCATTCGTCTTTCTCTTTATCTTCATCATCTTCTTCATCATTTTTGTTGCTTCTCTTTCTTCCTTGTTCACCTTTGACCTCAATAAAAATATCATATGTTATTTTTATCCACATTGATAATAGTCTAAGGGGTAACCAGGTGACCAGTTAACGGTAAACAATTTATTTGATTGTTGGATTAAAAATAGTCCATTGGATTGAGTTGAATACTTAACTCGATGTTCCCGTTAGAATGACCAATGTCCAAGATCGAGAAAATAATTTTTTTTATTATCGAAATTGTTTCAAGTTTAGTTTTCTAATCTGATCTTCATTTGAGTTTTCAATTAATTATTGGTTAAGGTCAACGGTTATTATTATATGATAGTTATGCTGGTCTGCTGGTTTGTGTTAGTTTTTTGATTATTGGTGTTGATTGTTGATTGATTATTGATTCAATTACCTAATATCATATGTCCAAACTGACCTCTCGGGCCTTTTGTTTGCTATTTAACTACTAATCTAATAGTATTCAGGTTAATCTAATTTGATTTTCAATCATCACGCACACGAATTAATCATCATGATGATTGTAACTTAAATATACAATTAACTATCATCACAAATATATCATGTTCAATGTTGTGATAATCAGATGAAATTGCAGCTTAACAATCAACTGATTATGATTAAATGATCAAGATATTAACTATTAAAATAGTAGATTTATTTTTAAATGTTTCCATTGAGTTGAAATCAATTAATCAAACCAATTTTTGACAATTTCATCAATTACCTGTTGATGAAATTTGTCTAACAATTAAGTTATAATAAAAACAATGATGATGAAACTTTTTCAATCAATTGATTGGTTGATAATTAAAGATAAGCTGATTAACAAGTAAATATGAAAATCAATAAGTTAACAATTAAGATGAGGATGAAGTGGATAATCATGAAGGTGATAAAATGACCAAAAGCCTAAGGAAATTAGGTCAACAAGAAAGATGACCAAAGGTAATTAAAAGATGATGACAAATGAAGATAAGATTTTTACAATGAAGATTAATTAATAATACTAATTGTGACCTTAGATTGTCGTTGATTGTTGTTAATTGATTTGATTCTGTTTGTCAACAACGGACATTGGGAAAAAAGAAGCAAAGAAAATTAAAAAGAGTAGAAAAAGTTTTTCACTCTTTTTATTTCAATCAACGAGTAACAATTTAACTAAATTACTTGAATCAACAAATCAACAATATAATCAAGAGCATTAACCATTGGTAATGATACACAATTAATCATCAACAATCAGTTGATTGTTGCAAGTAAACATCGTAAAGGGCAAGCAAAAAATACTAATTTTGTAACTTATTACAAATAAACAAACTGAAAGAGTAACAAAAATTGATTTTTCAAGTTGATAAATTGTTGTTATTTTCTTGATTATGATCGTTGTTAAATCAACAATCAATTGTTTGATTGAGTAAATATAATAATATGATAATTAAATGGCCATTTGATTGATTTAAAAACTGTAATTAGCTTTGGGTAAAGTTAATTAAATGTGTTTCACTCTAGAGGGACCAGAATTGTTATTAACCATCAATATTGTTAAATTGAAATCGTAGTTAATTGTTGCATTTGGATTGACAGGAAATTTGAATAATTTTTCATATAAAGATGAAGATGATGATGAAATTCAAGATGAACTGTATTTTCATCCTCATCCTTCAATAAGATACAAAAGTAAACAAAAACATTGGATAACTTTGAGTGGGAGTTAATGTTATCATTATCATCAACAATTTAACTCCAAGTGCTCTCATTCAAATAATCAAAGCTCATACTTAACACACTCAATCATCATCATCATAATCAAAATCATCTTCATCTTATTTACTTTAATCATCATCATGTTCATTATCATTTAATATGTTTATATAAACAGAATTTAAAGTTTACTTTAATCAAGATTGGAATTGGAAACAATTCAAATGAGAAAATTTGGTTAATCAACAATTAACAGATTAAGATGATGATGGAGATTTTTCTCTCTTTTTTTTGTGAGAATCGTTTTAATATCATATTAGTTGGAATTAGAAAAAAAGAAACTGTTTTTTTCTCTCGATTTTTCATTCTCTCTCAATTTGAAGAACGTGTCTCTCTCTCACTCACTCTCTCACTTTCTCTCTAATTATTGTCATCTTCATCTTCCCTCCTACTAAGCTCTTCATCATCTAATTATCCTGTTTGCCTCTTCATCTTCATCTCATGTCCAATTCACTTTTACCTTGATGATGACAAAAGGGAAGGAGATTATTTAATTTCTTTCCTCATCATCCTGATCATCATCCTGATCATCATCATCATCATCATGTTTATCATTGTCATCTTATAAACAAGGCAGATGATTATTGTTGCTATTTAGATTCAATCACTTTTTCCCGCTTCTTTTTTTCCCTCATCACTGATTATCATCATCATTTTTTATTAATCATTTTTTGGGTAAATTAATTCAATTATTACGAAAACCAGACTCTCTCACTCACTTACTTTGCCTCTCAAAATATATTATAATGATGATCAGATGATGATGATAATGATGATAAGCATAAAAAAGAAGTGAAAGTTTCTATTACTAATAATGTTGGATGAAGATCAAATAACAGACAAATAACAGATTATTATCATCATTATCTTCATCTTCATCATCATGATTATTATTAATATTCACATCTCATCATAATCTTTATCTCCATTGGATAATCCAGCTTTAAAGTAACAATTAAATCTATTGAGACACAGTTAACTAATTATACGTTATTGTTAATGAATAAAAATCATTTTCTTTCAATGCAAAAAACAGTTTCATCCTCATCTCTTTTTTTTAATGTTACTCATTCATGTTTGAAATTTTTTATCATCAATTTTTTAAGGTTTTCTTGTCTTTCTTTTGATGATGATGAAGATAATGAGGATAATGATGATAAGGATGAGGATAAATGAGACTTGTTTTCTTGTTTTATTACAACAGAAAAAAGCATCTCATATGAATAAGATTGTCTCTTTGGGATGAGGAAATATGGATGAGAGAAGATGGAGAAATTAAGAAATGAATCTTGAAAGAAGAAGAAGATGAAGATGAAGAAGAAGAAGAAGAAAGTATCATTTAGGAAGATGAGGAAGATGATGATGAAGCCATTGGGGTGTGGAAGGTGGGGTGAGTTGAAAGAGAGAAATAAAGACAGAGGAAAACAATGGTGACAGGAAGAAGAGAGAGAGAGATGATGAAGGTAAAAAAGAAAGACTTTTAAAAGAAGTTGGTAAAAAAAGAAGATCTCCTCTTTCTTTTTCTCTTTCTTTTCTTTCTTTCTAGTGACATGTGACTCTTTCTTTTCTCTCTTCAATAATCATCATCATCATCTTCGTCTTGTTCGTCTTATGCTGCCTTACATCTGCCATAGAATTAGATGTATATGTTATACGATAAGAAAAAGAGCCTTGGGTGAGTCCAAGGAGGAAGAAAAGAAAATGAAAAGAACGAGAGAAAAGAAGAAAAAGAAAGAGACCATCTTCATCTTCGTCTTCTTCTCATCTTGGTCATCCTCATCTTCTTAAAGCACATGTTCCATAGTAAATACTACAAAGCAGATGTCAGCTGATTGGAAAAGCTTTTTGTCCATTGAAGAAAAATAAAAACTTTTCTCTTATAAGTAACATCTTTGCTTCTTTACTTGTATCGGTTTCCACTGGACACTGGTCAAGACTTTTAAACATCTTACATGTAGATTTTTAAATGTCCAAAACAAATGGTTCCTTTTACCCTTTTAACTTTTACCTCTTGGTTTTTAACCTTTGCCACCTTGTCCACAATTGCAGCAGTTTGACCGGACCGATGGTCAGTGTTAAGAAACAATTAATTAGCCTTTTGCAAATTTGTTTAATTAACTATCAAGCAGCTGAGAGATGTTGATGTTTGATTTTGTTATTATCTTTGGTTCTGGTGTTGATGATGATTATTAATTGTTTACAATTAGTTGATTACTTTTATTACTTTGGTCTCATCTTAATTGTTGTTGATCAGGTCGCAGTTTGTTGAGTTGATACCTGAAAGGAAATTAACTTAATTATTGTTATTTGTTATTGATTTAAGTTGATCATCAACTTTTACCATTTCCTTTTTTCTGATACGAAACAATTAACTTTAACCAATTACCATTGGTAGTTATGATGATTTAGTTGATTTGGTTGATGATAATGATAATCAAGTTGTAACAATTAACTTTTATTAAAAACTCTCATTATCTATCAGCTCTTTGAATGGTAAATCATTTACAATCATAATTATTATTAAATTATTATGCACCAATAAAGGGAAACCTTAATTGTAATTGTAATTGTCAATCTTTCAAAATGATAAGTAAATTGTTAACTTTAAATTGTTGATATTTTTGTGCTTATTGAACTTTAAAAACCGGAAGGTGATGATGATGATTAACCGTAGGTCCGTTGGTGTGTGTGTACAATTGATATTGACAATGATGATTATAATTAGTGACTTCCTGATGATCAGTTGATTGTTATTAACATTTAACTGCATCACTCTCACTCTCTCCCAATGGTGATAACTGTTTTTAACGGGAAAATGGCCTTTTGGCTTGAAACAGACTTTAAGGGAGAGAGAGAGAGAGAGAGAGAGAGAGAGAGAGAGAGAGAGAGAGAGAGAGAGAGAGAGAGAGAGAGAGAGAGAGAGAAACGGGAACTTGAAGTGAAAGTGATTCTATTATCTATTTATATGGTAGATCATTTTTAGGACTTTAAGGTCGCAGGTCGAGACCTTTTTCTTCCGGGATGGAAGATGAAAGTAGAAAGTTTTATCTTCTATTCCTTTGGATGAAAAAGATACAATAGTTTTATTCACTTTCTCTTCTCTTCCTTTTTCATCCTCATCATTATCATCTCTTTCTCTCTCTTCTTCCTCATCCTCTATTCACTTTCTCTCTCACTCTTACTTTTATCAACCATATTGAACGTCTGGTGAAACTCTTAGCACGTACTAGTGACACGTGGATGCAAAGGACGTGCGTCTGTTTTTAAAATACACGCGTCTGTTTCTTCAGGTAAGTGAAAGTATAAGATGATGAGGATGAGGATGAGGATGATAAAGATTATTGTTTGATTTGCTTTCGATTTTATAATCGAATCCAAAGTTGGACAGAAGTTTTCGTTTTCCTTTCTTTTCTCTTTCTTTTCTCTTCCTTTTCTTTCTTATTAATATTTCTCTCTCTCTCTCTCTCTCTCTCTCTCTCTCTCTCTCTCTCTCTCTCTCTCTCTCATCCCTCATTCTAAATTTGTTATTATGACGAATTAAATTAATTTAGTTTACTTGATTTGTGGTTAATTTTTCATAATTAATTTTCTCTGATTAGGTTGATTTCTTTGCACCGGATCTTGTTTTTTACTTTTCATTTTGGTTTTCATTTTGCTTCCGGTTGTTGTTGTTGTTTTTTCATTTGATTTTCTTGTCTAATTGTATTAATAATAATTTAGTTTGTGATGGTTAATCGCTGATTATTATTATGATTAGTGTATTATTATTATTACAATTGACTGGATTAGTTAATTGGCAATTTGTCATCTTGATTGGTTCATTGATTTGTCTTTGCATTTGTAAGCTGTTTAATTTACCTTCCTGTCCAAACTGATAGAAACAATCAAATCTAATTGTTAATTGTTGTCCCTCTAATTTTTATAATCACAACTATCGAAGGTACAAATTTTAATGGTTATCATGACAATTAAAACTAATTACAGTTACTGAATGTTACCGTTAATTGTTTTTGATTTAACTTTTCACTGGAATCGCAATTGGTTGCAAATCAAATGATTGAAAATAGACAATCAAAGATAATGTTGATCATTAATCTCTGCGTTTTTGTTTAATCAATTGTTGATTAATTGTGATAGACAATTAGACTAATCAGTAAATGACAAATACTTTAAGAAAATCAATGGAACCCAATTTATTATCAAACTTTTACAATTAATTTCAATCTGATGATAATTTGATATTTATAAGCGTGTCAGCTAATCACAATTAAAGGTCATCATTTATGATGATAATAATAATCCAGGTAAATGATGATGATGATGATAAATATGAAGATAAAAGAAAACATGTTGATCGTGAAAAAAAATTCGAAAATAAAAACCAGAAGGAACGAGGAAGAAGATTTAAATTCGATAATCTTTTCTATCATCATCCTTGAGGTAAATTGTGTTTCTATGATGATGGAAAGTGAGAGTAGCCCACATCCCGAAATTGAGGTGATGATGATGAGGTATCAAAAGAAGAGCACACGAGAGGAAGATAAAGAAAGAGAAAAAGAAAGGGAGAGAGAGAAAATCTTAATATAAATCGCAGATTTAACTTTATCATCAATCGTTTTAACAACAACATCTTATTGTTGTTATTTCCTAGATGATGATCATCATCATCTTCCTCCTTCCTCTTCCCCTCTCATCTTCTTGTGCAAGTTCCTATGGTGCCCGTGCCAATGTGCCTGTTGTTGTGTACATGTGTCTCTCTCTCTCTCTCTCTCTCTCTCTCTCTCTCTCTCTCTCTCTCTCTCTCTGTCACTTTTATGTCTATGTACATGTGTGCGCGCGCGAGCTGTGTGTGTCTCTTGTTTACTCGCGTGCCGCGTGTTTAGCACGTTACAACCTTAAGGATCCATTTATGGTTTTTATCATCATCATCATTCAACAGCTGGATTAAGGCTGCCAATGTGTTAAAGCTGCTTCATATGTAAGTGAGTCGACACAGAGAGAGATCTTCCATCTCCCTCTCTGTGTCTCTTTCTCTCTGAAAATTTAAAGAAAGAGAAATAAGAAAGGAACAAGAAAGAAAAGAAAGAGAAAAGAAAGTAAGAAAAAGACAGATTGCTTTTTAAACGGAAACGATGCTTAATATTGTTCATCTGTTATCTAATCATGTATATATTTTTCGTCTTCCTCTGTTAATTTTACTCTCTCTCTCTCTCTCTCTCTCTCTCTGTCACTTTTATGTCTATGTACATGTGTGCGCGCGCGAGCTGTGTGTGTCTCTTGTTTACTCGCGTGCCGCGTGTTTAGCACGTTACAACCTTAAGGATCCATTTATGGTTTTTATCATCATCATCATTCAACAGCTGGATTAAGGCTGCCAATGTGTTAAAGCTGCTTCATATGTAAGTGAGTCGACACAGAGAGAGATCTTCCATCTCCCTCTCTGTGTCTCTTTCTCTCTGAAAATTTAAAGAAAGAGAAATAAGAAAGGAACAAGAAAGAAAAGAAAGAGAAAAGAAAGTAAGAAAAAGACAGATTGCTTTTTAAACGGAAACGATGCTTAATATTGTTCATCTGTTATCTAATCATGTATATATTTTTTTCGTCTTCCTCTGTTAATTTTTACTCTCTCTCTCTCTCTCTCTCTCTCTCTCTCTCTCTCTCTCTCTCTCTCTCTCTCGTTCTCTGTCTTTTTCTGTGTCTGTACGTTCCTTTGATTTGTTTTCTAGTTGATAGCAATTAAACATACACAGAGAAAAGGTAATGTGTTTTACCAGAAATCAAGTTAATTGTTGTTGTCTGGATTTGTTTTCATTTCTAGTAAAATATATTAACGAACTTGATTGTTACCATTGATTGTTGTTGATTTGTTTTTTTTGTCTCACTCAGTCTTATCTCCATAGACCCAGGCGGATATATTTACCTTCATCCGTTGGTTAATTTTGTTGTTATTAAATCAATTGATTCATTTTTTTACTCTCCAATTAACGAGGCTGATTAACTGTTAATCTGTTTCAATGGTATTGGTTTCATTTAATTTTTTCCCTCTCATTATGATTAGTTGATTAGGTGATTTGTGATTACTTTGTATCTAATTGTTGCACATGGTTTAGTTTTCGGGTTTGCTGTTGATTGTTGAAAGATTTTTAAGAAAAATTCTTGTTAATTGTTAACCTAATTATCACGATTTCTTTCAAAGTTCTGTTTCTATTAGTCTCTAGATAAATTCTGGTTAACATGTTTGGCAGATTATAAATCTCATCAATTGAATTAGTAATCAACTGGTCAAGTTTTGGTACTAATTGAGAGCTAATTGTTACTTCTAGAGGAAAAAAGTTGATCGGTCTATTACTTTGTCAGAAAGTAAATTAGTGTTAATTGTTGATCCGGTTTTCTTTTTAAAAAAAGATACAAGTTTCCCTTGGAATTGTCAAAAAAAAAAGGATTAACCAGATTAACTCGAGACCATTTTTCTTGTTGTTTTTCCGGTGGAATTAAGAAACTAAGTCGGAAAATTGGACATTCACAAAGAAAATTTTCTATTATAAGAACAATTAACTCGTAATTAGATAAAGTGATTCGATAAAACTGTATTTCCTTCTAACATGTTGTATTCAAATGTTTTCGTAAATCTAATTAACTAAAAGTTTTTAATTCTTCGCCAGGGTTACCCCTTCTCTCGGCAGATGGCGCTTTTTCTCAGAAGGCGGAGTTTCGATTATGTTGAAAACTTTTTCTCTCTTTACTTTTGACTCTTTGAAAATCAGTTCAACTTTTGCCTCCGTTAGTTTAACCTCACAATTTATGTTCTCAATTTTTTTTTCTTATTCTTCTCTCTAGTTGCTTGTTGATTTTCTCTTTCTTTTTCTTTCTCTTTCTCTTTCTCATCATCATCATCATCTTCTGCTCTCTTTTTCCAATCTGTCCATCTTTTCTCTCAACGTCGTTTTCTTCTCAATCGTCTTAGTGTGTTGATCGTTTGATCTTCAATCTTTTTTTCTTCTTTTGGATTTTTTCGTGGTTGTTTATTATTCTCTCTCGCCTGTGAATTTATTTATGTGTGTCTTTTGCCTTCTGCTTTTTTCCTCACAATCATCTTACCTTCATCATCTTCTCCATCATCAACACCATCACCATCGACAATATTTATATTACAAGAATTGAAAATCATCACGTTCTCTTGATTCTTTTTTTGTCTTTGTCCAAAAAAAAGTCCTTCTCATAACCACACACATTAACCAATATGACGACTTCACCTTCTTCCAAAGCTAATTATTTTCTTCTATATGTTTACTTTTTTATTCTATTAACGACAACCAATTTTTTCCAAATCATCAATGCCGATGGAATTTTCGAAGTTAATCTTATTCCAAAGTGTAAAGGTAAATCACCTTGTACAACCTATTTCAAAGTTTGTCTTCGACACTACGAGAAAACAGTTAATTATGATGATGGTTGTTCTTTTGGTGAGACAACAGTTTCTCCAAATGAATATGATAAAATTCACCAAATCAAATTAAACTTCTCATGGCCTCGTGATTTTTCATTAATAGTAGAAGGTTTCAACTCAGGTAAGAATTAAATTCTATTCTATTTTATATTATTCTAATCTTGTTACCGCCATAATTTCTTTTGGATATTTTCATATTCTATATTTATATTTATATTCTAATTGTCTATATTATTATTTGTTCTCTTAGAACGATATGCTGCTAAGGATCGTATTCTTCGTCAAGCATTCCAAGAAGCATTAGAAGTACATTCTGATTGGATCGAGCGATCAATTCGTTTCAATTCAACACAATTAACAACCAAAATGCGTGTTCTTTGTGATTCCAATTTCTATGGTAAAGATTGTGGTCAACGTTGTGTTCCTCGTGATAATAAATATGGACACTATGAGTGTAACGATAAGGGACGAAAATGTTTACCTGGTTGGCGTGGGGATTTTTGTGATGTACCAGTTTGTGCTGATGGTTGTCTTAATGGTTCATGTAAATCACCTGGTACTTGTGAATGTGCTGAAGGATATGAAGGTGCACTTTGTGATAAATGTAAACTTTTCCCTGGATGTCAACATGGTTCATGTAAAAAACCTTGGGAATGTAATTGTGATGAAGGTTGGGGTGGTAACTTTTGTGATAAAGATCTTAACTATTGTACTCATCATCATCCTTGTGCCAATGGATTATGTTACAATAGGGGTGACAGAACTTATACCTGTGAATGTATTATGGGCTATACTGGTATTAATTGTGACATTCCAGTAAATGATTGCTCAGATTCACCCTGTATGAATGGTGGTACTTGTTCACAATCAACATTAACCACAAATTATACATGTACATGTCCATTTGGTTTTACTGGAGTTAATTGTGAGAATAGGATCTCATCTCAATGTGATTGGAAACCATGTGAAAATGGTGGTACCTGTTCAAATGGACCATCGGGTTACCTATGTATCTGTCCACCGGGTTATGCTGGACCTAATTGTGAGATAAGGGTTACCTCATGTAATCAATCACCTTGTCTAAATGGTGCTACATGTTCATCTTCATCTACATCATCATACTCATGTAATTGTCGAGCTGGTTTCAATGGTACACATTGTGAATTAAATATAAACGATTGTACTTCTGATGTTGACCTTTGTTTCAATGGTGGTACTTGTATTGACGGGGATAATTCATATACCTGTTCATGTGCACCAGGTTTTACTGGACCTTCTTGCCAAACAAATATTGACGATTGTAATTCAAATCCATGTTTAAATAATGGACAATGTACTGATTTAATCAATGGTTTCTCATGTAAATGTGAACCAGGTTTCTCGGGTATTGATTGTTCATATTCAATTCTAGCGGAAACAATTGTTGGACCACCACCATCATCATGTATTCCTGGTTATTGTCTCAATGGTGCTGAATGTAAAGTCATACCTTACATAGCATCTTCATCTTTATCTTTATCATCAACAATAACAACAAGTATCGCAACTTGCTCATGTCGACCCGGTTTTTCTGGACAACGTTGTGAAAATATACCCGGTGTTTTAGCTCGATCGGAGAAATCACTTCCAGAATCAACTAAATTACCAACCGATTCTGTGACACAATTAACCACAATTCCAACTCTAACAACAACGACAACTGTACCATCTCCTAAACAATTGATTGTACACTTTACAACTCCTATTCCCGCTCCGGTTTCATCATTTTCATCCTTTGAAAGGATAATCACCACTAGTGAAATGACTTTGATCTCATTATTAGCTATTATAATTCCACTTGTATTAGTTTGTTTAATCTCTTATCGATTTAGTAAACGACGAATTCGTCGAGAAGAGAGACAACGATACGAAAATGAGGAAGCCATTAGACAGAACGAAGAGAACAGTTCAAAAAAGTGCCTACAAAATGATTCATGTTTAATCTATAACGATTTAAATCGAGATTCAATGAGAATAATTAACGGTGGTCAACATCATCATCATCATCATCCTGCTGCTCTCTCATTATCACATCCTCATCTTCATCCCTCTTTACTTTCACCTTCACAACAACCCAACACAATACTTGCAACAGTATCACCTCAATGTACCTCATCATCCTTACTTTCACCTTCATTATCAACAAAATCATCTTCATCTTGTAATAAAAAATTATCTAATAATGACGATTACATTGTCAATGAACTTACCATTGATCCAAATCTGACGATTTATGGATTAACACCTCCACCCACATTACCACCATTAACATTAACCACCGATCCATCGGGCATCTCAACGACAACATCACATTCATGTCATCCCTCTCCAGTGTACACTAAATATGCCACTCTAACCAGTCATCATCATCTTCATCCTCATCTTCATCAAGGTGGCTCAGTAGTTGATTTACATTATCTTCATCATATTGTTACATAAGAAAAAAAACTTTTCTTCTCTAAAAACTTTTCAAACAATCACAACGAAAATATAACTTAACGAACTTTTCTAATTAGTCCAAAACACAATCTCATTGGGAGATTCACACATCATCATCACCAAGAAAATGAACGAAATCAACAATTGATAATTAGTTAATTATCAAATAAAAAAACAATTCCTTTCTCTCTCTCTATTTTGTCAGATTAACAGTGATATTAATATAAACAATCAACAGCTCAAACCAATTCTCAATGTTAATTTGTATTATAAATTTATAATTGAATTTAATATAAATATGTAAATATGATTTATAATCAATATATAATGTGTTCATATCAAAAGAAGCAAAAAAAAAAACAATGAAAACAATCAACAACAATCTATAAATTATGTGAAATAATTGCAAAAACAATTCAACCAAATTGATTAATATAAATAGTAAACAATTTTTTTTGTTTCAAAACAAAAGTAAAAAATTCAAATACAAAATCAAAATTGTCTCTTAATTGTTTAACCTTAAATTGTTATTTATTTAACCTTTTAACTATCTCGTGTCTGATTGTTTCCCCTTGCGATTAACAATCAACTCTAATTGTGATGGTTTGACCAAACCAACGCAATTAACGTCAACCAAAAATTAGAATCAATTGTTTACCTTTTTTTTTTGTCATACGATTTTCAAAGTAAATCAATTGACTCTTTTACCACCTTAATCATAACCTATGGAAGTTGATGAAATGATGAAGATAAAGGTAAGATGTTGATGAAGAAGATGAGACGATGATGATGATGATGATGATGATGATGATTGATTAATGTCAACACTTGGAAAAGAATAGAAAAAAAAATTTTCTTTTCTTACCTGTTCGTTATTATAACTTTTTCCCTTGAAATTGTTTTCATCTTGATTCGGTTTCCTTATGTTGGTGTTTTATGAGTAAATTGTGACAGATTAACTAATTATAGTTTTCTACTCTTACCTGTGTGGGGTAACAATCAATCAAATCATCATCTATATCTTGATCATCATCAACCGGAAATAATAGTTTAAATTTTTTCCATTCTTTATCTTGTTTTTTGTTTATCTTCACTCTGACATTTTTTTTACTACATTGACCTGTTGCTATTTTTGATTGTGGCTCCTTTTTGTGTATTCATTTGGTTTAATAATCAACTTCCATAGCCCCAAGGTATTAATTTAGAAATTAATTGTTAATCGTCATGTTAATGGTTTGATAATTGTTAATTTAGAACATAAAACAAGAAGAAGAAAAGAAAAGAAAAGACAAAACCTTGACTTGATTTCCTTTTCCTTTTTCCAGTTTCTCTTCTGATTTGTTTTATTCTTTCTCTGTGTCTTGATTAATCTTAATTGTCTGGCTAATCAAAAATCTTAATCAATATTTTAACAAATACCAGTGATTTGGTTAAGTTGATCGGTTAATTTGTTCTCCATTTTAATCTATGGTCGCCATCTTGGAAAATTCTCTTAACCCTTTTCCCTCTCTTTTTCTTTCTCTTGTTAGATAATCAATCGGTTCCCATGGAGATAAGACAAACATCGACTGACTTTTATTCCAACATAAGATAAGAGAAAAATAATTGACACTAAAAATCCTCTTGGGACATTTTTCTCTTTCACTTCCTTTGGCTGTTTGATTATTTTTCTTTTTTTTTTAAATCTAATTTCTCTCTTCTACTCTCCTTCTTTCATCTATTGTGAGATTTTATGTGTTAATCGTTTTAATCTTCTTCTTCTTTATCAATCTAAATTGTCAACTAATCAGTGTAAAGGTGAGTGTAGAAAAAAATGTTATTAAGTTATCATCATTGCATTTTTTTTCATTTAGATTGTTTTGATTTTCTCTTTCATCACTTTACCTTCAACTCTTCATCTTATATTACCAATGATCTTCCATTGTTTTTATCATCATCTCATCGTCATGGTTTTCATTTAATCTTTTTCGTTGTCTCTTTTTATCTCCTTTATTGAGCCGGTTGCTGATTTAATTTTTTACCATGATCAGAGAGAGTCATCATCATTTTCTTCATCATCTTACCTGGTGTCATTGAATTGAATGGACAATTTAGCTGTGAGAAAACAAGAGAAAGCTCAAAAAGTAGTAACTTCTTTAATGAATGAAAGGAGAAAGGAAAAGATTTGTCTTACAGATGGATGACAACTTTTCCTCTCTCTCTCTCTCTCTCTCTCTCTCTCTCTCTCTCGTCTTCTCCTGATTTTGAAAAGTTCCACTGCCTTTTTTATGAAAGATTATTATCACTCTTTTTTCTGGTTTCCTCGGTCTGTGAGAAAATAAGTGCAAGGCACTACATGAGGATAAGAAACAAGAAGAGGGAGGAAGAAGGAGAGAGCAGAAAACTAGAGAGAGAGAGAGAGAGAGAGAGAGAGAGAGAGATGGTGATGATGAAAAAAGTCAGTGGATGAATAAATAAGAGTCTTAAGCTTCTGGATGTTCATGTTTCCATTTACTATGTAATATTACAAGATGACGATCGTTGCGGTTGAAAGCCTATGGAAAGTTAAGCATGTGGATATTGGTGGTTACTCTCGCTCTCTCTCACACACACTCTTGTTGTTTTCTACTCCATTGTTGTTGGTTCAAGATTTTTCAGAGAACTATGTTCTCAGAACGAAATTAAGGAAAAGGTTGTCACACACAAAGTGGAATTATTGTCATAAAGAAATTATCATAACGAAATAGAAGAAAAGTAAGAAGCAAGAGAGAATCTTGGGATAATTATAACAATACTAATATTCTTCTCCTCCTTCAGATCATCTAATTGTCACTAAAAACTGTGAATTAATCTAATAACCTTACTGATGATTCTCACTTGTTCTCATCTCTCTTTCTAAAATGTTCCAAGTTAACATCTTTCTTTTTCTCTTTCTTTTAGGGCTAACGTGTCTGATTGTCCTTCCATAAAAACGATTTATCCATTTCCCAGAACTTTACCAAACTTTTCCCAGAGAAAAAAGTGAATTTATACCTTGATTGTGTATATGGATCCCAGTGTTTTTTTTGTCTTCAATAGTTGACGCTTTCCTCTCGTCATCATCATCACCATCATCATCTTCTACTTGCTTCTTACTCTTCAACTTATTATTCTCTCTCACCTCTCTTCTTCTCTCTCGTCACAAATGGATGCATCTCTCTCTCTCTTCGACAGTAACCTTACCTTTACGGAGGAAAAATACGTTACCAACCTGGCATCTTACCTTTTTTATCTTCCGTACCCAGTTCCAAGGTAAATCTACATGTATTAAGGTATAGGTAAGTTATCAATTCTCTCTCACCCTATTTTTCTTATCCTCTTCTCTCTCCTTTTTTATCATTTTACTCTCTCTCTCTCCACCCCATTGTAAAGATTTGTGATCTTCGCGTTCTCTCACTCACTCTCCTTACTCTTAAATTTTAATAAGATTACGCATGAGAAAGAAAAAGAACTCTTTTGACCTCCTGTTGTCCTTTGTTATTGAGACTCACATCATCATCTTTTTCATCTTCATCATCATATCCATCTCCATCTCCATCTTCATCATAATACTTATCATGCTGTCGTTCATTGGACCATGTACAATATTAGATCCATGGTGAGTGTTGGTTGAGGAAGAAAAAAAAACAAACTCAATTTATCAATAGTAAATTTATTCTGCAAATTGAAATACTTTTTTTTGCTAACAATTGAATTTCAAATTAACAGTTAATTATTACTTCATCATTGATGTTGTAGTATTAATCAAATAATGATAACTTATTGTAAAGTATATGTTTCAGAATGAGATTTAATTGGAAACCGCCAATGATCTGGAAAAATCAGTCAATTGTGCATATCAGAAACGATATTTACTCTATTTACATTTATGCTAATTTATAACAATAACAATTACATTTACATTATGTTAAAGAACTAATATTAATTGTGAGTTAAAGTAAATATAGTAAATTGTTACATATATTGTGAAATTGTTATTTCTATCATGATATTTTGATCATTTTACCGATGAGAAGATTTGAATTGCGTGTTAATAACAATTTTTTTTCTTTTTTCTTCTTCATACTTTAGGTAATCATCTACCGATAATATTGTATATCCACCTTATTCGATTATCATTTACATTATTTGCTTAATTCTGTAGCATTAGACACACAACGGATAACACCCAATGTAAAATGGAGATGATGATGAGGATGATAAGGAAAGAAAGATAAAGATGAAGTTGAAGTTGAAGGTGATGGCGATGTTGATGTTGATGTTGATGTTGAGCTTGATGATGATGATGAAAATAAGGAATATGATTATACCGGATGTGGATCCTTTTTTAATGGACTTTAGCTTGACTATTGGCTCCTTCTCTCTCTCTCTCTCTCTCTCTCTCTCTCTCTCTCTCTCCCTCTTCTTTTCTCGTCCAAAGACTTAGTGTTTTTCTTAAAAACATTGGGTCATCCTCTTTGGGTGACCTGAGAAATTTAGTTTCTTCAATGACTTTTTTTACACATCTTCCTCTTCTCTCTTCTCTCTTTCTATTACTATTTATCCCTCTCCCTCTTCATCTCTCTCTCTCTCCTCTTTCTATTATCCATCCTCCCTTTCTCCTTTCTCTTTCTCTTTCTCCCTCCATCTTCATCTTACAACATTGATCTTTTACTATAAAAAAAAAACCTAAATTCAATACGCAAGGTGAAGAGGAGAGAGAGAGATAAATGTAAGAGCGATCCCATATCAACAGGTAACAATTGATTGTATTTACTATTTTTGTCCCATTGGCGATTGATGCTCATTTCTTTTCGTTTTTATTCAATTTTCTTTCTCTATCTCATTATAAAGTATTGATACAAATCAACTTTATTGAATATTCACCTTGGATTTACCGATGAAATGAGCTCATTAATCAACTACAATCATTACTACCATCACTGGTGCCGAATCAATTTAATCCAATACATTAATGTAATCATGGTATTCATCCAATTATCTATCATCAGGCAACAACAATGATCAAGTGAATTAACTAATCTTTTATAAGGAAAATGAAAAAATTTTGCCGAAATTCAATTGATTAACATGTTAAATAATCAAACAAACAAATTGTCCGAATAATAGTTAACATTCATTGATCTGATTTACTTAATGAAATTAATCATTAATCATAACAATCTCGATAATCAATTGAAAAAAAGAGTAACATTGTTAACTTAATTGTTACGATAGTTTTTGTATTCTGTCCAATAACATGATTACAATTACGAGGAAAGTTGAACATGTGATTGTTATCATCATCATCGTAATAACTAACACACTTTAAATTGTGTTGAACATTAATTGTGTTAATGTTTGTTTAAATATAATTAAGGATAAAGAAACTGATTAAGAGCAGCAGTTAACAGCAACAATTAATTCAATTACGATGGAAAATTAAAATGAACATTTTTTTTACTAATCGTTTTTGTGTTGGAAACAAGGAAACCAAATTAACTTACCACTCATCTAAATTGTTTATATTTAAACAGTTAAATTATCAACAATCAATTGATGACATTCACTTAATACTACGCAATTAATGTCAAAATCAATTGTCTCTCTATTTTGATTCATTGAAATTCAATTGATCACAATTAACTCAGAAAACCTTGATCATGACCTATGGTGGTTAAGATTTTGATGATGATTGATTGATTAATGTCAACACACAGAATTGTGAAAGATTAATTGTAGTTTCTATCCTTACCTGTGTGGGGTAACAATCAATCAAATCATCATCTATATCATCATCATCTTAATCTTTATCTTCATCACTATCAACCGGAAATAAAAGTTTAAATATTTTCCATTCCGCCATTTTTATCTCTATCCGATTGTGTTGATTGTTTTCATCTTTTTCTTGTTTCTAAATGTTTTGTTTACTATTAATTAACTTGTTCATCTTCATATTACCAATGATCTTTTCGGCAGCAATTAAACCGTTAATTGTTGCGATGTTTTCATAATTGTAACAATTTACATGTTTCTCTCTCTAGACACAATTGAAGATGAAAACAATCAACGATTATCATAAGACGATTTGATGATCAGTTGATTGGATTAATAATTCTAAGGTGATTTATTTACTTAAACTAATTGTTGAGACTTGAGTAAACAATTTGGATTATAGTTTGTGTTGTGAAACAATTGAATTGAAAGGATTAAGATTAACAATTGAACGAGAAACGGATAATCACAAAGACTTTGCGACTAATTTAGATAATCAATTGTTTCTCTCTTAATATCTTGTTAGTCCTCCTTTCGTTGTAATTGATTTTAATCGAGTAAAATCAAGTGTTGATTGATTCTAATTGAGGTAATCTAAATTGTTATGATAACATTAACATGGTCATCATATAGAATTATCATTTCGAAGGCTCGAAATTTTCTTTTACAAAGAAGATGAAGAGTTTCGATCTCTCTCTCTCTCTCAATCCATTCTCTTCTAACTGTGAACTGATGTCAACTTGTTTTCTTTTTCTTTTTCTCTGACAGGTTGAGTGTCTTTCCATGGGACATTTATTTTAGAAAATAAAAAATGGACCCGCAAATTTACCTTAGCGACTGTACATATGGAGATCATCTTGGTCTTGACCGTTTCTCCCTTCCTTTCATCTTCTCTCCTCTTCTCCTTCCTGTTTCTTACCTTTCGTCTCTCTCTCTCTCTCTCTCTCTCTCTCTCTCTCTCTCCATCTTCTTTATTATTCTCTGTTGCTTTTCGTATTTTTAATAAGATTACGTTATGAGAAAGAAAGAAACTCTTGTGACCTCCTGTTGACCTTTGTTATTGAGACTCATCTTCATCTAACTATCGCTCATTGGACCATGGACAATGATGGAGATACTCTGTGAGTATTATGAAAGATTACATTAATTTCTCATCTATCAAACAGTTAATCATTTTGAAATTGTTACTTTCTGTTCAATATTCTAGATTAACAATTCGATTATCGATTGTTATCCAACGATGATGGATACTGATGAAGAAAAGGTGAGATGAAAATGATACACAATGAATACGGTCAACATTCAATGAGCTGGAAAATTCAGTCAACTGTGGTTATCACAACAAACAATTAATTTGATTTACTCATGATACTACTTTTGATAAAGAGTAAGTGGAGAGTTCAATTATTTGTTTATCGATGAGAAAATTTGAATTGCGTGTTAATAACAATTTTTTTTTCTTTTTTCTTCTTCATACTTTAGGTAATCATCTACCGATAATATTGTATATCCACCTTATTCGATTATCATTTACATTATTTGCTTAATTCTGTAGCATTAGACACACAACGGATAACACCCAATGTAAAATGGAGATGATGATGAGGATGATAAGGAAAGAAAGATAAAGATGAAGTTGAAGGTGATGGCGATGTTGATGTTGATGTTGAGGTTGATGATGATGAAAATAAGGAATATGATTATACCGGATGTGGATCCTTTTTTAATGGACTTTAGCTTGACTATTGGCTCTCTCTCTCTCTCTCTCTCTCTCTCTCTCTCTCTTTCCCTCTTCTTTTCTCGTCCAAAGACTTAGTGTTTTTCTTAAAAACATTGGGTCATCCTCTTTGGGTGACCTGAGAAATTTAGTTTCTTCAATGACTTTTTTTACACATCTTCCTCTTCTCTCTTCTCTCTTTCTATTACTATTTCTCCCTCTCCCTCTTCATATCTCTCTCCTCTTTCTATTATCCATCCTCCCTTTCTCCCTCCATCTTCATCTTACAACATTGATCTTTTACTATAAAAAAAACCTAAATTCAATACGCAAGGTGAAGAGGAGAGAGAGAGAGAGATAAATGTAAGAGCGATCCCATATCAACAGGTAACAATTGATTGTATTTACTATTTTTGTCCCATTGGCGATTGATGCTCATTTCGTTTCCTTTTTTTGTAATACATTTTACATGTTATGTCCTCTACTCATATTACTTATAGCAATTTCCCTCATCAGGAAAATGACTGATGCCGAATCAATTTAATCCAATGAATTCATGTGAATACAATGAATCGGATCTTCCACCAATTGGACTGACCATCATCAGACAGTAACAATAAACACAATCAAGTAGATCAACTTGTCTTTTAAAACGAAACTTTTGCCGAAATCAAATTGATTATTATGATAATCAGAACGATTGTTATAGTTATTATACCGAATCATTTTTGATTGCTGAATCTTTCCACTTATTCAATGATTCCATTAATCTTTAATTGCACACTCTAGACCAACAATTTAATTATCTAAAATTTACGTGTCCAGGTAATGTTATAAAAAGAAATTGTATCAACTATTTAAAATGTTAATTGTTATTAAACAAAATGACAATTAACTCTATTGTTACTGTTGTGTGTGGTGCCGCTTGTTAATTGAACATGAAAGGTCATGAAAGTAACAAACTAACCCACACGAACGCAGTGCTAACCTTTAATTATGTGAGAAATGTTTGTCACCAATTAATATAATTTGTTTAAAGGATTTAAGTTTAAACAAGATTAACGATTAGTATGTTAATTCTGTGAAGATTACGATATATCTTGATTTGTTTATTTCTTTTCGCTATCATTAGGAATTGAAATGTTCATTCAATTCCATGATAACAACTGAATTGAAGTGTTTTAAATACTAAACATGGGAAATTAAGGTTGATAGTGAAAAGACAAAAAAATATCCAAGTAACATGTAGATTCAATGATTAGAATGATAATTTCTCAATCTGCCTTCTGTTTATTCAAAGAGGGTCAGAGAGAGAGAGAGAGAGAAGGAGGAGGAAGATGAAGATGAAGATGAAGACGAAGATGATGATGATGATGAATAAGAAGCTGGTGAAGTGAGTCCGTTCCCACAGGAGGAACAGACGTTGTTTCTAATGAGACGGATATGGAGAGTGAGTCTCTCGTTTTCTCTCTCAAACTACTTCTTAATTTGTCTTCTCTTTCTTTTTCTCTTTCAGGTCCACTTTTTAAAGGGAAAGAGAGTTGGAAGAAAAGGGAGCACAAGCTGTTAGTTTAGGTAAGAGAAGATGAGAAGAGAGAGAGAAGATGATGAAGGAGAAGAGGAAAGGAGAGGTACATATGCACAATATAAGTACCATAGACATTTTGACCTGTTATCTACTTTTTTCTCTTTCTTTTCTTTCTTTAGTCTATGTGAGAAAAAAAAGGTTTCTCTAAGATGATGATGATGATTCTCTCTCTCTCTCTCACTCTGTCGATTGTCACTGCGAGTGACATTTTCATTCGGATGTTGGATGATGAGAAAGCAGATTAAGTGAAGATGCGAAAAGAGAGTTGAGATGAACATGTAATTCATTTTAGATTTTTAAGTGAAAATGAATATTTATCATTTTCCAATGAAATTATTGATAAATCACATTAAGAAATTGCTGTTGTTCAATTGTTGGGTAATAATTAGTTGATTGTGAATTAAATTGCATATGATTTAGGTGATGGTTTGGTGATGGTTGTCATTATCAATCAATCAGGAAGAGGAGGTGAAGGTGGAGGTGGAAGATGATAATTGATCTTGATGAGATGTTACACTTAAAATTATGGTTCTTTTTTTGTTCAATTGGAAATTAATTCAATTCTGATTAAGTGGTTTTCTCAAATTGTTGAGTATTTTTCTCATGTTGATTGTTGATTATTATCATTTGGAAATTATTTCGTTAATTTTCAGTTGAATCAAAATCAATGATTAAGTGTAGGTCTTAATGATAATAATGATTTTCTGTTACTTTTTTTACAGGTAAATTACTCCCACTCGTTGTTACAATTGATGGTGATGAAGATAATTAGTTAATGGTACTTGTTGGTGTTTAATTGTTTTCCTCTCTCTCTCTCTCTCTCTCTCTGATGATGATGATGATGATGGTGATTGTGATTGAGATTCTTGTTTCTTTATGGACATTGGCTATTTGGTTTGATCAGGAAAATCCTCTTGAAATTATTGATTCAATTGTTGGTGATTTACATGATGAGGAGGTGGAATTGATGGAGAAAAGAAAAAGAAATTGGAAATTTGAAAAAAATGGAGAAAAAAAGATGAAAAAGAAAATCCGACAATTAGAAACAAAGAAAAGATGAAGATGAAGATAATTACGATTATCTTAATTTACTGAAGGATGTGGTCTTGCAGTGATTAAGAAGATGATGATTATCACCATCATGGATTAACAATTTATCATGAATAACAATAACTATTATTAACTATTCAAAGGCCTTTATCTTTATCTTTTCCCTTTTGTTTTTTTTGGGTGGGTCAATATATTTACTGGTCAGCAACTGATTGACCAATAGATGAGACAATATCTCTTTGTGTGGATTATATTTTTTCTGAGTAAATTAATAACAAGATTGTTACTAAACGAGATTAACAGATTAACAGAGTAGTGGGTTAGGATTCACTGAGTGTTCACAGATTATCATCTTAATCATCAGCATCGTAATTGTCTTTATTTAAATAGAATTAAAATGAAAAAGAAGGTGAAAGTATCACAATAACCTGGAAATTATTATTTATCGTGATTCTTGATTCAAATTGAAAAGTTTTAATGGTTAGAACTTTTTTTTTATCGAACTGAATGGAGACGAACAAAAAAAAAGTTTTCAGTTTTGTGAGAATTGAGGTAAATTGTTGATTCGAGATGACAATGGTTAAGATAATGTAAATTAAGAAAATGATTAAGATGATGTCCAATTGAGAGAGATAAACTTATCTTCTTGCTTTTTCATCATGAACAGCATGTTGTTTCATCTTTACCTGAATTTCAAGCAGAAATGATTAACAATCAGTGTAAAAATCAAACATTAATGATTCAGCAAATTGAATGAAAAGTTTGTCTTTTGGGTGGTGATGATGATAGATATTAGGTAGTTAAGGTGTAGAGACAAAGACGATGATGATGATGATGATGATGATGATACTTTACCGCGATGTCATTGATAACAATTTAGATAATCAAACAATGAATGGAAAACAATTTATCAGATGAATCAACAATCAAGACAAGTGAATATGTGCTCAGGTCAATCGTGACTTTACAGAAAAGGGTCAAAGACCGATGACCAACTCGATGAGCTAAATTTTCCTCCACTTAATTTGCGATATTTTGTGCATGACAATTTCTAAATTGTTACACAATTGTCTCAACTTTTCCGTTCTATTCTTTAATTACTAACATTAACTTTTCCAAACTTCTGTCTAGTTACATTCGGCGATCATAGGTGGCGAAACTTGTCTTGTTTTCTTTTTTTCTTTTTTCAAATTTGTTCAATTTTCTTTTGCCCTCAACATGGTGAAAGAATTTTTCATCTTCTCTCTCTTTCTCTCTCTCTCTCATTTTCATCTGATGAAATTCATTTCTTCTTTTCCATCACTTATCTGATTTTAGAATTGTAATCATCATCATGATGTAGATTATCAGTGAATTTAGTTGTTCAGTGAGTTTCTAATTGCCTTTGACGTTTCTCCATCTGTGCCTTGGCTCTTTCATTAACCTTTTTCTCTTTCTTTCCATTTTTTTTTTGTTAATTTTTTTCTTCTAATTGTTGATTTTTCTTCTTTTATATATTCCTTGATATTTATTCTACAAATTATTCGTTTAACTAAATTAGTGTGTCTTCTCTTTCTCAGTGTTAATATATACTCATTCTTAATTGTGTCTGGTTTTTGATGATAACGAATTCATCTTTTAGTGTAACTTCAACCTTACCCTATCACCTTCCTTTCTTATTGTTTACCTTTTTACGGTTACAATTGATTTACTTTTCTATTTGTGGAACAAATTTTACTCTTTTAGAAATTTTCAATATTCTTTTATTGGGACTAAGATGACAACCTCGAAAACCGGTGTTTCTAAGGAGAAAAACGATTCTGCTGATTCAAAAGCTCTTTGGGTTTTTGGCTATGGTTCACTTATTTGGAATCCTGGTTTCAATTATGCAAGAAGTTCCATTGGTTCAATAAAGGGTTTCAAGAGACGATTTTGGCAAGGAAATGATGTTCACAGAGGAACACCTGATAAGGTAAAAGCCGGATTAACACTTTAACTTTTTGTCTTATTTCCTGTTTCCATGTTTTTCCTCTTACAAATCTTTTTCTCTCTGCCCTCTAATGTGTAGGTGGTTTGGATTATCTCCAATCACTTTTTCTTCAAATTTTTCATTTTAAACTTCGTTCTTAGTAGAAAATTTATTCCTCGGGCTCTGTTTCTTTCCGTTAATTCTATTCTTTTGTTATTTACTCTTACCTTTTTTCTCTCTCTAGTTGGGTCGAGTGGTAACTCTTATCGCTGAAAAAGAGGTAAGTGGCTTTTGTGGTTACTTATTTTGTAAGAAACGACAAAATTTTCCTATTCTTTTCCTTTTCTCATCAATCAGATTGTGTAAATTATGGTTGTATTTTATTCTCTCTCTCTCTCTCTCTCTCTCTCTCTCTCTCTCTCTCTCTCTCTCTCTCTCTCTCTCTCTCTCTCTCTCTCTTTCTGTTTATTTATCGATATACTTACACAGGCAATTACTTGGGGTCGAGCTTATCTTATGAAAGATGAAGATAAAGGTAAAAGTTATCTGGATCAACGTGAATGTCAAGAAGGTGGTTATGAGGCAAAAATGGTTCAATTCACACCTCGGGATGATGATGATTTTTTCCCACCTTCATCTCAATCATCCCAATCATCATCATTCCAAGTGCTAGTTTACATCGCTCTCCCAACTAATCGTTTCTTCCTTGGACCTGCACCTACAATGACCATTGCTTGTGATATTTCATTCGCTTCCGGTGAGTGTGGTACTAATGTTGAATATTTGGCTAAATTGATCGCTTTTATGAGATACAATTGGCCGGAAGTTTGGGATGATCATCTATACGAATTGGAAACATTAGTGAAAAATATTCTTTCAAAACGTTCTCCCGGTAAATTGAAAGATTTTGACAATGCGATGAACGATGAAGCAAATTGTTTATTACAAACACTTGAACGTCTCAAATTAACTGAATTTGATTTTAATTGGAGAATTGAGAAGGAGATTAAATCACTAGAATCAAGACTCAATTTTATCGAATTACCAACATCCAAAGGAGTTCGGATATGAATAAGTGTAAAACAATCACGTAACCAAATCAAAGCCAACAATTAGCACAATCTATTTTAATTTACTAATTCTTACACCTTAAGTGAAACAACATCAACAATTTAGCTGATTCTGTGAATTGACAAAGCAAAGAGGAATCAAAATCAAATGAAACAAACCAAATAATGTGCTTCTATTTATTATCCGACAATTTGTTATTCTAATTATTGTAATTTTTTCTAATCATTATTGTTGTTATTGGTGAAAATAATGATGATAATGTTAATTTTTTGTATCATCAACCATCAAATGTATACGATAAGTTGTATATGTTGGATCTCGGACATTCCCTTGGCTGTGCCTCAAGTTTTGACCACAATCCTAATTGTTGGACAATTAGTTTGTATGATTAGATTTGGAGTGGATTTAAATTCATTGAAAAGTGACACGTTTGTTTTACTATTATTGTCAAGTTGTAAATCAAACTAAAAGTAACAAGATGAACCGTGAAAACAATCAAATAACAAAACAATTAAGCTTCAATCCACTTAATTAAATTGTCGGACGTTGAACAAAACAAAAACATTGATTGATTTACTGATCAACCAGGAAATTTAAAAGTAATTTTATCCACAATTAATGTTACCTTTTAATTTTCCGGGACGATGATTAAAACCTAATGATTGAAAAAGAGTAAAGTAAATTGTTATCACTCTTTTTTTTAATCATTAATCAATTCATTCCAACTCAGGGCTGAATCAAATTGTTATAATTAAAATGAACCGACAAGATGAAGATAACAAATTGAGTTAATTTCTCCTTGATTATGAAAAAGGAAAACAATTTATGTATTAATAGATGTAAACACTCAACACTAAATGGATCAAGTAATTTGCTTACAATTAGGAAATTAAATTAATTACTGGACCATATTAAGTGAACTAAATGGTGTCCGATTGAAAACTCGTTCGTAAACTTTGACCTTAATCGGTACCTTGGGTCTAAGAACCATTTCCATGGTGAAAAGTACTTTGTCAGGTTGATCGAGGGAAACGAATCGATAATGACGAATAAGTCGAGCAAGGACAATTTTAAGTTCGGCAAGGGCGAACTTTTGACCGATACAATTTCGAGGTCCAGCTGAAAAAGGTACGTAAGCAAATGGATGACGACCCCCAGAGTTTTCGGGTAAAAATCGATCGGGATTAAAGACTTCAGGGTCAGGGAAAATTTCAGGATCTCGATGAAGTTGATAGATGAAACAATAGATAACAGTTCCAGCGGGCACAGTGTGGCCGGAAATGGTCATATCCTCGGTAGCCGATCGACCGATCAAAGGTACAGAGGGACAAAGACGAAGACCCTCTTTAACTACACAGTCAAGATACTTGAGCTGTTTAATAGCGTCCAAAGTGATCTCGGTTGTTGACCCGTTTGAACCGTCGGCTTTAATTTCAGAGTTTAAATCGTCAAACAATGAGTCGACTTCGAGTGCAAGGCGATCTTGGACTTCCATGTTGTGTCCAAGAAGATAAATTATCCAAGACATCGCCATGGCCGTTGTATCATGTCCTTCAAACATGAAAGTGTCAACTTCCTCTCTAATGTCCTCTTCTGAAAGTTCACCGCCATTAATGTGATGTTTCAACAGTAAATCCATGAAAGCCAAACGCCGTTCACTTGATGCAGGCATTGTGAGGGAAATCGGTTCACCGGAACCCGTTGATAAACTAATTGTTGATGGTCTTCGAACTTGTTTATTCATCATTTCATCTTTACGATCTCGAATAACTTTCATGGTAAAATCGTGTAAATGTTGAACTTTCCGACGAAACTCTTTGCCTCTTTCTAATCGGTAGTAAATTGCATCAGGCCAATAACTGGGTTGCATTAGACGTTCAAGGAAACACTCACCAACCCTGAAATAGAACAAGAATAGAAGAGAATAAAAGATGAAAAAAAAGAACAAAAGAAAATAATGATAAATATAAACGAAAAAAGTTCCAATTGTTTGATAATCAAGAACAGAAAAAAAAATATTATTCTTACTCATAAACTGCTCGACAATAACTATTGTTGGGATTATTTTGAGCTCCAATTGATACTCCCATGATTGTTTCTGTTGAGAAAAGGAAATGTTGTCAATCTAAATTGTTGAGAAAATGAGAATGAGAAACAACTGACCACAAATAATGTCCAAAGTACAGGCAGTAACAACAGGGACAATGTCGATTGGTTGACCGGATCGGGCGATTTCCCTTAATCGGTCAACCATTACGTTGCCCTGCTCATTGAAAACGGGAACGAAATCATGTAAAATTTTAAAATGAAAAGCGGGAACCAACAGTTTCCTCCGTGATCTCCACTTGTTACCTGTGGAGGTTAATAAACCAGTGCCCAACCAGGGATGAAGTAAATCATATTGAGATGATTTATCTAATAGAAAATTATTTGATAAAATAGTTTCAACGTTTTCGGGCTTCCAAAGGATAACAACAGGTTCCCAACCCAACCAAAGACGAAATATCCTATCGGAATCATAGATTTGTGTATAACCACGAACAGCATTTAACAGCACTGAACAATTAAACAAAAGAAATTAACTCAACAATTAACCAAAAAAGAGAAACAAAACAAAAAGTTACGTCGCATCAGTTAAGACCCGACGATCGATATCAGATCAATTCTTTTCGTTCTTGGTAAAATTTCTGAACTTTTCACTCGAAAGATGAACCCAAAGGGTGAGACTCGAACTCGACTCAATCGTACAAACTGAATCTTTGTATCGATCACAAAAGAAAGTAAACTTTTCCTTGATTAGTTAATTTCTCTCTCTCGCAATCTCCCTGTCGATGATTCAATGAAGATTATCTACTTACTGTAGTATAAATCCTTCGAGGCTTCGTAATCCGCTCCGATGTATTTCAATATTTCTATTGGCAGGTTACCCATCAAGGGATTGAACGATTTGGGTCCAGGTAATTTATCAATCATTTGATTTCGTCTTCTCATTGATTGTGCTTTTTTGTACAAATAATAATAACCAATGAAACATAGTAAACATGTTAAAATAATTCGTATCAGAATTATATAGAAAGATGATCCTGATGATATTGGAGATGGAGACGGAATTGAGGTCGCATCCAATTCTGGAGAAACATCAAGAGTTGACATTATTATCAAACGAAAATGAGATTCACTTTATTTGGAATAGAAAATTTTTACTCAATTCTGATTTTCTCTCCAATCAATTGGTAACTAGAACAATTAGAAAATTGATTATTCTTTTTCTACACTGATGATTAAGTTAATCACATACACAGACACAAACTTAAATAATGAATTAAACTAAGAAATTAGATCCGATTTGTTACATTAATCGGATTGACCAAAGATTTTGATCAACTTCATAATGGCAACTGAGAGACGATTGGAAAAACTGTTGTAAACAACAGTTAATTGTAATTAATTTCTCTCTCTCTCTTTCTCTCTCTTTTCACTTTCTCTTCCAGGTTAATTGTGACTCTGTTTTTGGAGGTGGTGATACAATTGATGGCTAAATATTCAATCAGAGCGTAGCAGCAACAACTATAACGGATACAATCATTTTCCAAGAAACAATATTAACCTTGACCACTTTTCTCTCTCTCACCTTATCCTTTTTCTAAGTTAATGTTGTAATCTAATTGTTTGACAGACTAATTATTCCACTACCTGTCAAGTTGAAATCTAATCAACGAATTAGCGATTTCCCTTCGAGTTTTTGTTTCGATATTGGAAAGAGAAGCCAAAAAAAGGAACAATATCAACGGAACTTTTTTTTCTTCTCTTTTCACCCTTGGATTGGAATCGAAATTTTCTCAACCATTTCATAGATTTAGTAAGTTACGAGCTCACAATTTAGCTGTTCAAAGTTTAAGAATTACGACAATCAACCTTGGTTGGAATCACAATTAACTCTATGAAAGAACAGCAATACAATTATGGTAACTAAAATTCTGATACTCAATTAATTTCCTGTTTTCGTATTGATTTAAAAGATCGAAACTTTTTTCCAAGTGTTGATTGATCATATTTTCTGTCGATTTTTTTTTGTTTCTTAATTTGGATCTCAAGGTGATTTATTGATTGATTAAAATGTTAAAGTTGATTGTCAACTATTGGAATATTTGTTTGATTGTTTTTGAAATTAAGCCAATAGAAAGTTGAAAAGTCACATTGATTATTTGCTCGTGTGATTTTGAGTAAACCTTGAGGAAAGATCAACATTTTTTCAGGGTTATCATCCTTGACACTTTTACCTTCTTCCGGGTTTATATTGTGTTAATAATAGACTTTATTTATTGGATTAACTAATTGTTTACTGATTGTCGTTGGAAAAAAAGAGATAAATCAATAACTGTAATCAGAAAACTTTGAATTTCAATCATTTGAACAAATATTTCATCTAATATTAGTTTTGTTCTTGAAAATGTAAATATTTTTAACACTGTTTCTTATTAATGGTTAGTCTTGTTAAACAATCAATCGATTATCTTGATTATAATTGTTTGTATTCAGTGGTTATAATCAAAGTTGATTTTTGTTTCTAGTAAATTGATTGAGTCAATTTTAATTTCAGGTAATTGTTTTATTTTATTTAACAAAAATTGGTTTGAGTAAATTAAAAAGTGAATTTAATTTGTTACAAATGAATGATTATGGATAAGATGTGATGAGTAATTTAAATTGATGATCAAAAAGTAACCACCAGTAGTGTTTACAATAGTTCAATGTAATCAATTTGAATTAAGTTGGAAAAGGTTGATTGACTAGAGAGAGAGAGAGAGAGAGAGAGAGAGATGATGATGATGATGATGATGATGAGGATGATTGTATTAAAAGGTTGAGTGGTTTAAAGTTGATTATAATTGTGATTAGTTGGTTTTACTTTCTGATTTCTGTTGATTGGTAAAAATTAATCTTTTGTTTGGAAACACGAGAAACATTTCTTCCTTGTTCATTGGAGTCACATTTCTCATGGAATCACATGGTGATCATCTTTTCCTTTTGAATAGATAACTCGTTCAACACATGGGAAATTAATTTCTCAGTGAGCATAATTAAATTACTATTGATTATTTAACTTTTTCCAAGGTTATAGCTCATTCAATTGAGACATTTCAGCCCTTATAACAAGTAAGTTCACTAGTGCGGTAACTCGAGGTTTCATCGTGGTAAATTAGATGTTGATCCATTAAATGATTCAAGTAGAATCAATTCCTCGAGTCTAAATTGAAATTTGAGAGAATAAAAAAGAAAAAAATTAGAAATTTTTATATACGAAAAAAATGAATCAATTTAATAGATTAACTGATTAGATGAAGTCTCAGAGATCGGATTGAGAAGAGATTTCAACTCATTGTCCCCGTTTTCACTCCAACCATTGAAATAAATTGCAACAATTAAGAGATGGGAACTTGGTATTAGCATGGCACTACTCATCATTGAATTCATCATTTCAATTAAATGGATCATCAATAATCTCATGAAATAAGAAAAAAGAAAATGTATCAATACCTTAACAATGGATTTCATGTCAATCTTTTAAAGATGAAAATTGTTGTGACGTAAATGATTCAGAGATTTCTAATGGTTGATTGATCACATTGGTAATCAATTGAATTAAATCATTGAGCTTTTGTATTTGTTAGAAGATAAATTGTTCTGTTGATTGTGGAAAAATTTTCTCAAAGCTTCTTTTATTTCATTGGTTCCTTTGTTTCCTTCGATTTCCATTTCATGAGTTCGTTGGGCCACTTTACGAATTAATTTCTCTTTCATTTCGGGCAATAGTTTGGTAAATGTTTCCAAAAGTCGAAGTAATTTAGTTACAGTACCAACACTTAGAACTCGTTGAATCATTTCAAACAGTTTAGGAAGAATAATTCATCTACATGATTATCCTTATTAATACTTATGAAGATTATCATCTTAGTGAGAACAGTTTTTATTCGAGTCTGTCCCGATTCATCACTTTTAATATAACGATCCATTAATTCAGGTAGAAAATCACTGATTTCTTTCACTATTAGGGGATCGTTATCTTGGAATAAGTAATCACAGAATTTTTCCCGTTGGGTGAGATCAACTTTCGGGTGACAAGTAAATTGGAAAAAATTATAACGAAATTCAGATGAATTCAGTTTGCCAGAATCTTTGATATAACTTAGATAAGTTAAATTCGCAGCCACTTGAGATAAATTCATTGCTTCGATTGCTCCTTTCGCGTATTGATTTTTAACAAATCCCATGAAATCTTTTAACACATTTACTATAAATGGTCCGTATGAGTGTTTATATGGTGACGAAGTTAACACTTTGGGAATATAATTACGAACATGACGAACAATGTTGGAAATTGATGTAACCACAGCAAATAAATCTCGATCAGCTAATTGTGCGAAAACTTTACAGATTGTTGCAGGAATCAGGGGACAATTTCCTATTGTATCAACTTTTACTTCGGACAGATAGATCAACTCATCAAAGTAGAGTAAGATTATTTCACTACACGAATCTCGAGCTACACGATTTGACTTGTCCAATTTAGAGTAAACTTCAGCCAGTTTATCGAATACTTCAAATGCAATTGAGAGCATTTTATTCATGTCAGAATCATCGGGAAGCATTTGAGCTGAACAAATTATCCATTGGATCACTAATTTGCATCTTATTGAGTAAATTGATCTGTTAATGATTAAGTTTGCCGTTTCTCGGAATCTGTCAATAAGATCGGTATAAAATTGGTCCGATGCATAGCAGCAAACAATTAAGATTGTAAAAACTTTGTGTAACTGAATCTCATTCATTTGATCAACAGGGCAATTTGATAGAGCAGAGAAAATATCACTTTTAAGTTTCTTCCACATTTGTAGATTTTGAATATCATTGGCATTAATTTGTAGTTTAGAAATCACCTTTTCCAAAAGTAAAACAAGAAGTGCAAGAGTTTTATCATCCCAGTCTGATGCTGAGCCTCGTTCGAAAAGGATTCTCAATTTAAGAGACCATTGATTACTCGTCTTGGGTAAAGAATAAAAAACTGATTTCGACAAACTGGGTGAGGTTAAACTCTTAAGATAACATTTGATAAACTCTGAAGGTATATCAACACAAACTCCACATCTTTTAACAGAATTGTAACATAATTGCAAAGAGATTTCCATAGATTCGCTCTGCGTAAAACCGGAAGCTTCGTATTCTTGTAAAATGGGAATAATCGAATGGGTGAAACCAATAGAGTTACAAAAATCTTGATCAGTTGATTTCTCTTTCGATGTGTTGATTAGCTCCATTAGATTACTCATAAGCCAAATGTTGGCAATGTTAAGATTAGCGGCTGAGGTAAAGTTACTGGGAACACGTTTATAAGTGGTAAGACTGTCTCTTTCTTGGTTCTCTTTTCGGTTTTCTTCGCAAAATGTGTCCATCACGGAATTATAGTGGAACCAGAATGGATCAAGGTTGAGAATGGCTGAATCCAAATGGACTAGACTCTTAACTATTGTAAAGAAAACGCGATGACAGGAACAAAAGTAAGGATCCAAAGTTGGCACCATTCGTAAATCTTTGGTTGATATAAATCTTTGTAGTGAAGCATAAATTAGATCTGCTAGAATACATTCTAAAAATTTACTTCTAAAATCATCTGATGTATTTATATCACTGAGGAGATCAATTTTCACCCTGGTTCGTTTGTTGTATTCACATAAGATGAGAAAAGAAATCAACCAAATATCAAGACAAACGTGTAAGTATTGATGAGAAGGTGATTGACTTTCGCTTTGAATGATGTAAATATTTGGATCAAAATCCTCTAACATAGATAATCTTCCCATGAAGGTAGTTAAATTGATGATTTCTTTGATGATAATTTGCTCTAATCTTTCATCTATGTTACCAACTTTTCCTCCAATGAGCTTGAGAAAGTTAAAAATTTGCTCCCTATAACTTGACCATAGAGATCTATTAGAAGCTGATCTTTTGGCCGTTATTCCAGCTCTAAACATACTAATAGTTTTTCTATAATGGAAAAGAGCAAAAGAAAAGGGATGATTATTATCACTGAGAAGACAATGAACAATAATAAATAAAATTTATTAAACTTACTTGACCAGAGAAAAATAATGTATCACATCTTCGGGTGTAGTTGACTCATTAAATTGTAATTTTTGACCCAAAATTTCAATCTCTTCCATAGGGTCAACTTGAATGAAGCTAATACGAAGGTATTAAAAGAAATGCAAATCACAATTAGCATAAAAATCAGAAAATATTGAGAAATGGAAGAAAAGAAAATCTAAAACTGTACTTACAGTTTAAGCTTCTCTTCAAATCTTTGGGTCATAGTAGAAAGAGATTCGTATCTTTTATCACACTTTAAATAATTTACTGAATTCATATTTACATTCAATATGAGACAAACTCTATTAAGAAAATTTAACTAATAACAATTAAAAAGTAAAACAATTATAAACAATTAAGAAAATAAAACGATCAAAATAAAACAAGTTCACTTTCACAATGAGGCTCTTTGAATGAGCGGGAACAATTGTTCCCGAAACAAAGATATCGATACTTTTTCTTTGGATTCTTATCGATAACTCACTTAGAATCATTTCTGAAGAAGGAAAATCTGACATGGAAGATTTCCAATCGATTTCAAGGAATGGATCGAACAATTCTTGAGATTAATCAAGAAAAATCATAATTTTTATCAGTAATTTATCTCGATAACTTAAAATCAATCGATATTGAAATCGAGTATCAACAAGTAGCAGCGGGAATCTTTCGTATCCAATTTGATGAGATTCGTCACCAGATTTCGCTTCAATCGAAAGGCGGCAAATTGGAATGGAAGAAAAATAATCGAAACTTAATTGTTATCAATGATTATACATCTAATTTAATATTCGAAGAATTTTCTTTTGGTTTAAAGATATTTTCAGATGCTAATTACGTTTTAACGTTTCAAGGTCATAAGAAGATGATTTTAAATGAAAAGACGATTGGTCATAGTTCGAAGTCTAAATGAGCCATCCAAGGACTCGAGCGATAACTGAAAGGAAGAATTAGATTGGGAGTTTATTCTGATATAAAAAGAATTTGTTGATTTAGTAATTTTGAAATGAATTCGAAGATTGAATAAAATATCTCTCGAAACTTTTGATTTCGAAATTTGGAGGGAAATGTTATCTTTGAAATTCGCTCGATAATCTAATAGATGTGAAGATTAATTCAATTGTTAGAAATTCGAAAGAGGAAAAAAAGAGAAAGAAATCATTTCCAATCTTCTCTTTCTTTTCCATTTAACCAGAAATTCACTTAGAATTCATGCTCACATTTTCTCTCTCCACTCAACCAAATTCTCTTTCTTCCCAATCCTCATCTTCTTCCTTCGATTTTCACCCTGTCTTTATTTCTCTCTCTCTCTCTCTCTTTCTATTATTTTCCTCTTCCACCTTCTTTCAATGTTTCAATGTTATTAATCTGAATCTCTTATCATCATCATCTCTCCATCGCCACTTTTCCCTCTGTTTGTGTTTCTTTCTCTCTTTCCTTATGTACATATAATTTATTCTAATCAATGGATAATCTACTAAATTGTTCATCATTCCACCATCAACAATTGTCCATGAAAAGACGAGGATAAAAAAGATCGTATCAACAATCAACCAAGAAAATGATTCTCAACCTTTTTATTAACATTCAACCAAAAGCCTCGCCCTTTGTTAATAGACAACAACAACATGATGGTGAACATTTTCCTCTCAATTAATTGATTTCTCTCTCCATTGATTTGTGATTCTTAATTATTTCATTTAACCATCACCCTTGTTCCTTAATTGATGAAAATGATTCCTCCAAGTGATCAAAATTTCCTGTTTACAGTTACAATATTTACCAGTTTTATTTGCTTCTCTCAAGGTAAATATAAAACTCATTTTGTATAAAATGTTTTCTTTCCATAAGCAACTCTGTTTATATAGAAATGATTGATTGTGTTATATTTGATCCGTTTTTCTCTCTCTCATAATCAAATCCATCATTGTCATTACATTTGTCCACAGGAGCATCGAATCCCAAAATTAAGCCATTCAGTTTTCCAAAAAGCACAATCGCTGGAGAAACTGTTTCGGTCACTTGTGTACTGTCCACTATCACGGCTCAAACGGACTTTAAATGGCTCAAAGACGGTGTTGATTTAGCAATTATCTCGCAAAGAGATAGACGATATCAACTATTACCTGCTAAAGGTGCTTCAGTTTTGTTAATTAATTCAGTTAATCTAGAAGATTATGGTAATTACACTTGTATTGTTAATACTCCCTTCGGGTCGGATAAATTTACTGCTCCATTGACCATCTACACTCCACCCAAATGGATACTTGAATTGTTTGACCTCTCGATGAAACAAGGAGAGGTTAAAATACTTGATTGTATGGCAACTGGTAATCCAATGCCAACAATTACCTGGTTAATCAGTGAGTCATCTCAAGGTAAGATGAATGATACAATTAACTGTAACATGAATTAATTTTTACTCTTTTCCCATTAATTCAGATGAAAACAATTTCGCACAAATTAACAGTAATTCAATGGTGAAAGGAATGACCAGTTTAGCCAATGGATCTCTGCTCATTGATAGTGAAAAATTAAATTTTAAAGACAAATCAGCTTACCTTCAATGCTCAGCTGATAATAAGATTGGTGACCCATTAAAGAAAACAATTAAGCTCAATTTAATCGGTATGATTTGTTCCCTTAACGATTAACTTCTCATATCCACAGTAATCAAAATGCTTTAATTTCATTTTCTTCAATAAGATTGATGTAACTTTTTTTATTTCGGTTTATTATTTGGTTTCTATTTGAATCTCTCTCGTTAATTGTTTGCATCTCATTTTTTTCGCATGTTTCTGTGAGTACATGATTAATTATCTAATCCAATGATTAGAATGTAAATTGTTTCCTCTTATTCAATATTAACTAATTTTCTTTTCCTTCCAGTGCCTGCTCGCTTTATCGGTAATAACAGTAAATTCTTGACCCAAGAAGTGATGAAAGGAACCAGTGCTAATCTCCAATGTCCAGCGATCGGTGATCAACCATTAACAGTTCAATGGTTACGAGATAAACAACCGTTAAATTTAAAATACAATAGTAAATATGATTACTATGAGACGAAAACTGGTAAAGGATTAAACTCCGAGATATTAATTCGTATCACTAGTCGGTCAGATGGAGGTGTTTACACTTGTACTGCCAAAAACGATCATGGTTCCGATGAGATTAACATTAAATTGTTAATTCAAGAAGCACCTGAATCACCATCCAATTTAAGGGTAGCCGAATCATGGTCAAGAAGTGCAACAATCATGTGGTCACAACCTTATTCTGGTAATTCACCATTAACCTTTTACACTTTACTCTATTGGAAAGGGGAAAAAGGTTCAGGAATTAATAATAAATTAAATGAGATACAATTAGATCCTGGAAAAACGTCACATACACTCAAAGATTTAAGTCCAGGTACATTGTATTATGTTTCCGTGATGGCGGTAAATAGTATCGGCTCAGGTCAACCCTCGAATTCCCATAAATTCACCACAAGTGAAGAACGTAAGTTTCAATCAATGGAAATTTAATTAGAAGAGAAAAGAAAAATAATAATAACAATTATTCATTCGTTTTCCTTACTAATGTAGTTCCAAGTGCTTCTCCAGTTGATGTCAGTGTAAAACCTTTGGGATCAAGTGTAATCCAAGTCTCGTGGAAGGTAATTATTGCAGTGATTAAATCAAATATCCTTCACAATTAACTGTTGATTACTTTGTTTTATATAATTGATTCAGGCTCCTCCACGGCAACATTGGAATGGTAATTTAACCGGTTATTATATTCACTATAAACCATCAGGAAATAATCAAGATTATATCAAAACGGTATCAGCTAATTATCCCAATGATTTAGGAAATGGTTACCAATTTAGTTTAACGGGTCTACTAAGGTCAACCTATTATACGATCTCGGTGAAAGTTTTTAATACCATTGGTCAAGGACCTTCATCTCAGGAGTTAATTGTTTCGACTCTTGAAGGTGATGCTCCAAGTTTACCACGAATTAAATCTCATCATATTTACTCAAATTCAATTAAATTAACTTGGGATCCATTGATTGATGAAATATCAATTTATACAATTTATCTTAAACGAAAGGGAAACTCTTATTATGACAATATAATTCCAATAAGTCATTTTCGGACAATTTATACTCTACATGGGTTAGAGAAAAATGTGGACTATGTAATCGCAATTTCAGCGACCAATTTATACGGAGAAAGTGAATTAAGTAAACCATTAGAGATTCGAATTTCATCAAGTCCATTTGGTGAGAATTTAAAATAATTTAAATTGTCCAAATTTCCTTACAATTAATTGTTGTATTTTGTTTTTCTCTTCTCAGGTTTATCATTCCTATTCTCTCAGCGTAATTTAGTGTTGTTAATTGTTTTCTCAATTTGTTTATTGGCCGTTATAATATCCATCATTGCTTCCGTTATCTATGTAAAGAAATATAAGAAAAGTCAACAAGAGGGTAAGTGATGAAGAGAAAATTTTGACTGAAGACTTTGATTTTTTTTCTGTTTGTTTGATTGTTTCATCTTCTTAATTGTTCAGCTATAAGACGACTTTCCAATTTATCAACAATGACAAAGAATACTCCAAAATATAGTGATAAATGTGGTACAACTCGATCAACGGCAACTTATGCAACTATCGGTCCACCAACTGGACATGTCACCATACGATCAGCTGGATCAAATTCACAATCATCATCAGGAGGATATGAAAGGAACATTTCTGATTTAGAAGATTCAAGAAATTATCAAGTAATTATCTCTCGATTTTCTATCGATTTTTATCCAAATCTTGGCTGATTAACTTTTCTTCTTCCAATGTTTTCCAATTAATTAGAGTTCTGGTCGACATGCAAGAAAAATGTCCCGACATTCAATTGGATCCATGAAAGAGAAAAATTTCGAAGAGCTTATATACGATGATGCACCGATTGGTTAATTCACTTCAACTGGTTAATAAGATGATCAACAATTTTCCTTTTGCTCTTTTCCATGAAGTGTTTTGGTTTAAATTTTTACCTCCATTCTCTCATTGGCTCAATTAAACCAGAACTTTTTCTCTCTCTCTCTCTCTCGGGAAACTCTCCAATGTCCAGGTTGTAATCGTTTGGTTTACCATAAAGAAGAGAAAGAGATTTTCTTTCAACGTTCACCATCATGTTTGTAAGACTTTTATGTTATCAATAATT